>NC_044977.1:176619385-177348122 GCF_008728515.1 Papio anubis | reverse complement strand
AGTGAATGGATACTTGGGAGAATGAATGGATGGAGGAACAGAGATCAACTTGTAAATGGTTTTATTTGGATATTGAATGAGCCTGAGGGATAGATATTATTCAGTGAAAGGGTCTGATCATGTCTGGTTACATTCTTGGTTTTCTTCATTTCATTTTATTTTATTTTTATTTTTGAGACAGGTTCTCACTCTGTCACCCAGCCTGGAGTACAGTGGTGTGATCATGGCTCACTGCAGCCTCGACTTCCTGGACTCAAGAGATCCTCCCACCTCAGCCTCCTGGGTAGCTGGGACCACAGGTATGTGCCACCACCTAATTTCTGTATTTTTTGTGGAGGCTTAGTTTCACCATGTTGCCCAGGCTGGTCTTGAACTCCCGGACTCAAGCAATCCTCCACCTGCCACCCAAAGTGCTGGGATTACAGGTATGAACCACTGCACCCAGCCTTGATTTTTTTCTGCAACAGGTACTGAGATAATAGGGAGGGAAAGGAAAAATAATTATTCTTCTTGGTGGACCCGTCCTGTCTTTATGTAGACAGGGGAGAGATCTCTTGATCTCTAAGGGCTTTTAATTCACAATACTCACGATACTGGGGAGCTATGTTTCGGGATGATGTTCCTTGTGCTCTTTCATATCCTTTAAAGATTTATTCCCATTCTCCACTTCCCCCAGCCCCTGGCAACCATCCTTCTACTTGCCGCCTCTGCTAACTGACTACTCCAGGTATCTCACATGAGTGGAATTATTCAGTGCGGAATTTTTGAGGCAGTTTGCAGAATATGCCAAACAGCAGAGGTTGGATGAAACACCAAAGCCAATTTAGACCACTAATTATTTCTTCCTTCTTGGCTTCCTAACCTTGCCTAGACCACCCTGGAGCCTGCTCTTTTGCAGGCTTAATCTGTGATGGCGGATGAAAAAGTGGAATTATTCCTTTTGTGTCTGGCTTCTTCCACTTAACATCCTCAAAGTTCACCCAAGTTGTGACGTGTTCCGCACTCCCTGCTTTGATCTTTACTCTGTTCCCACAGCCTCATCCTCGCGCTCAGGTTCTGCCTTCTCCTCCTCTCACTGCTTTGTTCCATGTACTCTCTGTAACCCTCATTCTGTGGTAAACAAAATCCTTTAAAAATCCTTAGTTCAAAATGTGGCCTCCTTCTATGAGACACTTAGCCTGGAGTTGGGGCCCAGATCACATTCTTTAAAGGTGGCATCTTCTTAAGAATTGATTTTAAGGTCCCATCTTGACAGGAGTTATGATAAGATTATCAAGAAAGAGGAGAGGGAGCAGTAAAACAATGAGACCAGGAGATATGAGGAAAAGGTAATCAAAGGGCCTCCTGATTTAATTGGAGCCCAGAGCCCTTGGAGCCTGGAGCCCCTGCAGCCTCTTCCAGGGAACTGCCCTTTATTTTCCCACCTGCCACACACTGCAGGTTCCTTTCCACCTTTGTGGGATTGTCTGTGGTTTCCTGCATAGGAAACAACAGAGCCAGAGCCATGAGGGTGGTGGGGGCTCCACCAATATCAATGCATTTTCTGAGGTCTTTCTGTGAAAACAGCACAAGGGATGGAGACGCAGCAGACGCCAACTGCATGCTGAGGCTGTGTCTGTGTGAAGGAGAAGCATTACAAAACCCTGTTAAAAATATTACCTCTTTAATCTCTTAATTTTCTTCCTGTTGATAACGTAAGGGCTGACATACCTGGAAAACCACTGGTGAAAGCTCAGTGGAATTTTTACCAGCCCCTCCAGGTTGTTAATCAGGTCCGTGCCAATCACCAGGTGAAGCGAGGTTGGCAGGGAGATAACTGTCCCTGCACAGGTTGAGTGACGTGGTTTTAAAGGGAGAGCTCAGACTTCGTGGTTTTTCTATTATTGCACTTAATATGGTTGTCTGTTATTTCTAAGAAAGGGGAATTGCTGGCAGTCCATGTGGAATTTCTCTGGAGGGGCTGTCTGAAGCTTAACTTCAGCCATTCCTTTCATTGGCTACTTCTCAGGTCATTTGTGATGGGCTGAATCAGACATTTATAAACAAATAAGGTCGTTTCATATTTGACTCATCAAAACACTTTGTTGGGTGTTTTTTTGTTGTTGTTGTTGTTTGTTTTTTGAGACAGTGTCTCACTCTGTTGCCCAAGCTGGAGTGCAGTGGCATAATCTCAGCTCACTGCAATCTCTGCCTCTCAGGTTCAAGCAATTCTCCTACCTCAGCCTCCCAAGTAGCTAGGATTACAGGCGAATGCCACCGCGCCTGGCTAATTTTTGTATTTTTAGAGTTTCACCATGTTGACCAGGCTGGTCTCAAACTCCTGACCTTAAGTGATCCACCTGCCTCGGCCTCCCAAGGTTGTTGGTTTTTAGGCACATTTTCAGTCTTAGCTACTGAGTAATGGATATTATAATTAAATCTGAAATGGTTGAGTTTGATGTCAGTGTTTATAAGGGCTCACATGTTCTGGTATTTTGTTTTGGGTTTTGGTGGGTGGGAGGTTAGCCTCTTTTTTAACTGCCATCACAGATTAAGCCTGCAAAAGAACAGGCTCCAGGGTGGTCTAGGCAGGGTTAGGAAGCCAAGAAGGAAGAAATAATTGGTGGTCTATATTGGCTTTGGTGTTTCACTCAACCTCTGCTGTTTGGCATATTCTGGAAGCTGCCTCAAAAAAAAAAATGAGGTAGCAAAATAACTTGAGTAGAATAAACATTATTGTAGGGTGTCCTGAGAAGTTATCTCAGTCATCTGCACCCTGCTTGACCTGCTTGGCCACCCTACTTCTGTGAAAGGAATCAGTTGGACTCCTCTTGGTAGTCTCTTTTCATGCAAACAGTCCTTGCCATGTTATCTGGAATGTTCACTTTTGCCTCATATAGTTCCCTGATGCTGTCGTGCAAGGCTCTTATTTTTACTGTTTCCATTTGAGATGGAGAAAAGCTAGTTACCACCCTTATAGTGGATTTACTCAGCCTCTATACATTTAGAAAATGAGTATTGTTGAGTTTTCCTTCATTCTTCTCTTCTCTAGAATCTTACTAGAGATTCTGTTTCTTCACTGAAGCTTAGCACCTTTGCCCACACCTACCTATAATATCTAATTTGTTAACTATAGATTTGAAAGAGGTTTTGTGTTTGCAACATTTTCCAGAGAAGGCATACTTTGTGTTAATGACCCTTTAATTCAGGGACAGAGAGAGGATTTGGTACTGAAGGAATGGAGGAGGGATGGATTCAAGGAATACGTCTGAAGGTGGGGTGGGGCAGTGAAGTACTCAAGAGTGCAGGTCCAAAGCTGGACTGCTTGGTTGGAATTCTAGCTCTGCTGAGTCTAGCTATGTGACCTTGCATAAATCTTTACCTCTTTGTACCTCAGTTTCTTTTTAAAAAAACTTTATCGAGTTTTTGTGGGGATTATATGAGATTATGCAAATGGATTAACACAGCACCTGGGATATTGCACACTGAATAAATGTTGTCTATCATTATCATCATCATCATCATTGTTGTCCTCGTCATTATCATTATCACTCATTGGCTAGACGGTGAGCTGCTTCAGGACAGGGAACTGTGATTTACCTGGAACATGTAGGAGGTGCTTAGCAACTGTTTGCTGAATGAATGAGCAAATGTTGCTTAGTGTTAGTCTTTCCTTTCAGCCTTTTCTTTTAGAATTGATTTATTCTTGAGGTTTCCCTTTGTTTTCCTCCCTTGCTCTTAAAGACAAAATAATACGTGTAATTTTGGAAAGAAAGGAATATAAAATCCTCATTCATGATCTCACCAAGTTAATTACTCATCCTTCTTAGTTTATTTCTAGTTGGTTCTTTTTATGGTAGATTACCATTCAAAAATACTTTCTTCCTTACCTCCACTTCCATGGGAGAAGTATATTTCCCTTCTCAGTTGGTGTTGGGTTTTACCATGTGACTTGTTTTGGCCTTAGAAGGGGGTACTTTCTCATACCTTGACTCTACACTCAGCCACACCATTTGCTTTGGCTAATGGGATGTTAGTAAACATGATATAAGTAGGGGCTTGAAGTTCATTTGTGCCGTTGGATTTGCCCTCTTGAACCACTGCCATTGCCATGAGAAGAGCTTACCGTAGCTGGCTACTGCCCCTTCATCCTGGGCTCCAGAATGAATATGCAAGGAACAACCTCAACAATCTCCTTGAGTCCAACCTGCATCAAGGGGATAAGCCCAGCTGGACTTCAGCTTAAAGCAAAAATGCCCAGCCAAGCCCCATCCATATTTGTAGATCCATGGCTGAGTAGCAGACATATGAGAAATAAGTGCATATTGTTTGTTATGCAACAATAATTGATTGACCCACTTATCAAAGCCTACACTTAATTTGCACATCGATATAACCAAAACATAATACTATTTCATATTTTACTTTAAATTCACAGGCATTGAATCATAGCTAGGTTTTTCTATGTTGCTGCACAGTTTTAAAATTTTCAACTAGCACTACAATACTTTATCAAATTAATCTAGAAAATAATAATGTAGTAATATCGACTCTGATGTTTTGAGGACATAGTATGTGTCAGGTATTATGCTTTGCATACATCCAATCCTTTCAACAATCCCATGAGGTAAGCCTAACTCATCATTCCATATTCTCAAAGTCAGAGGTAATGTGGCATAGATTTAAGAATATGGACTCTGGAGCCAAAGGGTCTGGGTCTGAACGTTAGCTCTGCTGCTTCTTAGCTGTGTGACCTTGGAAAACCCACTTTACCTCTTTTGTCCAGTTTCTTCACCTGTAAAAGTGATAATAATGGTCCCTACCTTATACAGTTGCAGTTTTTAACTTGAAATGAGTTAATATACCTAAACATTTAGACCAGGGCCTGTTCTATCTAATCTGTGTTGATAATTATTATGAATGAGGAAAGTGAATTGCAGAGGCTAAACAGCTTGCTCAAAGTCATACAATTAGTAGATTATAGTATTTGTATTGTTTTCATGTGTTTTCCCCTGACAATTATAAAATAAAAATGCACAGAAAAATAAGTTACCCTGGCAAATATTGGTAGTGAGCTTTTAAGGACCATCTGGAGAAGCAGGGCCTCTTGACTAGTGGACTTTGGGTATTAACGGTCCAGGAGCAAGTCCAGTTTTAGGCAGAGAGAGAAATTGAGTTTCAGAGAGTTTGAACACTTTGCCATAGGTCACATGGATGATTAGTGGTAGAAAAAGAAAACTTTGGTTTCTCTGACTGCAAACTTGGGGATTTTTTAGGGTATAAGATTATTTATTTAAAAACAGTCAGTAATTGCTTATTTAAAAATAAAGGGAGTGGTCTCTTGAAGATTAATTTTTGTTATATAGCAAGGTAACCCACTTAACATTTAGCAAGGATTTTGTTTTTTGCTTCTTTAGCAAGAAATATTAAGCTATTTCCTTGCTTGTGTTTTGAGAATATAAGTTGAAGTAGAGGAATGATTTCTGCCTTGTCATGAGTTAAGATCCTTTTTTTCCCCAGACTGACTCTTGGAGAGTCTGGTCTCTCCTTAGATGTCAGCATTCTTGATTGTTTAGAAAGCAGAAAGCCAGTAACTGTTCATATTTCAGGGTCAAAGAGGCAAAGCTGCCTGTGGCGTTCTTTGTTTTGAGGGTCTGAATCCTTCAATTACTCCCCAGGTGTCCTTACTGAACAGAAAAGGGATGGAGTAAATCTTTTGTACCTCTGTGCTGAAATGGAGTTGATGAATTCCAGGTGTGTGGCTATGAATGCTTGGGGGAGGAAAATGGAATAAATAATGATTCTGGTCAACAAGTGATGGGCTCCTGAACCCATTTCTGACTTGGTTCCCCTGGCTGGAGCCATGGAAGAAATGGTTTTCTATAGGAGTGGAGGGGCTGAGGATCTGGGCACAAGCCAAGGGCAGCTGGAGCTGGGGTGGCAGTGGAGAGAGTGGAGGCAGTGTTCTCCACAGGATGGTGGTGCTGTGCTGGGAGCTGGACCATGCCTGGGCTGCGCATCACCACCAAGAGGTCAGCAGTGTCTTGTTCAGACTCAGAAAACAATACTCCAAATGACGGACTCAGAAGCAACCTCAGAAGCAAAAGTTTTCCTCTGACTTTCTCTTGCCTCTCAGTCCCATTCTCCCCTGAGGCTGCCGTAGAAACTAGAATCCCTCTTCCCCAAGGTGGGTCATAGAAACCAGAACCTCTTTTCTCCAAGTCCAGCCATAAAACCTAAAAATATCTATCTAACTTTCCCTTTGCCTTTCTGTGTAAAAACTGGTCATAAAAAAATGATCTGACCTGTCTTGTTTGACTGTAGGCCATAAGACCTCCATTCTAGAAGGTCCCGCTCCATATCCAGATTGGAAAAAAACAAAACAAAACAAAAAAACCCCACGTGTTCAGAGAGGCCGAGAAGAATCTAGACAGACAGGCCTTGCTGGGTTTCCTTCTCAGGTTCTTAGCATTAGATCACACCCTTTTTGTCCAATCATATTTTGACACGGCTGTCCATACTCTGTTAAACCTCGGTGTAAACATGAACCATTTCTTCTGTATCTTCGGGTCTTCATTCTGAAGGCTCCCGTGTCATGTGAAACCATCATCAAATAAATTTGTATGCCTTTTCTCCTATTAATCTTCCTCTTTCCAGCAAACCTTCAAAGGGAGAAGGAGAAGTTTTCCTTTGGTCTTTACAATCTGTTGGTCTCGAAACACCAAAAGCCCATTGTGAGAAGCAGAGACAGCAGAGGCAGGAGTTGGCAGGGAAGACTCCAGTGCTCTCGGTGTCAGTGGGGGAGGTGGGCTGACCCTTTTCTTCTAAGGTTTGTGACCTCAAGCCTTATGTTTTGTAGAGTTCACAAAGAGGCAGTTTCCCAAGAGGGATGATAATGGACTTCATTTCCTATATGGTAGTGGGGGTAGGCAGGGGGCCTGGCAACAAGGGCTTGGGCCTCTTCTAATTTGACTTGAAGACAGAAGAGAGACGGGAACATATTTATATTGGAGTGTTAAGAAGCTCTCCGAACCAGTTACAGTCATAACTCTTAGGAGCTGTTTAGAGAAAATGTTAGCCATGTCCCTGGTTTTCAAACGGAAAGAATCAAGCGTGCACTCTTCTGATTGACCCATGGTATTCCTGCAAGACTTCCAGAAGAACAATGGCTGGAGCAAAGGGTATAATATTTTAAGGGAAAATTGCTTTTATATTCGGGCAAAACTACCAAATTTTGTTCATATTACAAAATAAAAAAAAAAATCTTGTAGATATTTAATGACATGGAAAATTGTTCTCAACATAGTGGCAAATGAAAAAAGCAAGTTTATTACCAGGATGTTCAGTGTGATCTCCTTTTGCAACCCTAAACGGATAGATCTCTGCAGAGAAAAAAGTCTAGAAAGATGCATTCCAACATGCTCACCGTGCTTATTCTTTGTTTGTTGTAATAAAGGGCACTTTTTATTTTTCCATTCTGCTTCTCTGTGCTGTTTGAATGTTTTTATGACAAACATGTATTGCTTTTATAGTAAGAAAAATGTGCCACATAGGTTTTTATTTTTAAAAACGGGAAGCAAATCTAAACAACAACAAAAATCCCTGCTGCCTTTGTGTTGAGGATGGTGGAAGACAGTAAGGCCCTTTCATCTAGTGGGAGTGTAGATGTCAGGGCTGGAGGACAATGACTCAGAGCCGGTGGAAATGCGGCCGGTGGAACAAGTTTCAAACAGGAAAGTGCTTGTGGGGTGACCTCTGGGGTCAGCCACAGAGCTTACTGCAGATTCCACCAAAAGAGTAAGAAGATGCAAAAGGGCAAGGGGTAGGGTCTGTTGGGCGGGTGTGTCCCAGTTTAAACAAAGCCGCTTTGATGTGCTTCCCAGCCGGCAGGCACAGGAATGCAAGGCCCTGCTCTCTCTTGCAGCCAAGAGGGAGTTATAAACATCCATCTCCAAGGGAAGATCCATCAGCTCCTCTCAACCACAAAGGAAAGATTTACAGGTAATGTTTTCCTCCCATACAGAAGTGTGATTAAGCAAATGCTTGGAAGGGTTTTGTTTTTTTTTTCTTTCCTCCTTCCTACACTGTAAATAGACATGCTTTGTTTTCCTCTCATGCCTCGTGATGTTTATAATGACTTTTATAGACACGTACTGACGTTCAGTGCTTACAGTGTGCTTTCCTCATATCTATCAGGAGAACCAGGCGTGTAGAATATGTCATTCCCCATTCCGAGATAAGCAGGGAGCACTTAGGCCTCAGGGGGTCTGGTCTGTGCTGGAGATTGGCTGGCCCAGGGCCCCACCTAGCCCATCCACAAGTCCCCAAGTCGGGGTTGCCTATGTGGTAAGGAAGAGAATACACCATGACCCCCACACTTTGGAACAATGAGCTAAGGGAATGCCTTGGGAGGGGATGGGAGTCTGTGTTAAGGCAATTCTCTTTAAAAGTCTTTTTTATTTAGACAGCTGTGATCGGATGCCAAGAGCTTGAGCTGGAGAGGGACAGTTCTGCCATAGACTGGTGGTGTGATCTTAAAAAGTTTAGTGAATTTTTCTGAGACTTAACTTTTGACACCTGTAAAACTTAGATTACCTTCTTGTGTCTGGAGGCTGTACCAAAAGATATAAAAATAAGGTAGTTCAGTGCCGCCTATGCTGGCATTCCAGAGCGGAGGGCTAGCCATGCTACCTAAGCAGGACCTGCAAAGGAGGTGCAAACCCTGTCTGAGAACCACCCAAGAGACAGTGCCTAGAAATATGTGTCCTTCCTTCAGAACCTCAACTGCAGAAACCCAAAGGGGAGAGACCAACACTGGTTCACGCTCTAAGGGAGTGAATCAGCTCTGTCTTCTGCTTATTCAGGACACATGGGAGAGAGAACCAAACGAAAGGTGACCAGGGAAGAGGGCTGGTGGGAAGAGAAAGAGAGTCTGTGGAGTGGCCTGCTGGAAGCCAGGGCAACTGTAGGAGGCTGGGAGGAGGCGACACTGTCCCTATTAAGGAAAAACACGTTAAAAAAAAAAAATCCCAGTGATGGTCTGGCGTGGGGGTAGTGGTGTCTCTGAAGAATCCATGAACTTACCTTAGGAGAAAAATTGTCTTAAATAGCCGCCATGAAGTAGAAACTGAGGCCCCTATCATGTCAGGGCCTGTCAGTAAGATTTTTCCTGCACCGGACCTCTCCTTGCTCTCCCCGCCATACCACATCTAGAGGAGCAGGGGGCACGCCCAGGAGTGGGGGAGGAGGTTAGAGGAGCTAGACCAGGAAGACAGAGACAAGGCTACCCACAGCCCCCACACACTGTAGCAGGCCTGGAAGGAGGAGAGGAACTGGAGTTTTAGGTGACATCTGGAGTTTTTTTTTTACATGAGAGTCAACACAAAATGGAAGTGAGCCTGTTTTGTGATTGGAAATAATCAGAGAATTTTTTATTATGTGAAAATAAATATTTGCACAAATATCCAGGGGTTCACCCAAGTTTTCTCCAAGGTACAGGATGAATCAGACCCTTGGAGTGGTTTGAATGTGCAGGGTTGAGGGAAAGAATATAGCTATTTTCTAATTGCCCATTTTATTAGTCAGGGTTCTCCAGAGAAACAGAACCAATAGGATATATATGTGTGTATGTGTGTGCGTATGTGTTTGTGTATTTATGTGTATGTCTGTCTGTCTATCTATCTATCTATCTATCTATCTATCAATCAATCAATCAATCAATCAATCAATCATGTATCTATGAATGACAGAGTATAAGGAATTGGCTCACCTGATTACAGACTGGCAACTCCAAAAGCTCCAGGATGGGCTAGCAGGCTGGAGACTCAGGAAAGAGCTGAAGTTGCAGTTCAAGTCCAAAGGCAATCTACTGGCAGAATTTCTACCTGCCCTGGGGATGTCAGTTTCTTGTTCTGTTCAAGCCTTCAACTGATTGGATGAGACCCGCCCACGTTATGGAGGACAGTCTGCTTTATTCAAAGTCCACTGATTTAAATGTTCATCTCAGGCAAAAACACAGTCACAGTAACATCTAAAATAACATTTGACCAAATTTCTGGGCATCATGGCCTAGCCAAGTTGACGCATCAAATTAGCTACCACATCTATGATTAGTCCTGCACATTCATATTATCTTCTTAGTCTATATTTATAGAAGTGAAATCCCATAAGATATAGTGTAAAAAGATCATGTGAAATTATAAGATTTTAAAATATATTGAGAAATTACCTCTCACAAAGTTGTGTTTTGAAAACAATTTTAAATTTTACTGTACTGTGTGGGTACAGTATGAGTACAATATATATTGTTTGAGTACTGTATGCAATTATAATTCCATAATTCTCCACACCCACACGAACCATTGATAATATCTATGAATGTTAGGTATTATCTTTAAAAAATTGTTAATGTGATAGGCAACAATAGTCTCCTTGCTTGAATTTGCATTTGCAATTTTGATTATTATGAAATTTAACATATACTAACATGTTTATCGACCACTTGTATTTCTCCCTTGGCTCTTGGCCTCTTCATGGTTTGCCAATTTTTCCATTAGCCTCTTTCAGACCAGTTAAATTTAAATATGTACTTTAACCTTTGCCAGTCTTCAAAAGAAGAGGCAAAATTCCAAACCACACCGACTTACAGCTCAGTGAAAGGACAACCTGTGAGCTTTGCATTTGCTTTTCCCACACTGAATCAGAACCTCTGAGCAGTTCTCTCCCTTTCAGGTTTAACAAAGCAACAGTAAGTATGAGAAATAAACAATCTAAGCATGGAAAACTCTTGAGAAAAAAGCAAAACCCATGGCAGAAAAATACTACCATTGCCCCCAGCTCTTCAATACAGAGAAATGAGCTGCCTGTGGGATAGATCATCTTATTGCAATGTGGCCTTAGAAGCAGAACAGGGGCAGATGGCCATTCTGCAGACAGGGCAGGACCCCAGAGACAATTGTGCTTGCCTTTGAAGGTGAATTATTTCTATCATTTCAAGGCATCAAGAAACAATTCCAGCGTTGTCAACAGCGTTTTCAGGTCTTGGCCCAACATTTTTAGGGAAAGGTCTTAAATTATTTTGTCATCAAATCAAGCTCAACTGCAAAACTCAACAGAAGATTTTAAAAAAAGAAACAAAAACTGGCTACAGAGCATTTCACAAAAGACTCAGGGTTTGGAGAACATTGTAGAACACAATGTTTGTCTCTCCCACCATTTCTTACCTTCAGATAATTTCTGGGGCTTTGGTATGGAAAGCTGAGAGACAAATAGGTGTTTCTCTGTCCCCCCTTGGGACAATAAATGCGATGTGTGTGTTTGGGAAAACTACAATACAGTTCTTATTTCACCTTGCTTTTCCCAAAGTCTAGGGCAGCTCTTTGAATTATTGGAAGTCTCAAATCAAAGTCCTCTCAACCCAGTGGATTTGACAACTTAGGTGTCACTAGTCTCATGACCAATTCAGAATTCTCTAGTAAACTAAGGTTGCAAAAAAAAAAAAAAAAAAAAAAAAAGGTTCAGAATCTTTGAAGTTTTGGACCTTGGCTATTTTACAAGCTTTTTAGAGCCCATTTTTAAGGGCTTTGATTCCAGAAAATAATCAGCAGCAAATGGAAGCACTGCAGGAAAGCCTGAGGATATTGAATGATGTCCATGGACCATTAACCAGGAAGAATTCTTGGAAAACTGCAACCAGCATCTTGTACCAGTTCCCATTTTCCTGGTTGACTCCTAGGTGGGTACTTGGAAGAAATAAAATTGAAATCTGGCCTTCCTGGAGATAGGGAAAGGAGAGTACTAGTCATATAGTAGAGGAGGGAATGTGGTATTTCTATACTTTCTCAGCAACCATGACTACTTCATTGCTCCCAGAGTCATACTCTAATAATTGGGCTAAAGTGTTTGATGAATGTTTTAGCTCAGGCTGCCATAACTAATACAATTGACTGTGTAGATTGAAAAAACAGAAATTTATTTTTCTCACAGTTCTGGAGGTTAGAAATCTGAGATGAGGGAGCCAGCATGGTCAGGTTCTACTGAGGGCTCTTTTCCTGGCTTGCTGATGGCTACCTTCTTGGTGTGTCCTCACATGGTGAAGAAAGAAAGAGAAAAATCTTCCTACAAGGATGCTAATCACATTATAAGGGCCCCACTCTGGTGACCTTATCTAAACCTAATTACCTCCCCAAGGGCCCCATTTTTGAATACCATCACACTGGAGGGCAGGACTTCAACACATGAATTTTAGGGTGACACGATTCAGTCCATAGCAGCGAACTTGATGAAAATAGTGTTGAGGTTCTGGTGCAGTTCTCCATTGCTCCTCCTCTTGTCTCTTCCATGTTTCCCATGGTTTCTTTGCTCTTCCGTGTGTAATGTTAAGTCCTGATGCATAGGCACTGTCTGATACCTTGGCAGGCGAGGTAAAGAGCTGGGGCTATGGTTATAGGACTTGTTGCCTTCTTCATAATGAAAGCGATGCTGGCTACATCTCTGAAACTTGTTGGTATTTCCGTAGCATTCCTCATGCTCCACCATAGTAAACTAGGCTGTATACTCTGGTGAGCAGGAAATAGCAACCAGAAGTTTGTCCTCCAGCCCATTTGGGAACAGCTAGATTGAGAGTGGGCAATTTTTTTTTTTTTTTAAGTAAATGACCAAGTAGTAAATATTCAGGATTTTGTGGTAACATGGTCTCTGTCATAACTACTCAACTCTGCCATTGTACCACGAAAGTAGTCATAGACGACACGTAGATTAATGAGTGTGGCTGTTTTCCACTAAAACATTTACAAAAAACAGCAGGCCAATTTGACCAATGGATAATAGTCTGCTGGCCCTTGAATTACCCCTTTTACTCTGTTTCTTGTTTACATTATTTTCCTTCTCTATTCTAGCATTGATCTTTCAGATACCTATTGATCACCTTCATTTCCTTTGTTTTCATAACCAATTTCTTTGATTCTGCCTTTAGAACTTATACCCATCCTTCAAAACTTTCTGCCAGTAATGAATTTGGATAGTCCCTTATCTAAGGTGTGACCTGTACAGCCTGAATCTGGTTGGGACAGTCAGTTGGGCTCTCTATGGGTGAAGCAAAAGCCAATCAGACAGAAAGAAGTGATGACTGAACGTTTTCTCCTCTGTTTGGACTATTTTAGGAATATGGATGTCCTTTACAGCACATTACATCCCTAGAAGGAATCAGGAGCCCATAGATTAGAGGCCGTCATCAGTCTAATCCTGGTTGCCAGGCACCTGCCGCTATGGTAATTCCCCAGACATCTTGATTTATATATTGAGTGCATGAATTTATTTGGGTAGGAAGAACATGGCCCATTGCTAACAAGCTGCAGGTTGACTTACCTACTGAACAAAAATCAACTATGGATTGAAACATTTTCAACCCTAGAAGGACAGCTTTCCTTCACACATCAGCCCTCCTTGCAAGGGAATGTTGAATGGTGAGAAGCCAGATGTTACACTTTTGTAATGAATCTTCATTTCGGGAGCCTCCTCCATTGCTGCCTCTTATGTCCATGCCACTGTGGTCATTTGTGCCTGGATTCTGCCCTCTGCTCCCACTCTTTTCTCGCTCACAATGTCCAATCTCAACCCATCAGGCAGTGTGATCCTTTAAAAAAAAAAATCAGATTGCTTTGTACCTCTGATCAAAACCCTGCAGTGGCTCCCAAGAGTAAAAGCCAAAGTGCTTACGATTACTATAAGGCTCCAAATGATCTGATTCCTTCTCCCACCCCATTACTCTTCTAACATCTTCTATAACTCTCCCTGCTGCTAGCTCCACCCAGCTACCCTCTTCTCGCCTTTCTTCGAATGCTGTAATCCAGTTGCCCATGCCGCACCATTTGTCTTTTGCTACTTTTAGATCTCTGCTCAAACATGTCCTTGTTAGTGAAGCTTTCTTGACTTCTTTACTTAAAGTAATCTCCCCACTCCCACACCACCTTGGAACTCCCTAATTCCCTTGCTGTAATTTACTTTTTTCCAGGGTACTTATGCCGACCCACTGTATTTACTTATTTTCCTGTGTGTTCTTTCTTCCCCACTAGAATATAAAACTCCATGAGGGCAGGAACTTAGTCTACGTGATTCATTGTGCTTAGAATGGCATTTGATACATAGGGCCTTCTACAGATATATCTATTTGTGTGTATATTTTAGTGAATCAATGCTTGAATGAATGACTACATGACTATGACTTATGGGTTTTCTCTATATCCTAAAAGTTCTTCCCTTGACACATGATCCACATGCGTGGAGGTGCCAATTTCTTAGATAGATATTCAGTAATTAAGACCATATAAAACCATTAGAGTCATTAGCTCTGGTGAGGAAGGTAGAATAAATGATGTTCTGCCTAAATGGGAACTCGTCTTGTTTCTAGACTGTAAATGCTTCCAAAATCAGGAATAAAATTCTTTTGTATTTTGTGTACTCACACATGCTGTCACATTTTACCTTATTTCTTTGCTCATAGAAATGAGAAACATGCTTATTAAATATTAATAGGAAGGAGGAGTAGATTAGCCTTTCCCAAAGTACGTTTCATGGAACATTAAATCTAGGGAATTGTTCTATGGAAGAAGGGGATTTTTAACATATCAGTTTAAATTATGATAGCCTTAAATTATGATAGCCAATAATTATAAATGCTAACATTGATTGTCACTATGTACCAACTTCTGTGCCATACACTTTACAAACTTATCTCTTTAATCCTATTCATCTCTCTGACTCATACCACACATAAGCATATTGAAGGCTCTGAGAAGTCCTGTAGTAATTAAATCTTTCAAATTTCCTTTAGCCCAGCATTTCCCAAACTTATTTGCTTATAGAAACACTTACTCTTCACCACCCCAAGGATACTTATTAACACCTCTTAGATCTATTGTTCTGCAAAACACAAATTGGAAAATGCTGTTCTAGATAAGGGAATTAAATAGAAGAGCAGAATTATGGCAAAACAGATTATTGCAAGGAACTAAATAAGCATTGACCTTTGGGGTCTCTTAAATTAAGACAGCTATCTGCTGAACACCAGGTGATAAGAAGTGATAGCATCTTCTTAGGCCCAGTGGCGTAATCTCCCTTTAATTGTCTGAGAAAATAAAATTGTATTTCTAAGGATCAATACCTACCTAAGAAAAATTTTTTCATGCTCCTGGGATAGATTCTATGGTTTTACTCGTCTAAATCCTGTCCATTTAAAAAAATGTTGGTTTGGGTAACCAGGAAAGTGTTCTTACCACTTTCACCTTCAATAAAAATTTGATCATTTTAGAATGAAAACTGCATAATTACAAAGTAACAAAGTTGAAGATGTGTTTGTGTGAAAGTGTGTATGAGTGTGTGTGTGTATATGTGTGTGCTGTTAGAGCTTTTTCTGGCCATGGAATATGGTCTTATATTTTGTGCTACTGGATGGGACCCAAAAGGACTCCTTGTCCAGCTCTATAGCCAGCGGGTGCTTGTACCGAAGACATTGGGGTCTATGGAAAGTGGAGTAAGGTGGGCCTCCCTCCTCTTCAAAGAAATAAAAGTCTTTCTTTGAGTCAAATGGTGGGGATGAGTAGGGGAGTAGGAATGGAGCTGAAAAAGAAAAGAAATTGTTCTCCAAGAGATGAAAAGCCCCTGAGATTGGGATGGGTCTTACAATTCTGTCACTCAGAAAAGGCTCTTATGTCTGGCCAAGCCTGCATTTCTGTGTAAAACTGTTCTTCCCAAACTAAGTTTCCCTTAATGGATTTCTACACCAAGACTTAATGATTCTTGCCATGATGGTTCTCACAGTGATAATATGTTATTTGAGTTTCCTTGAGAAAGCACTTGCTGTCTTGTTATGACTGGGATGTGAAACATTCAAAGGCAGCGAAGAAAAAAATGTGAGGAATAAGAACAAATTATGAATCTAACGTCATTTACTTCTTCCAACAAGCCAGTGGAGTGGGACAATGATTCTGTGCTTCTGTTTCTTCAAGTAATCCTGTCCTTACTTTAGAAAGAAAATGAAGTGACTTACAGATCAGCAGAGAAAAACCTGAGCAGAAATATCAAGTCTGACACCCTGGAGACCTTATTCCTCATTGTATGTGATATAGCAAAGAGCAGCTGTGGGGGTGGGGCTTGTGCTCCATGAGGACTCAGGGGATGTTGAGACAGGAAATAAAGGGATGAATAAGTGTCTAATTATTCAGGACATGGGCTTTTATTTCTGAGAAACTTGTGTGTTACACAAAAGAGTTTGAGATAGTAGTGAAAAAAGGGTATAAAATGGGAAACATTTATATTGAACCTACTGAGTGCTAATCAACATCCCAAGTGCTTTCTGTATTTTAATTCATTCAATCCTCTTAATGACCACATGGGCAGATTTTGTTGTTATCCTCATTTTACATAGAAGGAAATCACAGCATAGATAACTGATGACTTGCCCAGTGTCACAGAGTTGGAAAGTGGTAGGGCCAGGATTGGAACCCACATGGGTAGACCCTCGAGTCTACGCTCTTCATGCCTCTGCTATGCTGCTTCAAATCACAGGGCTAAGGGCAAGGCTTGGAAACAGACCAGCTCTTCGTGCACTTAACCTCCTTGAGCCTAAGTTTTCTCATCTGTAAAATGAGAACATTAATTGTTTCTATCTCATAGAGTCATATGTGATTATTTAATGAAATAACAGGTCAAAAATGCTTAGCAGTCTGGCACCCAGAAAGCCCCTAATAAACATAAGCAGCTTAAAAATGGTGAACCCAAGAAGATATTCTGAACCATGTTTTATCTAGAACTGTGAAAGGGGAAAGGAGGTAATATCTAGAGTGGCCCTGTCCAGTAGAACTTGCTGCAATGATAGTAATGTTCTACATCTGCACTGTCTAATGTGGTGACCTGATGTATAGCTATCAGACCTTTTAAACATGGCTAGTGCCACTGAATAATTGATTTTTAATTTTTTAAAATTGTCATTAGTTTATATTTAAATAGCCAAAAAAATGAGGCCATGCACAGTGGCTCATGCCTGTAATCCCAGCACCTCGGGAGGCCAAGGTGGGCAGATCACGAGGTCAGGAGTTCAACACCAGCCTGGCCAACATGGTGAAACCCCATCTCTATTAAAAATATAAAAACTAGCAGGGTGTGGTGATGGGTGCCTATAATCCCAGCTACTCCTGAGGCTGAAGCAGGAGAATCACCTGAACCTAGGAGGTGGAGGTTGCAGTGAGCCAAGAAAGCACCACTGTACTCCAGCCTGGGCGACAGAGCAAGACTCCATCTCGGAAAAATAAAATAAAATAAAATAAATAAATAAATAAATAAATAAATGAATAGCCAAAAAATGTTTTCCTGGAATTAGGGAGTTAGAGGGGTTGCAGGTGGAGGGGTGAGGGGTAGAAGGGCTGTGGGTAGGGGCGGAGAAAGACAGGGATTACCAAGTGGTGTGAGGAAACTTCTGGGTGTGGAGGATGTTCATTCTCCTGATGGTGGTAATAGTTCCATAGGCCATACGGGGGTTAAAATGTATCAAAGTGTCCACTTTATGAGCAGTTTCTTATACTTCATTCATAGCTCTATAAATCTGTGAACAAAATAGACTCTAGGGTAAATGCAGCTTAAACACAGTTTCCTACAGTGGTTTTCAAACTGAGTTTTGAGGGAAACCTTGGTGTTCTCAGGGCTTCTGGGACTGGTATCTGAGGGAAGTGGTCGGGGGAAGCAGGCTGGCTGAGCTCAGCCTCCAACTCTGCTGCTTCTACCAGAGAAGCTGTTCTCTGGCCTCTAACACACCCTCGAGCCTTCAGGTCACTGGTGAAGCCTCTCAGGGTCCACTGGTGGAGTGGGCTTCAGAGGCTGGGACTAAGCTGTGGGGAAGTTACAGCTGGGAGGAAGGATGGCGAGGGTCTGGTGGGGGTGGGTCACTCTACAACCTGCCTAGGAACCCAAGGTCAGCGTCAGGTCCTGCTGCGGATCAGCTTCTCCAGGGAATAGCAGGTACCCCTGGGGAGGCAGACTCTGCACACAGGACTCCCACATCCCCTGAGATGAGGCATTAAAAGGACTAGGACTTGGGATAGGAACTGTAGTAGGAGTCTGTGTGGTATAGTGAAGAGGTTCTTGTGATGCATCCAGGGAGTTTGTAAAGATGCAGAATCCCAAGCCCCTTCCTCTGGGACTCTGATTGAGATGTTCTGGGGAAAGGACCTGGGGATCTCCTGAGTCCAAGGACCAGGCCAGGAAAAAGCTGGTGGAGTGGGCAGAGCACTGGTTCTGGACTCAAAGTGCTCTGGCTCCAACTCTCAGCTCCCCTGGCCATGTGAGCCTAGGCAAGTTACTTTATCTATCAGAGCCATGGGATCTTCATCTTCAATAGCTCCCTGTGGCTTAGATAATGTTATGGGCTGAACTATGTCTCACATCAGACTCATGTGTTGAAGCCCTAAACTCCAGTACCTCAGAATGTAATCATATTTGGAGATAAGGTCTTTAAAGAGGTAATTAAATAAAAGTAAGGTTGTTGGCAGTAGGTCCCAATCCAATATAACTGGCTTCCTTATTATAGGAGATTAGACATAGACAGGCATAGAGGGAAGACCATGTGAAGACACAGGGAGAAGATAGTTATCTACAAGCAAGGAGAGGGGCCTCAGAAGAAACCAAACCTGCAGACAACTTGATCTTGGACTTCCAGGTTCCAGAACCGTAAGAATATAAATTCCTGTTGTCTATGCCGCCCAGACTGTGTTGTTTTGTTATGGCAACCCTAGCAGATTAATACAAGTAGGAAGTAGAGCATGCAGTGCCTGGCATGCAGTGAAGTCCAGTAAATGGGAGCTATCTTTGTTACTGACACTAATCACCCAACAGAAATATCCAGGAATCTCTAAATAGCTGGCACTGGAGCCAAGAGGAAAGAGTGATGATGTTCATGTCTGGCTCAGGGCTGCTTTCCTGTGGTAATTGTTTGCTAACTGTGCCCTGGAGGCTGGACGATCTCTGTGCCCAAGAAGACTGGGGCAGTGCTGTGGTGTCGGTCTGCCATTTCCTGGGTTGCAGGGAGAAAGGTATTCCTTTAGTCCTGGCAAGGTGTTGGCATTGACAAAAACCTGTCAGGCAATTATGTTATTGTGGAAGGCCAGCATCCAGTGGAGCAGAGAATAGATGGGAATAACTCTAATAAAGTAGAAAAATGCTACCAAGGAGCCTGGGCATTGAATTTTAAAGGGCATGCTGAGCTTTTGGGGGAATTGAAGTAAGAAATCAGCAGAAGCCACAACAAGGAGGAAATGGGATGCATTTGCCTACGTTGAAATGATTTGGGGAGGTGTTTGATGAGCATTTTGCAAAGCTTTTTCCTCTTTTCCTACTCAGCCAGGAGTTTCTTCCTCTGGATTCCCACAGTGCCTGCCTACCTTCTGAGACTTAGTTCATCATCTCAGTTTACTTGCTTGCAATGTCTTCCATTGAACCCACGGACTCGATGAGAACGGGGATCTTGCAATATTTATCTCATTTTCCTAGATGGGCATTGAATAGATAGATGGTGGTTTGAGTTTCTGAATGTAGTACTCACATTTTCTACTATAATGTATTCACTCTCACCAAGGCACTACTCTGTGCATCTTAAAAACAGCAACTGATTAAATCCTTTAACCACTCCTTTGTATTACATGATGTTAAGGCACAGGGCGAGTAAGCTTTGGTCGACGGTCTCACACCTAAGCAGGAAGGAGGATTCAGACCCAGGCAGTCTGGCTCCAGCATTCAGTCACCGAGCATACTGTCACTACCATGGGACAGTGGCTACTTCTGGTAGCCCTTTCTTCTACATCAAGTGTTTTTAACCTTTTCTGTGTCATGCCCTCCTGGAATTTGCGTGATACCTGAGAATTCTTTCCAAGAATAATACTTTTAAATGTATAAAAATTAAAACACATAGGATTACAAAAAAACTCAATTATAATAAAATACAGCTATCAAAATAAGATATCAAATTTGTGAAATAGTAATAGTACACACCTCTTTATTCACATATTAATTTGTGAAATAGTAACGTACACATCTCTTTATTAACAGATTAAATAACAAGAGATGGCAGTGGATCTAATCAGTATTGTAATTCCCCATCAGTCATAATGTTTAGAGATTATTATAAACATATCATAAAGTAATATTTGGTGATATCTGCAACAACTGTAAAGTGATAGGAAGAGGTATGAGATTTTGATTGGTGATAAAGTCACAGTTGCTGCACATACTACTGTGGTCTGTTCCTACTTCATAATTGAAAGAAATAAGCAATTCAGTTAGAGATGGTAAAACAATAGAGGTGTGTGTTTTTGTCTGCGTCCCCCTGAAGTCCAGGGTTGGATGTTGAACCTTGATTGGGACCTCTGTTCCAGATGCTCCAGCTTTCATTTCTTGTCAAGTGTGATCTGTCAGCCAGCAGCCTCAGCATCACCTGCAAGGTCGTTGAAATATAGAACACAACCCCCTCCCTAGGTGTATGGATTGGAATCTGCATTTCAATGAGATCTTCAGGTGATTTGTATGCACATAAACATTTGAGAAGCACTGCAAAATATATGCTTGCTTAGGTTAGACCAGCAAAGAGCTTGAACAGTATAGAAAGGTGTGACTGTACCTATGTTTCTACCCTTCTTTCTGCCTTTTACAAGCAACTTCCTGAAGTGGGGTATAACTTAACAGATGGTGATGTTGTAACAATAGCCACTGTCTGTCTGTCTGTCCCACCTTGGGACCACTCACCTTCAGGGCAAGGGTATTAGTATTCTCGATTTTGTCTCCCACAGGTGATGGGTGGACTGACCAGCAGATTTTGCTTTTTGGAGAGTGGAGTCAGCAGCAGTCTACCCATTCTGCCTGTGGCTGGGGGTAAATCAATGCATTTCACGGAGGAAAGATATTTTATGTCTTAGATCCAAGTCCAGTGATCCAATCCAGCTTTTCCAACGCTAGAACATAAAGAGCATTTTAATTTTCTTCTCAGCTCTATTTCTCAATTGGTTCTGAACCTTTTGAGGAGGGATCTGATTAATTAGTCCCCTCAAATCCCAGCAATACTGACTGCTGGAAAAGTTAAAGCCAAGTGTACAACACATCAGGAATGCATTTATGTAATAACCTCATTCCTGAATCATTTGTAAGGCCCTACCCTTGTTTTCTCTTTTATTTCCCTCTTCCCTTGAATTTTTGTTTTCTTTCTGTTATCTTGTTCTATTTGTTCTGTCATTGTAAGCCTCCTTAAATCATTTTTAGAATAAGTTAAGAGCACAGATTCATAAATCAACAAAAGTAGCAATATATAAATATAAAAATAAAAATACAAATCTTAGTAGACAGAGGCTGAACCTATATGCAGGGCCACTGCCTTGCTCAACAGCAGGAGGCACCATTCTTGCTGTTTATGTAAATAGTGCTCTTTTTGAGTACAATAGACTACAAGGTGAAAAGTGGAATTATGCAACTAGTGGCTGTGATCCAGAACTTCTGATAAATTTAGTCTCTGTATACTAGTTGGCAATATGTTATTGAAAAAGATAATGAAGTTTTTGGTAACTAAGGGCGTTTGGGGTAGGCTGTTCTTTTGTGAAAATGTTCTTAAAGTATTCTAAAAATGTTCTATACTCTTGGGATACATGAATGAATGGAGGTGGCTTCCTTCTTCACTTAGCTTAGAGTATTCAGCAATTTGAAAGCCAGGAATTGAAGCATTGCATGGAGATAGAATTATGCCATTCCCCTGCTAAATGAGTCCAAATACTTTCCATTGCACTTAGAATAATAACTGAACTCCTTATTTGGGTGACAGGCCCTGTAAGATCTAGCTGGCTCCCTGTCTCTTTTATCAGCCTTGCATAGCACCACTCTCCAAAGCTCCTTTCATCCTCAGGGTCTCTACATACACCGTTCTTTCTGCCCGGAACACCCTTCCCTTCCCTACCTCTTCACCAGTGCAATGCTGATAATCATCCTTTAGAAGTTAACTCAAACTCCATCAAGTCCCCGTTACATTCTTTACAATCCTTATCATAATGTTAATAATCATTGCTCATGCCATCTTTCCTTAGCCTCCCCTTTCCTCTGGCACTGTACGCTCCTGAGAACATGGGCTGTACTTGTCTTGTTTTCTATACTTTATTGCCAGCTAGGCTAGCAGTGCCTGGCAACTAGCGGGGGCTCATTGAATGATGTAATGAAGGAATGAATGCAAAATGGGAAACAGATCCACAGACACAACTAAAGCGTTGGAGAACACATGGAGTGAGGACAAATGTAAATGTGAAAAGGAGTGTATTTACCATTTTAAAAAGAGAAGGGAGAGGACGGGTTCTGCTCACATCCTGAACATGGAAAGAGGCCATTGTAAGGGAGGAGGGTCAGCTATGGTCTTCACTGTGGTAGATGAGCAGCTCTACTATTGTCAGGAATTGTGGGACAATAGAAAATTAGTTACAGTGGCAGCAGCAGAAAAAGAGTTAGACATTAAGAATTTTTCTGAATCTCAAGAATAATGAAAATTGAACCAGAAAGGCAGAATAGCCTAGCATTGATGAGATAGACTCTAGGTTCAAATTCTCACATTACTACTTACTGGCTCCAACATCTTGGGCAAATTACCTACACTCTCTGTGCATTATTCACTTAAAAAATGATAATAATAATGGTTCCTACCTCATAGGCAGGGTGAGCATGCTTCAAACTCAGGCACTTTTGAGAGTAAAAGGAGCACTGGGTGCCATAAACTTTGCTGGGATCATAGGCATAAATTGGTACTATACCCAGCACATGAAGAATGGTTAGTCTATTCCTAAAATGTCGTAAGGATTAAATAAATTAATATATGTTATCCAGTTAGAGGCATGCCTGACACAGTGCTCAGTTAAGGCTGGCTACAATCATTAAGAAATGATAGAATCTTTCTGGAGATTTTAGGAGAAGATGGACAGTTGATTATATGGTTTGGAGTTTATATCTTGGGGAGCATCAGATTTTAATTGCCTATTTAAAAATTCTCCCTTCGTGCTTAATCTTTTTTAAACATTAAACATATGCAAAAACTACTCAGTAACTCTTACCCAGCTCAATAAATAGAATATTGCAGAACTCCAGAGGTCCCTCTTATGTCCCTTCCTAATCACCAACCCATTGCCTCTGCCCCAGGAGTAACCACTTTCTTGACTACCAATCCTGTTGGTGAGTTTTGCCTGTTTTTGAAATGCACATAAATGGATGCGTACTGGATGCGCTCCTTCATGTCTGACTTCTTCTACTCAATTCTTGGTTAATGTGGTTTACCCCTGCTGTTGAATGGAGTAGAAATCTATTTAATCTCATTGTTGTGTAATATTCCATTGTGTGAATATACCACAATTTATTTATTGATTCTACTATTGATGGACATTTCCAATTTCAGGCTATCATGAAAAATGTTGCTATGGCTATTCTTATTTTTTGGGATGTACAAGTATATTCTGTCAGGTTTATGTTAGATCTAGGAGTGGAATTGCTGGCTTGTATGGGTGCATATGTTCACCTTCAATTCACCTTTCCACCAGCATCTGTGGGAATTCTGATTGCTTCACATTCTCACCACCCTTAGGCATTGTAGATCTTTTTGATTTTAGGTATTCTGGAAATTATCTTACTGTGAGATTTTAAAAAGTGCTTATGAATTCCACCTAATTATAACAATAACACACACTCTGATTTCCTGAGTACCTACTAATGACAGGTGCTTCACAGAAATTACTTCATTTAATGTATGCATGAACCCTCTGAGTGTGAGATGTTATTGTTCTCATTTTATAGGTAAGGACCAGTGGGACTCAATCATTTACACACGGTCATGGAGATTATAAGTGTCAATACCAGGACTGGGGCCCAGTTCAGTTTAATGCAAACTCTCTTTTGACAACACTGTGGTGTTGACCCTGCAGGAGTCAAGACCAAAGAGAGAAAATGGCAGCCTTAGGAGAGCAGCAAGGACACCGTGAACCCAGCGGCTGCCCTGATGCTTCCTGTGTGATAAATTCCTGGAAGAGATGGGTTGTTGGGGTTTACAAATGCTCTTTTGGTCTCACCGCAGGGTACTGTGTATAATTCCTTCTCCAGCTCATTAGAGATCAGCCCTTTGTTCCCAGGGTACAAGTATTTCAAATGTGCTGAGCCAGAAAACTTGAGTGAACACCTTGTCCCAGCAACAAATGAATCTCACATAGGGTTGGCCCATTATTTTTCCTACTTCTCCTCCTCCTCCATCCTCCTCTTCCTCCTCTTCCTCTTTGAAAGAGCATCAGTCCTTTGTTTGAAGATGACCCCCCTGAGTCACCCCACACTGAAGTGGGGAGGCCTCAGTTTTCTCCCTTGCCAAGAATGATGTTGCTCTCATTACCTTACCTATGAGTCAGTGGTACCCGCTGTTGTCACCCAGAGCTTCGTGAGACAGTGATAACCACTCTTGGATGGAAGTTGTGGAAATAAGGGCCACATTTGGGAGGAGCCCCACTTCCCCTAGGATCTTTCTGAGGTTCCCCATTTGCCAACCTCTCTCTGTCACAAGTCTGGATCTCCTTATAGCAACCTGCCCCTCTCTCCACCACAGTGACCTTCAGAATGCTTCCCAGTACACTGTGCTCTTTCGTGTAACTGGAGCTACCTGGAAACTTACCTCCAACCCCCACATGTCCACCATCCATCCTTGAAAAAGAAGACACATCTGTAACTCAGATATTGGTAAATGTTTACATTGTAAAATAAACAAAAATGCCAAACTACAGAACAAACAAAACCAAAACAACTTAATGAATTATTTATGTAGCAGACACTTTTGTAACTACCGCCTACAACAAGAAACAGAACATTGCTGACCATCTCTGAGGCCTTCATGTGCCCTGACCCACCACCACCCGTCCATCCTTAAGAAGGATACTTCTTTCAAAAGTATCTACCTTCCCACTTCTGCAGCCATCATGTCCTTGAGTTATTTTATACAATTCTATTACCTAAGTGTGCATCCCTAGACACTCTAGCAGAGTTTTCTTTTTGAGGCTGATACAGGTGTTTATCCAAATCATCAGGCAGAAAAATGTCTTAGAGTTCCTCTCATTCTTTCTGTCTCCTTAGTCCCCTCCCACACATTGATTCTTCCTTCCCTTTCTGCCTCTGCTTGCAGCCTGTACGCTGCCCTGTGGCTCCCTGCCTCCCACAGCTGCCTGGCTTGTGTTTTCTGGTTTCCCATTTCGACTGCCTTTTTCCCTCTGAGGAGCAGCCCTTGAATATCCTGATGAATACAATCCTCTATCTCATTCTTTATAGCTCACATACATACTTAGGATAACTTTGTCCCTCTTTGACTCCTAGAAAACTCCATTTCAGCCTTCAAGACAGGTCAAATATCTCTTCTGCTGTAAACACTTCCTTAACTCCCTTCATAGGGTTATTTTTTTGTGTCCTCAAAACATATCTTGAATGCCTTAATTATGTATTCCCCTGACTGTATGGTTACATTTTGCTCACGTGTCTGTCTTCCTGGGTGGTAGGGTTATGAGGTGTCTGGCATGTAGGAGGTGATCAATAAATGTCTCTTGAGTGAACAAGGGCCTATGCAAATTCTTCATAATACAGATATTGTGTGGAGTGAGTGCATACAAAAATAATAAGTTGGGAGTGGGCAGAAGCTAACATATTTTTAGCTGCAATTGTCACGTAACAAACCCACAGGACATATGAAAAATATAGTCAGAGAATATGGGGTGAAGGGACACTGGGGATGTTCCAAAGAAGAGAATACAGTGCCCTAAAGGGAGCACACATTTTGAGCTAGGAGAATTTTGTGGAGTTTTTTTTGTGTTCTTTTTAATTAAATGACATTTTAGAGTTCAGGAAAACCCTCAAAATATGTCAACCACTTTTAAAAAAACAATTAAAGTAATATGCATAATGGTTAACAAATATCAAGCAGTAAAAAAGGTGTGAAATAAAAAGAAAAAGGCTTTCTTTTCCACCTCCCTCTTAACTTGTCTAATTTTCTAGAATCTTTTAAAGAAAATTCCCAGGTACTTTCTCAGGACATCATAAGGCACTTCAAATATTTGCTTACCAGTAGAGAGGGGTCATCTAGAATGTTGACTTTAGCATCAGTCAGATATGGGTTTTAGTCTACTGCTTATTACCTGTGTGACCTACCAGAGGCAAAATTTCTCCAAAATCTTAAGCTAAACATTGGCTTAACCACCTTGGATTCTTAAGGATATTAGTTCACCTTTTCTTCCTCATGCTCCTTTTGCTTTCTTTCCCTCCCTCCCTCCCTTCCTTCCTTCCTTCCTTCCTTCCTTCCTTCCTTCCTTCCTTCCTTCCTTCCCTCCTACCTCCCTCCCTCCATTCCTTCCTTCCCTCCTTTTCTTTATTTCCTTCCCTTCTCCTTCCTTCCTTCTTTCCTTCCTTCCTTTTTTCCTTCCTTCCTTCCTTCCTTTTTTCCTTCCTTCCTTCTTTCTTTCCTTGTTTCTTTCTTTCTTTCCAAAAATAATAATGTATTTTAATAACAAACTTACAGGAACAGCACAGAAGATAGACAACACCAAAAACATGTACTTACACTTAGAGCAACACAATTAGAAAAGTATAGTAAATGGATGGAATCTAGTATATGATAATAATGTTACAAACACTGTTTAGTTGCTGTCAATAAGAAATGTACTTTTTAAAAAAAAAAATTCAAATGCTGGCATTGTGCAGAAAAGTTTAACAGTTTTATTTATACTTGCTATAAAATTGAACTAGTGAAATTTGTTCACTGAAATACTTTGATTTGCTGATTTGCATTAATGCTTTATGTCCTTGCATTTACTGTGTATTAAACATTTACAGACAGATGGAAATGGAAAAACTGCTAATACTTGATTTCTGTCTCCTATTTTTCCATTGGTAAGCATATGCTTTTGACTCCCTTAGAATAAAATATTTCCCATCATAGTGGACTCTTAATTACGTTTTCCACGTGCTAGCTGGATGTCTTTTGGCCTAATTGTTACATATTTGGCATGGACAGCACACAGAATGGTGTTTTCAAAAAGGCAACCAGATAGGCCTCACTTGGCTCCTGAAGGCACCCGTAGCCGTGCTCTGGAAGCACAGATCGTTTTGAAGTTGAGAGCAATTTCTCGCACCAAAACCTGGAAAGCAAGTTTGTGAATGAGAAGTTCCGTGGACTCCTGTTAACACCTAATTTCATGGAGTACCACAGCACCAGGCCTGTAGCCAGGAGGTTTCTTCACTCCTCAGTAGAGGGCACACCATTGTGGGCAGCTTTTGCGGCCAGTTGCTTCCGGTGCTTTACTTCCGGTGGATTTGCAGGCTGTGCGCTTTGTAGGAGTTATGGTATGAGCACCTTCTTACGTTCCCCCTTCTCCTTCCTCTGGAACTTGGCAGGCTGGAGGCAATGTTGGATGGTATGGTGGCAGCTGCAAACCCTCCCTTGCCCCTTTCTCTTGATGTTTAATCTTGGATCATTGAATTGGAAGTCAGAAAACCTGGGTCTTACATTATTTTAGTCACTATGTCTCTACATGATCTTGGTGGCACCCTCAATCCCTTCTGTGTGACCCTGGCAACCCCTGAAGCTCTTCCATATGTGACCTTGGACAGATTCTCTGTGCAACCTCGGAGAGTCCTCCCAAGTTCTGTGGGTCTGAGCTTCTTCATCTGAAAACGAGGGGGTTCTACCACGCAGGTCCTTCCAGCTCCAAAATTTTATGGCTCTGTAGCTTGGTGATGCAGTGGATTTCATGAAGCCATGTTCGGCCTGTTGTACTGCATAATCTGGCACACCTACTCCCCCCAGACCCCAAAATCCTTCTCAGAAGCTGGAGTAGTGAACTCTTCCTTGCCTCAGAAGGCTGTTCTAGAGTTAATGAATTAATATTAGCATCTCTTTGAACTCTCCATTGTTGGAGAAGGATGTTATAAAGACAAACTATTGCTTGAAGGGAGATCAGACAGCACTGTCAGCAGCAGGCCTGCAGCAATCTACTTAAACTGGAGCTTTCTTCCTCAAACAGCCTGCTCCTTGATTTGAAATCATGGGAACACACGAGGGAAGAATGGTTCTGCAGTTCAGGGTGACAGAAGAATAGAAAATAAGTGGTCTTTCCAGAATATTTATGGGTCACTTTATGTTTCCCAGCACGAACAGGGAGGCATGTTGCAAAAAAGCCATGTTTAAATCAATACTTGGGATATTTTTTGCAGGGCTCACAGTGATTTAGGCTTTTTAAATATATGTAATGTTGTATTTCTAGCACACTGGGAGATAGAGAATCCACTCAGTTCTCTTATCGAGGATGGTAAATCACAGAGCTGTTATAGAGATGTGAAATGAGCATTAAGTAAAACACAAGCAGGCAGAGATGAACCCTTCTGAAGTGTCATTATCTATTGCAGTTTTTAAAATGAAATTGGGTTTTCCTGTTGAGCCTAAAGTATGGTTTCCCATCTCCAGCTCTACAAGCTCCTCATAGTGGGTGGGGCGGGGAAGAGGGTACGTATATGGGAGGGAGTGAAGAGGAATTGAGGACGGGGAAGGACTGGAGAGAAGAAAAGTCCCTTTCTTGTACAGCGTGAGGTTGAAGATAAAGTTGGCTTGTGTAGAGAAGTTATAGGTTCTAGGGGGTGAGGATGGGGCAAGATTACACAGAGGTGGTTAGTTAACTGAGCTTAGGAAAACTGAAGAAAATCTGCCTGTTGGGAATGCAATTAATAGGTGCAGATGACTGACAGGGCCACACATTACATGTGCAGAGGAAACACATCTGAATGGGAGTGTGTAGATCTGATTTCAAGTACAGGTTTACTAACAACCACGAGTTGGACCAATTTACTTAACTCTCTCGTTTTAGATTTTTCCCTCAATAAAATGAGAAAACACACACACACAAAAAGATAAATAAAGTTGGCCTGTGACAAGCTGCATTAAACTTGTTTCAAAAACCTTCATTAGGTACCCAACAAAAAAGAAAATCCAAATAGCCAATACAATTATAAGATGCCTAACATCATCAGTCATCAGGAAAATACAAATTTAAACCACAGAGAGATACCACTACACATCTATTAGAGAGCTCAAATTAAAAGGACTACCAATACCACCTCTTGGTGAGGATATAAGGTGGACCTCTCAGAAGTTGCTGGTAGGCGTGCCCATTGGTAAACCTGCTTTGTACTAATGTTCTTGGAAAAGCGTTTGGAGGTATACTAAAAGCTACACATGTGCCTATTCTATGGCTTAGCCCTTCCGTTCTTTATATCCACTTAAAGACATATATAAGACTGTTCATATCACCATTATTCATAATAGCCAAAACAGGAAAACAACTCAAATATCTATTAACAGTATAATGAATAAACAAATTGTGGTAAATTTACACATTACACAACAACAAGAAAAAAACAAATCATTGCTATACACAGTTTGGGTGAATCTCACAAATATAATGTTGAACAAATTAAACCAGATTCAAGGGAGCATTTATTTTACAATTTCATTATATGAAGTTCAAATAAGCAAAAATAATCAATGGTGATAGAAATAAGACCGGTGGTTACTTTTAGGAATAGTGTTGGATTAGGAGGGGCGTGGGAGAACCTTATGGAATGCTAGAGATGATCTATGTTTCAACTTAAATGGTAGTTGCACATGTGTAAACATACGTAAAAGTTTACTAAGATTTACATTTCAGATTTGTGCTTATTATTATGTCAATTAAATATGTCAGTTAAACCCCATTTGGCTCTAAATTACTGTGAATTAGACCCTACTAGTGTTTTCTGGGGAAAGGAGACTTGCCTATGTCTTTCTATTACATTGTGAGCTCCTTGAGAGACGGTAGGGACTATTTAATTTTATTGCTGAATCCACAATGTCTAGGGGCACTAGATGTCTATCATTAACTTTACTAAATGATTAGGACCTGGTGAGCACCCAGATTGAGGTGAAGTTAATGACATTTGACATATTTCTTCCTTTTGCAAAATGAGTAGTTTTTATTTCTCAAGTCGTGTTCCTTCTTATGGCCTCTAGAAAAGGGTGGAGCTGCTCAATGAACTCTTTCTCTTATTATAAATAGTAAAGAGGAACTAAAGGTTAATACCACCCTTCCACTGGAGGCAGTGTATTCTATCGGAAGAATATGGGATTTATAATCAAAGAAATTAGGGGCAGACTCCTAGCCCCACCACTCCCAGCTTCTTCTAAAATGAGGTTAATGATATTTATATGGTAGGGTTATGATATGGGTTAAATTTCTAATTTTGAGAAAGCAGTTGGTATAATGTGCCTAGCATGTAGTAGGTGCTTAGTTAATACTAATCCTGTCATTTTTCTGTTGTTTTATTTTCCGGAATCAGATTTGAGATGCTAGCCTACAAAAATGTCACTTCCTGGTGTTTTTGCCACGTAGTCTAACATCTCAAATCTGATTATGGAAAATGATGCCAGGAAGTGACATTTTGTTGTTATTGTTGCTTCATAGCAACCTCCCAATTTCAGAGTGGACACTTCCACTCTAGCTATTGTATCTAGCTTCAAGCTCAGTGGACACTTCCACTCTGAAATTCTGCTCATTATCTTGCCTGCATAACACAGAAAACAATTCCCAATTGTCCTCTTGAGAATTACCAAAACTCTTAACAGAGGACAAAGAATCCCTTCAAGGTTATGATGAGGGTAAGGAAGTCTGACGGTAAAATTATTTCTGTATCTCTTCACGTATTTCCTCAGAGCTTTCACATCTGCCCACTTTAAAAGTTACCCCAAATCATTTACTGGACACTTTGGGGGCAGTTCATTAACTAAAATCAAGTGCTTAGAACATGTTCCAACTCCATCAAGATGAAAAGATATAAATCTACACCTGAGCCAACTGAACTTCAAAATCCTTTCCCCATGATTTCCTCATATCTCCCCAAAGATCAATAGTAAGTTGTTAAAATGAAATCAGATAGAAGGAATGGGCTCCTAGTTTTAATTCGAGGGGAAAAGGAAACATTAAACCATATGTAATTATGAGGTCAATTGCCCTGAGTTTGGATGCTTTTATAATACTAATGAAGGTTAAAGAGGCTGGGTTATGGAGATTCAAGAAAATGAGAATCTCATGTTAATGGCTCTTGGGGACTACTCAGTTTTGCTCAGGCCCAGAAGTAGAAGAATAAAGTAAGATATGACAACCTGTGAAGGTTGTTGAGCAATGTAACGTTCTTAACCTGTGTAGTCTTAACTCCTGTCAAATTTTTTTCTTAGCCAACAATTGCACAGACAAATATTTTCTAAACTCTTCTTTATGGAAAACATGCCCTACCTGTTTCTGTGAAACCAGCATCCCATGCACAAGGAAGTTTGGGCATCCCAGCACACCTTGTCTCCTTCTTGGAGACTTAGATTTACATACATGCAATAAAGAAATTTTCTTTGTTGCTAAATCAGAGTTTCTCTGAATGATTTGAATCCTGGAGTCCTATTTTAGGAGTAATGGCCCATGGAATACAATGTGGAAAATGTTGACATATACATGCTGTCAGTGACTGAAACCTAAAAACTATCTTTCCTTGAAAATGTCAGTATTATACTTGGTTTTCCAGAGCTTTTTGGAATCTGTTCAATTAAAATTATAAACTAGTACAATTTACATTCAATTATGTTGTCTCTACAACTTAAAGTCTATCATCAATTCCATATGAAACTTACTATTTTTTCTCTATTTATTTTAATAAAGCCTAATATCCCAAATTCAACTGTGTTAAAAAAAGTAAGGTTGAAATTTGCAATCTTATGTTCACTGAGAGTATTCTCTTATTAGCATAGGTTCCTATGCCTATTTCATATGTTTAGGTCCAGGTCAGTGTACACATGTCTTTTCCAGAATATATAAATCTTTTTGTCCTGATTTCTCATATGGTCAGTTCCACTGTGGATGGCCCAACATAGTAACAAGATTATGGCTTTACAGTGGGACTGATGGTTTGATTTCAAGCTCTGAGCCAAGTCACTCCAACCTTCTTGGCTTCAGTGTTCCCATTTTTAAAGTCTGGGTACTAAAATTTACCTTGCACAGTTGTAAGGATTCAATGAGATTTTCTCTCTCTCTCTGTCGGTTTGACATCATCCTCCAAGGCACACAATTGTTTAATAAATGTTGGTTTCACTCTTCTCTCTAGTTGGAGTTGATGACCTTTTAAATGTGTCTGTTCCTTCCATTTTAACGATCGAATACTGTGTGCTATTAGATCAAGGTTTGCTTTTGCTAAAAACAGCCATTACTGAGTACATATTGCATGATATGTAACTGACAAAGAGTAGCTTAGATTTGTTTTCTACCCTTAACCTTTTTTTATAATTTTGTGGCTATAACTTACAAAAGTCATCTTGGTCCTAAAGTTGTAGGTCACTATTAAATGTCATGATTATCTATTTCAAGCTGCCTTATAATTGCCACCTGCGGCTATTGTTTTCTCCATCTCCTATGCTGAAGATGCAACTGGTGGAGCTTGTTTCAGTTTTCTGATGAAAAAATGAAAATTTGAGGAAGGAGCATAGACGTCACACTTAAAATTACAACCTGCCACTTGAAGGGACAATACTGATGCCCACTGGGGGCTTGTCATTTCCCAGTCATCTCTTCAGGGGACAGACCCAGACTATAGCCAAGGCTTGGTTACTAAGTAAATTGATTTAAAATAAGTTTTCAATAATGAATTAAAATTTGACTGAGTTATTTGCCTGCTTTTTAAATTGGGGAAGACTAAAATGCATGCATGTTCTATAGAACATCTAACTTGAAACTTTGAAGACTAGGGAAAAGTGAAGTGTCTGTGTATGTGTGTTTGAGACATGAGGAAGAATGAATGTATATGTGGGTATATGTGTTGAGAAAGGCAGGCAAATTTATTTAGGGTGGAATGTGAGTTTACTAATTTGGCTTAAAATGTTATTGGGCCATAAATAAAGGCGTTCAAACTCTTCCAATCTTCCAGTTAGGATCTATCTTTCAGAAGGCAGGGAAATGCCATGATTTTTCAAAATTGGAATCTCTATGGTAGAAATTTGTTAATGTATGATATTTTCTTGCAGAAATATCCAATGTTGACATTATAAATCTAGTCTTAGATAAAGGTTTTGTTTTGTTTTCTTCTAGACCAGCACCTGATGTTCTATTGTTTACTCTAAAGATTATAGCTGTTTTATTTTCTTAGCTGGCTACTTTCATACTCAAGACGCTGCCATCCAAGAAGACCTGGACATTTGCAGTACTTACCTATTGAGAAATTATCAATAGAGTTGATTTTTATTTTTATCGACATTTTTATTTCAATAGCTTTAGGGGTAAAAGTGGCTTTTGGTTACATGGATGAATTGTATAGTGGTGCAGTCTGGGCAATAGAGTTTTCTTAAAATTTACTTTGTAATTATCATGTCCTCAGGGACGAAGAAAGGAAAGCAAATATTGTATGAACTGTAAGAACTGTTACAGGAAAGCCACTCTGAATGGATCACTCTTGACTTGATTATAAGAATATATTTGTCAATGTAGGAGAAAGTCTTAGTGGCTGAGGAAACTGCGTATTATAAGAAAGGTGGTATACAATAATATGATAAAATAAATTATAAACCTCAAATTTAAACCCAACCTTTAAAAAAAATTGATCAGTGTGGTAACAGCAGCAGCAGCAGCATCCTCACCCATCAACAACTGTGTTGTGCAGCTGCACAGTCACACGTTCGTCTAAAACTCTTACAGCTTAAAAAAGAACCAGAACTCATTAGAGGTTATTTGATTCCACATTACTTAGATCAGGGTTTTTCAACCTTAGCACTGTCATTTCAGGTGAGGACATTTGAGGTCCAATATTGGTTTGCACGGTAGGATGCTTGCAACATTCCTAAACTCTACCTACCAGATGCTGGTAGCAACTCCCCACCCGCAATCTGCTTTCTTTCAGTTGTGACAACCAAACATGTCTCCAGACATTGCCAAGTGTCTCTTTGGGAAAAAACTCAGCCTTTGTTGAAAACCACTGTCTTAGAGCAAGACAAAATCAGAATAACCCTAGAACATTCTGTGGTTACCACGAAACAAGAATACTTCTGAGAACATTGGAGAAAGTGATAAAAGTTGGTGATTCAAGAGGGCATAAAATGTTATTATTTTCACCAATGATAATGATAATAATAGCCAATAGAAGCTAGTCAGATTTGTTAAAAGTCATGAGAATGGTGATGATTATAAAAGAAAGTTAAAGTATACAAAAAAGAAAGTATCATACAAAAGAAGGATGAATATAAGTTTGTGTTTAATTTTTATTGATTTTAATAAGTAGGAAAATATGAATATAAATGGATGTTTTCTATACTCAGTTAAGCAAAATTTACTTAGGATATAAGTACCTATTTTTTTTTCTTTAGAAATAAGAAGAAATTAACAAAGCATGTCAGTAAGCCAAAAAGGAATGAAACAAGTAGTGTTGATATTGAAAACAGGATAGATTGATTGGTGTTAATGGCTTCTTATGCTAACCAAGTAGAGGGGCTCAGTAGTTAATTAAAAAAATAGTCATAAGCATTAACTGTATAAGAAGAGGGTCTAACCATGCGTTACAAAATTATAAATCAGCTAAATAGCCTGAAAAGGAGAACTGACTACAAACTGACTAATTCGTCAGGTGAAGAAACTTCTTTCTGACCCTACTAATTTTAATACTTTTAAATGTTAATAAAATACTAATAAAATGAATGGTTTAAGCTCATCTATTAACCTCTTAATTTGTTATTGAGTATACAAATTCTAGTTCCATTTATTTCTTTAAAGTTTCTAATTTTCTACTCGAATTCTCCAGCTTATTTGAATTTCAAAACACATTAATCACAATTATTTTAAATCTTATCTCTTACAACTTAAATACTTGGATCTCTTGTAGTCTGTCTTTATATGTATATATATTTGTATTTATTTTCTTTAGACCCTTAGTTCTATTATTGTAGCATGTCTGGTTATTTTAGATCAAAAGCCAGACAGTATTTATGAGAAGTGTTAGCAATAGTTTAAGGCTGTGGACTATGTTATTTTTATCCAGGGAGGATTTGCATCTGCTTCTATCAGGCTGCTGGGATAATGAAAGATACCTTTAATCCAATGGAAGATTGAGTGGACTTGAACCCAGGCTTCAATCTTAGGTGGACTGATCTATTTCAGGTTTACCCTACTCAGAGTCTATATTCCTTTAGGGGTGCAGCTGTCCACCAAGGCATCTCCTCAATAGTGGGCCCTGAACTCGCTTCTCTCTCATCTTAGGCTATCCTGCATTTCCACCCCTCTTAAACCACCCCAAACTCTGCTTTTCAGATTTTCTTTGTTCTTGAACTAGCAAATGCATGAAAAGCATAAGTAGAATCAAATGTTGGGCTCACCTTTCTGAGCTACCCTTCTGTCTGGGATTTTGTCTTCTCAGATCCTCGCTGCCTTAGTAGTTCTCTAGGGCCTCCAGACATATTTTTTTTCTTTTCTTTTCTTTTTTTTTTTTTTGAGACAGAGTCTCGCTCTGTTGCCCAGGCTGGAGTGCAGCAGCATGATCTCGGCTCACTGCAACCTGAAACTGAAGTTAAGTTTATCTTCAGTTTTTGGCTATTATGACTAAAATTGCTATGGATACTATTGTACAAGTCTTTTTTGATCAAATGCTTTTATTTATCTTGAATAAATACTTAGGAGTTGAACTGCTGGGTTACCATTTAGGTGTGAGTTTAACTCTCTAAGAAACACCAGCACTTTGGGAGGCCGAGGTGGGCGGATCACGAGGTCAGGAGATTGAGACCATCCTGGCTAACACAGTGAAACCCCCTCTGCACTAAAAATACAAAAAATTAGCTGGGCGTGGTGGTGGGTGCCTGTAGTCCTAGCTACTCGGGAGGCTGAGGCAGGAGAATGGTGTGAACCCAGGAGGTAGAGCTTGCAGTGATCCGAGATCACGCCACTGCACTCCAGACTGAGCAACAGAGTGAGATTCCAATAAAAAAAAAAAAAAAAAGAAAAAAAAAAGAAATGCCAACTAATTTTCCAAAGTGATTGCAACACATACATTTTTAATATTGCTGACAAACCAGGTCAGTATTTCAGGACAATGGGAAAAGTACTGTTGGTAAGTCAAGATTTAAAGAAACTCTAATTGGGATGTTGAATTTACGTGTCAACTTTACTGGACTAAGGGATGCCCAGATAGCTGGTAAACCATTATATCTGGGTGTGTCTTTGAGGGTGTTTCTGGAAGGGATTAGCACTTGAATCAGTAGACTGAGTAAAGATCACCCTCACCATTGTAGGTAGGCCTCATGCAATCCATTGAGGGTCTTGAGAAGAACAAAAGGGCAGAGGAAGGGTGAATTTGCTCTCTCTTGTTGAGTTGAGACACCCATCTTCTTCTGCCTTTTTGGGCGTTAGCACTCCAGCATCTTGGGTTTTCAGATTTGAACTGGGACCTACACTATCAGCCCCCCAGTTCTTGGCCTTTGGGCTTGGACTGGAACTACACCACCAGTTTTCCTGGATCTCCAGCTTGCAGGTGGCAGATCAGAGGACTTCCCAACCTTCATAACAAATCTTTTTCTATATATTTATATATTAATATATACTATTGGTTTGAGAACCCTGACTAATACTTTCATTTCAGAAAGGACACCGAACCTCAAAAATGAAAGTCAGTGATGTGAGTGTTCCATAATCCAATATGTGAAACTTCATGATAAAAATGTTTTTGGCCCAGTGATTTGAAGATTGCCAAATTATGTCATATGTTCTGGCCATAAGTCAACAGGTTCCCAAATCTATCACCTGCCTTCTAGGCCTTTCTGAGATGGAGTTAGTTTTCTTTGGGGTCTAGAAAAATTATTAAAACTCTAGGAAATTAAAAAAATGGTATGTGGCCACCATAAGATATCACCTTATACCTGCCAGTATGGCTATCATCAAAAATACAAGAGATAAAAAGACATAAAGATGTGGTAAAAATGGAAGCCTTATATATTGTGAGTATAAGTGTAAATTGCCACAGCTATCATGATCATGGACAACAGTATAAAGGTTCCTCAAGAAATTAAAAATAGAGTTACCGTATGATCCCATACAAAATGGGATTGAGATACCAAGCAATCCGACTTCTGAGTATATACGAGAAGAAAATGAAATCAGTATTTTAAAGAGGTATCTGCACTCTCATGTTCATTGCAGTATCATTCAAAGTAGCAGAGATGTGGAAACTACCTTAGTGTCCATCGGTGCGTGGATGGGTAAGAAAATGTGGTACAGATAAATTCAATGGAATATTATTCAGCCGTAAAAAAACCCCAAGGAAATCCTGTATTTGTGACAGCATGGATTATGCTAAGTGAAATAATCTGGACAAAGACAAATACTGTATAGTATCATTTGTCTATAGAATCTTAAAAGCAAAGTCAAACTCATAGAAACAGAGTAGAATGATGGCTTCCAGGGACTGGGAGTTGGAGAAATGGAGAGATGTTGGTCAAAGCATACAAATTTTCACTTATAAGATGAGTAAGTTTTTGAGGACCTAATGTATAGCCTAGTAAATGTAGTTAATAATACCATATTGTATACTTGAAGTTTGCTAAGAGAGTAGATCTTAAGCATTTGCAAACACATACACACACACACACACACACACAGTTAATTATATGAGGTAGTATTTAACTTGATTGTCATAATCATTTCACAATGTGTATATCAAATCATTACATTGTACACTTTAAGCTTATACAATTTCAGTTGTCAATTATACCATTATAACCTCAATGAAACAGAAAATAAATGAATAAATAAATAAATAAATGAAAAGAATGGTGTCTGGTAGAATTACCAAAACTCTAGGAAGCTGTGAAGTCGAAATCCCTAAAAAGAATAAACATTTTTTTGAAAAGTTAAATTCAGGATTTTAACATTTACATAGCCTTTTTTTTTGCTGAGTTTTAAATAGTTTTGAAATCATTGCACTTTTGTTAGTTTTATCTGTTCTTAAAGGCATTGAAAGCTTTCGAAAAATCAGCCATACTAAATTTGTTATTGCTGTTTAAATTGTATATGGGAATTGAATTAATCAAAACTTGTAATCAATGACTAAGTGCTTAAAAAATAGGCTTTCAAAGTTTCCTTGAGTCTAATACAGGAGTCTAATGAATTGAACTTTAAACAAAATACAAATACTAGTCAATTTTTTTTCACACACAAAAACCCCACAGACGTTAAAGAGAACCTATTATGGTTTTAATTCCTGGAGTTATTAAACTTTGTCTCGCTAAGAAAGATGAAGCAGTTGAGCCAATAATAATTAGGCATCTACTTCTAACGAGTGGGTCTGAAGAGCTAATTAATTAAAGAGAAATAAGTCTCTCATTCTGCTGTAACAACCTTGGGGAAGATGGACAAGGGTGGAGCTTTTTTGAACTACAAATCTATGAATTGCTAGAATAACCTTGTTGCCAGCTGTGGCCAGGCAGGACCTAAGAAGCTTCATTAAGTTTGTCTCCAAGGCCCACCACCTCCAACCCAAACTATGGGATTAGTTTCTCCTTGGCCAAGGGTGGAAATTACTGTGGACAGGGTTGAGCAATTTTAGCCCTTTCATCCTTGTTCCCTACATCCAGTGAATAATACTCATCTCCTTTCATTAAGACTGGAGTCCAGAAGGCATCTATCATGTCTCATGTAGGAGGGTTAAGGATAATCAGGTAAGCAATTTCTCTTGTCCTTAATTTCTTTAATAACTTGAAGGCCATCTGCATCACACACTCCTAAAATACCAGGAGCAGATTACTATCCATGAAAGAAATTAGTAAAATTAGAACATTTTGGAAGAATCAGCCAGCCCTAAAAATAATTCAAGAGGGTACTTCTAAGCTGGTTGCTGAGAAGTTTTCAGCTCAATCTAATTCAGCCAAGGTGACGGAGGAGCATCCCTCATTAGGAAGTATGACTAGAGTGAGACTGTAACTAAAAAAAGCTTGGACATAATCTTTTGTATTGTAATTCTTATGAACTCAAACATGCTTTCCAAGGGGAGGTCAATATGGAACTGCATAGTTCCTCATACTTCCCTACTGAGTAGCATCCCTCATGCTTAAAAATGCAGCAGGATGGTATTTTTAAGATGGATGTTTTTTCACTTCTAGGAATCCCTAGATCCTTCTAATTGTCATTTCCCCCCTCTCTCCCTATCTAAATCAATAGCATTCTTTGCTTTAGGGGAAGGTAGATACAGTATACAACAAAGACATCATTGTTGTCTTCAACTTTTAAGAGTTTTGAGAGTCCATGACTGGAACTATAGTATGAAAGCCAAGTTCATTTTGATTTGTGAGAACTGGGTACTTTATCTCAAGTACCTTGAGATAAAAGGTACTTTTATTCTGAGTCTCCAAGGAGGCATGGTTTGAAATAGTCTGAGCCTTGAGGACTCAGACCTAAGAATTAATACTGGATATGGAAAGGTACAGGATATGACATTAGAAATTCTCTCTATTATGAAGAGAGGTTCAAATTCTACCACTTGGTAGGGAGAAGAAGAACTGGAGGAGAACAATAAAATTAGGTCAAAGTCAATATTTCTATAGGGTGTTGAAACCCTGAGGGTGGAGTGGGTGGTATTATCTCCACAATATGGCTGGTCTCTGGGTGCCACAACATCACTTCTTCACTGCTTAAGTCTGCCCACACCTCTCTGTAAGTAGGTCCTTCATGGAGCTTTGAACCACCCGTGGGATAGTGTTTCCTATTACAGCCCTAAAGGCTACAAGATCAGATGGAATCTGGGCTCAACAAGAGCTACTCAACCTCTTCAAAGGGAAAATTGCTCTCTAAGGGAGTTTATTAAGTCATTTATTTAGTTAATCAAAAGATGTATTTAATTGATCAGCTTTTGAGGGCTTATGATGTGGGCCAGTTATTATGGTAGACAAAGTTATAGCCTCCCAAAACCTTATGAACCAGAATTTTGGATGAGTGTCATGTGTACAAAAAACTCCCCAGAAAACTGCATCATATGCTGTATAAGTTTTCTGTAGGAACAAGATAAAATTGCCAGCAATGCTGGCCATGTGAGTTCCTAAAAACATGGAGTTTTGGGAATTAGGTTGTTACTTGGTGCTGTGGGGACTAAATTCAATCCAAGGGAACAAATGGAAGCCCATTGTACGTACAGATTCTAAATCTGCACAACAGATAGACTGTAAGATGTGCCTTCTTCAAACATGCAAATCTAATTATGCCATTCCTGTGCCTTAAATCTTGCTGTGCTTCCTAGTGTTATTAGACTAATAAAAACTCCTTACAACACTCCACAACACTCTGCCTGGACTGACCCAACTCTCCAGTCTCCTTTTGTATCACGTTTTCTGTGTACTAGCCCTAAGAGGAGTCCTTTGAACTCATTATGTATTTTCCTGCCTCAAGGACTTTGCCTATTCTATTTACTCTGCCTAGAAGCCTCTCCACTCCTGTCTATGCCTGTGAATTTTTTACTGTTCCTTTACATCTCAGCTCAAGGGACACGTTCTCGGGAAAGTCCTCCTGTAACTCCCTGACTAGGTTGCATTTCTCTGTCAGACAGCTTCCTGCAAGTGTGACTTTTCCTTAGAACTACTTGGAATTTTATATTTGCTTTTGTGATTATTTGATAAATGTCTGTCTTTATAGACAACAACATTGCTACGTACTGGATTGTGTCCGCTCCAAGCCCCACCTTCAATTCACATATTAAAGCTCTAACCCCAAAGCCCTATATTTGGAAGTAAGGCTTTCTGGAGGTAATTAAGATTCAATGAGGTCATAAGTGTGGGTCCTAATTCAGTAGGATTGGTGGCCTTATAAGAAGATGAAAAGTGAGATCTCTCTCTTTCTATCTTTCTCCATCATGTGAGGACTTAGCAAGAAGACAACCATTAGGAAGCCAGGAAAAAAGCCCTCAGCAGAACCCAACCATGCCCAACTCCCTGATCTTGGACTTCCAGCCTCCAGAAATGTGAGACAATAGATTCTTATTTTTTAAGCCACCCAGTCTATGCTATTTTGTTATGACAGCCCAAGTGGACTAAGTCAAATACCCACTAGCATTGTGCCTAGAACAAACCAGTGGTGGCTGGGAAAAACCAATCATTATTTATTATTTACCTGAATAAAAGGCATTTGAGGTGAATCTGAGAGAGCTAGTGTGTTAGGTTCCAGTGGCCAGTGCCAGAGAGGGGAGGTATGGGAGCAGGAGCAGTTTGAAAGACAGGGTGGGAACAAGAAGACCGAAGAATCCAGAAGAGAGACTGTCTCTAAAGCAAGAAAAGACACCTTCTTTTCATTGGCCTTACAGCATGATGATAGGTTTCAAGGTGAAGGGCTAGGCTGAACTGAATGCACAATGGATGTTAGAGAAAAGGGTCACTAGCTGATAGAGTCACTGGGAAGTGGACCCTAGATAGGTCTCCAAAACCCTACTTTCATGGAAGAGGGAACCTGGGGAAAAAATAAATTTGAGGTCACAGATGGTTTTCATTTCTTCCAGTTTATTTTAATTTTTCTTTAATAGATAACATTTCACTGAAGAATATAATTGGATTGCTCCAGTCCAGGGTATATTTCACGAGAGAAGAGCTGTAGAAGGTCTTTACATTCATGTTGACTGGAGGGAAAAGAGGCGGGGGGAAGCGGTGAAGAGAATGCAGTTATGATGAATTGCAACAGGAACTGTGGCTAAATAATGAATCACTGAAATGCAGCCTTTTTTGGGGAGGACCACGGTGACATTCTGAAGACTTGGTCTTTAGTTCAGCTCTGATTTTCTCGCATTGACCCACATTGTCAGCATATAAGTGGTGGGTATGGGAGACAAAGCTCAACATCCAGTGTTATTTTCTGTTGGTGTAGAGGGAACGACATTGGACTAGGGATCCCATGGTTGCCTGTTTCTGTTTCTTTAACTTACCCTGTGATCTTGATCAAGGTTTTTACATCTCTAGACCCTGGTGTCCATACTTGGAAAATGAAGAAGTTGGACTGATTGCTCCACTCTTAAGGTTCTGAGACTCTTGATACAGCAGAATGTGCTGTCTGTGGCTTCTCCTGTTGGCAGAGAGGGAAGGTAAGAGAAAAGAGGGGCTATCTCTTAAGAGTTTACAGCCTGAAGGATATGGGAGGAGACCATACCATTCAACAGCTCTCTGGGTCTATAAATGAATATGGTGACAGTAGTAAGCATAATGCATTACTATGTAAACTATGAGGTACATTTTAGCTCCTTGGCAAATTCAGTAATTCTCCTGGGAGGCTTTACTGTCACTTCTGGCCACTGTTCTGGCATGGGAAATCATGAACAGCAGAAAGGAGACACTCCCTCTTTATAAACCTATTTGCTGATCAGTGCCTAATACCAAGAGGGGAAAGGCACCTTAAAATCCCAACTCTGTGATAATCTACACCCAGCAGCACTTTAAAGGAAGCATTTCTGATTGTGGAGGTGAAGCAACATTATGAAGGGTGAAGATTACCTAGCACCGTGATAGCATTTTTCTCTCAAACAGCACTCACGTCTCACAAAGTCCTGTTGGGTCTGCTCCCATTCCTCCCAAAAGGGAGGGGAAACAGGTTGTATTTTCCTTCTTTTGTGGATGGGAGAACAGGAATGACAGGGGCCTTGACTTTGTCCAAGGGCAGTATACCTAGCCAGTTGCAGGAGACAGCTTCTCAGGCTTGTCCTTTTTGTTGTCACCAACAAAATACTATGTTCACAATAAGTTTTGTTTTGGTCTCCAGTTTTCCCCCTTTTAGTACCTCTGTTTGTGGGAGGAGTTGTCTATTGAGTCATGCTAGAGTTTCCTTGCTGAAGTCAAGGTCAGCCAATGAAACTCTGCAAGGTGAACCATCTAAAGGAATACCAGTTCCAGAATATATCTCTATTCAACAGCAACAATGATAGTAGCTAAGGTTTGTCAACAACTTATTATGTGCCAGGTGCTCTTTTTCTTACCTATATCCTCTCCACTAATCCTCACAAAAAATCGCATGGGGTATTGCTATTATCACCAGCTTGCAGATATGGAAACTGAGACTCAGAGAGGTGATGTAACTTGCCCAGTCACATCCATAGTGGTTTTATATGGTGTCGACCTGGTTAAACTTGAATCATCTTCCTAGAACCCTCTTTCTTTCCATCATTCTGGACTAGAGTTGACCCAAAGGGAAACTTGGCTGAGATTTGCAAGTTGGAAGTGGAACAGCAGCGTTTACTCTCTGAAGGTTGTTGTGGTGAGAAATGGTGAGAGACAGATGCAGATGTGCCAGCAGATTCAAGCTTTTCTGCCAATTTCTCTTTTCCATGTTCAGTTCTTCCCAAGTGATAGCCCTACTGACCGACAGTGGCTCCAGGCCCACCATCAGATGCAAAGCAACCTCCTCAGTTGACTTTCCCACCAGCACTCTTTTGTGGTCCCACATCAGTAGCTAGACTTTCAGGCTATCCAGATTCCTAGGCTCTGACTAGCCCACCTGTGCCAGTGCTTCTGGGGGACTGGTTAGTGACTTTTCTTTGATCCCCCAACTCCCCTTCTGTGACCCTTATTTCTGCAGCTTTTCCCACAATTGTGTAAGGTCTCACTCCTATTCCAATCCCTTATTTCGTACTACCTATTATGGTCTTCTGCCTTAATTGAACTGTGCCTGATACACATAGCTGTTAAAAGACAGAGTTGGGACTTAAATCCAGATCTAACAAACTTCAAAGTGCACACTAATAACTCCTTGTATGGTGACTGGTAGTGAGATACAAATTGTGTAGTGATTGGCAGTAAAATACAAATTTTGCTAGCCAATCGTTCCAAATATATATAGTGAACCCTTCCAAATACATTACGGTGACTTACATAAAATGTATATTTTGCTAGCCAACACTTCCAAATATATTATGGTGACTTACATAAAAATCATGGCCTTTGTATCTTGGTGAAACTTTTATTTTTCCTTTTTACAATTTCTATGCCACTCACCACATTAATAAAACGATTCCCAAGAGCCTTCCAAAATCAAGAAGTTTGCCCGTCCTAATTCTTATTTTGGTATGCATTAACATAAAGCAGGGCTTTTCAACTCCAAAGCTAGCTCCACTGACAATTGGGGCTGGATGATTCTTTGTTGTGGGCCCTGTCCTGTGCATTGTAGGATGTATAGCAGCATCCCTGGATTCTTCCCAATCAGTGCGAGAAGCACCCATAGTTGTGTCTCCAAGTGGGTGAAATTACCCCCAGTTGAGAACCATTGGCATAAGGTCACAACATCCATGGGCATATGGGGCTCTTGCTTGGAAGTGGAAGCCACTCAGTCTCTTCTCTGGTGTTGGTCATAACCTTTCTCCTAGTATGGTAGACAGCTCCTTTGGTGGTTCCTTCAGATCTTCTTACTCTGAGCTCATCCTTCATCCCTCTCTTTATCCTGTGTCCAGGTGACTACGTCCACTGCCTGTGACCACATTTACTCTCAGTCAAGGCCCATGTTAGTGTCTGTACTGCTTCCGCTGCCTCTGATGCTGCCATTACCCTTGCTGAGCACTGTTAGTCTCCCAACCAGTCTCCCTCTTCACTCTTCCATCCTCCCACCCATTGACTCCATAACAACCTTAAAGGATGTAGACGAATTATGAAAAATGCATGGGAATAATATTTACCAACTTCAAGATTGAGGTTACTGCCTTAGAGCAATGTGGCTCTTCTCAAATGAGAAGGGAAAGATGAGAGTGGGAATAGGGTTGTATTCTGAATAACTCTCTGTTTAAAAGGGAGTGATGGAGCAAATTATAACGAATTTAAGTGGTGGATATTTGCAGCCTTTTACATTATTTTCTGGGCTTTCATGAAATGTTTTAATTTTTAAGAAAGGGTAGAAGTATATTGAGCAATTATGAGTAGCATAGTGTTAAAACTGCAACTTTATGTTTTAGGTAAAATTCATAGGATCATTTCATGCCCTACGTCTCTTTTGATCCAGAGATTAGAATCCCCTTCCTTGTGAAATAAACAAATCTCAACTTGGCAGGAAATCTTTTCCCCTTCTCTGGATTGGGCTGTTTCAGGGTAGAAGCCTGCAGGTGGAGAAGGTTGAGGGGTCCTGGCTTGCTTCTCTCTGCTAATTCATCCCCTCTTCCTCCACAGAGGCATGGTTTCACTCCCCAGTGATGTGGGGGAGAGGAGGAAAAAGACACAGAGGGAGATGTCTTCTCACTTGGCTGGGTGTCTTTGTGCTAGCCAAAACTGATAGACATTTAAAGCTTGCTATTTCTCATGGTGGCCTCTTTTTGTGGGCTCTGTAGGATATTTTTGGTGGGAATCTGTTTTCTAGGATGCCATCGAATCTGGTTGTTACACCTCTATACTAGGTGGTCCCTTGAGATTCCTCCCTTAGCTCCAGGGCATTTAGTGGATCACCTCCAGCTTCTTTCTGCATAGCTTCCTTGCTCACCTGTCCTCCTCCAAGTATGGGCCAAGATCCAAGGCAGCCTCACAGTGGCTCTCTCTCCTTCCCACTGCTGATATCTGGCATCTGCTAACCCAGTTTTCTTTGAGAGGGCATTGCTCAGTGATACTAGAAGCTGTACCCATGGCTATAGCTTGTCCTGGCTCTCTGCCACCAATCCCCCAACAAATCTGAGCACGCTTAGAGGTTTTTTCCTTGGGTTTTTCCATTCGGTGGTACCTGCTTTATCCACCCATCCAACTTCTCTGTTTTTAACTCCTACAATGTAATTATTTACTTTCAAACTCCAAAGAATGAAGTGGGAGATGTGGAGTGGTATTCAGACTTGTACTGTGTTCTGTTGCATTGCATTTTACTGTACTATACTGTACTGTCCTGTTTTTTATTATATTTCTTTCTGCTGCTTATTGGTTTCAGTCTTTGTATATCTGTCCTGCAGTCTAGCAATTGTTTATCTATTTCAGTATTGACTGAACACTTTCAACACTGAGTACTATATTCCTGGCCATGTGCTAAGCTTATGACATGCACTATTTCAGTATACACATAAAGAAACTGAAGCTCAGAGAGATTAAGCGACTTGGCCAAGGTCATGCAATCCAGGGAAAGGCAAGTCTGGTTAACTCCATAACCCATGTTCTTAACTCGTACACATGTTACCTTTCAAGATTGGTGATATGTGTGGTGTACTAGGGGTGAGTGGAGGGTAGGGTGGGCTGGAAGAGAAAGGAAACATCCTGTCTTCTTATGTTTTAAAAGTAAAATCTTATTTAAAACAGATGCCCATTTTTAGGATCACATTTTTTAGCCCTAACTTGCTCATGGCACAAGTGAGGGAGAGTATATATTTAAAAAGTCAGGGCTGAAAAATTAAGCCTAAGCTTGCATGCTTGTGAACACACATACAGTTCCATGAGCTCGTGTGATTTCTTCAATCTGTTAAGTATACTCTAGAATCATGATTTTATGAATATATTAGTTTCCTGGGTTTGATGCAACAAATTACCACGAACTTGGTGGCTGAAGACAACAGAAGGTTGTTTACTCACAGTTTTAGAGGCCAGAATCAAGTTGTCAGATGGGGTTGTGCTCTTTCCAAGGGCTCCAGGAATCTTTCCTGGCCTCTTCCAGCTTCCGGTGATTCCTAGAGGTCCTTGGCTTACAGCAGCATCACTCCAATCTCTGCCTCTGTCTTCACATGACCTTCCCAGTGTGTTTCTGTGTTAATTTCCCCCTCTCTTCTCTCATAAGGACATGCCATTGAATTTAGAGTCCACCCTAGTCAAGGATGACCTCATCTGCAGATCCTTACCCTAATCACATGTGTGAAGACCTTTGTCCCAAACAAGGGACACGTTCTGAGGCTCTGGATGCACATACCTTTTGGAGGCCACCATTCAACTCACTAGAATAGGTTTACAGTGCCAGGCAATGCACAGTGCCTCTGTCTCTATAACTGTGTGATGCTCCACCTGCCGCTAGCTCTTTCACACATGATGTATAAGGATGAATGAGAGGTCCCGGGAGGCTGTGAGTGTCTGGAAGGCAACACAGTCAGATGGCGTTAAGCTGCCTTGATTCCTTCAGCAGTAGCCGTCTGTCAGTAAATAAAAGTCCAGACGCTTTGCAGAGCTAATGTGTCTTGATGTACTCACACTCTTTGAGAGAAACTTGAGAAATGGGAAAATTGGGCTCAATATGTGTGAAAGAACTGTATCCTCTTCAGGGGAAAGCCAGTCGACACATTTCAGAGAGCATTGTTATTACACAGAGACACAAACACACAGAAACTAAGCGAAAAATCATCTCTGCTAATATGCTCATTCTGGGGACTTGCTCCATTTCCCAGGCAGTTTCATGAAAAACTTTCTCTCTGAATTACCTGAAAAGAATCAATAGCCACTGGATGAATCATCACAGCCCAGGTTTCTTCCACAAACAGAGCTGGGGAGGGCTGCTTAATGAAGTGTCCATTAAGGCTAACGGGCACTTCCAACAGGGTTTGTTCACCTTTCCCTTGACCAAGTTCAACTCACACTTCATCCAGACAGGTGAGTACTAAAGACTCATGTTTCATGTATCTAGCTGCCCTGGTCGTTTTGATCAATTCAATTTTTGGTTTCCTGGGAAATGGCATGGATGCCTGACTGTTCAGTGTTCGTCTTTGGGCAATTCAACACATTCAGTTTAGTTCTGCAAATGTGTCGTTGGAGACTGTTCAGTGTTGGGATGCTGTGTTTGCAGGGTGATTCTGCCCCCTGGGACCACATCCAGTGGGAGCCGGCAAAGTAAACAACCAAAGGTACAAGGAGAAGTGCTTTCCTCCGAGACTGTGCAGAGCTCCATGGCAACCTGCATGGGCAACGATTAATTCTTTAACTATTTTTTTTTCTTATTGCAAAAAATAATCAACATTTCTGGTAGAACATGCAGATAGGAAAAAAGAGAAAAACCAAAACTACTCATAATCCCATAACACAGAAATAACACTTCTTCCCATTTGGTCTGTATTCGCATCTGTATGTATCTTTGTATCTTTGCCTACATTTGTGCCTGTCCCTCTGTCTATGTGTGTGTTTTTATCTGTAACTAGATCTAGATTATGCTTATATTTATCACTATGTTTAAATAACATTTAAACATTTCCCATATATGTACCTACACAGTTTATTTTATAATCTACTTGTTTACTTGACAGATCATTGCAAATGTATTTCCATGTTACATGCATTCTTCTTCAAAATTTTTAGTAGCTGTGTTTTTTTCTATTGTATGGACAGAAGTTAGTTATTGAACCAATCCTGTACTATTCTGAATTTAATAATTTTATAGATAAATGTGTACATAAACCCTAATTTTGTCCTTAGGAGAACCCCTAACATTGAGGTCTCAGTATCAAAGTTAGGTATGTGTATAGAGTTTTTGCCTCAAAGGAGCAAGGAAATTTGCCTGGGAGGGGTTGGGAAGGAGGGAACAGGAAAGCATGACTTTCGAGTTGGGGCTTCAAGAAGGAGCAGAGTGTGGTGGAGCAGAGAGGTGACAGTCTTTGAAGAGGAGAAAAGGGGCAGGCAGGGGTCTGTGGGGTGTGTCCAGGGTGCAATCTCTGAGATCCTGAGTTCTGGGCGTGCTGTCGGGGAGGGCCTGGAGCTGTGGCCCGAGGGTAGCGGGGGTGGAAGGGAAGGGACACACACACTGCAGATGTATCTGAATCTTTAGGGTTTTATGTTTCAAAGTGTACGTTCCCACTGCTTTCCTTCTAGGTTTGAGATTTTCATCCCTGCCCTCTCCCTTTGAGAATCCCTGTGTAATAAGAGGCATGTCTGATAGGCAATATTGCCCACAGGAATAGTGTGGAGGCAGGAAAAGAAGAGCCATTGTTAGGAACAGGAGGGAGCCACTGAATGTTTGTGGGCAGAGAAGTGACAGATTTCATGGAATTCACTTAGACATGCTCTGGGTTTCTCAAACCATCCGTGGTGAGGGACCAGCTGTTTTCTGCCTTTTTTCATATATTACAGCCTGATCTTTTTAGAAACTATAATAAAGCATGAGTTACTAGAAAAGTGTAATAAAAAGATACAACATGCAAGCACCAATTATTAATTATTAGTTTCAACAGACACAAAATAGCTTGTCAGATTGCAACAAAACTTCACATGCTTGTCTCAATCTCTGTTCTCTCCTCATTGCACACCTGTAATCAACAGTTTGCCGATGTCGTCACTCTGCAAATGGTAGCACGAGTGCAGCCTCTGCTTTGCAAAGATCTGATGTGAGGGAGAGAGGCTGATTAGGAGGCTGTATGCAGTATTTTAGAAGATAGAGAGCAGATCAGGGCCTGGTCTAAGGCAAGAGCAGGGGTATGAAAAGGAGGGAAGACCAGTGAATGAGCAAGACTTTCCGTCTTATTTCAGCCATTTTGTTTTTTGCTTAAAAAATGATTTTGATTAGTTTCTTTGTTTTCCATCTTATGCTACAATTTTTTAGGGGTGGCTTTTATTTTCTGTAATCATTTGGAAGGTATGCATTCTGTTTATTAGCACTACAAGTATTTTTCATTAAGTTTTTCAAAAACATATGGCACCTCTAGTTCTCCAAACTTGATAAAGGAAAAAAAAAAAAAAAAAAAAAAAAAGAATCATTGTCTTTTGACCTCCCATTCTCTAAAATAAGAAATGCTCTACATTTCAACTTTCTCCTACTCTCCATTTTTCATTCTTTACTCTTGTTGATATAATTTGGGGTTTATACCTAAATTCTTCTTATTATTAAATTGTTATTATATGGCTTATATGTCTTATTTCATGATTGCTTTTGATATATTGTAACCATATTTATAATATTCATTTAGATATAGCTCTGTGTTTAACTGAATTCTGTGTTTACTGTTGGTGCTTTTATACCAAATCTTTTTTTTTTTTTAAATCAAGTTCATTTATTTTGAATCACCTCTTGCCATGATGAATGAAAGCATTAAGTACACTTGCCAGGGTAACCGACTGGGAGTGTGTGTGTGTGGCATGAGAAGAAAAGCAGCCTGACCTCTTGGAGCTCGTTGGCATCACAGCCAGGCTTTAGTGCTCTCCTGTTGAAAATGGCTTCACAGAACATCAGTGTCAGACCAGGCCACTCTGTGATGGTGGTGGAGCATGGCAAAGACAAGACCACTTCATGACCATGTCCAAACACAACAAAACATATACATTGTCCAAGCCACAGAAGTGACCAACCATCCCCTTCTCACGGCTAATACAAGGGATTGCTGCTTCTTTACCAAGTAGAGGAGCGTTAATCTTTTCTGGTCTTCCCACATTCTTGATAGATAAGATTTATTAAGATACCTGTTCATAAGATACCCCTGATTCTGGACATCATCCAATCCAAACCAAAGCCCTACACACTAAAATCACTTAACACAAAACACAAATCCTACAAGTGCTTTCTAAAGCCCTCTCACTAACAAGACTCAAGGTTTCCCATGGTGTGAATTCTCCCTCATTGAAATAAGTAATAAACCCAACATTTTTAGATGTGTTTGTGGTGGTCTATAGCTGGAGGGCATTCACAAGGAGAATTATTGCTTTGATGCTCCTCTTTATTAGCCTCCTTATATCTACCTCCTCTACCCAGTAACTTTGAACCCCTGCTACCACTCCGAGACCAAGCTAAGATGATGGAGGATGAGAGAAATAGAGATCAGTCAGGTGAATCTAATTGTCTGGACAAGGCCACAGTCATGTGAAGTAGCCAGCTCTGCTCAGATCTGCAGAAATCCCCAGACGACCCGTAATCTTGTGAACAAAAATAAATGTTTATTGTTTTATCTCACGGAGATTTTGTGGTTGTTTGCTTTGCAGCATTATTGTGGAAATAGACAATGGGTACACTTTACTGTCTAAGAGTATATTTCTTTTGACAGCCTATTTTGTGGAGAATTATTGGGTCATACACTTTTCTTCGAAACTTTATAAATTTGCTCCACTGTATTCCAGTGTTGGGGTTTGATTTTAGCATCTGCTTAAACTGTTGGGATTTTCTCTTGGTATCACCAATTACATATAAGTTAGGTCTCTTATCCTCATTCTATTTACCAATTTCTTATTTATCTTTTTATTTTTAATTGCATTTTTAATTTCCTTGAACTCTTTGCCTTTTTCAATTGGCTCCATTTTTTGTCTAAGGCCAAAATTAAATCTCTTTTCCCATCACATCTTCATTCAACTCTTGTTTCATAGGTTTCACATCTAAGTTATATTGAAAGTATAATATTTTTCTTTTACCTGTAATTTCTCTTTAAAAAGTATGCTAGACCGGGCGCGGTGGCTCAAGCCTGTAATCCCAGCACTTTGGGAGGCCGAGACGGGCGGATCACGAGGTCAGGAGATCGAGACCATCCTGGCTAACACGGTGAAACCCCGTCTCTACTAAAAATACAAAAACTAGCCGGGCGAGGTGGCGGGCGCCTGTAGTCCCAGCTACTCGGGAGGCTGAGGCAGGAGAATGGCGGGAACCCGGGAGGCGGAGCTTGCAGTGAGCTGAGATCCGGCCACTGCACTCCAGTCTGGGTGACAGAGCGAGACTCCGTCTCAAAAAAATAAAAATTAAAAAATAAATAAATAAAAAGTATGCTATATACTTATTTGTGTTGTCAGGGAAATATTTTCTTTCTTCAATAATGCAAAATTGTAGAACGATTTTTATTGTGTGTGTCTGTGTGTATAGCTACCTAGATAAATAGATATATAGATATACATATATACTCCTGGAGTTTTCAAACAAATAAGCACATGAGTTCTTCTTCATCCCATTATCTCCTACCTAGATGATGACACATACTCCCTGTATCACAATTGAAGAGTGGATGGATATATATACAGCTCCTAACCACGTTTCTGTTGTTTTTTAGACACTTGTCTGACAAAGTTTTTCTGCATTATCTGCTCTTAGTTTATTTTCTGAATATGATGAAGAAAATTATTTCTGAGTAATCTGAAGCAATGTGTAATTATTATGTCATAAGTTGCAATAACTACTATTCTCAATTCTTCTGGCTTTTCTCTTTTCCAATGGCTGCTAAAATCCCAGGATACGATGCTTCATTTTCTGTCTACTTCCATTCTGGGCCAATGGAACTACAATCTCCAGTGGATTCAGAGTTGTGCTGTATGATACAGTAGCCACTAGTAACCTGTGGTTATTGAACACTGGAAATGGGTCTAGTTCAAATTGAGATGTGTTGTCAATGTAAAATACTCGCTACATTTCACGACATGGAATAAAAAAGGGATGTAAAATATCTCATTAATAATTTTAAAACATGATTTAATGTGGAAATGAAAATATTTTAGATATATTAAAATATTCTAATTAATTTCACCAGTTTCATTTTGCTTGTCAAATGTGGCTACTAGAAAATTTAAAATTGTTTATCTGATGTGTATTCTATTTCTATTAGACAATGCCAACATAGAGAAATACTAATAGAGAATGAGGCAAAAATGTATGGTCATTTCAGAAAGTCATTTTCGGATCAGCACTGGTCCTGAGTCTCTGGTATGAGAATACACATGAAAGGCTTGTAGAAATGTATTCTGTCAAGCTTTATCCTGTCTTTATTATTTTGTTTCAAAAGTCAAAGCAAGTGAACACTATCAATAGTCTTTTGCCTAAGACTGTTTCACCAGTTAAATTTTGCTGTGTGGCAAACTACTGGAAAACTTAGTGGCATATGACAGTAAGTATTTATTTCTCAAATACTGGAGAGTTAGCTTAAGTCCCTCATTAAGGTTGAATTCCAAATGGGGCACTGTAGCTAGGGCCTCTTTGCTTCACATGTCTCTCTTCCTCTAGCAGGCTAACCCAGGCATGTTCTCATGGCAATTGCATAGGAGTAAGACTGAGAGCAAATCTAATCTGACAAGCACTTTTCAAGCTTCTCCTTACATCACATTTGCTAACACATCATTGGCCAAAGTCAGTCACAGGTTAAGCCCTGAAATCAGAGTGGAAAGGCAGTATGAAATTATAAGGCAAAAAGCATGGACTACATAAACGAATGAAGAACGGGGGCCCATCTCTCTGTTGTGATTAGAAGGAATTCATCCAAAAGTTTGGGAAAATACTAGCATGTCTGGTTTCCAGTGATATTTCAATTTTACCTCAATGGGATGGGAGGTGCTATTATGACCTGAAAGTACTTCACTGTGTTTAGTCAAAAGTATACTTTTATGTTCCCCTTAAACTGCTTTTGAAATAAGCCATACCATTGCATAATTAGCAGAAAATATTCCATTCTCATTTTAGACAAACGTTACAAGAAAGTTTACTACAATTTTTAAGCTAATAAAGATAGTTTTGTACCATTATTATTATAATTATTTTATCATTATAATTAAATTTGTCATTGTTATTATTCTTGACATGGAAAAAACAGCATTGTATATGTCACTAATGGCAAAAATAAAACTGGAATTGTCCAAGTAGCATCTATTTTCCCATACAGGGATGAGCTTGTGCATTTGGAACAAGGGTAATAGTTTCTTATTGGAGCAGCCAGCTGGATAGAAGGAAATGTTCAGGCCAAATGTTTGCTTTCAGCCAGTCTGTTTGACCATATTGAGAAGGGGTTACCAACTAAAACATTTGTGATGGATTGTGGAGTATGATATGAACCATGGAGAAGTTTTCATTGGCAGAAAGAATTTGCATCCCTACTTTCAGCTGACTAGCTACATGATCTTGAGCAAGCTCTTTTAACTCTGAGATACTCCTTTCATATTCTAAAATGGGGCTAATGATTTTCCACCCACAGGGCAGCTGGAAGGATTATGTGAGATAACACAGCACTTAATATAAGACATGTTCTGAAAGTGGTAGTTATATTCTAATATCTCTGTACAGAACCGTTCTGGGGATTCCCTAATTGTTCCACCTCGATTTGTGGTTGACAGTAGTAGTCATTTAACACAGGTAAAATATTTTCTAGTTAACATCTTTTACTCATTTGTTTGCACATTAATTTACTTACAGATTTTTTTTTATTTTTATTTTTTACAACTCCATTCATTCGTTCAACAAGCATTTATTGGTAGTTGGAGACATTACCAATGTATAGGAGACATTCAGACAGAGTTTGAGGAACAAAATAGTGATTAGGAGCCAACACCTGTAATGGTGATGGGGAGAAAGCAGGATTGGGCAGAGGGAAAGTTAAACTACAATACAGGACAAATGGGAAGCTGATGGGGCGATCTGGAGTGGGCGTTGCGTGTTGGAATTGTCCTACGGCTGCATGTAGCTTCGATGACTGTACTTTGTACCTCTACTTTGCTCATTCACTGGATGAGGGCTGCCCCAGGAAGGGCATACCATCAGGTGAGGTAAGGCACAACTGCAGTCTCTGAAGGCCCTGACAGCTGAAGGCTGTGTGCTGGCTACACTCTGCAGGGGTAGCAGGTCTTCCCTTGAAGGGGATCTGGGTGGTTCATCTTCATGTCCTGTGCTGGTGGCTATTGTGGGCAGACCTTGAGCTAAGTCCTGGGGTTGCAGTGCTGAACTGGGAAGACAAACTCCCTCATCACGTGGAGCTAACAGCCTAAGCTGGTTTTGAGAATTTTCAGTTGTCTCATTATTTCAAAGGAACAATTTTCTTCAGGTAGATTGTCTCACCAAGAATTGGGACAACAGGCTAATGCCCTCAGTTGTTATTCAGGAGAGGAAGAAAGCAATGGGTGCCCCTGTTTATAGTAACACAGATTCTGGGATATATTGAATTCTCTTCCATTCATTTTTCTGCTGATTTCAACAATCTCACAAACACTGATTTTTCTATCTTGTGCTAGGCACAGTAGGTGCTAGGGGTGCAATGGTGAGCAGTATACAATCTTATAGGGGAGACAGGCACATAAAGATAACCTCAACATAAAATAAGAAGTTATGAAGTAGAGACACAAAGAGGCTGCTAAGGACACTCAGAGACAGGAAAGCTTCCCTTGGCCTGGAGGTCAGGGGAAGCTTCTTGGAGGATGAGATATCTGAGCTGAGTCTAGAAGGAAGAATATGAGCCAGAAAAACTAAGTTTCTACTCTTTAGTAATTTCCTTCTTATTTCATAGAAAAGAGAACAAATCAGAAGTCTTAAACATTTATAGAAATAACCATGCAGAGAGAATCAAATATTTAATGAGACAAACGACTTTTATGATCTTTAGATGAAGAAGAAGTTTCCCTTCATTTTCAGCCTTGAAAGCTTAAAGATTTTCCTTACCTCACACTGGTTGATATTGGTTCTTTGTAAATGATTTCACTCTATGTGTTAAAGTTTAATCATGACTGTAAGAGGCCATCTATACAGAAAAAAATCTGTGCACTCCTAAATGTTATGTGATACACAGTCACTTGATTTAGCTGGAGTTCTGTTGAGTTGTTTCTGCTTACAGCAGCATCATGGGAACCCTGGAGGAGGTTGAAGTAAGCCTCGTGAATGTGAATGTGTCAGCCTCTTGCTCACACAGTAAGCTCCTCTCACCCTGCATCCCTGTCAGTTTCATGACTCTTGGGTGACAAACATCAGGTTTCTGGAAACGGGAGATCTTAACAGAAGTGTATTTAACAGAGGCCATGTCTCCCCCTTACAAATGGTTGTAAAAATCCATGTGCCAAGATATATTTGCTAATACAAAATTTGGGTAACTTTAAAATCAAAAGGTCTCTTTGCAAACGTGATGGGTAGCACACTGCCACAATAACGTCTCTGAAACTTCCACCTTCGTTAGCAGAGTTTCTATAATGATGGCTTTAATACAGAGGAATGAATATCAAATATGTGGACGGAGTTGAGATTTCAGTTTTTCAGGACTAATTATAGCTACCACCACCTGTTTAGTGTGAACTGTGTCCAAGTGTAAATCAGAAATCAGCTGAGTTCACCTTTCCTCTTGGGCTCCGGAGAAAATGGACTCACACCCTAATTCTTTATGGCATAGAAAGTCCAATTCTCTCCCTAGTATTTCTATAACTTCCTGTGGCTTTCTGGGTCTCCTGGTCATCTCTGACTCCATTTCTAGCTGGTGCTGAATCCTTACATTCTGCTTGTGTTCTTGTCCTGTATCAGCTTTCACGTCAACCCAAAGGAAGGTCAATGGCCATTTCTCCGTGAGTGCCTTTCTGATTTCCTCCCAAATATGCCACACAATAAACTGCGTGATTGCTTTCACTGGAGATTTGACGGGGGTAGCCGATATCAATCATATTGGATTTCTGTATTCTTTAGTAAGACCTTTAACCGTTTTTGCTGCTGTAGTTACAGACATCCCACCATTGCCCAAGGTGCTCCTTTTTCAACTCTCTCCAGGCCTCCTTTTTTCCATCTGTTTTTCTCACGCAAGATTACTGTTTAATTTTTTTTTTTCAGACTGATTTTGCTATCTCTTTTCTGTTTCCTTCTATCATAGTAGGACTCAATCTTGGGCTGAACATTTGAAAATACTAAGGGCTAGGCACCATCCCAAAAGTTTCTATTTTTTGGTTTGGTGTGGGACCCAGACATAGGTCTTTTAAAAAAAACTCAGCTTAATGTGTTTTGAAATATGCAGCCAGGGCTGAGAATCACTCAAAATCTAGCCCATGTCTGCAGAGATTCATCTGGTTTGGCCTTCCAGAAACTCTGCTGCTATATGAAACACACATTTCTTCTCATACATAGTTTAAATTTAATCTTTATAACAACTTCTACGGGTAACTACCAATGTCCACATCAAATTTATATATACTGAAGATGGAAGCTCAGGGGGGTGAGAAAATTGCTAAGGTTTATACTGTCGGGAAATAGTGGAGGCGGGCTTTCAATCCAGGGCTGTGAAATTTCAAATCTTGTTTTTGTTTTTCCTTTTAAAATCCTTTTATCGAATCTCTTTGCTCAAGGAGGAGAAGCAATATGGACACATCTCTGTCTTCAATTATCTCCTCTTTTAGATATCACTGCTTATTTTTCACCCATTTCTGTTTCTCTGGCTCCAGTAAAATCTTTGTCAATTTATATCAGGCGTATGTTGTTCTTTCTCCCAAGGATCGATCTCTGTCCAAAGCCCAAGAACCTCTCCTTTATTCCAGAAATATGTCTCCTTTAATAGTTAACATTTATTGAGTGTTTATTATGTACCAGGCACACTGAAATACAGGGAGGCTATGTAACTTGGCCAAGTTCACATGGCTAGTAAGAGCAGAGCCTGATTCAAACCTAGGTATACTACTCAAATTCTAAGGTGTACGGGAATCACCTGGGGACCTGATTAAACTGCAGATTCTGACTCTGCGGGTCTGGGATGGGACCAGAGAGCCTGCATTTCTAACAAGCTTCCAGGTGGTGCCTAAATCTGTCTAGTCCATACTCTCAGTGTTGAGGATTTAGTGCTCTTTGCTTTTCTGTTTTCGCTATTTAAAACAGCTGGGGGCTAAGTGCAACATGGAGAATTTCGTGTGCAATCTCTGATGTTTCTTTTCCTGAGTAAAATGGACTATGGGACACTGTGCTCCAGAGATCCCAGGACTACTAAAATGTCGGAGATTCCATTTAATATTAATGAAATTAATTAATTAAAAAGCAGCCATTACTTAGATTTGAAAAATAAGGTTTCCCTAAGGAGGGACAGAAAAGATTGATATAGGCAAGGTAATTTCATCTTGAGAGGTAGGACTAGGACATTTGATGTTGAATGGCGACAGTAGATGTTTTAGATTCTGCCCTTTTGCTCCTTCTCTAGTCAATTTAGTGAGAAATTTACTTTGGCCATCCCCACGCTTCTGTGAAATGCAAACTGCAAGGGGAACTTTAAGGAGTGGCTCCCAACAGTTGCATATCATTCCGCAGAAGCTCTTTTACTGAAGGCCATTTCTTCCACATGATTTTTTTTTTTTTTTTTTTTTAGTTGCCGTTCTTCATTTTGATGTTTAAATTTGCTGAAGCTCTGTGACTAGAGCAAGGGGTGATTAGTGCTTGGGGAAATCCACTTATCACTGAAGCCTGCTGCTGCCGAGAAAAAGGGCAGGGACACCCGTACTAGGCAGGGCACAGACTGCCAGCCAGTGTATGAAAAAGACTTTTATTACAGGAACAGGCAGACCTCTGATATACTCGCACCTAGCATTGAGTGCATTGTACCCTACGTGGAATACTTAATTACAGAGGATAGTTATGGGTTCCAGTTGACAGAATCATCTAATCAATATTGCTTATGCCAAACTCTAATTTACTTGTCTTACAACTCACTAAATTTGAAATATTATTGATTTTCAAGTAGATGACTTAGAGGATAAATAAGTTTTATCTTGGGGAGCTTTGTCTGAGTTTGATCTCTGCGGACCTGCAGGCGAGAAATCTCAAATCTCTTCATTAGGCAGTATTTGCAGAATAATCGCCCCAGATATATTCCACGGATGCAAATAATTTGCCAGGACTCCTTATTTCCCAGTAACTCATGCTGAATGGGCTATTTTCCAGTTTGTGAGGAGGGTGTCTCCATGGCAGGGCCAGTGAATTGTATGACTTGGGGAGACACTTCTTAAGAACATGCGCTGAAATGTAATGTCTTTGTATTTTACAAATCAAAAGATGCTATCAACCTTCTTTTTCCCGTGCGATAGAAACCATCTCGCTTTGTTTTCAGCAGCCTATTCTGTCTTTTCAGTGGTCTCCTCTTGCTGTGTGAAGGCAATCCTCCACGGAGAAGTCTTTGACCTGCCTTCTGCATGCGCTGGAATCTGACAACCCGATGGCCACCATTAACCATTTTGCCCTAGCCACACGCTGAGGGTGATGGGTGGATTGGTGTGTGTGTGTGTGTGTGTGTGTGTGTGTCTGTGTGTGTGTGTGTGTGTCGGGGGATGGGGGGGTGATCAAATGAATTAAATTTGGGCTGGTTTTCAGTCTTTGAGGTGGCAGTTGTAGAATTTAATAATTTGAATAGATGCCGATTGACCTGATTCAAAAACTGTAAAAACTGGAAAAGGTACCCAGTGAAAAATGCAATAACCGTTCCCCCATCTTGTTCTTTTAGGTGCCTCATTTTTTCTCTTCCAACAGGAAAACACAGTTTACTGTCTCTTTGTGACCTGCTAGAGTTGCCTCATGTATATTTAAGAAAGAGCAAATGTAGATCCATTTTCTCCTAGTTTTCTAAAAGATAGCATATTGTACACACTGTTCTGAACCTTTTCTTTAATTTTTTTTGTTGGTTTTTTTTTTTTTTTTTTTTACTTACTGGCATATCTGGGGAATTTTTCCATATCAATAGATAAGAAGTACCACTGGAAAAAAAACTGAATAACTTTCCATCATGTATATATGCCATAATTTACCTAATCAGTCCTCTCTTGGTAGACCTTTGGAGCCTTTCAAGTGTTTTGCTATTATGAATACCACTACAGTGAATAATTCGGTGTATAGGCACAGAAGTGCATAATGACTTTGTATGTAAGTCCTTTTGCAATTGTGCAAGTGCATGTGTAGGACAAATTCCCCAAAGCGGAGAGCTGGGTCAAAGGATCCATGATAGCTATTGCCAAATTGCCCTGCATGGCTGTTGTGCCCGTTTACCTTCTCACCAGCAATGTACAGAAATCTGAAGCTGGCAGTTTTAATCCCTCTTGGCAAGCACTTACATTTCTAGGTCAGAAACTGTACTAGTCGGGGTTGCAAACAACAGAAAGAGAGTCCAGTTAATTTAAGGCAGAAAGAGTTTATTGGAATCGATTGGAAAAGTGGAGCACAGACTTTGGGGAGACAAGGGAAGTAAAAAACAGGCAAAGATGTGCGATGGGAACAGTCTCATGGGAATCCTATCTCCAGGCATAACGCCTGTGACCACTGGCATCTCCGTGGTGCACCCCACCCCAGACCTTGCCCTCCCTGCACCACGTACAATCTCTAACCTCCTCTGAGATGTGAAATGGAATCAGATTTGGCTTCCATAGGGTTATAAAGGTGGGGGAGAGGGAAGGGAACCCCTGCAAACCTCTCTGTGCCTTCTGGTAAAGACAGTTTTCAGATTTTAGGCAGCCCAAACAACGTGCTCTATGAAGACCGCGCTACCTCTTCATCTTTCTTTCAGCTGGGGTGCCTCCAAAGATACTTCTTAAATGTGGGGGTTTAGGACCTGCATTTAAAAGCTCCTCTGGCTTTAGGATCTGAATTGGGCCTAGAATCTGCCACGGTGTCCAGGAGGGGATTAATGCATCATTTTAAGACTCAGTGAGTCAAGTCAGTAAGGAGTCTACCTTATTTATTGATCACCTGCTGCATGCTAAGTAAGCAGACACTTGGCCAAGGGTTCAGCGTCAGGAATTTGTCCATCTAATTCTGCTTCAGCTCTTCTGATGGGTGGCTGAGCCTTGGGCAAGCCATTCTTCTTAAGCCTGTTTTCTCATCCATGATGCAGGGATAATAATATTGACCTACTTTCCCAGGGCTGTTGCAGGGATTCATTTAATTGATAGCTGTAAAGAACTCTGAAAATACTTTAGAATCTCCCAGTTCCCATCGCCCAACACACATCTTTGCCTCCAAGCTCATTTCCCTTTGGCACTCCTGCCACTTGTCCTGTAATTTGGGTTGGCGCGAGGAAGGGAACAGACAAGGGATTGGGGCACAAACATGACTTGTTTGGCAAATAAAGAGTCAGTGATCCTGAGCCAATGCAGAAGGATGGTAGTTAGCAGTTAGCAACTGTTGTTAAGGTTTTCATGGTGCCCCACTGCCACAGGTCCAGCGAGTAAGGATCACAACAGATGCCCAAGTCCTAATTGCTTTCCCTGGTTGTCCCTCGTACATAAATAAATTAGCAGCCCAGCCCTTGACACTGATGGTATGAATGGCTCACCCTGAGCAGCTGTTACAGAGTGTCTCTGATATTAATCACACGCTCCCTCCAATGGCAGTGACCTTAAGGTGAAAATGCCTTGCTCTTGTTCCAGCAACTGAGGAGCAGTCAGTCTCACAGAGCGAGTATGTGCTTGTGCTGTGGAGAGCGAAGCTTTGATTCTTATCATTATGATAATCACAATAATAACATTTTTATATCACATTAGGGTTTACAAAGCATTTTACATTTGTGATCTCCACTGAGCCTCAACAATGTTTTGTGATCTCCATTGAGCCTCCATTGAGCCTCAACAAAGGTAGACAAAAATGGTTATCTCCACTTATGACAGAAAAACACAAACTCAGAGAGATTACTGGCCCTAAGATCCTACAGCAGGGAAATGAAATCTTTTCGCCCAGCAAGTCTAGCGCTGTCTGCATTATATTATCCTCTTTCTTTAAATGATAAGTAATTTATCATTTAATGATATCTCTAGTTCTCCCCTTTGATACTGAAGTGAATTGACTCAGAAATGTTAAAATATGCACAACAATTCTTGATTAAATGCTCACTATACCCCACATACTGTGCTAAATGCATCACAACCAGAATATCATCTAATCCTCACCCAACTCTACTAGGTAAGTATCTGTGTCCTTCTTTAGAGATGAAACAAACGGAGGTTCAGAGAGGTTAATAACTTGCCCAAGGACACACAGAGTTCAAGCATTCAACTGCAATTCTATACTGCCAGCCTCAGAAAATACTAGTAACAGAGGCAGCCATACCACTGCACGAGGCAGAGGACTGCTTTTTCATGGTTAGATGGAAGAAAGGGGAAGCTGCCTCTGGCCTGTGGCATCAAGGGTTGTTTCGCTTCAGCTTACTGCACTGACTGAGAGTTTATTTCTATAATTTCAAGAGGAGAGTTGTAAACCCAGTGTGGTGGAGGTTGCTGGGGATACAGTAGAGGAGCAATGGAACGTTTCATAAGCACATGGTAGAACGTGCATGGCTCTCATGCTCCTGCCCTAATCCTGCTGCCTTCTGTGTGTGAAGTGTCCCCTCCTACTGCATTGCCCCCTTGTGAGGCAGGTACAGCCTGGAGCTAGACTCTTATGCTTGCCACATCACCTCTGAGTTTAGCTGTGGCTGGGGCGAGCAGTTCAGAGCCAGCTTTGTGCTTCACCTCCTGCTCAGACTGTCTGACTTCCAGCATGTGTCTTATATTTCTGCTTTCTGTCCCAGGTTTCTGTCCCTGGTATCATTCCCTGATACCAGGAATGCCTGAGGAAGCTTGGAAGACCCATACATCATTGGAGAGGGGTCAGGGGAACTCTGGGGAAATGCTCTTTCACCTCTCCTTGTGAGAGCACAGTGGCAACCCCCGTAATAAACCTTTATTTTGTCTTTTTTTTTTTTCCATTGCTGTACCCCATCTTTTGCTTCTTGGGATCACCTTAGAAATAATCTACATGCATCTAGATTCTTGTCTCAAGTCATGCTATTGGGAGGAACTCAAACTAAGAAAACATGTTTCTTTTCTAACAGCCTTTATGGTGTCATTCACACGTTATGTCTTCTAAACAGGGTGGCCAAATTGTGTGATAATTATGGTCTGCATTTGAATTCTGGCTTCTGTGAGATCTTGGACAAGTTACATAACTTCTCTGAGCCTCAGTGTCTTATTTGTAAAAGGAGAATTGAAGTAATAACTTCTTCACCATGTATTTTTGTTGTTGTTGGTTTGAGATGGAGTCTGGCTCTGTCGCCCAGGCTGGAGTGCAGTGGCGCGATCTCGGCTCACTGCGAGCTCCGCCTCCCAGGTTCACGCCATTCTCCTGCCTCAGTCTCCCAAGTAGCTGGGACTACAGGCGCCCGCCACCACGCCCAGCTAATTTTTTGTATTTTTAGTAGAGACGGGGTTTCACCGTGTTAGCCAGGATGGTCTCAATCTCCTGACCTCGTGATCTGCCCGCCTCGGCCTCCCAAAGTGCTAGGATTACAGGCCTGAGCTACTGGGGCTGGCCAAATTTTATGTGTGTTAAATGCATGGGGCAGTGTCTAGTGTTCAGTAAGTGCCAGTGTTGGTCCGGTTACTGTCTACTATGGTAATAAACAGGGGTTTTGGATTGGGAGGGGTTTGTCTGCATCCAGTGTCATTTATTTGGTGTCCTGTAGCCTTTGGCAAGTTTGCTGGCTTTGTCTCTCTTGGTCTCCTTATGTCTACAACGAGGCTAATGAGACTGGCTACATCATGGGGTGTAAGAGTCTACTGTTTTAAGTAGCTAATACACAGTCTGGTGCATAATAGTAGGATTTCAGCATTAAATGTGGCTGTTATTGAGATGACAGTTTCTAGTTGGATTTAATGGCTTCTTCCTCTGTAATCTTTTCATACTTCCTCATATAACTTCTAATGGAGTTACTGCGCACTTCCCTGTCTCTCCCCCAAGACTATGAGCTTCTTTTTTTTTTTTTTTTTTGAGTCGGAGTCTCGCTCTGTCGCCCAGGCTGGAGTGCAGTGGCCAGATCTCAGCTCACTGCAAGCTCCGCCTCCTGGGTTCACGCCATTCTCTGGCCTCAGCCTCCCGAGTAGCTGGGACTACAGGCGCCTGCCACCTAGCCCGGCTAGTTTTTTTTTTTTTTGTATTTTTAGTAGAGATGGGGTTTCACCGTGTTAGCCAGGATGGTCTCGATCTTCTGACCTCGTGATCCGCTGGTCTCGGCCTCCCAAAGTGCTGGGATTACAGGCGTGAGCCACCGCGCCTGGCCCTCATATAACTTCTAATGGAGTTACTGTGCACCTCCCTGTCTCCCCCAAGACTATGAGCTTCTGAAGGGAAGGGGTTATGAGTCATTTCTGCCTGAAGCAGCTGGTGTTCTACCATGACATTCAGGCAAGACGATCAAAGACAGTTTTAGTAGAGAGTCAGAAGCAGCGCTTTTGGGAAGCGCTCTAGTTTGGCTACCTCAGTGAACAAGAAAACGGTGGTTCCAGAGTTCCAGAGACATTAACTGAGTACTGGCAAATGCCATTGACAGGGCAGGCAGAAGGCAGATGAGAAGCAGCTGAGAGGAACTGGCCTCATTCGGCTAGTGGCCTAAGGCGGTCTTGGTTAAAGAGGCTTTTCCTGGAGAGGCAGCAGGTTGAATTGTTGAAGGGGAAGTGTTAGCCACTAGTGTTGGTGAAAGCAAGATGCATCTTCTAGGAGGCATTTAAGGCTTTTCAGAGGTGGGATTGTCAGCTCGACCATGGCTTTCCCTGAAAAAGAGACTGAGGGCATGCAGGGGAGCTGGAGGGAGGTCTCTGTGTGACACCTGGGCATGGGGCTGTCCTGGCTGTGAGGGGAGGGGTGAGGGCGGAGGGCCAGAGGAAGCTCTCTCTAACCTTATTTCCCTTTAGTTTCTCATGTGACTGCACCGTCAACATCGAGTCAGATAAAGGTGAACATGCCCCGGAGAGAGGAAATCACAGGATTTGCTTGTGTGGCTGGAGAGGGTAGTACAAGGGTGGAGAGGGGCAGCAGTGTGGACTGGCAGATAGCAGAGAACTGCATCTGCAGAGGAGCTTTGCTCAGGGCTGACAAGGGCAGTCGGCTTCTTTGCTATCTGTCCTGCATAGCGGACCAGCAGGCCAAACTTACTGCAGCTTGTGGCTGGCGTGTGAGCCCTGATCTGCCTCAAGGAATCCAAGGGAGATTTATTTCCTCTTAATTTTTCTTGGGCCTCCATTTCCCTCAACACAACCCTTCTCAGCTAATCCCTCTGTGCTGGCTTCAGAAAAAACTGAGAGATTGGTGGCAAGGGGGTTGGAAGCCAGAGGTGGTTTCTTCAAGTTGGGGATTGTGGTGTTTGAGGCATTGCCGTCTGTCTTCGGGGCAGACTGGGAACTTTGGTAGGGGAGTAGCTAGCTGAGAACTGCTGCTCGACTTCATCTCTGATCATGGTGGAAACATAGGGATGGGATATGGCTAAGGGGTCATCTTATCCAGACACCTATGCAATGCAGGATTCCACTTAATGACTTCTTGTACAATGACTTAAGGCTCACTCCCTCTGGAAATGATCTTGGCTGAATATTTCCACACTGCCCCCCCACTTCCTCCAACAAAACTCTTTTCAGTTTCTTCTTACCCATGTGGCCACTCCTTAGTTTACCCCCCGATTTCCTTTTGCATATTGGTGTTGCTGGATCTTTGCCCTTGGCCTTCTTTTCTTCCCACTGACTTCAACTACCTCTTACAGATCCATGACCTCCAGTTCTATAGGGCCAGTCCTGATTACCCTGTTCCCTGGATGTCCTTTATGCCTCCAAACATGGCAGAGCCAAAACAGAAAGCATTAACTCCTCCCCCAAATGTCCCTCTTCTGAATTCCCTAGCTCAGTGAATGGAGTCACTTTTCACCCAGTTTGCCTTGTCCAAAAGCTGGGTACCATCAGCTACTCTCTTAAATACTGCACTCCCCAGCCCTGACCCCACCGCTGCCTCCTGACCCTGGCCGCCGACAGTCTCACACACTCCCCAGAACCTCCAGAGATACATGTCACCAGATGTGCTGATTAATTTCCAGGTGCCCTCCAGGCCCATCTCCCTCCTTGTCCTCCCTGCTCTGTGCCCCAGGAGGCTGACTTCTGGGCTGCATCATCTAGGACCTATTGCCCTCCTGTTCTGAGTTGGGTTCTGTCAACGGGAGGTCCTGGAAAGATAAATAAGTTGATGCATTTGTTATTCCTGCCCCTTCCCTACTGGGCTGTGGTTTGGCAGTGACTGCATTTCTTCCCCTAAGGTCTTGGCTCCTGTGAGCCATCCCTCTCCCAGGGGTTCAGCCCTTTCTAAGTTCCAATAACCACTGCCTGCCCTTGCTCCTTCAGGTCTAGGGCTGGTGACAGCTTCCTGCTGTTGTTAGTGCTTCTGTGTGATTGTCCCTTTTGGTGCTTGTAACCCTGCGTACACTTTTCTGTGTACTGTCCCTTTAATAAACTTTCTGCAGCTGTATCTTTAAGCACCCTAGATGTTTCTTGCTAGGATGCTGCCAGATATATCAGGTCATGCCATTACTATCGCCTTCATCTTCCTCAACTGTAACCTTGACTATTTAGAAAAACAGGAAACCGGTTTTCTAAAACGAAGTCACAAACAGTTCCAGGCAATAGCTCCAGCCACATGCCTCATTATTGTATTTGACCTGACTGTCTTGTGGTTCTTCTCATCAGTATGATGTAGAATGATTAGTCCCATACTTTGGCTTTGTTTCCTGCCTCAGGTAGCTTTGACGGCCCTCTGTACTTCCCTTCAGGTTACCTACAGGGTCTTGACATGCACTCATTCCCTTGGATGCTTGCCTTCTCTGTAATATACAAAGTATGGGGCCTGCACCATCAAAGCTGGCTTCATGGGTGTGAGGTCCTGTACTTAAAAGGGCCCAGTGCTTGGGTTCATGCTCTTCTGTTACTGTCTTGAAACTATTAATAATTTTTAAAGTTTATTTTTATTTTTTTGTGAGTACATAGCAGGTGTATGCATTTATGGAGTACATGAGTTGTTTTGATATGCCTAATAATCACATCATGGAGATTGGGGTGTCCATCCCCTCAAGCATTTATCCTTTGTGTTACAAACAATCCAATTATACTCTTTTAGTTATTTTAAAATGTACAATTAAATTATTGTCAAATATAGTCACCCTGTTATGCTATTAAATACCAGGTCTTATTCATTCTATTTGTTTTCTATTCATTAGCCATCTGCACTTCCCCCGCCATGCCCCCACTACTCTTTCTAGCCTCTGGTAAACATACTTCTACTATCTATGTCCATGAGTTCAATTGTTTTGATTTTTAGATCCTACAAATAAGTGAGAACATGTGATGTTTGTCTTTTTGCACCTGGCTTATTTCACTTAACATAATGACCTTCAGTTCCATCCGTGTTATTGCACATGCCTGATTCTGATTCTTCCTTTCCTTCTTTCCTTCCTTCCTTCCTTCCTTCCTTCCTTCCTTCCTTCCTTCCTTCCTTCCTTCCTTCCTTCCTTCCTTCCTTCCTTCCTTCCTTCCTTTCTTTCTTTCTTTCTTTCTTTCTTTCTTTCTTTCTTTCTTTCTTTCTTTCTTTCTTTCTTTCTTTCTTTCTTTCTCTCTTTCTCTCTCTCTCTCTCTCTTTCCCTCCCTCCCTCTCTCTCTCTCTCTTTCTTTCCTTCTTTCTTTCTTTCTTTTCTTTCTTTTCTTTCTTCTTCTTTTTTTTTTTTTTGACAGAGTCTAGCTCTGTTGCCAGGCTGGAGAGCAGTGGTGCAATCTCGGCTTGCTGCAACCATTGCTTCCTGGGTTCAAGCGATTCTTCTACCTCAGCGTCCCGAGTAGCTGGGATTACAGGCACGTGCTGCCATGCCCAGCTAATTTTTGTATTTTTAGTAGAGATGGGGTTTCACCATGTTGGCCAGGATGGTTTCAATTTCCTGACCTTGTGATCTGCCCACCTTGGCCTCCCAAAGTGCTGGGATTACAGGCATGAGCCACCGTGCCCAACCTGATTCTTTTTTTATGGCCAAATAGTACTCCATTGTGTATAGGTACCACATATTCTTTATCCATTCCTCTGTTGATGGACACTTAGGTTGCTTCCAAATCTTAGCTATTGTGAACAGAGCTGCAACAAACATGGGAGTGCAAGTATGTCTTCAATGTACTGATTTCCTTTCTTTTGGGTATATACCCAGCAGTGTGATTGCTGGATCATATGGTAGCTCTATTTTTAGTGTTTTGAGGAACCTCCAAACTGTTCTCCATAGTGGTTGTACTAGTTTATATTCCCACCAACTGTGGACGAGGTTTCTCTTTCCACATCCTCACCAGCATTTGTTATTGCCTGGCTTTTAGATATAAGCCATTTAAACTGAGGTAAGAGGATATCTCATTGTAGTTTTGATTTGCATTTTTCTGATGATCAGTGATGTTGAGCACCTTTTCATATGCCTGCTTGCCATTTGTGTGTTTTCTTTTGAGTATATTAATAATTTTTTAAACAAGGACCCACATTTTCATTTTGCAATGTGCCCTTCAAACAATAGAGCTGTTTATGTGTCCCATACTATGATTTAGGTAGTGTATGGGCACAACAATGAATGACACTGAGTCACTCGAAGAAGGAAAGGGACTCCTTTTCATTTATCTTTCGATCCTTCTGATTATTTCCCATCCAAGTACTAACTAGGCCCAAGCCTGCTTAGCTTCTGAGATCGGACGAGATTCGGTGCATTCGGGGTGGTATGGCCATAGACCCTTCTGAATATTTCAAGAAAAATATTTCATTTTGGTGCCAGCATATCTTTAACAGCTCTCTTGACACTTGCTAATTCTCTCCTTTCTAATGTAGAAAGTGGGCCTCAGATTTTGGGCCTACTAATAACATCCCAGGGCCACATAAGAACACATTTTCTTTCATGGTTCCCTTTTATTATGGCAAGTGATACCACTTTTTCATTTATGGAACTAATAGGAAATTTTCATTAAAAATGAATTTAAGGCCCAGTGCGGTGGCTCACACCTATAATTCGAGCACTTTGGGAGGCCCACATGGGCAGATCACAAGGTCAAGAGCTCGAGACCATCCTGGCCAACATGGTGAAACCCTGTCTCTACAAAAAATATGAAAATTAGCCAGGTGCAGTGGCAGGTGCCTGTAGTCCCAGCTACTCAGGAGGCTGAGGCAGGAGAATCGCTTGAACCCGGGAGGCAGAGGTTGCAATGAGCCCAGATCGTGCCACTGCACTCCAGCCTGGCGACAGAGTGAGACTCTGTCAAAAACAATAACAACAATAACAACCACCACCAAAATGAATTTAAATAAAAAATGTGGGTTCATTAAAAGTAAAATGTTATGTAAATAAGTGTAGAGGTGACATTTGGATATAACAATGATCTTGAAGACTTTTGAGAGTAATTGAAGTTTGGGTAACACTAGCTTAGGATAAGAACAATTTTTCCTTCTACCCTCAGCTCCCCAGAAGCCTATCCCAAGCCCAATTGGTCCTTGAGGAATTCAGGAGAAGGCTGTTCTGGAAATTAATATGAGAACTGCGTAGAAATAATTAATGTTATTCTCAGTTGAAGTCTTTGATTCAATTTAAATAGCTCTGATTATGATACTTATAAGTTTAACCCAGAAATGGGTGTAGGAGGAGCAGAATCAGGGGGAGGCTGACTCTAAGACCTAATCATGCATTTATTTATTGCTGCCATCCACACTACGCCTGAACCCTGACAGATAAGCAGAGAGAGGCAGAGTGAGGTGAAATAATCCCCTAGGGGCAGCTGAAGAAGACATATACTTCTCTACAAGCCTAAAACTCCTAAAGTCTCTTAGGCTTGGGGTTTTGGTGCTCAAATGGCAAGGAGTTAAACCAGGAGTAATCAGAGGTGGTGTTTACCAAAAAACCAGTTCCCAAGGTTCTTCTTGGATGGCCATCCTGAGCTGGTGATGCATATCCAGTCTGTGCATCTTTTCATCCCTGCGTATGACATTTAAGGTGGCAGAAACTTTCCCTAGTGGCTACATTCTTCATCTTATTACACCCATCATTGATTTCATTGGCTGGCATTTAAAAGAGGAAGCTTGTTAAACTAAGCTGTTATGCTTGTGGTTTTAGAGGTTGGCACAGCAAATAATTATCAGAAAGGAAGAAGCGTGCATGGGTGGACAGAAGTGTGTCTCTCCTAACAACATACAAACATACTTCTAGAAAAAAAAATCCCCACTAGCACAAAGCATCTCTGAGTGCATTTTGCAACAGCAAACTCTTAATTTCACTATCCTTCTGGACTGTAATAAACGATGTGAAATGATTTCATTGGATGGGAGACGGAAGCTGGTGCAAGTTCCTGGGCCTAGCCCCATATGTGTGGAAGTTATAAATGTGGTCCAGTTTCATCCTATTCCTCACAATTTCTGGGTAAATCAGGTCAATTACAGTCCCATCTTCTGCCACAACATCATGCTCAGCTTGGACAACTCAATATAGCAAACCCAAATGCAGGGTAGAAGTTAATTATTGATAGTAATAATGAGGATAATAACATTAACTGCTCTGCTCCAGGAATGAAACACAGAGCCCTTACTTAAGTCATCTCCAGCTCTTACAGAACATTTGAAAGCCAAGTTTTATCCTCAGTTTTTAAGTGAGCTGCCCATTTGCCTGTTTGTTCTAATATCAGTTTCCTGCCTGTTCCTTCTTTTGCTGTGTTCTGTATTTCAGGGAACTACATTTTCTAGGCCCCCTTGACAATAACCCTTCAGGTAGCTTCAGTCGATAGGAAGTACTGCTATGAAATTGGGGGTGAGAGGAAGTGAGGACCCAGGATTTTCTCCCCTAAGCACTGCCCCCGCCCTCCAACCCACCCCTGCCACTTCCCTGGGTGGCAGCTCTTGCTTAGCAGCATCTCCTTCAGTTCTGCTGGCCGCCTGCAGCTTCCTGCTCCTGATTAGTTACACCACGTCCTCCCATATTCCTCCAACGGCAGGGTGGTAGCAGCTTCCTGCAGTTGTTAAGCTCGGTGCTGCCTCACTGTGTTCTGTTTGTCTCCTCAGTTCTTATAACCCTTGGGTAAACAATTCTCTAGTAAATTTCCCCCCATGTGAGTGGTGCAAACTGTTCCTGGTTTCCTGACTGGATCTGACTGATACGCCATGACGGAGGTTAGCGAACTTTTCCTATAAAGGGCCAGATAGTAAATATTTTAGGCTTTGTGGGCCAGGAAGCAAAATTGAGGTACTTATTATGAAGGTATTTATACAACAAGAGGGAAAACAAATTTCCACAAGTTATTTTAGCTCACAGACCATACAAAAGCAGGTGCAGGCTAGAACTGGCCAGCAGGAAAGGACAAGATGAACCAGTTAAGCAGCTACTCCAACAACCCCGGCAAGAGTGGGTGGTGACTTGGACAAGGATGGTGGCCGTGAGATGGAACATGGTGGTTGCATTGGAGTCATGTTCTCAATCTTAAAGCCAGAGTGATTGTCCTGAAATACAAACCTGATCATGTCACTGAGTAAAACCATCCCAAAGTCCTAGATTGTTCACGATGCAGTTGGTGAGGACTACTCTAAGGACTCAGTAGCCATCTATTCCAAACCCCCATATGAAGACGCTAATGGGATGAGGAAGAACCAAGGAAAGGAGAGGAAGTGGTGCAGTCTGTTTCTGTGTGGCAGCAGGGAAGAGGGATGAACAACAACTAATTTTGATAGATTTGGAGCTGAAAGGAGTTATCATCTGTCTGTAGTGCTTTCCTTCATTCCAGATTTCAGGACTTTCCAAGGCCAGCAGTTTGAGGGATTTGCTGCTAGCCCAGTTAAATTAAAAAGGTGAGTGTGTACTTTCATGTAGAACTCACTCTGATGGGAGAAGGTCATTGTCATTTTAAATTACCATTTACTTCCAGTGCAGTGTTACTTCTTTCCAATGAGTATGTTACCCTCCAAGCATCCTGGGCCCCAAGAATGGCCTGGGGTACTCTTTTCACTCCTGACCCCACACAAGGCCCAGGGTCCTGGCACCTCTTTTCCTTAGTATGCAAGGACTTCCCATCCCACACAGCTTTAAAGCTTAACCTAAGGCACATGGAGAGACTTCAGGGATCTATAAACTTGGATTAAAAAATTATTTATTTTCACTAACATCTGAAAGAAACTAAGCACTTCTTTCTGTGATAAGTGTAGGCCAGAAACCCACCATAGAACAGTTCCAGACTGGGCACAGTGGCTCACACCTGTAATCCCAGCACTTTGGGAGGCCAAGGTAGGCAGATCACCTACGGTCAGGAGTTCGAGACCAGCCTGACCGACCTGGCAAAACCCCATTTCTACTAAAAATACAAAAAAGTTAGCCAAGTGTGGTAGATGTGTGCCTATAATTCCAGCTACTTGAGAGGCTGAGGCAGGAGAATCACTTGAGGCAGAGGTTGCAGTGAGCAAAGATTGCACCACTGCCTTCCAGCCTTGGCAACAGAGCGAGAGTCTGTCTCAAAAAAAAAAAAAAAGAAAAAAGAATTAGCAGTTCCAGCACATATTATACAGGTATTTTCATATCACACAGCTATTGTAGATATTTTGAAATATTCATTACTTCCATAACTCTAAGTTATTGCACCCACCACTAGATCCTATTATTTAATGTTTAATAAAGACACACAACTATCAGTACATCACCAATTTTTTTTTTTTTTTAAATATCTTGGTAGCTGTATTCTTTTGTTGTCCTTAGTAATTATTTTATATTCATAAAAACATGGTTCAGGGAAGGTGCTTATAAGCTTCACCAATCTCCCAAATCCTAAAGAAGAGCCCAGTCCCACCCCTCAGTGTTTCCACTCACAAGAAATATCAGTGGATGGTGCTGTTCCCAGTTGGGGACAGATATAAAGCAGAGTTCTCCTTCCTTAAGTACTTTGTGCTTAAGAGGGAGCCAACTGTGCTCCCAGCCTTCTCCAGCACAGAAGCACTTAGCTAATTGTGCCGAGCTCAGGGCCAGACCTCAGGGAGGGAGAAGCAGCCTGTCTGGGCCCCTTTGGCAATCAGTTATTCCCCCAAGCAGAGAGATTGATAGCTTCTGCACATCTTGGCCCAGCTAATAACATCACAGATGCTGTTTTAATTCCAAAGCACAGAGCCACCCCCAGACTTTCTTTTTAACCTCTCTGCCTAAAATGGGACATAGTGAAGTGGCTTTCAGAGACAAAGTGACTAAGCCACTTTGGGTCCATTTTAATACTTATGCATCATTATTCTGTTCATTTCCACAGCTCACCTACTTTCTGGCTACCAATATGGATTTTCTCCCATCCTTTGGTTACATTTCTCAATTTATTATTATTATTCTTTTTTTTTTTTTTTTTTTTAGCTCAAACAATCTCCTTCCCTGCATGTTCTGAAATTGCCTTTTCTCCTACTGGAAACCCCTGGATTTTTTTTTGTCCTTCTCTGGACCTCTCTAATCCTTGATAGGGCTTGAGAAAACAGAGGTCTCTGAGTATGAGCGATGGGCTAGGAGTGGCGAAAGAGGAATTGGTTATTGTTTTCCCCCTGCTAGTTGTTCAGAGACACTTGCAATCCTGCGGGGCCCTGAGAAGACTTTTTGAATGGATTTCTCCATGACGTTGCTGGAACTTATCCCTGAGAATACGGCCGTTTCCAAGTTCAGCCTGAAAGCTCAGAAGTTTAAAAGACAGTTTCTGGCAGGAACTCTGTGATTAAAAGTGTTGAACTTTCCCACTGTGGTTACCTAGAACTTAGCTGTCTTCCTCTCACTATTTGCTAATTTACCCTCTCCTTCTGTCCTCCTAGTATCTCCAGGGGACTTCCCCCCGACAAGAGTCGACAGAGCCGGGGAACCCAGCCCCTGGGCCATGAACTATTAGGAACTGGGCCTACACAGCAGGAGGTGAGCGGCCAGCTAGTGAAGATTCATCTATATTTACAGCCACACCCATTGCTCCTGTAAGTGCCTGAGCTCCGCCTCCTGTCAGATCAGAGGCGGCATTAGATTCTCATCGGAGCTCAAACCCTGTTGGGCGCTGTGCATGCGAGGGATCTAGGTGGCACACTCTTTATGAGAATCTAATGCCTGATGATCTGTCACTGTCTCCCATCACCCCCAGATGGGACTGTCTAATTGCAAGAAAACAAGCTCAGGGCTCTCACTGATTCTACATTACAGCGAGTTGTATAATTCTTTCATTAAATATTACAATGTAATAATAATAGAAATAAAATGCATAATAAATGTAATGCACTTGAATCATCCTGAAACCATCCCCCTCCCATTCCACCCATTCTGTGGAAAAATTGTCTTCCGTGAAACCAGTCCCTGGTGCCAAAAAGTTGGGGACCACTGAAATAAAGCATTGCCAACATGTGACCCTGCCAGGAGCTTCTCTGAAAGATCTTATAAGACTTGGGGGACACTGGTACCTCAATCAAGCAGTGTGGCTGTTTTTGCTTTTGTCTCTGTGTTTTAAGCGTAGGAAATGCCAGCACAGGCAGTGCCTTGGACTCTTTCCGGGTAGAGGATTATGTAATTCAAGTGTTCCTATTATTGCACTTGCGTTAGTGACGGGCGCTGATCATGACCATGCTTGGGTGCAACTGGCTCTTAAGAACTCATGGTAAGCTTGGCTAGTTTACATTCTTCTTAATTGAATTCTTTCCTTTTTGTGCCCCACAAACAATAAGGTTTCAGGGTCTCGGAAGGAAGTTGAATTCCACTGAAACAGCAGATAATTTTAAAATGATACTATAAAAGGTGTGCATAGGGTTCAGGGGACCCACAGGGATGCTGAGACCCCCCAGAGACTAGACTGTCCCTAGACCTGAAGGGACAAGGGCAGCAGGCAGTGTTATGGGAGCCCCATGAGAAACTGAGCCATAGAAGAGGGGTTGCCCATCTTTCACAGGAAGATGTAGCCACCTTCAGAAATGTGGTGCAGAAGGAGGGAGGGTTGGGTTGAATAATATCCTGGCCTCACTCCCTTCTCCTGTCCTCACATTTCCTTCTAGTAGTTCACATTAGTTGGCCCCTGTCAGAAGCCAGAGAGCAAGGAACCTTCTGTGGCCATCTGGGGTACAGAGCAGAGGGGAGAAAGGCAGAGGACGGATCTGGGTCAGGGGCAGGCTCTGGAGAATATGGTGACGAATGGGAACAGCAGCAGTGCTGTTTGCTGGGCTGGGCTGGGGGTCTGCCTGAGCCGTGTGCCCTCCAGTGTGTGGTGCAGTTCTTCACTTTTCACAGAAGGGTTCTGACATGCTGAAAGATGAGTGAGCAAGTAAATTTTGTTAAAGATAGTTTAGGAGCGGCGGAGATGGACTTCATCCCACATTCCATGACATCCAGTGCAGTGTTACTTCTTCACAATGAGTGTGTCATCCCCCAAATGTCCTGGGCCCCACAAATGGCCTGAGGCACCCTTCTCAGTCCTGATCCCACAGGAGGCCCAGGCTCCTGGCACTTCTTTTCCTTAGTATCCAAGGACTTCCCATCCCACACACTTGTAAAGCTCTCCGCTCTTCATCAGAGCAATCTATGTATTGGCTTGTCTAGATTGATAGTCATGTTTGAACTTTCTGTCACTGAGAAAGTTCTTCCTTAGAAAGCAGTTGGAAAAATGGTTTTTATTTTGGCTTACATGTTTTTTGTTTTGTTTTGTTATTGCAGAACAGAAAACTGGGAAACCCTGAGTTCTTTGTTCTTTGGGCTGCAAAAAAGACAGACAGGACAACGGAAACTTGAAGTGTTAGACAATATCAGATTTTGAAAATAAAGAGATTTTCTTTCAATGTTTAATTGTGGTAATAAACACATAACATAAATTTATCCTTGTAACTTTTGTTTTTTCTTTTGAGACAGAGTCTTGCTCTGTCCCCAGGCTGGAGTGCAATGGCGTGTTCTCAGCTCACTGCAACTTCTGCCTCCTGGGTTAAAGCGATTCTCCTGCCCCAGCCTCCTGAGTAGCTAGGATTACAGGCGCATGCCACCACGCCTGTCTATGTTTTTTTTTTTTTTTTCGTATTTTTAGTAGAGACGGGGCTTCACCATGTTGGTCAGGCTGATCTTGAACTCCTGACCTCGTGATCCACCTGCCTCAGCCTCCCAAAGTGCTGGGATTACAGGCTTGAGCCACCGTGCCCAGCCGTTGTAACCATGTTAATTGTATAGTTCAGTAGTATTAATTATATATTGTGCAACAGATCCTTAGAATTTTTCGTCTTGCAAAAGCAAAACTCCACACCCATTGAACAACCATTCTGCCGTCTCCCTTTTTCCTAGACTCTTGTAACCACCTTTCTACTTTCTGTTTCTATGAGTTTTGCTAATTTAGATACTTCATATGAGTGGAATCATATGGTATTTGTCTTTTTGTGACTGGCTCATTTTGTCTAGCATAGTGTCCTTAAGCTTCATGCATCCTGTGGTATGTGACAGGGTTTTCTTCTTTTTAAAGGTTGAATAATATTCCATTGCAGGTATATTCCACATGTTCTAATCTACTCATTTCTCAGTGGAAATTGGTTTGCTTCCATCTCTTGGCTATTATGAATTATGCTGTGATGAACATAGGTGCAAATCTCTCTCCAAGTTCCTGCTTTGAATTCTTTTGGATTTATACCCAGAAATGGAACTGCTGAGTTTTATGGTAATTCTATGTTGAATATTTTGAGGACCCTCCATACTGTTTTCCATGGTGGCCACAATAGTGTATAAGTTTCTAATTTCTCCACCTCCTCACCAACACTTGCCATTTCCTGTTATTTTTTACTTTTTCTTTCTTTTTTTGATTTTGAACAGCAGCCATTCTAATAGGTGTGAGGTGATATCTCCTGTCTTTGTGGTTTTGATTTGATTTCTCTAATGATTAATAATGTTGAGCATCTTTTCATATGTTTGTTGTCCATTTGTATATCTTCTTTGGAGACATGTCTATTCAAGTCCTTTGTCCTTTTTGTTGTTGTTGAATTGTAGGAACTCTTTACATATTTTGGATATTAACCCCTTGTCAGATACGTAATTTGCAAATATTTTCACGCATTCTGTAGTTTGTCTTCTCACTTTTATTATTATTATTTTTTGAAGACAATGTCAGGTTTTTGCCTAGCTTCTCTAATCATAACAATCTTTGGGCTCTTGTTCAAAATATATTGTATTCCCAAATCATTTTCCTAGAAATTCTGAGTCAGGAGCTACAGTTCAGGGTCCATGCATCTGCATTTTCAACCAGGACCTCAAGTGATTCTATCAAATACATTTGCAACACTTTGGATTCCACTATAATTGTGTTTCTCAACTGCGGGGCTGCGCAATGGAACCAAGTAAAAAATATTAATATCTGGTCCTACTCCCAGAGTTTCTGATTTGAGAAAAATCAATTGTCAATAAATTGAGACCTAGGTGTTGGGATTTTAATAAGCCCTGAGGTGACCCTATTAACCAGCCAGGCTTAAGAACCACGGCTCTATCTTCCCCTTCAGGTCAGGGACCCCACTCCTGGCATAGTGCCTGGCTCAATTTGTATTTGTTATACTCCATGCCTCACTTTCTTGTTTTGAAAGTGATTCTTATATTTATTGTATTTGAAAGTGGTTCTTGTCTGGTGGGGTTGAGAGCTTTATACATGAATCTGATATCTGTGGTCAAAAGTCTCCATGTTGTGGTGAGAAGTTGGAAAAAAATCTGACTGTCAGTTTGTGCACAGATGAGCCAGTGAAGGTCTGCTCTTTTGTGGTGAGATCTGAATATTTCCTTCTGCAGAAGTTACAGGCACTGATTAAAGAAGTTGGCTGCCTCAACTGCTCAAAATAATGCACATTTTATCACTGGATTATCTAGCATGGTTAAGTCCACAGCTGCTTACTATTACCCTGGACCCTGTGAAATCATCTCTTTATTCATGGCAGGTTATTCTTCTCAAAGATTAATATGTGATTATTTAAAAATTATTTTTACACCACCCTGTGTAACGTGGATGTGTGGTTTTGTGGCTCTAAATACCAGTATGGGGCAAGAAAAGCTAGCTGGAGAATTTATAAATTAGCTTCCATTTATCCTTCAGACAAACAAGCTATTTATTAATAGGGGAATGTGGTAAGAGAAAAGAATGTGGAATTGAGATTCCAGACCTGATTCTTTTGCCTGCTATTTGTGGGCTTGTGGGGCATGACATGTAAACTCTCTTGGTCTCACCTTATTTATCTGTAAAATGGAATAATAGTACTCACTTGGGCTGTAGGAGGACCAAATGAAAAAAGACATAAAAGAAATTTGTTGACCTTGGTATGCAAATAAATGTTATGCCCTTAATAAGTGGAAGTTGACCTTGACCCTGTTGCTGCTGTTGTTATGAGCCATTGTGTCTATCAGCGAACATTGCTTTTACAAATCTCTTCTAGATGAAAGAGGCAAACTCCTCATCTTCATAGTGCCTGCAAGGCTCCAAAGAGCACACAGCCACAAGGACATGAAATATTTTTGAGCACATTTCCTGTCTGTACATGTTTGCCAAATTATTCCAAAATATGACCAGCCTCCTATTGGATGAACACAACTGCAGGCCATAGCACCATTTTCTTCTTTCGCTTTTTCAAATGACCAGTCTCTTTTAGCTTACTCACCAGCCGTAACCGAATCAAATGGAGAGAGAAATTGCCTGTAACTAGAACTCATTCATGCCAAAGTGTTGACATGCCTATTCCCAGATGCATTTTAAGTCTGTTTATTTTTACTTGTGGACCAAAGCCATCTGTCATGTTATATACAAAAAAGTTTTGTAGAATTTTTTTTTTAGCTGATAAGAGGTATATTTTTGAAAGCGTGGATAAATTTAAGATTTTAGCATGGGACGGTGATTTGGAGAATAAAAGTAGTTGCTCTCAGGGGAGGGATACAGGGCATTAAAAAAACTCATGGGGAGAGGATCAAGAACCTCTCATTAAGGCATGTGAAAGTAATGTTGATACAAAAGACAGGAAGAAGATCTTTACTGAGCACCTACTACATACTAACGTTGTATTAGCTACTGCATTTCGGTTTCTCATTTGATTGTTATAGTGACCCTGCTGGAGAGGCACTCATTTCAATTTTACACAAGAGGCCTAGAGATGTTATGTGGTTTGATCAAGATCACACAGTGTGAGTGATTTGTTTGATTCCAAAGCCCATATGTGTTCTTCTTTACCAGTCTGACTTAGGGGAAACCAACACAGTGACAGTAAGTAGAGACAGACACTTGAAAATTATCAAAGAGATGGATATTTGGAAACACAAAAATTGTTTGATATATAAAGTACTGCTAGCAAGAGTCATTTATGTCCCATTTATGCCTAATTACCACATAACACAATAATAATTATGATTAAATATCTGACAGATGAGTTGGCTGTACATTTTATTTGATCCAAACAGAAAATACAGCACATATGGGCTTTATCTTCATCATTTCTTGCCCACACAGCATGGTCATTTCTTTGGTCAGCAGTTTCAGGCCACCACCTGTAGTCTAGACATAAAACAAGGTAGAGCCACATATAGTCTTTGCATTAATGTCAACAAAAGAATAATCCATTGATTTGCTAATTGTTCCTCCTTGCTATGTACAGGTATCATTAGGAAAAACAAATACATTTAGGTTTCAGTGACTAAAAGTTCCTGCTTCGGTTATTGAATTTGTTGAGACTGGTTTTTACATTTTGAGATTAAGATGAGTGTCTAGGCCTGCAGTGAATGAGCAAATTAACTGATTTGTTCTTGGAGAGAGAAAAGAGGTTGCTTAAAATGGCACAGAATGAGGGTATGAGTGGCAGGGAGATGCAGCTATAATGAATCAGGAAGCAGTGGATTAGGATTCAGAAAACCTGGTTTTGCTATTATTTGCTATATAACTGTCACCTCTGCATATTAATTTTTTAAATCCCTACAGTGAGAATAATGATAATATCTATCTTATTTGGCATGTTTGAGACTCTTAATGCAAACTCTGAGACAAGAATTTTGAGTGAAGTTTCTTTAGTTTGGAGGTGATCCAAGGAAGCATAGTGAGGTAATTGATGAGCAAGTGAGAGGTATGGGTAACTGGGGGTCAACCCCATGAGGATGCTGAATTGTTAGCTACTGCTATGTAACAAGTTGACCCAAAATTTAGTGATTTAAAAATAACAAGTATTTACTGCATTCATATTTTTTTACATCTGGAATTTGGAGTGGCTTATCCAGGTGGTTTTAGCTCGGGATTGATCTCACATGAAATTATATATAGTCAAGACATTAGTCAAAGCTGCAATAATCTAAAGGGAAGAGTGGGGTTGGATGATCTATTTCCAAGGTGGCTCAGCCATGTAGCTTGTGAACTGGTGATGGTTGTTGGCAGGAGACCTCAGTTCCTATCTGCATCAACTTCTCCACAAGCTGCTGGTGTGTTCCCATGATGTGGAGGCTGGCTTTTCCTAGCAGAAGTGATGCCAAAGAGAAGTTGCCTTCTTATGACCTAGGTTTGGTCATAAATGATGCTATGATGACATAGCATCACTGTCATCTTCTGGTGATTCAAAATTAGTCACTTAGTATAGCCCACGTTCAAGGGGAGAAAACTCAGTCTCTATCTCTTGAAGAAAGAAGGTTCTAATAATTTGTTAACATGTTTTAGAACTAGCACACACCCTGTGTGGTACACACTTCAGAATTTTCCTTTTCCCTGAGAGTGAAAGGAACTGAGTTATTGATTGGTTGAAGATACTGGGTGGTGTGCTGCAGCCAAAAGTAAGTGAAATTGAGAGAGAGAGAGAGAGAGAGAGAGAGAGGGAGAGAGATGTTCTCCTATTCAGAAGGAGATATAGGAGGTTAAGAGATACTCTCTGAGGTTCTCGGGTTGCTGAAGAGCGCTGTTGATAAGCTGTACTGACGCAGACTGATTCCTGTCCTCAAGAAGAACCAATGGTGCTCAGGCCAGTTGAGAAATCTGAGCTCAGTTTAAGCCTAGCTCTTACTTAACAATCTCCATTTATCATGACTGGAAGAACTTGCCTTTTCTCACCTTTGTATTCTTCAGCTGAAAATGGGATTGAGGATTTTGTTTTGTTTCCTAAGATCCCCTTGCTTGCACTAGCAGATTATTTCCAAATGCCACATGAAAGAGGTATTTATAAACATATACACATACACTTGCATCCACAAAGACAACTTGCACCCCTCTCTGCTTTGCTATTTCTGGTGCTAACCTTCATTTATAATGCCATATTTATGTAATTACAGTGCTGCAGCGGTGGATCATGATTTCAAAATACAATCATAATCACCATCAGAAGAAAGGCGAGAGAAGATGAAAAACAAGCGCAAAGCAATTAGAAAGGATGAGTTTTCCCACTGAATGAGTGAATGCGTTTTCCCATTGCCTCCTCCTACACTTGATCCTTGGGATGCTCTGCCTCTAGCCATGTGTATGTGTGTGGGGGTGAGCATGCATGTGTGTGTGTGCGTGTGTGTTTACATTTTTGCCCTTATTATGAATATGGGCTTGGGACTAGAGTGTGAATACTCACTGAAGTGGCTTATTACTTGGAGAACACCATCCTTCTTCTTTATTGGATTTTTCTGTTTAAGCGTCTGTGGTTTTAGTGGTCAGAAGGTCTTGGCCACAAAGTTTATTTTATGACCCATGTACCACCCTTCACATCTCCTCTTATAAGGACACTTTTAGTACATGACTTCCACAGTAGTATAGTAGTATTTTTTAAAGTTTTTCTATACCTGAAAAATAATTTTCCACTTCCAGAATTTACCTGCTCCTCCATCCCTGCTTTCCGAATCCCTGCTCCTTCCATTATCCTTTTGCAACACCCCTCCACCTCCATCACTGACTCAGATGCCTGAAAATTCAATAACATCCTATTATCTCTGCTGGGCAACTTGCCAGCTAGAAGCTCAGAGGTCTGGTCACTTTGTATTGGGGACACTGGCTTCCTTGCTTATTGCATTCTTGCAAACCTGTGGAAATACTGAGTCCCTTTGCACTGCCTGGAAAGCCGTTCTTTGTACTGATTCTTTTTCTTTTTTCCATTTCTGGCTTGAGGTACGATGAAGGCACAATATATTTCACCACATCTTAAAACCTTAAAGCAATTTGTGCATCCAATTTTGGGGCTGCCTTTTTCTTCCAGAAAGTTCCCTGAGGCTATCTCCTATAAAATCTTACTTTGAATAACATATTTGGACACATTGATGAAAACATTCCTTTAGTGAATTGCCAGTTGCCAGATTGGAGAAAAAGACATCAGGAGAAAGAGAGGGAATATTTTAAATTTGGGTTTGGCTGTGGCTGCAAGGAGTAATAATCACCCATTACTTTGGATCAAAATCTTCCAATGACTCAAGAGCACATATTTTTATCATTTACTTTCTATACTCTCATCCTCTTTATCCCATGTTACTCTGATCCTGTGAGAGTTGGGGGGCAAGGAAAAAAGGTAAGGAAGGGGTAGTGGTGAGAGAATTTAAATGGGAAGTCTGGTTCCTTTACATTTTGTCATAAAGTGCCACACGTACAAGTCTATGAGTATCTTAGCAAATCTGTCTCCCACATCCAATGCATCTTTTGTATTGACAAGGAGAGGGGGTTGGAAATGTCATCTGTAGCCAGCTTATATTCTGTCAGTGTTAAGATTTTATTCGTGTGACTTTATAGTTCTCAAAATCTTTTTAAGGGTCACTGGAGGGTGTCTCTTGTTTAAGAGATGGGTTAGGGGAGGGAGTGTGTTTGTGTGTGCCTCTTGGTCTGTAATAATCATGGCTGACGTCAAAGTTAGAAACTAGGTTGATTTCAGGAAATTCTTTTAATTTCTTAATTAAATAAGGCATAACAACCATTAGTTTATTTTAAAATAAACTTTAACAATTAAATATGAATTTTTAATGTAGATCCCTTTTACTGATTTAGGGCAAAGAGATCTTCTTTCACAAGGAGTTGTTTCCTGTAACTCAGTTCACCTCCTATTGTATCATCTCTGGCTACAGAAATCTTACTCCTCTTTTAACGGCTGGCTCAGGATTTCCTGTCTACTGTTTCTTCCATCACTGATAGAGTTTCCTTCATCTGCGGCAACCACACATACTCTAATAAATTAACTGCTCAGGATTGCTATGTTAGAGGAATGGGGTGGAATCCAGGGAAGTGTAGCAAATTATTTTTATCTCCTACTCCCTGTTAAGCAGCAGTTGTTATTCTATTATCTGTGTTTTGAATCTAGCTGTTTGATCTTCAAAGCCTAAAAGTAGCTTCTGTGCAGTTTTATGGTGCTATGGCTGTCACTTGCTGCTATAAATTCCTCCTCTGGTTGAGCCACATCCGCTTGCCACATCCTGAAAATACACTCAACTATATTTTCCCATGCACACCTATATATTGTGGCCTGTAGTGACATTACTTCGTTTTTTTTTTTTTTTTGAAATGGAGTTTCGCTCTTGTCACCCAGGCTGGAGTGCAATGGCACGATCTCGGCTCACTGCAACTTCATCTCTCAGGTTCAAGCAATTCTCCTGCCTCAGCCTCCTGAGTAGTTGGGATTACAGGTGGGCCACCATGCCTGGCTAAATTTTTTTTTGTATTTTTGGTAGAGATGGGGTTTCACCATGTTGGCCAGGCTAGTCTTGAACTCCTGACCTCAGGTGATCCACCTACCTCGGCCTCCCAAAGTGCTGGATTACCAGCGTGAATCACTGCACCTGGCCAACATTCTTCTATATACATTTATTTTTCCCTTCCTCACAAACTCGCCAGTTCTGAATCAACAGCAAGTACAACATTGCCATTTCTCCCGCACCATGCTGACCTTGTTGTTTCTTATTTAGCTAATGATGTGTTACAGTTGGCATTTCACTGGGAGGTTTGCAAGAGTCAGTCTCTCTTTTTCTAGTGCTACAATTAGATTCAACAAGAGAGAAGAGTGCTGTGATGGGAAAACTTTACATTCTCAGACATTATTGCTATCTGGGCATTTTGAAAAGATGAAGGGCAGGCTTGTTGTCATTATGCCTCCATCTGACAACGTGGTTAATGTATCTTTCATAAAGCTCAGCTTGAATAGGGAAAAACAAGGGAATTGTGATGGTGCATTTCCATGATTTCTGATGGCAACACTCTAATTCTTCTGCCTTGTTGTCTTCAAGCAAAGAACGGGGGAGATGAGAAGAGGAAAAAGAGAGAATGTAAAAGGTAGGCAAAGGGAATGGCTTGGATGTGCTCATACATACCTGAGGCAGGAACAGGTTGAGGTTAACACAGTGCTATCGAGTTTCTTATGTCACCTTCCCTCTACTTTTGCTATAGATTTGCTTTCTCCTAATTCTGGCTTGCTCGTGATTCCTCATGGCTTCTAAAGGTATTTCATGGCCTTCTTTGATGTACACTGTCATCATCTTCTCTTACTCATTTCCTGTTTCAAATATCTGAGGAAGAGACTCTGACTGGAATAACTTTTTTTTTTTTTTTTGACAGAGTCTTGCTCTGTTGCCAGGTTGGATTGCAGTGCTGTGATCTTAGCTCACTCCAACCTCCGCCTCCTGGGTTCAAGCAATTCTCGTGCCTCAGCTTCCCCAGTAACTGGGATTACAGGCACATGCTACCACACCCAGGTAATTTTTGTATTTTTAGTAGAGACGGGGTTTCACCGTGTTGGCCAGGATGATCTCAATCTCCTGACCTCATGATCTGCCCACCTAGGCCTCCCAAAGTGCTGGGATTACGGGTGTGAGCCATCGCGCCTGGCCATAACTTTTCTTTTTACCTGTGGCCACTCCAGAGGTCATGGAGAGGCCATGGTTTGGCTGCTCTTGCTTTAGATTTGCACCCCTGACTGAGACCAGAATGGCCAGGCTGCATGGTATAAAACATATCCTCCTGGGGCTACATGTTCTGCAGAAGCTGTGGGAAGGCACATTCTGGGGTATGGTAGGTGGCAGCCAATATCACCTCAGGTTCTCCAACACAGCAGACACAGCTATTCATGCTTGTAATTAATTTTGTACCCTACATGAGCATAAGGCAAAAGAGCCCACAAAGAAAGTGATCTAGCACAGGGCAGTTGTAGGATGCTCGTTGTTGATCCATTTGGTTCAAAACGAAAGCCTTCTGTGTTAAAATCCACAGCAGGAAATAACAACAACCACAAACAAAAAGTATTCAACAGTGGTTTTACTCATGAAAATATAGATAAACAATCATTTATGCCCTTAGAGAATGAATAAAAGATCAAAGTTGGAATAACAGAACACAGAGACTGTTTTTCCCCCTTTTTCTGCTTGAACAAAAATCACCCAAGGACTGAAAAGTTCACTATTCTATTGCTTCTTGTATATGAATGCAAATGTATATAGGCCAGAATTCAGGTGGGGTTTTTTCCTGCCCCTTGCGATCTATGTAAATTTGCCTTTAACTCTCAAATTCTATGGTTCCCAGAGCTTTACCTCCAAGATTTCTGCTATTTTCTAGAATGGGAATGCCAGTAGATGAGTGATTGGGTCCTGTTGGCTTTCTATACCACTTGGGTTCAGCTACCTTGAGTGTGCCTTTGGTCTGTAATTTGTCCACTCTAATAGGAAACTGCCATTTTGCGGAGGGTTTCCCCCTCTCCCACCGTCCTGTTTCTCACCTGTCCCTTCCAGGTTTCTCTAGATGGCTCAAGGTCTTCCCTTTCTATTTCTTCTCTTTTGCAGAGCAACTCAACTCTCCCTCCAGATTTCTTCTCCCTAGTTTTAACTTTTTAGCCCTCAAAAGAACTAAACAGAAGTGAGGGACTTCCATTTAGTCTCTGCTTGTAAGGAGGCAGTAGGCATTATATAACTCGCACATAGATAGCAAATAAGCTGTATAGTACTTTAAAAATGCCCCCACCAAAATGTGAGCTTAGAACCATTATCTCACTTTTGTCAATGAGAAGACTTGAGTACTGAAGTTAAGTGAAGAACTTGGGATCACTACACAACTAGTGTGGCAGCTTAAATGCCAATGTGAATGTTACGCTAGGTTCCAGTAGATTCAAGGAATGCCATGGGTTTCACATACTTGTATTTCAACAAGACTTTGTAACAATTTGTCAACACATCTTTGGTAGTACTAGTGGATCTATGTTCCTGGACAATTGGGTGGATCTGTTTCTGGCTGAATGGCCGTCACCAGAAAGTGCTTATTAGTGAATTACTATCAAATGAGAAAAAGTTCGAATGGATTTTTGGCACTTTGTGGCATCCGAGTACTCATGACCTCTCCTGACAGTGCCCTGAATTCATCTGGGGCAGGAAGTGCAGATGGAATCCTTCTATTACAGATGCTAAAGAATCTCATTGGCCAGATCCTTCTTCTTACTGCCATGGTACAACCAGGAGTCAGTCACGAGACCTGAGCTCAGCAAATAATACCTTTCTCTGGGCTCTGCAAATCTTGAATAGAGTGACACAGACAAACAGATGATGATTGGAGCTTATTTATTCCAGAGCCAGCCTCCTAGGCTAGACTGTCATGTACCTGTCTTTGGTTCTATCTGGTTCTGTTGCTCCCAGGCATGGTTCTTTGGCTTTCTTTTGATTTCCTAGAATGTGTTTTTGTTAACTGTAACCGAAGGACCTAGATGAGGACAGATTTCTCTAGTGGTACGTCAAATTCTATCCATGACTCTCTGTCTTGTTTGCCATTATTTGTCAATATCTGAGATTAAAATGTGGATTATATCAGGGACTGAAATGATTACAACAAATTGGAATGATGGATAAAAATAGGCAAAATATGACCAATAAAGATGATTGCAGATTGGCATTTTAGATGCTAAAATCTAACTGCACACGCTGAGTTAGGCAAGTGGTAGAAGCTTATGTTACAGCAATAATAGCAATAACTCCCATTTAAGGTCTACAGTGCAAAGAATCCCACAGATTGGGAAATTGAGGCTGGAGGTGACTCAGTTAACATCTGGCAGTAGTAGAATTCAAACACAAGTTCTGGGTTTTCCCCTAAGGCTATAGGTAGTAGCCAAAGCTGCAACCATAGAGGATTTAGCAAGAGACCAGAACCAGCAAGGGCAGTTCTGGGGTCCAAAGGTTGTGGTGAACTCAGGTATGAGCCAGGGTGCGTTGAAATCCAGGGGCTGAGGCAAAGCAACCTGCAGGGGAAAGTTAACATTATGGTGGTGTCTTATGTATTGCCAAATTCGACATAGCAAATATGTCAATTCTCCCTGAATCCATCTGTAGGTTTAATGCAAATCTTATCAAAATCTCAGTGTGATTTTTTCGTTTTCAATTTTTAAAATTATGGTAAGATACACATAGCATAAAATTTACCATCCTAATATTTTATATATACACTTAAATGGTATTAAATACATTCATAATGTGCAACCATCACCACCATCCATCTCCATAGCTCCTTTCATTTTGCAGAACTGAAACTCTATACCTATTAAAAACAACTTCCTCACTGGGGCCTGTTTGGAGGGGGGGCTAGGGGAGGGATAACATTAGGAGAAATACCTAATGTAGATGACAGGTTGATGGGTACAGCAAACCACCAGGGCACATGTACCTTAGGTCTTACCTAAGGTATTTGATTCATTTTGAATTAATTTTTGTATATGCTGTTAGGAAAGGTTGGAACTTCATTGTTTTGCATGTGGATATCCAGCCCAGCATAGTTTTTAATAGACATAGGCAAGTTTATTTTAAAATTCCATGGAAATGCACAGCACCTAGAATAGCTAAAATATTTTTTAAAATAATAACTAATGGGAGAAAATTACTTCATGTTAATGCTTACTATGTAGCTATAGTAATCAAAACAATGTAGTGTTTGTGGAGGGACAGACATGTAGATCAATGAAACAGAAAAGAGAACACAGATATAGACCCTTATAGATGCCTCATTTTTTTACTGTATTAGTCTATTGTCACACTGCTAATAAAGACATACCCAAGACTGGGTAATTTATAAAGAAAAAGAGGTTTAATGAACTCACAGTTCCACATGGCTGGGGAGGCCTCACAGTCATGGCAGAAGGCAAAGGAGGAGCAAAGGCATGTCTTACATGGTGGCAGGCAAGAGAGCATATGCAAGGGAACTACCCTTTATGAAACCATCAGATCTTGTGAGACTTATTCACTATCACAAGAACAGTGTGGGAAAAACCTGCCCCATGTTTCAACTACCTCCCACCGGGTCCCTCCAGTGACATGTGGGTATTATGGGAGCTACAATTCAAGATGAGATTTGGGTGGGGAGACAGCCAAACCATATCATTGACAAAGGTGCAATAACAATTCAGTGGGCGGTGGGGAGGGGGGGAAACGGTGTTCTCAACAAATGGTGTTGGAGCAATTGGACATTCATGGGCAAACAATAGGAAAAAAAGAACCTCAATCTAAACCTCATACCTTATTTAAAAAATTAACTCAAAGTGGACCATAGGTTTATATGTAACATGTAAAACTATAAAACTTCTAGAAAAAAAAAGGAGAAACTCTTGAAAACCTAAGACTAGCAAAGCATTCTTAGACCTGATGCCAAAAACATGATTCATTAAAGAAAAAGGTGATAAATAGAGCTTCACCAAAACTAAAAACTTTTGCTCTGCAAAGACTCTGTTAGGAGGATGAAAAAGCAAGCTATAGACTGGAAGATAATATTTGCAAACCACATAGTTGACAAAAGACATATCTAGAACATATAATATAAAGAACTCTTAAAACTCAACAATGAAAATTGAACAAACAATCCAATTTCCAATTAGATAATGAGCAAAATACATGAACAGATATTTCACTAACAAGAATATACAGATGGGAAATAAGCATGTGAAAAAGGTGTTCAGCATTGTTACTCATTCAGGAAATGCAATGCAAATTAAATTCACAATAAGACATAGCTACACATTTATTAGGGAAAGGTGTAGAGAAACTCATGTAGTGCTGTGATAATGTAAAATAGTATAGCCATTCTAGAAAATTATTCAGCATCTTCTTATAAAACTAATATATATCTAACATACAACCCAGAAAATACACTTTTGGACATTTATCCCAGACAAATGCAAAGTTATATTCATACAAAAATCTGCATTAATGTTCATAGCAGCTTTGTTTGATACAGCTCAAGGCTGAAAACAATCCAAACACGTGTCTGTGGGTAATTGATTGAACAAATTGTGGCACATCTATACAATGGAATATTGCTAAGCAATAAAAAGGACCAAAGCACTGATACATGCAACAACTTGCATAGATCGCAAATGAATTATGTGGAGTTGAAAAAGCTAATCTCAAAGGTTACATTATGTGATTTCCTTTATCTAACCTTCTTATAATGACAACAATTATAGAGCTGGAGAACCAGATTCATGATTGCCATAGAACTGCTTTGTATCTTGACTGTGGTGGTTGGCACACAAATCTACACATGTGATAACATTGCATAGAACTAAATAGACACACATACACACACAATGAGTACATGTAAAACTGGTGAAATCTAAGTAAGTTTGGTGAATTAAATCAATGTCAATGTCCTGGTTGTAATATTATACTATGGTTATACAAGAAGTTATCACTGGGGAAAACTAGGTTAAGGGTGCACAGGATATCTCTTTATTATTTCTTACAAATACTTGTGTATCTACAATTATTCAAAATAAAACATTTTAAAAAATCAAATGACTAGTCTTTGTGATTCACCAGAAGCTGGTGTAAAGCTGAATGTCACCTATTCCCCAGGGTAGATCAAGGGCAGTTCTACCTGCCTCTACAGCCCATGCTTTCCCCAGGTGAAGCTGCCATGAGCTATCCTTCACTTCCTCCATCCTAAGGCCTGAAAATGATAGTATCTGGCACATGATGCTCACTAAAACTTCGCAAATGAATGAGATCTTTTTCTGACGTCCACTTTCTACAGAAGTCTCTCCATTAGCTGGGTTTACTTTGTTACAATTCTTTTTCACTGCTACTATTTTTCACCATTATTCTAACAGTTTTACATGAGTAAGTGACAAAGCCAGGTCACAAAGGGGGAGTGATATGGTTTGGCTGTGTCCCCACCCAAATCTCATCTTGAATTATAGTTCCCATAATCCCCATGCATCATAGGAGGGACCCGGTGGGAGGTAATTTAATCATGGGGGTGGTTACCCTCATGCTGTTCTCATGATAGTGAGTGAGATCTGATGTTTTTATAAGGCACTTCCCCCCTTTGCTCAGCACTTCTCCTTCCTGCTGCCATGTGAAGAAGGATGTGCTTGCTTCCCCTTCTGCCATGATCGTAAGTTTCCTGAGGCCTCCCCAGCCCTTCTGAACAGTGAGTCAATTAAACCTCTTTCCTTTATAAATTACCCAGTCTCAGGCAGTTCTTTCTGGCATTGTGAGAAAGGACTAATACAGGGAGAAAAGGCAATGCAACTTGCCAATGAATGAACAGCTGAATTCTTAACTTTTTAGCCAATTGTCTAAGACCCCAGACTCAAAGTTGACAGATATATGCAGACAAGAACAATGGTGAAGAATTCAGTTACCATATAAAATGGATCAATCTTGTCCCAGAACAGAACACTGAACTCTCTTTAGTGGAAAAGAAAAATATCTTGTTTTAGTTTATTTACTTTCCAAAACAGAATGAAGACTTCTGAGGTCAGGACAATATAAATGTAATTCTCTGAGTCACTATGATAAAACAAATCTTGGCAATTGTTTTGCTGAAAGTTCAAGAATTTCTTTTTTTTTCATTTATCACTCAGAATAGAAGTTAATCATAAAAATAGCTATTTGAGAATAGCACAGCTCTAAAACAAGAATTCTTCAGAGTCCTTCCAAGATCTGAGTAGTTCCTAAGTAGTGGGCCAAATTTTTATTTTTATTTTTAAAACTAGGCATCCAAAGTAACAATCAGTTTCTTTTGTCATATCCTTTCATCTTTACATCTTATAAGAGCACTGAATTTGACTGAGTTTGGATGTGCTCCTGTTCAACATTTAATGGGGTTCACTCATAGGCTAATCTAATTCCTTATGCAGCTACATAGCTATCTAACCAAGACCAAAGAAGAAGAAATGATGAAGAAAAAAGGAAGCCAAAGATAGACTTACACTGTATATTGCATCTGAGGTTAGCATTGAATGCCACTTCCATAATAGTGTGGATGTTGCCTCTAACCAGCATCTTCGGGAAGTTCTAGAGACAGGAAAGATCTCCAGAAAGAGTATGCCAAGCCATGAGTTACTTCCTAAATGATCATAAATGATCCACCCTATCTTATGGTTTTTTTTTTTTTTTTTTTTTTTTTAAGAGAGAGTTTCACTCTTGTTGCCCAGGCTGGATTGCAATGACGTGATCTCAGCTCACTGCAACCTGCACCTCCTGGGTCTGAGAGATTCTGCTGCCTCAGCTTCCTGAGTAGTTGGGATTACAGGCACCCACCACCACGCCCGGCTAATTGTTTTGTATTTTTATTAGAGATGGTGTTTCACCATGTTGGCCAGGTTGGTCTTGAACTCCTGTCCTCAAGTGATCTGTCCGCCTCGGCCTCCCAAAGTGCTGGGATTACAAGCATGAGCCACCACACCTGGCTGGGTTAAATATTAAATAAAGTACAGTCCTTGGTATAGATAAGCTCTTGTTAATTGTTAACTCTTGTTACTGTTTTATCATTATTACTATTTCGGTGGTTAAAATTTAAGAGTGAGAAAAGCATCATTAGATAACCTCATTGACCCCCGTTATTCTTGTTCTAGGATGTCAGAGCAAAAATGAGACCTCACAGTGGTGGAGTTTTACCCCTTGAGCTTCTCTGTTGATATGTGGAGGAACAAGCATGACTTTCCTAATCTCCAAACCAGGGACCAATAAAACATTGACTCCTCCTTGCAGAGTCCTATATATTCAGTAGTTCTTAGTTACAGTATCATAACCCCTTGTGTCCTTAGTATATTCTGCCATAGTAAAGTGGTGTGTGGGATATACTGACTCTTTGGCATCTCTGAAAATTATTTCCTTGTAAAGCTAATATGATAGTGGTTTGACTTACAGCAGCGTGCCTTGTTTGCTTAATGTTGAACTCTGTGTCAACATTTCTGATTCTCCAATCTGCAGTTGATTGTGCTGACTTTGGCCCAGTAACCATAGAAATTGCTCTAAACAATTTATACCCAGTCAGAGCAGATGCTATGATTTCATCATTTTGGACCACTATCAGTTCTACAAAGAACCCAGTGCAGCCGCTATCCCTTGCCAGATTTATCTCTATCTCACAGTGTCAAATTGGAGTGGCAGACACAGCTTTATTGATATTGCCTTCTGGAAATTTCCCACTTACCAATATGTTTGATTCTTGGAAACATGATTTAGTTTATCCCAACAAAAATCCCATAACATCAAATGTGAGCAGAGGGCTTAAGATTAGGCTTTAAACTGCTCATTTCTGGTTCACTTGGCCATTGCTAAATGAATAATTCAGAATAATTAACTATAAAAATCCATATTTTTTTTTACAAACTCGGTTAGGTAGTCACACCTACCACATTCCCTGGTCTGTCTTTTCCAACACCAATACTTCAATGACCACCCCTGTTTACTCCCCAAACTACATCTCAAGCTCAGATTTCAAACTGAACCCAAATCAGAATATGAACTATCATTGAAAGAAGAAGAAATGAAATGTCTGATAAATGTGAAGTTGCCAATTTCTCATGGTCTGAAAAATGTGTATCAAAATGAGATGTGATGTAAAAACATTTGTTGGATTGATTAAAATTTGTAGAAGGGCCAAGATTAAACCCCCATGCTATTAACCCCTTCCTTAAACAATTTTCTGAGTTTTGCTTTTTATGTAAAGTAGAGGTTTATTCATTTATCTACTTATTTATTTATTTTATTGTTGGCAGGGTCTTGTTCTGTCACCCAGGCTGGAGTGCAGTGGCATGATCATAGCTTGCTGTAACCTTGAATTCCTGGGTTCAAGTGATCCTTCTACCTCAGCCTCCTGATGTAGCTGGGACTACAGGTGTGCACCACCACTCCCAGCTAATATTTCTCATTTATTATTATTTTTTTTGTAGAGCTAGGGGTCTTGCTATGTTGTCCAGGCTGGTATTGAACTCCTGGGCTCAAGTTATCCTCCCACCTCAGCCTCCCAAAGTGCAGGGATTACAGGCGTGAGCCATCATGGCTGGCCCCTAAAGTGGAGTTTAAAAAAATTATCTTTAGCACATATGGTTTCGGCCTCTGGAAAGCCATTAACTAAGGCAATTCAAATTCCAGCCCCCAGTAGCCTGCTGTAAATCAGAGCATTTGGATATTGGGTGGGTAAGACTTGACAAGGCAAATAATGAAAGCCTCCAATATCTTGTTCCTTAGGTGCTGTGGGAGGTTTTAAGCCATGAATTGTGCTGGTAGCAATGAAAATACCATCCAATTCCTGTTCGTGGGCCATGCCCACTGGATAAGCATTGTGCTAAAGGGGCAGACGGGAGAGATTTATGATATAGTCCTCTATTTTAAGGGTCTTAGAGCAGCAAAAACCATTGCAGGTGAAACTTTCCTTTAACTTCTAATATGGAAGTTTCATGAAACGGAGATAGCATTATAGCATTGGATGGAACAATTGAAGAATGTGATAGTTGAACTGGTTTTTGTTTGTTTGTTTTGCTTTGTTTTGTTTTTGAGACAGTCTCACTCTGTTGCCCAGCCTGGATTGCAGTGACATGATCACACCTCACTACAACCTCAACCTCCCTGGGATCAAGCCATCCTCCCATCTTAGCTTCCCAAGTCATTGGGACTACAGGGAATGTGCCACTGTGCCCAGTCAAACTGGATCTTAAGTATGTTTATGTAACTTTCAGGAGCAGAGGTAAGGTGTTACAGAAAGGTCATCTACTTTAGCACAAGCAGAGAGGCAGAGCTTGTTTAACAAATAGGAGAAACAAAATCTTAATAAACGTGGATGCCTTTGTTGAGAAGAAATAAAAAATAAAGTTAGCCAGCTGAGGCTTGATTAAAGATAGAAAGAAAGTTTTCAAAAAGCCAGGAAGGGAAGTCTGGAATTGAGGCAAAAGGTAGTTGGCAATATTTTATCTCGGTGAACGTTTATTGAACACTTTCTATGTGCTCTCAGGATTCTGAGGAAACAGAGATGAATTGGATACGGCCTTGCCCTAAAGGAGTTTGCATGTTATAGCCAATGATAAGTGTGTGAGTGAACTCTTAGATAGACTACTTTGACAAGAGTATATAGAAGAGATGGAAAGTTAAGGAACCCTAAGCACAAAAGTTGAGGCAGAATCCAAACTGAAGGCAAAGTGTGTCTAGCAGCTCATTTTAGGGACATTGGTTTGTTTTCAGCTTTGGAGTTTCAGTTGAACTTTTGAGACAAAAAGGTAAGTTAAGGTTTCTAGAATTGCAAGAAAAATTTCTTGCAGTGTAAGTACATACTGTGCAACATTCATTGTTTATGTGAAATTTAATTTGACCGGGCATATTATATTTTGCAATGCATTTGCTTATTCTAGTCATTGTTCCTAAATGTCATTCATCCTCTGCAGTTGATGTACGTGATTGTGCTCCGTGTTTGTTTATAGAGGAAAGAAAAGAAAAGTGTCTTCTTCACAATTTTATTATTTTGGTGTCAAAGATTCCAGTTGATTGTCCCTTTCTATCTCCAAAATCTGGCAAACTCTACTCACCTCCCCAACTGCTTTCAAAAGCATAAACAAAATAAAATAACATCATCAAAGATTCCAGAAGATTGGGAAAGGTGTGGAAGGTAGAGATTAAAGTATAGTTGTAAGGGTCCTTTGACATCAATTTTATTCTCTCAGTGGACTTAAAGTGTTTCTTCTCTTCTTCCTTTACTACAAAGATATTTCACTCAAACCCTATTTTGTTATAGACTCTTGAAAACTGGGGATATGGTTTCTATCCTTGTAATTTGTGTAATAAAATATCTGTCATAAAGCCACTGGGAATCTGGGACATTTGTAAGGATTGGGCTGTCGTTAAAATACATGATTGTTCAAAGGTATGGCTTAATCCAGGAAAACACAAATCACAATAAAAGGTCACATGGAAGATACAGGCATGGGCAGTCATCACTTGGTGGCAAGCAACAGAAATCCCCTAAGAAAGCTTGTGTGAAAAGCAATTTATTTCGGGGGACTCTGATGGTATTTTGAAGAAGGTGTAACTCCTGAAACTGGAAAGCTTTGAGATACTTCTCTTTCTCTCTCTTTCTGTCTGCCTCTCTCTGTCTCTCTCCCTCACCAATCTCCCATAGTATTGGGTGTTATCTTCACCCATTCCAAAATGTAGTAAGCACCTTAGTTTACATGGCTTTCCAAGTCTTGTACCTGTGGCTAAATAACTACAGTGTTGGTGTCTGAATTCAACTTCCTGTGAAGGAGACCCTTGAGTGCTTACTTTTCATCAGGTGTTCATCAGTAGGGCGGGGGAAGGGTCCCATGGTTCCCGATGTCTTTAACAGGACTCTGGGCATGGATTTGGCCAGAGATTTAGACAGAGCAGCTATATCAAGTGACATATTTTCCTTTAATTGCTCCTAATTAGAATAAGAGGATGATTTGTGGCCTGATTTTTAAGAACTTTTGCATTCTTTCTCAAGTTCTAAATTCATTGAGTAAATCCTTCAGAACATTTGAACTTGTATTATGGGTTTTGTGGTTTAAATTTCCCATGAAGTTAATTATACCATGGACAGTATTGGGGTGAAAATATTGTCCCTAAGATCCTGTTTAAAATGTTTTGTCTCAGAATTTTAATACCCGTTTTGGCCTATAAACACTTTATAGCACCATGATAAGCAAAGACAGTATTTGATGCAGGTCAGCTTTAAGTGGAGAAGGAGGAGTCTTTTTAAATTAAACACACTAATCAAAGGCTTGAGGCTTAACAAAGGACATTTCACTGAACAATTGGTTATAGCAATTGAGTTTTCTAGAGCTAATTTTTTTGGCCTTCTCTCAAGTTGTGTTGTGTATTGTGCGAGAACAGGAATAGGCAAGAGCGAGTGGAGATGGCCTTTAATAGGCTTCCAGTTAAGCCCTTAATTTACGCTGGTTATCTATACCGGCCAGTGCTCCCACATCATTATCTATGAGAGAATGGAGAAGAAAAAATGGCATTCTATTTTTTGCACCCTCTTCTCCTTGTGATCTTACCTCTTCACTTAAAACCAATCAGGTGGGCAAGTGAAGAGACAGGAAAAAAAGGGCTTTTAATAGCTTTTGAGATCAAGATTCCATCTTCTTCCTTAAGGGATTGCCCACACTTCTGTGATGTCTGGTGATGTTTTCAGTTCCACCTTTTGTGTTTTAAGAATTGCACTTTTAAAATTAAAAATGCCTTAAGGAAGGACAGCAGGGTATCCGGAGCTGACATAAATAGACATGAATGCTCTTCAAAATCCACCTCATTTATTGTCTCAGTCAATTGCAATATAGTTGTCTTCCAACACTAGCCTTACGTCTCAGTCTACACAAATCTAGGATAAAGTGGTCTCTGTAAAGAGCATCCACAGGAAGCATGCTTCCCATTTGGCAAAGCAAGGTGGTTGTTTGCTTGACTCTACCAGCCCTCCTTCTCTTTCCAAGGGGCCTTTGGATAGGCTGATTCTATGGAGTTGGAATCTTAAGCTGGAGGATGAGTCAATCAAAGTCATAAAGGGAAGCCATATGTCACACACTTGGAAGTCCATGTGTAGACATCGAGTTGAGAGTGTCAGAGGCAAGGTCAAGACCAGGATCTTAGCACCAAGGTTAGAGTGGCAGAAATCAAGACTAAAGTAAGTGGGAAAGCACCTGTGGAAGTGGCAGAGGATGGTGCCTGAAGAGGTGGAACGGGAGAGGACTCAGAGTGTAAGAGTTGTGCGAGAACATTATAGACGAGTGGTGCTCAGCTGCAGTGTCCTAGCCATGTGGGCCTCTGACTCCTGGCAGCAAACAGGATGGTGGGTGTGGCCATTGAGAATGCCCTGCAGAGTAGCCAAGATATTGATAGGGTCTTCTGTGCAAGGATGAGGTGACTCTTCTTTACACTGCCCCACAGCAGTTGGTTTGTAAGAAAAAAGTCCCCAAGATTTTAAGCCCTGGGTATGCATGGATACCTACTGTTCTGACATAAAGCCATGTGACTCTTCTACAGAAAGATGAGAAATTAGCCAATGATGCCATGGTGGTGGTCATTGGAGGCACCTGTGGTCAAAGGGCATGTGCATATCTCTGCTTTGACCTTTATTCTTCGGCAGAGCAGAGAAAACTTCTGCTCACAAAGCTGTGTGTGTCCTGCTTCAACATCACAATTTAAGGGAATAAAAATGGCATAATTTTGTCTGAGTCTTGAGGAGGGACTCTGGGAACTGTGGATGTTTATTAATATGCTTGACTCCTCATTTCATGAGTAGGGTGGGGCAGGAGTAGTGACTGGCCCAGGCACAGGACAAGTGAGTGACTGGGACCAACAATTGATTCTATGGGACTAGCCCTACCCAAAAAAGAATAGCGAAACAAGAAGGCAGGCCAAATAAGAGACACCATGGGAACGCCAAGGGTCTGACAGCAGGGATATCACACATGTACACCAAGTGAAGAGCGCCTGAGAAAGGACTAGGTTAGGAACCAGATCCGTGCCAAAGTCAGTAAGAGACAAGGAAGGAAGTGAACCGTATGATGGTGTGGGGAGGCAGAGAGATGTGTTATCAATTGCCAAAATAATCAGGAATGTAATTTATTAATTCAGTATATCATTCAGTTAGTCAAGAAGTCTTCATTCATTCATTCAACAAATATTTAAGTTTCTAAAATGTTCTAAGTTCTGAGCCTAAATCTTGGTATGCAATACTACCAGGACCCAGCCATCAACATGATGCGGTAGTTCTATGACTTGAAAAAGCATTATGAGAACATATAGGGAGGGCACCAAAGGAGAAAAGAGAAGCCTTTCTATTGACGGAGAAAGCCGAGTTGAGGGACAAGTAGCAGTTAAGTGGAGGACGCTCGTTTGGGGCAAAGGCCACGTGGCAAGCATGCCAACAATACTTTGGGGAAGCCATATGGCATCAGACTGATTAGGGCATACAGTGATAGGTGGGGCATGGCGAGGGATGAAGATTTCAATAAAAGCAAGGGTCATAACTTGAGGGACCTCCTAAGTCATGGTAAGGACTTTGGACTTTATTCTAAAAGCCATGGAGAGCTACTAGAAGGGATTTTAGCAAGAGAAACTCAATTTGAACTGTGCTGGGAAAGGTCACTCAGGCTACAGGTTGCATAATTTACGGCTGAGACCAGGAGGAGCTGGCCTGGAAGATGGCCATTGAAAAACAGACAGGAGAGAGATTTGGTTGTCAAAATGATGGGGCCTGGTTATTGGCCAGAGACTTGAGGAAGACGGAGAAAGTGAAAACAAGTTCTACGTTTCTGGATTGGATAACGGATGGTGGATGATATAGTTATTTGTCTGTTTGTGGAACTAAGAGGAGAATTGGGTTTTGGAGGGAGGACAATGAACTCAATTTTGGATGTCTGGGGGTTGAGGGTGGCAGGGGGAAGCCCTGCTTTTGCACTAATCCAGTGCCTGTCTGGGTGGGTGGGCAAGGCTGTTTATAGCACCAAGCACAGGCTCATCATCAGTTAACAAGCATGGTTTATTTTTCTCCCTAGAATAGAAGAGGATCTGGACTGAGGATGCAAGGAATTTGGGCTGGAATATGCCAGAGAAGTAAACCTTGAGTTAGAATCAAGATGTATGGTAACAAGATTTAGCTTCTGAATGCAGAGACAAACAAACAAAAATCGAAATATCTCAGTGTAAAAAAAAAAAAATAACAGAATTTCACTTGCACCAATGGTTTTGTTTTACAAATTCCTTGACATGCTTCTGTAACAAAGCAATTGCTTTGCTGCTGTTTTCAGGAGGCGCTTCCTGCAGGGCACACCTAGAAAATGGTGTGCTTCACAAAAGATACGCCATCTCCCTGGGCTCTGATTTTCTTCTCCTCAGGTCAGTATTTCACTCTTGTCAGGATATTGCCTGATGCCTGCCTGTCTCAAACCCCAGAAGAGAGCCATCTGTTGAGCTGTGGCATGTTTTCAGCCACAAGTCATACATCATTATTCTAGCCAGGTCGTGCTGTTGCTTGTAGAATTTCTTATAGATGGAGGCTCAGCTTATGTTCTGAATTAGAGGCTCTCATCTGCCTGTGGCAAATTGCAGCACATGCTAGTGGAAATTCCCTCTTGGATGGTGCTTGAAATATTTGGGATATTATCTGCGTAGACATTCTACTACTCCTTTTAAACAACTCTTTCTCCATTCAATCTTCAAAAGAAGTGTGTGTGTGTGTATGTGTGTGGGTGTGTTTGTTTTGGATTATCTCACACCAAAAGCATTTTCCATTTTCTTATTAGGAACTTTCTCTTTGTCCAAAAGGAGAAAAAAAAAACTTGTAGAGAACACACTTCAAGCTTTTTTTAAAAAATGACCTGTTTATACCTTAAAGGTTGTATTACGGCGTAACGTATTTGTGATTTTAAACTTTTAAAGAGGGAACACTTTTGAATTTAGCCTAGTATTAGTGATGTCACTAAGGAATACTTCCATTTAGTAGCTTTGAGTGAAATAAATGCTCCAGCCTTAAGGAACAAACAGCTAAAGGTAAATGGGGTGGCTAAAGGGAGAAACATATTACAGAGGCAGTTATGCAGGTTCATGCTACAAGTGCTGAGCCACTGTCATCTTTTCTTCTTGCTCTGAATGGATCAGGAGGATTCTGCTCCTTGAGTTGGGAGACAAGAATTACCCTATCAAAGAACAGGCGGGAAGGGCTGAGCATGCTGGCTGGGCGGGAAAGTCTACGACATCGGGATTTTCCTTTCCGATGGTAAAGTTCACTGCAGAAGAAAAGCTTCAGGAATTTTAACATGCCATGAGGCTGAAAATTCTGGAAGATTTTAGCTACAAGAGATTGAGGCAGAGCTATACTCAATCCTGGAGACAGAAGTGGAGTTAAATCAAGTAGCCACTGATGAAAGTCCTTCAAAGGTGCTTCATCATCCTCTGGATAAAGCCCAACTTTCTTAAGATGGCACATGGAATTTTAATGATTTGGCCCTGATGTTTCCAGCCTTATTTTCTTGCCATCCTTACCCATCTCTAATACCTGGTACCATGTCATTCTTCCCAATATTTATCCTCAGCTTTTCAAATAAAGCATACTGTTGTCAAAGGAAGAATATAACTAAATAAAAACGAGCTATTCTCTGTATCTCGATTACAAATTCCTTGAAATAAATGAACAAATCTGACATAAAACCAAATTTGCTTCCTATTGAAGTTGGAAAACATGCGTTTCTGAAACAAATATGACTTGGATAAATAAATGACCTTGCTACCTTTTCCAAGGTCATGTGGTAATTTGGTGATGAAGCACACCTCTATTTTATTGTCTGTAAAATAGGAATATTACAATTTACTAAATATAGCTGTTGAGAGAATAAAATGAGATCATTCTTCTAAAGGACTAGTGGTGGTACCTGCTGTATAGATGGTACTAAATCATGACCACTATATTAATCTAAAGGACGGACTCAGCCCCTTCCAATGGGTGATGCTTCTAGAAATAGGCATGAGCCCACAATGCTCTGACTTCCTTGCTGTGCTTCTGAAGGATTCCTCTGTGTGTGTGTTTACGTGCTCACACCCATGCCCTCGCTGAATAGCATGGCGTATACATCACACAGAGACTGTTTTCCAAAAGTCTGTTCCATTGTAATCTACATTTCCATCAACCTTCTATTGACTTTGCCATGCAGTTCAGATCATCACTTAGGTATTACTGACACCTTTGAGCACATCTGCTGAGAACTGTGCTTGGAGGGTTGCACATTTTGAGGGTGTGTGCATAATGATATAAGGTTCTAAATAATAAATTAAAAGATAGTTTAGAGCCCTCATTACAACCATCTGTGTTAACTTCCCATTACAAATTAAAATATCCATTTTGACACAAGTTTAATTTTTCCAAAACACCTGTTCTAAAAGGCAATGTACTTTTTACATAATGGAAATGGCAACACTTTGAAAATATTACACTTTACTGGAAAGTCAGTTATGTTCCAGAATCAATGTTTTCTATGGCAGGCGGGGTGGGTAGTTCTCATACGTAATGAAGACCATCAATCACCAAACAAAAACCCCACATAACGTATAAAGAACTCACCCACAGTTTTCCTTTTCTTTCTCTTTCATTAATACTTTTAAAAATCAGCAATAAGTTCCTTTGGTTTTCTTCTCATATTTTACAAAAATCATTGTAGAAGCAGAGGTGTGATCAGTTAACAACTATTGAATTCTGAAAAAAACAACAAAGCTTCCATCTTAAATCATCTACAGAAATTGAAGCAATTTCCATTACAACCTTGTGGATTAGGCAGCTTATTTGTACAATCCATTTTCCTTCACATTGGCTACTCATTTCATAAATAATTCTGCTTGTGTGGCTGTGCAATACTGATATTTCACTAATTTTTCTGTTAATCCAAATGGCATCAGGCATTGAATGGCGTAGGCGTTTTTGGAAACTGACTTCGGTACAGACTAAAATAAGAGAATTTTGGTTTACAATGGCTGTGCCATTTTCTAGGCATCATTTACTGTAACTGGATAGCAAAACAAAAAACCAGTGTTTCCTTAAAATAAGACAATTAGCAAGGCCTGTCACAAGAAGTGAAAAGATTTCTCTTCCTTCTTGGTTTCCTTTTAACTATCTCTATAAAACAAAGGAATTGCCAGAAACCTTTGGATGCTTCCTCTGTCTTCATGAAAAGGACTACTTAATTGAAGTTACTGACCTTCTTTCCTTTTGCATTCAAAGATCACCTCTACCCCCTGGGAGAGATGTCAGGGGAAAGATTTCTGCCTTCCAAAAGCCTTAGAGAATTATAATCATCTGTCTCCATGTATAATATACTCTCCTTTGAGTACATTAAAAAGCCGTAACATGCAAAACATACAGTGCATGTTCTTTACTACTTTTCAAATATAGGTTCTTTGAAGGCATGATGGGTAAGTTCAGGGGTGGTTGCAGGAGGGCTGGATTTAAATACATTTCTGAGCAATTCTAAGATTCTGTGATGTTGTCACTTGCATGATCTAAGGTACTGCTCTGAACATCACTTCTATGGGCTGACTGCCAACTACATTCTTATGTTTATTTCTGCACTGTTCCTTACTCAGGCAGTTTCTCATCCCTTTTATGCCCTCCTCCTCAAAAGTGGAAAGGCCTGGAGGGTAGAGGGAGCCTGGCATTTTGGGAGGAACACAAATAATTGGCTGTGATCTGGATTTCACATTGTTGAGTTGGGAAGTGTGGGTGAGAAGAGATTGGAAATCGTGGAGAGTCATGTCAACTTTGCAACTGAATTTGAACTTGATCCTTAGGACAAGGAGGTGCCAATGAGCATTTTACAGACTAGCCATATGGTAAGATTTTAGTTTTAGAAACATTACTGTTAATTCTGGGTAGTGGGAATATGAGTGTTCATTTTACCATTCTTTGTACTTTTCTGTATTTTCAAAAGTCTGACTCAAATGAACTAGACAAATACAGCTCTTCCTGGCTACAGAGTAGAGAACAGATTAGAAGAGATGTGACACATACATCAGCTGGAAATTTGTGACAGTAATTTAGACAGGGGACAATTAGGTGCTAAGCAAGGCAGTGCCCCAGTAGGAATGGAGATACACAAATGGTATACACTTGTCAGAGGTAGAATTGGAATTGGACATGAAGGGGAGTGAAGGAAGTGCGTGTCATTAGGTTTCTGGAAGGTCAAATGGGTGAGTGATAATGGTCCACACAGGGACACGCAGGGAAGTTGATAATGTCTGCTTGGGACAGTTGGAAGTGCCTGAGAGTCATCTCAGTAGCGATGCCCTACAGGAAGTTAGATGTTTTAATCTAGAGCTTGGGAGAAAGTTTGGGAGTGCAGATTTAGATTTAGGCATTGTCAGTTTGTAGAAGCCATAGGAGTAGAATACCTAAAATACCATAGAATCACCTATAGGAATAGGTGAGATTACTGAGAGAATATAAAGAGTAAAAAATAGGAAGGTAGGTTGAGGCATGAAACTCTGAGAGACATCTATAGGTATCAGGATGTTAGAGGAAGGAGACTAACAAGTGGATGGAGATCTTGTTTTACAAGGAAAAATGTCACCAATTGTGGCAAAAAGGTCAAGTGAGATAATTCTGAAAAATCTTTTTTTTTTTTTTTTTTTTTTTGAGACTGAGTCTCACTTTGTCGCCTAGGCTGGAGTGCAGTGGCCCCATCTCAGCTCACAGCAACCTCTGCCTCCCAGGTTCAAACAATTCTCATGCCTCAACTTCCCAAGTAGTGAGGACTACAGGTGTGGGCCACCATGCCTGGCTAATTTTTTTGTATTTCTAGTAGAGATGGGGTTTCACTGTGTTGCTCAGGCTGGTCTTGAACTCCTGAGTACACTGAGAACACTATTTCCTCACATCAGGTGATCCTCCCACCTTGCCCTCCCAAAGTGCTAGGATTACAGGCATGAGCCACCATGCCAAGCTTGAAAAATCACATTTGATTGAATTTAGCAATAATGACATTTTTGGGAAGAGCAATGGTGGTGGAATGACAAGGGAAGAAGCCAGATTGCAAAGTTTAAAAAAATCAAATAATAATAACAATAGCTACATTTTTGATAGCTTATTTTGTACCAGACACCATGCTAAGCTCTTTATCAATATTACTACATTTTATATTCACAGCAATCCAATAAGTAGAACTAATATTTATTTCACTTCACATGAGAAAACTTAGATGTAGAGAAATTAAATACTATGCCCCCCATCACACAAATCAGATGGGAGAAGAATGACTCTGACTCAAGTCTACTTTAATCCTTAATTCCTAATTTCATTAGAGGGAAGAGAGGGACAGTAAGTGTCCACCTGCTTTCAACAGTGAGGGTCTGAGGTTCGAGGGAAGGCAAGAGAGAACCAGAAAGGCTAGTCCAGGAAGAAGAGGGGTTTTGTCTGTCTGCTTGTTTTCAAGATGGGATAACCTCAAGTGTATTAAATACTGATGGAGAAGAACTGGTAGAAAAGATCTGGAGAGAGAAAGAAGGACTGACCCACAGGATTGGTTTCCTGAGGAGGTAGCACAGGATGGAATGGGGTCCTGAGCATCCACTAACATTCTCACCATTGCGATCACAACAGCAGGGATCCCACACTGGGTCACCGGGCAATAGATGGGTGAGGGAAGTCTTGCATTATGGCTTCTATTTTCACTGTGAAGGAGGAGGTGAGGAGCTTTTGTCAGTAAAGAGGGTGATGCCCAGCTAGAAGTTTTGCTGAGTATGAAGTTGCCTGTGTGGAGGATGGGAGAGTGCTGGCCAGAGAAATGCAGAAAGACTCCGAGTAGCACGTAAGGCCCAGTGGAGGCTGAAGGCCACAACTTTGTAGTAAAACTAACCTGGGGCAGAAAGGAGGAGAGAAAGGCACAGTCTGTGCTTGTTAAAGAATGTATTGAATCATGCAAAATTTGGTAAATAAAAGAGGGGAGTGGGGTGGGAGATGGGGGAAGAGCCAGAGGATGGGGGAAAGAGGACATGGGACTGGGGAGAGACAAAGAGAGAGGAGCCCTGATGTGGCTTTGGAGGCCTGGAACACCAGGATTATTAAGAATTCCAGTGTTCCCTGGACTCGGTGGCATTGCTTTATCTGGATTTTCATTTTGTGGAAATCCTCCTGGGTCCTGGCCAGTTCACGCAGTGACTTTGTAGTTCACAGCAGTGACTGACAGCTTCGCAAACCAGGCTTCATGTCTGACAGACAACTACATCTCTGCTGCTAAGTGCTGGATCTTAATTTCTGCATAGCTTTGCAAACCCCAGCATGGAGGTTCCTCGCAGGACCTTCAATTTTTGCCTGACTCTCTTCCTTCTGATATTAAATTTCAGGATGGCATTTCAGGCATCATTTTCTTGACAGGAAGGGTTGAACCCAGTTAAAAAATCGGATGCAGTAAGGGGCCTTGCTTGGAAGGAACTGTGTGTTTCTAAATCAAGGCCAGATGGCTTTGAGGGTGGCAGCCTGGAATCTTCCTTCCATGTGGGTCTGCTCCTCCCTCAGGGAGTATAGGGTCGCTTTGGTGGACATGGACATATTACTTTTGGTACGTTCAACCTAACTCCTAATAGACCATGTCATCACTCACAATTGACCTTAGATCGTGGGGTCTTCAACCAAGTTGGGGAGGAGCTGAAATATGGCCCAAAGAAAGACTTTAGACAAAACTGCTCTAGTTCTTGGTGGATTCTTGTGAATAAGTGCTAATGTCATCAACTGAAATTCTGGACACCATGCCAGTTTTCAGGTTATGAACCTTTTTCCTCTTTGACAATTGCAAACAAATCACACTTCCATTGTATTCATTCACCAAATATTTATTGAATACCTACTATGTTCTAGGCATGCTCTGTTGTAACGGTGCCCCTCACTTTATGCTTCTGTGGTCAGACCTTTTCTCCTGTGATTAGGACCAAATATTTGGAGGAAGGATTAAAGCTCTCATTTATTGAGCACCTTTTATAGCCTGTGCTATACGATCTCCAGGCCCACCAAAGAATACATCAAGGTAAGAAGCGTTATGCCCATTTTACAGATCCAGAAACTGAAATTTAGACATATGAAGACAAGTAGCAGGACTGGTATCTGAACCCTTCCCTAGTTGTTTTCAAAGCTCATAATCTTTCTACTTGTTAAGTTGCCAGAGAAGAAAAGCAGAAATAAAGTGGAGACTGAGTTTTCAAGAACACTATTTCCTCACATAATTGTATTTTGGCGTTGGAAGCAGCCATTTACTCCTTTATGAGATGAATAAGGATCAATTTCTTAGCAGGTCATTTTCTTAGCAGTGAGACTGCATGTAAGGTTATAGACTGGATAATTTTTTTTTTAGTTGGGATGGTAAATGTAAAGACCACATTCACACAGTAAAGCTAACTGGTAAGCCCTTAACTACGTTGAAAAGCTGTGTGGGTTGTAAATCCTCATTCGTTTTGTACTCATTCTTCCATCCACTTGCCACCAGCATAATTAGCTGATGTTAAAGAGATGTCAACTGGAAGAAGAAAAGGGAATTCATCTTGGTTGAATATCCCTGGGGGCACCTGCCTATGTCATCCCATTTAACTGTGTACATACCCTGCAAAGTAGGAGAGACATGTAGGAATTTACTTATGGCCCAAGTAAGAAAAAAAAATTCAGAATTTGAACTCCAGTGTGTCTGGCCCCAGAGTTCTAACTTTTACCAGTCTTACAATTATAGAGAGCACTTAAGGGATTTTGGCAGGCGGCTGGCAGGGAGGAGGGTAGCGAGGGTTAGATGTCAACTCAGTAGGAAGCAGATCTCCTACTCAATCTCCTGCGCCTTTGCTGTTTTCTCCTTAATTTCAGAGGGATTTTTACTTACAACAGCAGAAGCTGCCTGTACCTACATGCACCCCATGTGACTTTTCTTATTGGGTATTACAAGGCTCTATAGATCTTTCTCCAGAAACGTCTACCTCTGGTAACGTCGTAAGGTAGAAGTAGCAGTACTTTTGGAGCCAGGAGGCTCACTTGGAGCCCTGGTTCTACTGAGGAGCTAGGCATTCTTGGGAAAGACTCTAAATTCTTTTGGGTAAAATCTTAAAACTCTTGTTTTCTTTACATTTTAAATGGAAACACTGATACCTATGGTATTCAGCCATTCATCATTCATTCATCCATTCATGTACTTGTCCCTATGCCAGGCACTCTCTAGCCATGAGAGTTATGGAGTGAACAAAACAGACAGCATGCCTGTTCTGAAGAAACTCATATTCTAGTGGGGAGACTGATTAGAAACAATAAGCAAATACATTAACATGATAGTTTGGGATTAAGTTTCATAGAAGAAAAAAAATAATAAACATGGCCCCATGATGGAGATGGGTAGCATGGATGAGGGAGAACACTCTAGGTTGGGTGGCTAGAAAAGGGCTCCCTGAGGGGTGACATATAAACTGGGATCATAATTACAGAGGGAGCCAGTGTAGAGGAACACACCCCAGGGAAAGAAGAGAACAAGGGAAAAAGATGGACAGGTGCTTGGAGTGCTTGAAACACAGGAGGAAGATCTTAGATGACAGACCCAGTGTCATAATACATGCAAAAATACTTTGCGTGTTTAAATAATTATGTAATCCAAAGATTATTATTTTTACTTCTCTTACCTTCATTATCTTTCCTCTCTCCCTCCTTTCTTCCACCCCTCTTCCTTTCTTCTTTTCAGTTTGTCTTTTATACCAGTGCTTCTCAAACTCTGATTAAAAAACAAGCATTAAGCCAATAAAAACCTCATTTTTAATTTTTGTATTTCTAATCTGTTGCAGACTGGTACTTTTGTAAAATGTCCCAGTACTGTCAAATAACTACAGAGATTTCTAAATGCTTATCTTCACGTCTGCACCTCCCTCCTGGTGGGCTGGTCTCTGATAATTGGTGGACCACACCTTGAATAGCACTTTCCTAGATAACGGAGCTTTTCTGGCCCAACCCTGCACTCACAGACATAGTCACCGGGGATCGCTGATCACTTAGCAAACTCTAATATCCAATGTTTTGGTTTTAGTTAACACTTTATTTAAATAGAACCTAGGCACCAAAACCACACCCTGGACATCCATGTAAGCAAATCATACTGCAGGCCTCAGTGTCTTGCTCTCTGATTTCTACAGATCCTCCAGACTCTCAGAGACAAGGGCCCGGAGGCTGTTGTAAATAACTGCCCTTAGTTTTTCCTGATACTGTTGTATAATAAAACAGCCTAATTAGCCTAGAGCCAGGGCAGCCCTGTGGGAGATTTCATACACAATCTAGAAAGAAAGCAACGACAGGCGGGCTTTTCCTGCTAGGTCTCAATTCTTTTTACTAAGTTTGAAAAGCCAGGGGGGAGTGTCCAACAATGATAGAATTCTTGCCAAGGTGAATTTCCAGCTGGCTTGAAAAGGCTTGAGCAATAATGGCTGACTCTTAAATGGGGAATGGAGAAGGTTATTAAAACTATTAGAGTGCACGTTGGGGCATTTGTAGCAGCCAGGGTGAGCTGTGAAACTACGTGGTGGAGAGGTGAGGACCCCATGCCAGGTCTGGGTGAGGAATAAAGATAAGGATGCCAGGTTCCTGGGGGAAATGCTGTTTTTCAAGGGTGACACAGAATTTCTCTGATGCCTCAAGCAGTGCACAGAATTTTTAGCCACTGGAGAGGTTTCAGTCCTCACCAAAAAAAAAAAAAAAAAAATCAGAGACTATTGGCTTCTGCAGACAGAAAACAGTCTTCTCGTTTTGTCTTAATTTTTGAAACAACTAAAAATCAAGCAGAAATTGTTTGGAAGACTTCCCCAGTGGAGTGTTCCTCTAGGCAAGGAAATGGAGGTGCTCTGGAGTTTTTTGAATAGCTACTTTTGGTTTGGCAGACATAAGCCCTTTATCCTTTTCTTGGATATTTTTCTCTCCCTGTGATTAAAAAAAATTTCCTGGAAATTTAAATATTTGAAAAGAGTTTAGAAGTCCATGAAAGGAACTGTATGTTATCATTCAGTTTCAGTCTCCATGGGTACAGGTGTTTGCACCAACTTTATTTCCAAAAATGGAATGTCATGTTCATGGTGATTTAAAGAAGAGTAGGTAAAAACTTTGGACTTTGGAGTCATATAGACTCAGGGGTGAATTTTGACCCTGCCTTTTCCTAGCCTGGGTAAATCATTTCACCTCTCTGGATCTCATCCCTCATGTGTAAAGTGGAGTAATGACAATACCAATGAATGGCCCTTGTTAGGCATTAAATGAGTTACATCAAGGGAACCCTCAGCACAGTGCCTGGCACACATTACAGAATGCTTCCAATTAATGCCTGATGCTATCATTTTGTTATTCATTATTACTTTCAGGGCGAACTTGAATCCAGGGGACTCCTTACCAGTCCTTTCCCGTGTTGACACCTTGCTCATGTAATAATTGGGCTACTTCCATGCTATTGGTTGCCCTACTCCTTTCCATCAGCGTGTGGATTGTTTTCATTTGTTTGATGTGATGCAGCAATAAACTTACACTGTTGTGCCAGCTGCTACAGTGGACATAGAAAATGGATTAAAAATGGCAGAAGGGAATTGATATTTATCAAAGACTCACAAAGGACACTACCTATTTCATCTCATTTAATTCTCACAGCAGCCGTGCAAGGTAGGTATATTACTCTTGTTTCACAAATAGGGAAAGGAATCCTGAGATGTTAAGTGACTTGTCTAAGCTCACACAGCAAATAGGTCGATTTGCACCCAGCTCTTTGTGTCCCCTAAGATAATGTTTGTCTTATTGCACTATACCACCTTTTTGCCTTTGAAGAACTCAGGAACTAGTTAGGTGAGAGAAAATGTGCATAGTGCAAGGCAGGAGATAGACTAATAGAAAGCTGTCACATACAAGTTGGAAGGGCAGTAGCAGAACACACCAGCCAGCTTGGCTGCCTTGCCTATTCTCCTTTCCTGAGTTTGTATATCTGCAACCACTACTGTGTAGGTGGTGGAAAATCTGTGCTGTCTAGACCAGTGTTGGACCCTTGACAGCCAGTGCTGTCTAGATTAGTGGTGGAACCTTGACCCAACTAGGGACAAGATGATTTTATTTTGCGTAAACATTTTTAAATTGTTTATTTATTATTTATTTATTTATCTATTTATTGAGACAGAGCCTCGCTCTGTCGCCCAGTCTGGACCTGAACTCCTGGGCTCAAGTGATCCTTCCATCTCAGCCTTGTAAGTAGCTGAGACTACAGACATGCCCCACCACACTAGTTCTCTCTATTCTTTAAGGACATAAAGACTATAGTTGGTGGGTGTTTGAATTGAGAGACTGCATAGACCCAGGAGTAATATACTAGTCTTCTATCATTGTGTAACACATTACCACAAATTTGGCAACTTAAAACAGTACCCATGTATTAGCTAACACCTGGCCCTGTGTGGCTGGATTCTCTGCCCAGGGTCTCAGAAAGCTGAAATAAGGGCATTGGCTGAGTTGTGTTCCTTTATCAGGGCTCCGGGGAAGAATTCTTTTTTAAGCTCTCTCAGGTTGTTAGCCAAATTCAGTTTTGTGTGGTGGTAGTTGTTGCAGGGCTGACATTCTCATTTCCTTGCTGGTTGTTGACTGGCGCTGTTCTTAGTTCCTAGAGGCCACTTGTAACCCTTGTTCTTCCTCTCTGAAGCCAGCAATGGAGAATCTTCCTCCGTTGAATTCTTCTCATGCTTTTCATCTTTTTCTTAGGGAGAGCCCAGACTCTTTTAAGGTTCACCAGATTAGGTAAGCCATCCACCTGAACCCCTTTTCTTAAGGAGAAAGTACCATACAATATAATAGAATCATGGCAGAGAAATCCATGGTATTCACAGTCCTGGGGATTATGCAAGGCCCATGCACCAGGAGCTGGGAGTTTTGGGCGTCAGTTTAGAATTCTGCCTAACACAGATGGGGTTGCCATTTGGGGAGCCATATGCAAGCAGTGCTGGGAGATCTGGAGGGGAGAAGAGAGGATGAGGAGAGGAGAGAAGTGGAGAGAAAGGAGGAGGGGAGGGTAGAGGAGGAGACAACAGAAGAGAAATTTCCTTATGGAGGCTCTAAATGAGAATGTTTCCTTCCTTGCCTTTTTCAGTTTTTACAAGACATCGAAATGCCTCCAGTCTTGGCCTCTTCCTTCATCTTCAAAGTGTGTCACTCCAGTCTTTGCTTCTGTCATCACATTGCCTTTTCTCCTGTGTTGACAAATTTCCCTCTGGCTCCCTCTTACAAATGCACTTGTGATTATATTTGGGGCCCATTGGGCTAATTCGGGATATAACCCCCACCTCAAGATCCTTAACTTAATCACACCTGCAAAGTCCCTGCGAGTTAACATTTACAGGTTCCAGGGATTCGGACCTGGATATCTTAGCAGGGGTAGGGGTGGGGTGTGGAGGTGGGGGAATTATTCAGCTCACAAAATTACATGTGGACTCTTAAGTCCCATGGCTCAAGTTCAAATCTCAACCCTGCTGTTCACTAGCAACATGACCTCAGACAAATGATGAATACTTAGCCTTTCTGTGTCTCAGTTTCATTATCCCTTAAGTGGGGATAATTATAATAATGTATGCATTGATCATTTTTGTGAGGATTAAGTGAGGAAATTAATGAAAAGTGCTTATCCCAGAGCGCAATAAACATTTAGTAAATATTGGTGATTATGGTTTCCACTGATGTTATTTAGAGCCTATGCTGCGTATTTGTTGTTTTAGCCTGCCAACATCCATTTTCTTCTGCTGCGGCTAACAGTGCCTCTGTTTTTCTTGGAGAACTTCCTTTACCTCACTCTCAGTTCATATGGTTTAGGCAGGGCTGAATTCAGTGCTAGCCCCAGGACTGTGAGTGGGAACCAGGTCTAAACCCATCAATATAATTTCCTTGTCTTGGTCCCAGGAATTGGTTCAATGATGCATGTATGAGCTAAGTTGGTCCAAGCAGTGTGACCCTCTGGCTTTTCCAGGAGCAACTAGAAAAGCAATATTTTCATGGAGTTGCTGAAAGCAGAGTGTGTGAAGCTACAGCTACTGGCAGCCTTTTTTATCTTTAAAGTTTTGCCACACTGTAGAGCCAAGGTGGGAAGCAGAGTTAAGGGAAGGAGAGAGACCCCTGAAGTTTGAGGTTAAGCTTCAAATACAACTGGTCCTGAAATCAGCACTTTTGTGGTCTGTCCGGTTATGTGAGCCAACAAAGTTCCCTTTGTCAGTAAGAAGGGAACTTTTATCTGAAGGATTTCCAGACTCATGGGACCGGGAGATCCTTTCTTTCTCTTTGAGTGGAGACAGAGATTTATTGGCCATTTCTAGGCTTCAGCCAACTTGTAAGAACCCAGAAGCCCATGTGTGCATAGCCCCAGAATATTATTACTTGGGTACGGCGAAGTCCCTAATATTCTCTCTCCCCCTTGCACAATAATGGTGATAACAATGATGGTATCTATCGAATGCCTCCCACGTGCCATCCATAAGGATTTTTCGTCCTTTCTAGTACTTGCAACAGCACTCCCAGGGAAAGACTGTTTTGCAGATGGGAAACAGATGCACTGAGAGATAAATTTTCCAAGGCCAAATAGCGAATGCTCAGCAAAAGCAGGGATCAGTCACGGAGCTTTCTGGATTCAGAGCCTGTCCCTTTCCTACGCTGCTGCAATAACTGCTATAGCCAATCTGGGAGAAGTCCCTACAATCAGGAATCAAGTGATTCTGTCTGCAACAGCCACAGCCACTGGGCCTTTCTTCCTGGAGGGTGGGATTCTCCTCTTGTTTTGTACTTTGTTTCTCAGAAGAGGCTGTAGACACATAGACTCTAAAAGCCTCCTCTGTCTGACTGGGTTCATCGAGCATTCTGTCCTTCCACATTTTCCAGTGTTTTATTTAAACCTCTTCATGTGTTGGATTTGTGTCTAGAGGATTTTCCTTAGTGTTCAAATAAGGCATTTTATGCTCTTGGGAATTATATACCCACTGGATTTACCATTCTTTTTATAGGAATACACAGAAACTGAGATGTGAGACACAACATAAAGCAAAGAGAAAGTAGTTACCACCTGTTGAGCTGTCATATTCCAAAACAGATAATAACAGCAGTGGGCCAGTGAATAAAAAGCATGAATACACACACACACACAAACAAAGGTTGTGATGACAAACAAAGGTTGGACATGAAATATATTTGGATCTGAGCTTTATGCCCACTGCTTTCAAACTTCAGGCAAATTACTTGATCATTTACCTCTCAGGCCCCTCAACCAAAAATTGGGATGATAAAAATTCCTCATAGGGTCACTGTGAGGATTGCAGCTCTTATGTGGGAGAAAATGAAAGCGAGAGCAAGAAAGAAAGAGAGTCGTAGAGTCATAATAAATGCTGCCTGCTTGCCTTTTGCTAATGCTAGTTTGATATGTGTCCTGTTATTTATTAATAAAAGTGCCTAAATAGGTAATACCTGACTCTCCAATATCTTCTTTTAGTCCCTATTTTAAAATTTTAATTTATAAATTTAAATATTTCTGTTCTCTCTCTCATTTTCTCTCATTTCCATTTTTCTTTGCATCTGCCTCACCCATCTCTCCAGACTTGCTTTCTTCACTTTCCCATGCATATAGCTACAGAGTTGTCCCACATCTCCAGAGTTTCCAAGTCCTCAGTTCAGAGGAGTCACTAGTAACTACGCATCCCAATTCCAAGATCCTGGGATAGGGACTGACAGGTCCAACTGTCCAGTTAATAATGGCTGGAAAGTTGGGTCAGGTCAGTAGAGGCAGGGTTTCAAAAGCACACTGATTTCCTGGCAGCTCTCAGAAAAAGAGAATCAGGGTGTGTTAATACCATATAAAGATTTCAGAGAGCCATAAAAGTTGAAAAATGAATGGATATGAGATTTGTGTGAAATTTGTTAAAACACTTGACAGCAATTTTTTGCCTTGTTCTCTCTGCGGAAACCAGGGGGCACCTGGACTTCAGCTCTGATTCTTGTACCAGCAGTGGGTCCTACTCTCCTGTGGGCTGTTGGCTGAGGTCAAGAACTGACTCCTGTCCAAATATGGCCCCCAGAAGGAGGCAGAGCTCCGCAGCTGGATCGAGGGACTCACCGGCCTCTCCATGGGCCCCAACTTCCAGAAGGGCCTGGAGGACGGGATTATCTTATGCACACTCATGAACAAGCTGCAGCCTGGCTCAGTCCCTAAGATCAACCACTCCATGCAGAACTGGCACCAGCTAGAAAACCTCTCCAACTTCATCAAGGCCATGGTCAGCCATGGCATGAACCCCATGGACCTGTTCAAGGCCAACAACCTGTTTGAGAATGGGAACATGACTGCAGGTGTAGGTTTCTCTTCTCACCCTGGCGGGGAAGGCCAAGACTAAGGGACTGCAGAATGGGGTGGACATCGGCATCAAGTACTCAGAGAAGCGGGAGCGGAACTTTGATGATGCCACCATGAAGGCTGGCCAGTGAGTCATCGGGCGGCAGATGGGCACCAACAAATGCGCCAACCAGTTGGACATGACCGTGTCTGCATGAGGAGGCATTTCTATGACCCCAAGAACCACATCCTGCCCCCATAGGGACCACTCGACCACCAGCCTCCAGATGGGTACAAACAACTGTGCCAGCCAGGTGGGCATGACGGCTCCCGGGACCCGGTGGCACATCTATGACACCAAACTGGGAACCAACAAGTGTGACAACTCTTCCATGTCCCTGCAGATGGGCTACCCTCAGAGCGCCAATCAGAGCGGCCAGGTCTTCGGCCTGGGCGGGCAGATATACGACCCCAAGCACTGTCCTCATGGCACAATGGCTGACGGGGCTCCCTCGGGCGCCGGGGATTGTCTCGGCTGGGGGAAGGCTCTTGAACATCCCCCTACCTACTAGGAGGAGGCCGGCTACTAAGGCTCCCAGCACACTCTTCCCCCACTTCGTCTCCCCGTCTGGGTTTTGGGGTTTTTCTGTATTTTCATCTTCTTTTTTTCTTAACCTGTTCAGTGCTGCCAATCAACTGAGGGTCTGTGAGTGGCGGCCTGGGATCAGGCAGCAGGGCTTTTTCCCCCTTGCCTTGGTCCTTCACAGGACTGAGCCACCCGGCTGTGGGGTGAAGGGTGGAGGCTGTATTCCGATATGTGTAGGGTGAGGTTCCCTGCTGGGATGTCCACGCTGTGGGCCGAGCTGTGCTGGGGAGAGGAGACCTGGGATTGCAGGAAACTTGTTCCCGAAGGTTTCCGGTTGCCTCACCTCTTGCCCCTTTTGTCAGCGGATCAGTTTGTGGTTTCTGTACCCGCAAAAGTTTCAGGAAGTATTAACAAAAGAAAAATACATTTTTTCTCCCCAAGGAATGGGGTGGGGACAGTGGTGAGGGTGATGGGAAATCAGTCCCTGGGAAAGGGGGCCCGGCCACAATGCTAAATATCTCAGACTCCCAAGCGACTGGATTTCCTTAGGACCCTTAGGCCTGCACCGGGGCCCTGTGGGGAAAGTGAGGTCCATACAAGGAAGTAGAATTCTGAGCTGTTGAGGCTAAGCCTGACCCCCTCTCCATGCTAACCCCCACACTGTGGCCTCAGTAGGCTTTTGTTGTTGTTGTTGTTGTTGTTGCCCAGGTTGGAGTGCAGTGGCACGATCTTGGCTCACTGTACCTCCACCTCCCAGGCTCAAAGGATTCTCCTGCCTCAGCCTCCCAAGTAGCTGGGACTGGAGGTGGTCCACCACGCCTGGCTAATGTTTGTATTTTTAGTAGATACTGGGTTTCACCATGTTGGCCAGGCTGGTCTCGAACTCCTGGCCTCAGGTGATCTGCCCGCCTTGGCCTCCCCAAGTGCTGGGATAATAGGTGTGAGCCACCACGCCCAGCCTCTCAGTAGGTTTTAAGGAGCCCCCAGCCCTCCTTCTCCCATTCTGGGCCTGACCAGCTATACTGCTCCATCTGCCCCGGCCACATACCCTGCCAAGTACTGCATAGGGATCCCCACCTAGGCACCCTGCTACATGAGATAATGTGAAATACGACTATGGACCAAACACAATACAACTTCTGTTTATAAGAAGAAAAAAAAATAGCCATACTGCCCAAAGCAATTTATGGATTTAACACTCTTCCTATCAAGCCACTAATGTCATTTCTCAAAGAATTAGAAAGAACTAGTGTAAATTTCATATGGAACCAAAAAAGAGCCTGAATAGCCAAAGCGATCCTAAGCCAAAAGAACAAAGCTGGAGGTGCCACATTACCCAACTTCGAACTATACTATAAGGCTACAGTAATCAAAACAGCATGATACTGGCACAAAACAGGCACATAGACTAATAAAACAGAATAGAGAACCCAGGAATAAAGCTGCATACCTACAGACATCTCATCTTTGACAAAGTCAACAAAAATAAGCAAAGAGGAAAGGATTACCTTTTCAATAAGCAGAGCTGGGATAGTTGGCTAACTATATGCAAAAGAATGAAACTGGACCCCTACCTTTCACCATATATAAAAATTAACTCAAGGTGGATTAAAGATTCAAATGTAAGACCTAAAACTGTAAGAATTATAGAAGAAAACCGAGGAAATACCATTCTGAACATCAGCCTTAGGAAAAAATTTATGACTAAGTCCTCAAAAGCAATTGCAACAAAAACAAAAAATTGACAATTGGGACCTAATTAAAGAACTTCTGCACAGCAAAAGAAACTATTCACAGAGTAAACAGACAGTCTACAGAATTGGAGAAAATATCCACAAACTATGCATCTGACAAAGGTATAATAACCAGAATCTATAAGGAACATAAACAATGCCACAAGCAAATAACAACTAACCCCGTTAACAAGTGAACAAAAGGCATGAGCAGACACTTCTCAAAATAAGACATACAAGCAACCAACAAACATGTGGAAGGATGGTCAACATCACTAATCATTGGAGAAATGCAAAGCAAAACCATCAGGAGATACCATGTTACACCAGTCAGAATGGCTTTATTAAAAAGTCAAGAAAACAGTAGATGCTAACAGACTGAGGAAGAAAGGGAATGCTTTTATACACTGTTGGTGGAAATACAAACTATTTCAGCCACTGTAGAAACCAGTGGTGATTGCTTTGGCGATTCCTCAAACTTAAAACGGAAGTACCACTAAACCCAACAATCCAATTACTGGATATATATGCAAAATAAAATAAATCTTTCTTTCTTTCTTTCTTTTTTCTTTTTTTTGAGACTGAGTCTCTCTCTGTCGCCCAGGCTGGAGTGCAGTGGCACAATCTCCGCTCACTGCAAGCTCTGCCTCCCGGGTTCACGCCATTCTCCTGCCTCAGCCTCCCAAGTAGCTGAGACTACAGGTGCCTGCCACCATGCCTGGCTAATTTTTTGTATTTTTAGTAGAGACAGGGTTTCACCATGTTAGCTAGGATGGTCTCAATCTCCTGACCTTGTGATCTGCCCACCTCAGCCTCCCAAAGTGCTGGGGTTACAGGCGTGAGCCATCGCGCCCGGACAGAAAATAAATCTTTCTAAAAAAGACATGTACTCATTCATTCATTGCAACACTATTCACAGTAGCAGACGTGGACTCAGCCTAGGTGCTTATCAATGGTGGTAAAATGTGGTACATATACACCATTGGCTACTGTGCAGCCATAAAAAAGAACAAAATTGTGTCCCTTGCAGCAACATGAATGCAACTGGAGGTCATTATCCTAAGTGGATTAATGCAAAAAACAGAAAACAAAATGCTGCATGTTCTCACTTATAAGTAGGAATTAAATATTGGGTACTCATAGACATAAAGATGGCAACAACAGACACTGGGGAGAAACAGAACGGGGAGGGAGAGGACAAGACTTGAAAAGCTAATTGTTAGGTATTATGCTCACTACGTTGGTGACAGGGTCATTCCCATTCCAAACCTCAGCATCATGCAATATATCCATTTAACAAACCTGTATATGTATCCCCTGAATCTGAAATAAATGTTGAAATTATTTTTAAAAAGAAGGAAATTCTAACACATGCTACCATATGGTTAAATCTTGAAGATATTATGCTAAGTGAAATAAACAATCCACAAAAAGACAAGTACCATATAATTTTAACTATGTGGTGTACCCAGAAGAGTCACATTCATAGATACAGAAAGTAGAAGGGTGGCTGCCAGGGGCCTAGGGGTCAGGGTGGGTTGATGGGAATTGCAATTTTGCAAGATAAAGAGTTCTGGGGATTGATCACACAAGTATGTGACTATATTTAACACTACTGAACTGTATTTATAAATGGTTAAGATGGTAAATTTTATGGTTTGTATTTTTTTAACCACAATTCATTTTTTAAAAAAGGATAAGTAAATGAGGAAATAAAAGTAGGGCAGGGCCTTGTGTAAACTGATAATGTCCCATGGACCAGGGAATATGATTAACTCAACCCTTCCCATGACACATGCACATGTAAAAAAATGTAGGCCAATTCTTGTGGTCCTTGCTTTTCCTAAAAGCCTCACACTATAGGAGTAGACAGATAAGCGACCCTTAGGTCGAATCTTCTTTGTGTTGCTTGCAACATTGTTTTCTATCAGATGAGCATGGTTGATTGTGATAGATTTGGAGGTTTTATGTTCACATTCTTTTCTCCCATTCACTATTTCTCAGCTCTGAATTGGCAAGATTTATTACAGTTACAAGGTTCTATCTTCCCTTTCTCTTTGTTCAATTTAATTTTGTGTAATTTAAACCTTGCCTTCTCTTTCTCCAGATTGTTTTGGATTCAAACTTGCTATCAAAGCACTGGCAGATCACTTCGCCTTGGCATGGCTTACAAAGTAGTCTAAGAAACACTTTGTCCATGGCACTTTGCACCATCACAGTCACTTTGTGTGGAGATGTTGAGTATGGCATTGTTTCTCAGCTGTCCATAACGATGTCATAGGTGGTCTAAATGTGCAACTGCAAGATAGATAGGGTTCTCAACATGGAATCCGAAATAGCCATGCAAATCCAAAAATGTATGTTGGGTATGAGGCTAGAGATGGCAGTATTGAATACAGGTCCTAGCTTGGGAGCACAGGTGGTCTAATCATTGTTCATGATTCCCAGTTAGGTTGGACAATTCTCATGGCTAATTATGCACTCAAAGTTCTATTCTACGTAGTGCTTAAGTTGTTTTTTTCCGTGATTTTACAAAAGGAAATGCATTGAAATTTCCTTAAATTGTGAACTGATTTGGTGATAGTTTCACTGATGGAAATAATAAGGAACTGTATAAAAACATTGTTCTCTTTCCTGAATTGCTCAACTGAAATGCTTGGTTTTCCCAAAACAACAACAACAACATGTTGAAATTAATGGTGCCTTTCTGTTGGTATCTATTTAGATGCTGTGACATGAGTGGAAGAATTTTATAGTCTTTGTCTTTGTCTTTCAGTTAGATAATTTATCCAGTCTTGGTCTGCAATGTCCTGATTCTGTACTGCTGTAAAAGTTCAAGAGTTCTCGATAAACAAGTTGGAGATTCAATAGGACATACACACACAACAGAGAGAGAGAGTGTGTGTGTGTATGTGTGTGTGTGAGAAAGAGAGAAAGAGAGAGAGACAGAGAGAGAGAGAATCAAGATCAAAGTAGTCTAAGAAATACTTTGCCCATGGCATGATCAGGGAAATATGTAGGGGACATTGTTTTTTCTAAGGAATAATGATGATCTGTGATGCTCTCTGTGATAGCCAAGGACTTAGGGGTTTCTTTGCTTGCCAGTGTACTAAACTGGATATGAGAGATGGAAAATAAACCCTGTTCTTACTATAATAGGCACCAGCCTCCCTAAGCCTGACTGCTTGAGAAGCTAAAGCTATGAATTGTGAGTAATTGTTTGTTACTGTTATTTTTATTGGGCAGAAATGGAGCGGGTAAGGAAACATCATTTCCTTAAAAAACAAAATGGATTGATAAATGCCACAACATGGATGAGCCTCAGAGACATGTTAAGTGGAAGAAGCCAGATACAAAAGACCACGTATTGTATGATTCTATTTATATGAAATATCAAAAATGGGCAATTTATAGAGACAGAAAGTAGATTAATGATTGCCTGTGGCTGGGGATGAGAACAAGGAATGACTGCAAACGGATAGAAGAAATCTTTATTGGCATGATGGAAATGTTCTGATACTGAATTCAGGTGATGGTTGCGTAACTGTAAAATCATTAAAATCATTACTAAAAATCATTAAATTGTACACCGAAAACAGCTGAAATGTGTGGTAAATAAAGTGTGCCTTAAAGTGTATGTTCAGAAAGGAAGAGATTTCTGCCAGACAGAAGCCATAGGTTTTTGTGTTTGAAATTGTACAAGTTGGCCCTATAAACCATGTCTTCTTTTGCCTTCAAACTGACGGAAAGTGGATTCCCAGTGTCAGGAGACAGTCGCTTTCTATTGTAGAAATTGCCTGAAATGCCATTTAGCAACTGTTTAGGAGTGAAGGGGCTGGATATCCTATATCACGGCACTACACTGGTCATAGGTGTGCCCATTCAGTGCCAGATAATGGTTTCATGCCTGCATTGCTGCTTCCTTGCTGGGCTCTCAGTCTTCTCAAGCATGGTCTTCTAACCTTGAAAATGGTCTCTCCTGGACAATGGGATTATCACTTCCCACCACAGTACAGTGCATTTACAAACTTATCACTTGCCATATTACGATGAAATGATGTTTTATCTGTGTCCTGCCCAAAATATAAGCTCTTCCAGGCTGAGAGGCTGTGTTGTATTCATCTCTATGTGCTCAGGACTTGACACAAAATAGATGATCGATACTGGTCAGAGATGACTTTGTTTGCCAAAGAGTTACTATTGATCTTGTGGAAGGGAATGATAAGAGGTTGAGGAGAACACCAAGTCATAGGTAGACTTATTTTCATTTTGTCAATTTTCTTTTACCACAACAATGTTGCTTTAAAAACCACCCCAAAACTCAGTGGTTAAAAACAACAGTCTTATCTTTTCACATGTACATCCATGTACTCATCAAGGGTTGGCTGATCTAGGTGGCTATTCATGTGAACTTGACTTGAAGCTATGGGGTGGGTTCAGGTGTTCTCCACCTGTCTCTCTCTCTATTCTTGGGTGCATGAGCTGCTAGACAATGCTCTTCTTGTGGTGATGGCTGAATAGTAAAAGCATGAAAATATGTGATGCCTCTTAAGATTTAGGCTGAGAAATGTTCAGCACCATTCACATCCCACTGGTTAAAATAAGTCGTATGGTTATGTCCAACATCAGTGCATGGGAAAATGAACACAACCTTTAATTGGAGAAACTGCAAAATCACAAGGCCAAAAGTACATGATGAAGCATAGGAAATAATAATGCAATACGCTTATTTATAAATGGTTTCCCCAACAAAGCCAGCTTGAACTTATGGACCACAGAAACATTTTAAGGGTGTGTGTGGAGACATGGCAAATGAGGAGTGACCAAAGCTCTATCTGCCCTGGGATTTCCCATCTGACTGCCTTGTACCTCCCAGTCATGAGAATAGTGCTGCTGCTTCATTTCAGCTGAACATAGCTTGCATAATCCCTTCCTTAGGCACATAGTAAAGAATGACGAGTCAAGAAGCAGTTACTCTAATGGGAGGTCATAACAGAATCTTTGGTGGTTTAAAAAGGAGGGATTGGGTGCAAGTGGAAGAGGGGAAAATTTAAGTCATAATTTGAATTTCAGAATTTGCTACTTGCACCTGCTGTGAAAACTGTACTCCAAAAGGGACACAACTAGAAGGAGATGAAAATTGTCCTGGGGCTTGTGGAGGCTACAAAGTTGCTCTACCTGACAGAATAATGATGAGTTTTTGGAAGGGTTTCCATTTACAGAGGATGCCAACATAGCACAATCATTTAAATGAAAAGTTGTGACCAGTGTGTTTACAGGCAGAGCTGTTACTTTGTCTTTCAGCAGATTTCTTTCCATGAAGTGAAAGAATAGCCTTGGGGAGGCTTTACCATCTACAAAAGCAACTTTGAAACCCCGACATACATTACAAAATTGCACCAATGTAGAATCAAACATAGTCAAAACATTACAAAGGCCCCGTTGGGTGCAGAGACCTCAATTCTGGCCACTTTTCCTTTCTTTCTTATATCACTTTTAGAAAATAAGTGTTACCTTGCTGCTCCCCCTTTTTTTTTCTTGTCTACCTGAACAACACATTTAAAATAAATTCATTTGTTTGTTTAGCATTTGTTCAGTGTTTACTATGTAGTGGCAGCAGGCTTTGTTCTAACTACTGTGATCAACCATCTCATTTGCTCAGGACTGAAAGATGTTCCAGGATTTGGGTCTTTAAGTTTTAAAATTGGAACCATCCTGGGCAAACAAGGACAAGTTGGTCACCCTAGTTCTGAGGTATTATGGTGAACAAAGCAGACATAGTCGGCACTTTCATGAAACAAACATTCTAACCAGAAAGAATAGCTCCCCAAATTACACAGACAAATAAAATTATGCATGTGCTGGTAAGTTCCTTGAAGGAAGAAAATATAGGCTCAAGGTAGAAAATACTAGGTAGTAACTCCCTTTTGAGTGTGATGACTGAGAAGAAGAGACATCTAAGCTTAGGCATAAAGGAGATGTGGAGCCAGCGAGGTGGAGAGTGGGGGAGAGGGCCTTCAGAGGGAGGGAACAAAATAAGTAAGGCCCCTGAGGTGACAATGAGCTTGGTGTGTTTGACATCATTTCAAAAATTCTATTTTGTTTATTCATTTATGTCAGAGACAGGATCTCGGTCTATCACCTGGCATGATGATGGCCCACTGGAGCCTAGACCTCCTGGGCTCAAGTAATCCTCCTGCCTCAGCCTCCTGAGTAGATGGAACTACAGGTGTGCCCCACCACCATGCTTTTAATTTAAAAAATTAAAAAATTTTAACTTTTTGTAGAAATGGAGTCTCACTAAGTTGCCCCGGCTGATCTCCAGCTCCTGGCCTCAAGTGATCGTCTTGCTTCTGCCTCCGAAAGTGCTAGGGATTACAGGCCCGCTTGATGTATTTGAGAAGCTAAAAAAATGCACTGGGCAGGCACAAGGAGCACCAGGGGAATAGACTCAGGGAGACTGGAGAGCAGGCAGGGCCTGGTAGGCTATGGTTGAAGTTTGCTTTTTTTTAGGTTTATTAAAGTTTAAGACACATACAGAAAAGTACACAAACCATAAGCATACTTTTAACAAATGTTCTCGTACTCAACATACCTGTGTAACCAACACCCAAATTAGGAAACACAGCATAGTCATCAGATGTATCCCTTGGTCCCCTTTCCAGTCTGAGAGCCCCACTCCTGTCCAGGGTAATTACTAACCTGATTTCTAACAGCATCGACTAGTTTTGCCTGTTTTTGAACGTAAGTTAACAAATCATACAGTAGGCATTCTTCTATCTTCTGCTAAACAGTATAATATTGATTCAATCATATTTTTTCTGTGATTCAACTTATTTTTACTGCTGTTGGGTATGTCATTGTGTGACTATACCAAAATTTATTTATTCAGCTACATTGATGGCCATTTGGTTAATTTCCAATGTGGACACATTTATGAATGGTGGTGCTAAGAATAATATTGTATCTGTCTTTTGGTGTATGTATATGTATGTATTTTGGGGCAAGGGAATGTATATATCCAAGGCTAAGATGGCTGGGACATAGGATACGCATATGTTCAGCTTTAATAGATGCTCCCAAATAGTTTTCCAGCCAGTTTGTTCCAATTTACACTCTTGCTAGCAGTGTGGGAGCATTCTAATTGCTCCACACTTGGTATTAGTCCATCTGCCTTTTTCATCCTAGCCTTCCTGAAGGGGGTAGCACTATTGCAGTGTGGCTTTAATTAGTTCCTGGCAACTAATGAGGCTGAGTGACTTTTTGTATGTATGTTGGTCATTCGGATATTCTCTTGGTCAAGTATTTGTTCAAATATTTAGCTCATTTTCTTTTGAGTAGTCCCTGTTTTTCTTAGTGATTTGCTTAAATTCTTTTATATTCTAGATATGAATCCTCTATCCGATATATGTTTTGCAAATACCTTCTCTCACTCTATGGGTTTCTTTTTCACATCTCTTTGTTGAACAGAAGTTATTAACTTCAAAATAATTCAATTTATTGTTTTCCCCTTCTTGGCTAGTACTTTCTGTGCCCTGTGTAAAAAAGCTTTTTCAGATTCCAAGAGAAGTAGAATTTCATTTCACGCTCAATGAGGAAGGCACAGCAGGAAAGTGACATGATCATCTTATGTTTGTAAAAATTCACATATGCTGCTACTTAGATATGAGAATGAAGGAATTCCATGCCGGGGTCAATTGCATCAGCCCAAGTGAGAGATGATGAGATGATGGCTCAGGATTGACAGGGTTCACAGATGGGTTGGCTTCATTGAGGTGGAGGAAAAAAAGGGAATGAAGGGTGATCTTCAGCTTATAGTTCAGAACTGAGTAGGTAATGGTGCCATTTACTGAGATGTGGAACTGAAGGCACTTTGAGATGATATACAGAGAGTGATTTTTTAAAAAATGAGACACATTTTGTATGTGTCAAGTTTGAGATGTCTCCGAGGCACCCAAGTGGAGACTTCTGGGGGCATCTAGATATGCTGATTTGGAGCTCAGACTTAGGGCAGGAGTGTGCATGTGGTGGAGGTTAGGGAATCTGGATTCAAAGCCCTTGGAGTCCTTCCTGATCGGTCTGTAAGAAAATTGATCACTCCTCCTTTTACCTGCCTCTGTATTCTCTACAGATTTCTGTCATGGTATCAGTAAATCTTTTCTTAAAAACAAATTTGTCTCACTCAATTAGTTTGGGAATTCACTGAGAACAAGGTATCTGATAATGTCCCTGTACATTGCATGAGTCATTCATTTTCATTAACCAGATGAATAGGTTTTCTTAAAAAAGAAAAACAGAACTTAAAAATAAAAAAACAGGCTTTTAAAAACCAAAACCTACCATTCAACTAGAATTCACAAAATGTTCTGCAAATTCCAGTAATAAGTCAATAAGACAAGGAAAAGCTTCAGTACTTGAGCAAATAGAACAAAGTTTGTTTCCAGAATGTCTAAATTGCCTCCTGACAGTGAGTAATAAAATGATTCTGTGCTTGGTGCCTCGATGCAGAAGGGAGGGCACTGGGCACCATCCTGTGGCATGATTATTTAAATAGGCTGCTGGTCTGTGTCAGGGTCAGCAGGCAGAAGATGCCAATTTTCATGACAAAGTGGAGCTAAAACAAAGCAAAACTACTTGGGGCAGAGGAGGGAACTGACACCTCTTTCCAGCTTCCTATTTCCTGTGCCTCAGCATCTCCCAAAGTTGGCTCTTTTTGAAAGCAAGAGGAAGAGTTAATGCATTAATTGAAAGCCATGTTTGTTTTCTAGGTTTATTGTCACAAAATTCTCCTACCTCACTGCTCTGCTGAGGCCCATTTCAGTGCTTCTCAAGAAAGCATGAAGCTCAGGGGTCCAGAGGAGGACACAATTTCATTACGGCCAACCTATCTACCCAGAGTTTTGAAATTTTGCATCTCTTTGTCTGGACCCGTGGTGTCCATAGATAGGTAATGTGAGCCACCTTAAAATTGGTAGAAAGAAACAGGTGAGATTAATTTTAATAACATATTTTGTTTAACCCAATATATTGAAATTATTATTTCAACATGTAACATAAAAATAACTCATGAGCATCTAATATCCTTTTTTTGGTATGAAGTCTTTAAAATGTGGTATGTATTACGGTTCTAATAGCCACATTCTCAACAGCCGCATGTGGTGAATGGGTACCATATTAGACTGCTCAGGTCTAAAGTTAAAAACTAATGCAGCTCCTTTGCACACAATGCTTCCTAGAGTTACAGCTTTGGTCTTACTTCCATAGACCTTCTGAGTCCAAGAACATCTTCCTGCATTTGACTTTTCTTCCCACAAACACCCCCAGAGTCTCAGTTTAACTTCCTCTCTCCTTATAGCTGCCACCACTCACGCAATTCCTTGGTTTCTGTTGCCTCTGAAACTGGTAGTGGACGAGACTCAGCCCTTCTGCTCTGCCTTCCTCCATTTCCTTCATTCAGGGCCACAGACGCCTGCTATATCGGGCTTTCCTATTAATATCATGAGAAAATGTGGGGAAAATACAGCACTGAGAGAAAGCTTCCAAGTCCTTCCAGTCTTTTCTTATACAATGCCTGACTCTTGAGTGAGGTGAAAGCTGAAAGCTTCAGCTGTTTGTTTTTCTCTGTGAAGGGTCTTCAGCATTTGTTTGTAAGGATGGGGTTTACCAACTCTCCTGCCCCTCCACCACTTCTGCATCTCCCTCTAGTAGTGACGGCCAAAGGTGGCTTTCTACTGATGGCCTGTCTTCCTGCTTGTCAGCCCAGAGAGCAGCAAGGCCAAGACTGACAAGCGGACCAACTCTGGAGGGCTCTGAACTCGCTGACATCACTCACTGAATCTTCCTCTCCACTGGGAATTACCAGACACCTTTGGGTATGTTCTCCTACAGGACAAACTAAGCCTAGACAATTGCATAGCTTAAAAAGGGACATGAGGTTATGAAAAAATGTAGAGTGGGTGTTAATGAACTTGGATTGGGGTGGCAAAAGAGATTGGCTCCATTAGCTTGTTGGAATTTAAAGAACTTTCAAAGAAGAAAATAAAACAGTGCAACCAATTTATTTCCATGCCAACAAAGATAAAAGAGCACCAGCTAAAGGCAAATTCCATCACCTCGTGCCTCTCACATGCCACTGGCAGCATTAGCAGCTGGGCTCAAGTACATGCTGACATGACTGTGGTGACAGTTCCGCATCCCAAACGCTCGCTCTTCTTCCTTCCCCCTCTGCAGTGAAACAGTGAAATGTTTGACAGGCCCGGCCCAGGGAGAATTCTTTCTTTGTGACCTCCTCAGATGGGTCTCACTTCGGGGAAACAGTCTTGGTGAACTGTGCAGTTGCCTGGGATTTAGGAAAAGTTAAGTAAGCAAAATGGCAGCGAAGGTCCCAGGCTGAGTCAGAAGGCCTGCCTGAAGTAGCTCCTGGCTGTCATGAGAGGGTTGACAAGGCAACTTTGGTCTTTTCATTAGACATTCAAACAAAATAAGAATATGCTCTAAATTCTGTCTCCGAAGACCCTTTGTGGCCTAAGTTATCAATCATTACCTGTCTTAGCCATTCAGACTGTCTGGATATTAATAAATGACTTTCAGGCAGCCATCCTAGGCCTGTGTTATGTGTCTTAATGTGTATGTGTAGAGGGCTGATTTGATAGTGTAGTCACGAGCTGCTGTGTGACAAATCTACTCCTGGCTTTTCCTGACATATGTCTGAGCACTCAGATAAATGAAGAGAAAGGGCAAGGTGAATACCCAATCGTTATGAAAAATGTTATTCCTATTGTGGGCAATTAAGATGTATTAAGCCCATTTCATGTAAGAAATATGCAGATCAGATTCATGGTAGGTTAATCACAAGTTGAATGCTAAAACTTTTTCATTTTCCTTGAGCGAAGATGAAAGTTTCCAAATTCAGTGAATGATGAATCTCGTCCAGGATTTACATGAAGATTTTCACTGCCAACCCCATGGGAGATGTTCTCATTACCTCATGCCCTCATTATTAGAGAAGGCTTTTCTGTTCAAGACTGCTGAATCCTACCCAGCAGCCATTCTTCTTTCTTCCTCCGTAACAAAACTCCAATTTTGTTTAAGTACTTACTGTTAATGTGTCAAGTCCAAGCACATTGTGGTGAACCCATTTTTCTTTGTGATTAGTTTGTGGTTAGGCATGGACATGTGACCCTCTTGTCACCAGTAATATGAAGGGAGAGGATGTCATGGACCTTCTGGGAAATATTTTCTTCTCTGATGGAATGAGAGGAATGTCTGGAACCTCTGTCTTGTTGGATAGACTTCAAGCTGCAAATCTACACACTTTGTCTTAAGTTGGCCTTTCCGAGAAGCCAACTCTGAGAAAAATATTTAAGTTCAAGAAGTTTATTTGGGGAATGATCTTCAGAAACAGAAATAGGGAAGCGGGGAAGTGATGGGAAAAGACAGGGGGGTCAATGGAGTGTGTTTAATGATAGGTTTCTGCTGGCAACTGAGCCCCAGTCTCGCTAAGAACAGAGTTGTCCCACCCAAGGGGTGAGGAAACCTGAGTGTTTATCTACCAGCTCTCACGAGGCGTTGTTTGAGCACTGCTCCCAGGGTGTGTTCTCTCTTAGTACTTCCTGCCTGCCCTACACATGGGATGAGAACATGCCTGTGGCTAGAGAGAGCCTGCAGACAGAGAGTCACCAGTGCTGGCCAGCAGAGTCCTTTGGGACAGGGTACATCAGAACGATGAGTTCTGAGAGATGTGAGTGGGCCCTGACAGTTCCTGTTAAGTTGCACAATTAACCACCTCCAGAACCATCTTCCTCCAGATTTACTTTTGTGTGCATAAACAAATCCCTATTATTTAAGCTATTTTCAGGAAGGTGCTCTCTCACTTAGAAACAGGGTGGCTATTTGGCTTATATGTGCTGGGCTAGCAATATGTGTTGTTTACAGCCAGCAACCATTTTGAAGACTCAGTCACATGTTTTAATTGCTCAGTGCTGGTGCTGTGCCATTTAAAAAATATTTCAAATATCACCCCATTTCTAGAAGTATCTAACTGATAAACCTCCTATCCAGTCTTTTTGCAGCTAGCCTCTTCTATTCCCTAATTTATCTACTGAGTAATGACTGACCTGGGAATCTTCCTAGAACACCTTTTTCAACGTATCACTCTATTTTGGAGACCCCATAGTTTAAAGATGAAATTTCTCAACCTGACCTTCAAGGTCTTCCCCATTCTGGCCCCAACCTACCTGTCTAATCTTCTTACACTCATACATAAACTTTTACTACTACTAATAATAATACCACCTACTGTTTATTGAATGCATGCTCTATCCTATATACTGCAATAAGTGGTTTACGTACATCACCCCATATGATTTGCAGAATAATCCCAAAGTATAGATAGGAACATCAAAACCATTTTATAGAAGAGGACTCTGAGGTTTCCAAAAGTCAGATATGAACAGGAAGCAGATTCCAGGCCTTCCTAAATAGAACTACCACATTCTAATTTATTATATAAGTTATTCCCATGTGGACTCTGCTTCTAAAAGGCATATGCATGTATTTTAAAATTTGGCCAGTGCACTGTACAGTTTCTGCATGCCTGGTAAATGTCTGAAAAAGTATTTGCTGAATAAATGTTCCCCAAGCTCCATATGGGAGACTGTTTGACATTCTGACTTTTCCTTTTGAACCTCTCTCTGCCCATGTCTTCTTCTATGACACCACTTTGTGAAAAAGGAGAAAATTATCCCAAGACTGATAAGAAAAATAATATAAATCAAAATTAACTGATTTAAATATTCATTGAGGGCACGTGGAGAAAAGGGGAGTTTCATGCATCGCTGGTAAAAATATGAGGTGTTTCTGCCTTTTCAAAAAGCAATTTGGCAGTTTCCATTAAGACTACAAAATATATATTTCCATGGACCCAACAATTACCAATTGTAGAAATCTATCCTGTAGATACACAAACACTGATACATAAAACATATGCAAAAATGTGTTTTTGCTAAGTTGTGGCAAAAAAAATAGAGAATATATAGATGTTCATCAATAGTGAGATAGCTGAATAAATTATGGTATATAATTACACCATGAAATCTTATGTAGACATTTAAAAAGACAAATTAGAGCTATTCAGGATGATTTTGAGGAATTAGCACAAGGTAATGTTTTCAAGAAATGCTAGAGGCAAAAAAGAATATGTAAAATAATCCTTTTTATAAAGTAAATAATGACAAAGAAGTGGTGTGCATCTGTTTGCATGTACATGCATGTGTGCATAAATTATATAAATAAGGAGGAAAGCAGGAAAGACAAAAAGAAAACTGTTAGCATAAATTACCTGGGGAAGAGGTCAGGGCTGGCCAGAGTGCCACTTTGGAGATAGGGTGAAGCAAACTATTGAGATAAAGGAGAAAATGACAGTGCAGTTAAAAAAAAAATCACAGTTATGCATGTAGGCAAAATCAGGTGTATGTGTGAGTATGTGTGTAAATATTCTAAATTAGAAGTAATAAAATAGGTGACAACAAAACACTTATTTTAACCCCAATATATTCGGCAAACTCATTCTGACATTGTACCTATGAATAGAGAGATCACATCCTACTCTTAAGATTTTATTTCCCCCCATAGAAAGGTCCTGTTTTCCCCACTCTTGGTCTTGTGATCACACCCATCCTCCTGTCTTTCTTTGAAGAACATGAACAGGTTTGGTAAGGATCATTTTGCTCTCAAAAGATTGGATGCCTTCCTATGTTTTGTTTAGTAAGATGTTGCTTACTTAGGCGGTCAGGTATATGGAAACAATTCACCTGAATTTTTTTTTCTTTCTGGTTTTCATGTTTCAGCTTCAGCCAGCCTAGGTTACTCTCAGTCACTTTAACAATTTCACACACATTCACATTCCTGAGTTATCGATACTTACATTGAGATTTTTGCTTTGAATACGGCAAAGCCAACATTCCCTAAGAAAATTCTCCTAAAGGATACATTCCCCTAAGGGAAAAAAGAATGAAAAATACAGATACAAACTCATTTTTTTCAGAAAAAACTAAATAACAGCAAAATCCCAAACTGCAAAGCTAGTGGAAGTGCTATAAAAAGCAGTGGAGCCCAAACAAAGGGGTACGAATGAAGAAACACCATGGCCACAGAGCTTATAGATGGCCAGAAACAAGTCACCCATGAAAAGTGAGAGCACACACTCAGGTGAAAAATACCTAAATCCCAGTGGTTGCTGGAACTCTCCAGACTTGTATTCCTTTCAAGAAACAAAGGAGATGAGGTTAAATGAATTACACAGGTAAGCCACATCTGCAGGAAGCAAGGTGTTTACATGGTAGTGGAGGAGAAATAAGTCCTTAGACTGCAAAAAAACCTATAGTTGTCTATCTCCATAAGGTGGGGGGGAAGGAAAGGGTAAACGCACATAAATACACACACACACACACAGAGCAATATTCCAGTACACCTGTAACAAGAAATCTACACAATAATTGTTACAAAAAATACTCATCAACTTCAATGTTGAGTAATGAAAACTGTAGAGTACAGGATCAGTGTAAGAAACCAGAGTGATGAGAAGCAACAGAAAACAGTGGCCGAGAAAGATACGTGTTCAGAAAAAAATATATTACTATCAAAAAGATAATAATCGCAACCATTTTTCCATTATGAGTAAATAAACCTAATAATCCCATCACCTTTGTGGAGCTAGAACAAAAAGCAGAAATGTAAGAGCTCAAAATAAAGATAGTGTTTTAGTCAGTTTGGGCTGCTAAAATAGAATACCATAGATGGAATGACTAAACAACAGAAATTTATTTCTCATACTTCTGGAGGCTGGGAAGTCTAAGATTAAGACATCAGCCGATCTGACCTCTGGTGAGGGCACTCATCTTGATTTGGAAATGACCATTTTCTCTGTGTTTCCTCACATAATAGAGAGGAAAAGAAATATTCTCTCTCTCCTATCTCTTGTAAAAGACACTAATCCCGTTCAAGAGAGCGTCACCCTGATGACCTAATTACCTCCTAAAGTCCCCACTCCCAAATACTGTCACATTGGGTATTTGGGCTTCAACTATGAAGGTTGGAGGGACACAAATGTTCAGTCCACAGCAGGTAGTAAGGATACAAGAAGAAACCAAACATGACCTTAGCAAAAAACATGAAAGAGCATATTAAATAGTAACTATTAATATATTACATAACCTTTACAAAGGTGTCTATTAAATAAAATAATTAACTAAAATTGGATAGTAGAGATGAAGGAGGAAGGAAGGAGAAAGAGAAAAATGTATTAAATTCATCGTTTATAGTAAGGAATTAATAGGTAGTGTATAAGTTACAGTTATAAAGGTAACTGCTAGCACAAAAATATGTATGGTACTACAGATGAAAAGAAACAGAAAACATAAAGCAAAAGATGACATGTTAAAGTAAGTTTTGAAGCTAGAAAAAGAAAGCATAATATAAAATAGGATGATAAAAGTACTTGTCATATCCGTACTCATAAATGGGCTAAAATCTCCTGTGGAAAGAAAAAGCCTTTCATATTGGGATGACTACAACATACCCTAACAAGTTTCCTGGACCTCAAAGACAATGAAAGAATCACCTGGGGAGTCACCTATTAGGGGAAAAAATCAACTGGATACAGATATTCCCCAGCAGCAGTCAGTGCTAAAAGACTAGAGTAACAGCTACAAAACCCTCAAGGAACTAAATAAGATTCAAAGATTTGATACCGGGACAAAAGTTGTTCAAGGCTACTTTCAACAGATCAGAACATAAAACCACACAGAAACTGTTTTTCCTGTAAGTCTTTCTTGAGATGGCTACCAGAACAAGGGTTTGCAAACTATGTCCCTTGGGCCAAATCTAGCCCACTGCCTGATTTTAAAATAAAGTTTTATTGGAATGCAGCCACACTCATCATTTACATATTGTCTTTGGCTGCTTTCCTGACACAACAGCGAGTTGAGTACTTGTAACAGAGACCTTATCACCTGCCCAGTCATACGTATATATACACACACACACACACACACACACACATATACACACACATATATATATAATATATATATATTATCTAGCTCTTTACAGAAAAAAATGTGTTGACCCCTCTAGTAGACTGTAAGTTCTTTAAGGGTAGGAGGTCTATTTCAGTTTTCCTTATATCCTTAGCACTTATACCATATAGGAAATGCTCAATAAATATTTGCCAAATGAATAAGTACCTTAGTTCTCATTCTTTCACCTTGAGCTCACTCACCCCATCTGCTTCCTGAATCACCATTCTTTTTCTTTATTCCCTGAATAGACCCTTGGTAAAAGGAATACAGGAAAGCAAACAACTTTTCAGTAAAGACTGCGAGAAGCCACAACGAGTTAATACACTGGCCAAACACTCAGCAGACTAACAGAGAGTTCGTTTGGGCAGAATTGCATTGCATTCACTGAATTTCTTACAGCTTCAAATACTGCTAAGAATACCTTACATTTGTGCAATGATCTACAGATAACAATTTACTTGCTCTCTTGTCCTTTCTCTGCCTGACTTCCATTAAAATTTGTTCTGTTCTTTTATTTAAAAAAAATGTTTGAAGGGAAGAATGGCTATATTTAGTAGGCATAGAAATTAAACTACAGGATTGCTTGTTAAATCAACCCTAATTCTCTCCCCTCAAAGTTTTTTTTTTGTCCCTTTTCCTACCCCTCTCCTTTTATTCATGCTAGGTTAGCTTAGACACTTGAGAAGCTTCTGAGCACAGGGCAAAATGGACGTCAATGAGAACACCTCCGTTTTCCAAGAGGCAGTAAATTGATGGTTGAGAATGGAGGCTGTAGAGTCAAAGCTCAATTTTAAGTCCGCGATTTGTCTCTTAGTAGCTGTGTGGCTTTGGATGTGTTATTAAACTCTCCTATGCCTCAGCGACCTTATCTGTGAAACGTATATCATAATAGCACCTACTTCATAGTGTTGTGGGAAAACGAAATGTTTTAGTGTAGAATAAAGCATGTATAAAAGTACTTGGTACATAATAAGCATTCACAAGTGTCAGCTAATGTTATTGTTGCTGTCATCATCCTTCACTCTTTGCTGTTAAGGGAACAATTAGCCAGATATTGGTTTACTCAGTGGTATCTGCAGCAGAGCTATAAGAAGGGTGTGGATAAGAGCGCTTGGATGTGCGTGGCTCTCAGGCTCCTAGAATGAAGTGTTTTCTTTCCCTTGATCTCTGCAGGGTAGTGACTGTCTGCTCTATGTGCCTCAGTAGCTTCACGTGATGTTGATTTCTGTATCCTGTTGGTTATGGCCAGTGTTTCTTCAGGAATTCCACTTGTAGTTGATTATTCAGTGAAACTGGTAAATATGATTCCCTGCAGCTCCAGGAAGAAGTAATTTCTGGTTTTCATTATTTTTGGAAAACTTCTTTGTATGCCTCATTGCTGGTTAAATAGACGAGACTTCTGCCTGCTGGATTTCATGAATTTGGGGCTTTCTAGAAAGCAATACATTATGCTGCTTTAAATATGAAGTGTCTTCACTGGGGCCTATTGTGGGGTGGGGCGAGGGGGGAGGGATAGCATTAGGAGATACACCGAATGTAAATGACGAGTTGATGGGTGCAGCACACCAACATGGCACATGTATACATATGTAACAAACCTGCACATTGTGCACATGTACCCTAGAACTTAAAGTATAATAAATAAATAAATAAATAAATAAATATTAGGTGTCTTAAATAATTACTTTAAACTGATTGCCATGAATAGGATTCACTTTATTTCAGAGTTGAAGAAAGCCATTCATATTATAACATGAGGTGTCTGAACGCACAAATAAGGTATGCATCTGATTTTGGCCACTGTAGGACTATAAGTAAAACTGTCAGTTCATCAGGTCCCAATTTTCTATCTATAGCCATTCTAAGAGGGATTTTTTAAAAAAAATCCTGGGATGTTCTTGTGACAATAAAAAAGATTAGCTAAGAGTGACCAAATCCACACCCTAAACTGAGTACTATGTTACACTGACTACATACTGTATGAGCTTGAAAGCACTATAACAACATACAACAAAGGTTATGTAGTAAATTCTGATATAACCTTGAAGTCTCCACCCTAAGGAGGCAGTGATGACTTTCAGACACTGAGCCCAAGCAAGTGGCTTTTACACTGGTTTAGACTGGTTTCTTTCTTGCACTGTCCAGGTTTTGCTGACTTTCCTCAGAGAATCCCGAGCCTGCTTTGATGGCATGTTCTTCCTTTTGTCCCAGTTTTTGTTACTAGTTACCACAAATTCTTAGGCTCTGTGGCATACTTTCCTTATATTCCCTTTTAGCACGGCCCCCATAATGTATCTCTAGGAGGTTAAGTCTGGCAAAACTGGCCTTTACTACTTTACTAATTACATATATGAATAGCCCTAGTCTGTTTCCTTGGGGTTGGGCTATTTTTCTTTTAAGAAAATGAAGATGATTTCCTCTATATTTTCCATTTCTATCATCTGAGGACCATCCTGAGATCCACTAAGATAGAGTTGTATTTGGCTGGGATGGGTAATTGTAGAGAAAGGCAGAATAAACATCAGGGAAGATGAGAGAAGTCAACAATGCCTGGAATTAAGTCAAGGAAAGGAAAATCAAGGAGAAATGGGGAAGGGGCAATGAGGAAAATGAGATTTAGAGAAAACCCCTTTTGTTTCTATAGGCTCCTCTGACATCTCTCCATTCCACATACATGCCCACAGTTGTTGTTGTTGTTGGTATTTTTTTGGGGTGTATGTGTGTGTGCATGTGTGTAGACTGGAAGGCATGGGGTAATGAAAACATTGACTTAGCTCTGTGACTAACAAAAAAAGTGGTCACTGGTTAAATAAGTTAATGACTTTGGGCTCTGTGTTCTCATTTGAAAAATAAGGAAATTGTTCCTTCCAACTCTGAACTTTCGACTCTGATGAAATTTCTTACTGTGTTCTCTCAAGTTCAACCAGAAAATGAAATGAATCTGAAATTCCTTCAAGTTGTTAAAAATTTGTATATATGTATATAACATATGTATTAAGTACACAAAACTTTAAATATACAACTTTATGAACTTTTATGTATGTATATTTGTATGTGTGTGTATGTGTGTCACATGTGTTTATATGTACAAATACACACAAACACACATATACACATGCACACACCCATGAAATGGCACCTCGATCAAGATACAGAACATTTACAACACCACAGCCTTGCTTCTTCTCAGCCTGTTTTTTAACTTCATATTCATATTCACGGTCATAATTCACAAATGGAATCATCACACCTTATGTGTTCCTTTAGGTCTGGTCTTTTTCCCTCTTTATTGTACTTCTAAAATTTATCTATGTTGTTCTGTTTAGCAATAGTTTATCCTTTTTCTTTCTGAGTAGTATTCTGCTACCCATAATATACCATTGCTTATCCACTTGATTGTTGATGAACAATTGGGTTGTTTCTAATTTTTGTCTATTTTGAATGAAGCTTCTATGAACATTCTTGCTAAAGTCTTCTGGTGGACATATGTACCCATTTCTTTAGGGTGTATACTCAGGAGTGGAATTACTGGGTCATGGTTTTACATGTAGTTTTAGGAAGAGCTACCAAATAGTTTTCCAATGTGATTGTGCCAATTGACAATCACTAGTGATCAGAGTTCCATTTCTTCCACATTCTCACTAGCACTTGGTATTCTTTTATTCGATGTAAAGACTATTGTTTATTTGGTCCTTCATTCACTTTTATTAAAAAATATATTAATTGAGTGCTTATAGTAGAGCAGGCCCTGTGCTATGGAGAGGTTATTGTTCTTACTGTCTATAAACCTAATATTTGAGTTAGGGGCCCACAGACTTGTTCAACCATACTTGAACAACACAGACTTCTGCGACCCATTATATGCACATGTACAATACAAAGTTTTAAGTGTTTTTAGCTACTATATGTTGGAGAGGAAACTTCTGCCTGAATTCTAATTTGGTAACACACTGCAGGAAGGAGCATCTACCTTTTTGTCCATTCTTCCATTCTGCTTCCTGGCTCCTTTGCAAAGGAGAATTTGTAGATCTGACTGGTTAAACCCTAAAGCATTCACTAAGAAGCATCACTGGTGCAATTCCTGGGCTTCAAATGGCTTGCAGCTCTTCTCTGAAATCTTTCCTTCACTGTCTGTCTTCTACATAGAAGGTGCAGCCACAGCTTGCAGAAAATCAGAGAAGGTTGATGTGAGGAGGTAAGAATTTAGCTGGGTTTCAAATGATGAGTATGCCCACTGGATGAAGAAGTTACATATGAGTATTCTGGTTAGAGAAAAAAGAAAAGATAGAGACAAAATTGTGACTTCCAGAGACTGTTGGTCATCTGGTTAGGTTGGAGTGTAGGATTTGAGACAGATATAGTAAGATATGTGGCCACAGAGGTAGAAAATGGATAAATCTCCAGTAGTCTTTTATGATATGCAAAGAATGTTCCCTGTCAGTGGTGAGGCTACTATGGGGATTAACCAAGATAGTGATATTACGGCATTTTCTATCTTAGAGAGAACATTTTTTGTATTATTAAAATGTGTCCTACATTCTGAAAAATAAAGCTGAAAATACTAAGTAATATGTGTCCTATTTCTAACAATTGTGGAGTGGATTCAACACTATTCAGTTGTTACACAGAAAAGTGCTGTTTGAAAATATTGATTACTGAGTCCTCTAATTATCAGCATCCTACTGAGTACGGGGCTTGTTAATACCTCAAGAGTAAGGACTATGTCTCTGGCCTCTTACATCTTATAAATTGAAGACATTTCAGAGTAATCTTAAATCCAATGTTCTCATTTTATTTACAGAGATTAATGCTTATTTATTGTATCTCCAGCATCTCCAGATCAGACCGCCCAATTCTCTGGATGCACCCCAGGGTTTGTGCATCCTGACATTGTGACAGGTTGGGCTAGATCATGGCAGATGAATAAGAAAGGTAAGCGTATCTGACAGTCAACATCTGGCGTAAAAGTGAACTGAAAAATAACATAGACTATCCCAATAGAGGGTCAGTTTAAAATAGTTGTGCAAGGAGTCAAGGTCCAAGTCAGAAGTAATGAGAGAGAACTAGAGACCTCAAGGCAGGATGAGTAGATCTGAGAGAGGGGCTGATTCTGAGACATCTATGGAGGTACGAAACACTGAAACCAGAGTCTTGTTACAGAGGAACGTCGGTTATGGTCATAATCATTGATGGGAAGAAAGTCCTGAAGTATACTGCATCAGCTGGCTTTTTTAAATAGGTAAACATTACTTGATTGCCATGGAGGATGGCTAAAGTCTGATCTCGGTATGCCAAAAATAAATAAATAAATAAAATGCTGGACTGAACTAAATCAGCTGATACACTGTGTTGCAACTGAAACCAATAACTGTAAGGAGTTCCATATGAGCTAGGATTTCATGTTGCAAGGAACAGAAAATCTAATTTCAGTTGACCTTTTCAGTGAAAGGGATTTATTATTTTATGGACCTGAGCATGAAGAGGCAATAAAGCTTCCATGATTGGCTGATCCAGCAGTTTGAGGGCAGCACTAAATCTTAGTTTCTTTCCATCTCCCCTCTGTGGCTCTCATGGTGTCATTTTCCTCCTAAGTTTGGTTGCCCTCATGGCTTTAAGATGGCTGTCATAGGCATTGGGGTATTAGGGTTTCTCTTCAGTGCCGGTAAGGTACAGTGGGTTTATGGCCCAAGATTCTGAGCAAGAGTCCTACAATCAACCTTGATTGGCTTGCACAGGTCACATGCCCACCCATGAATTCATGCTTGATGAAAACCAACCAGGAACCACTATTGGAGTGAGGGGAAGGTTGAGCTTATTCCGAAATAATATGGGATGCATGGAGAGATGTAGCTATTCAAAAAACATATGGGGGTTATTATAAGAAATATGTGAAAGGTATTGGGTGGGTAATCAACTGTGTCAATTATAAGCAAGAATACTTGACATAAACTGAACTTCTGGATGCCACTTGCCGATAATCCAGACCCCCAGCACCAGGGATACTAATTCAGTAGCTCTGCATTTTAGTGCATTTCCCCCATTTATGTGACAATAAAACACTTTTGGGAACCACAAGAATACATGACTTTAGAAAAATTTTTTAATTTTCCATGAATTCTTTTCCCTTATAACAATACTATTAGTTCATGTTGATAACCTAAAATTTAGAAAATATAGAAAAATAAAGAGGATAATTTGAAATAGTTTTCTTTCTTCCTTAGGAAATGCCTATATTTCCTAAAGAGGGATGGTATTGCATTTGTTAAGTGGAAGTCCTGAGCATGAGCTTTGAAAAATCTATTGTGCTCCTTTCTGATGAATGCTTTACATTTCATTAGAATTCCTCTACATCTTCAGAGCAATTTTGGGATACTTGCCAACAGTTAATGGTCTTGCTGTACTATTAACACACAGGGACAGAGGAGCTTTGTCATGTCATCACCAAGACTGGCTTTATGGAGAAAGTCATTAATCAAGGCAAGCAGGGCATTTTGCAAATATCCAGGCCTGGCGAACCCAACCACCTCAATTGAGGAAACTTATACCTGGAAGAATCTAAATGTGACTCAGCCCTCCCTGGAAATGACTGAGCTTCAGCCTGAAGGACTTCATTACCTGAGAGAAATCCTTATGGATCAGGCCTGAATTCTGTTTATCTATGCTTTGTTGAAGGTGAGCCTGTTTTCCTAAACTTGTATGTTCAGCTGTTCACCTGAACCTCTGGACTGGAGGGACTGTTGACACTCACAGTTCTCTGGATGGGTCACCACTTGCCCTGCCAGCACCTTGCTCTTACCCTGTTGGAAGGAAGTTTAATTAATACAGAGAAGATGTCATAGATGTGATGAGTTTTAAATGAACATATTATGATAACAAAAAATGTTCCAAAGTTCTACAATCTTCAGTGCCTCCCAAGAAAGATTTCTGGAAGTCACTTTATAGTTCCTAGGAATGACAGTCACATAGCAGGATTTTTTCTTCTTTTTATGCACTTTGTGCCATGGATTCTTTTGAGAATCTTAGGAAACCTATGGATCCCCTCCCTAGCAAAAGATACATCCATACAATAATTTTAATGTAATTGTTGAACTATCCCTAGACAGGTTAACAGGGCTCAGATTGAGATATATGATAACTCCTTGCATGGATGGTTTAAAAAGTGGACTCTTGAGTTAGGCCACCATATTTATTTATTGACCTGCTCTGATACTTGTGTGATCTTCAGCAAGCTGCTTAACCTCTCTGTTCCTCAGTTTCATTAGCTACAACATGGGAATAATATGATAGCTTTACTTCCTAAAGCTATGGTGTGTAATAAATGAGATAATGATATGATCTGCCACAGGGCTGTAGTGCTAAGTTCAGGGAGGAACTGTATTGTGACCGAACCTGCTATAATACTTTATCCACTCACTGACTTAGGTGAAGTTGTCGAGGGTGCTACCTGTTACATCACATAGCATCCCATGCCCTGAGGCAAAGTTCAGTTTACTTGCTATGTACTGGGAAACCATGGCAAGGTTTTAAGCAGGGGAGTGGTAAGATTTTTCATATTTTCTTTTCTTTTGCATTAAATGTGCAGAGAATGCACAAAATGAAAGCAGAGAGACCACCTGGGGAGAGAAAACTAGTCCTAGGTCACTAGTTGATGTGGAGAGTGAAGGAGAAGGAGTTGAGAATAATTCTGAGATTTTCGTCTTGAGTAGCTGCATGGTTTAGTGGCACCATTTATCCGGACAGTAAGAGGGCTTTGTTTTCATTCAGAAGTGGATATAATCATATCGATACACTTTGTTTTGAATGCTTGAGCTTGAGGACTGGATGGTCACTGACTTGGAGACGGCTGATAGGAAGTTGAAGGTATGAGAATGGTAGGGTGGATTTACACGAGGGAGTCATCAGCACATAAGTGTGAAGTTCTTGAGAACTTGGAATAACAAGAGAATAAGGACATGAAGAGGGCAAAACATACACCAACATTTATCAAAAAACGAAGAAGAAATCCATAAAGAAAACTGAAGTGAGCCAGAGGGCGAGATGAAAATCATGATTTGGGTCATGGACTCCATAAAAGGTAGAGGAGAAGGGGGCATTCAGTGAAGTCACATGATTCTAAATGATCATGTGAGATTAGAACTGAAAAGTACACAGTGTTTGCCAGAAAATTTTACGAGAATGTTGAAGGAAAGCATCCTCATAGTAAGCTGATACAGGAAAGGGGTGTGGGAAGTGGAAACCATGAGTGTGCATGACTCTTAAAGCCTCTGAATGCAGAAACCCAGGTGTGTTCGTGTACACAGAAGGACATGGGGAGAGGGGCTATCTTTGTACAGTCTGCCATAACAAAATACCACAGACTCGGGGCTTACACTTACTACTCACAGGTTTGGAAGCTGGGAAGTTGAAGACCAAGGTGCCAGCAAATCTGATTTCTGGTGAGGGCTGGCTTCCTGGCTGTCTTCTCATTGTGTTCTTACATGGGCTTTCCACAGTGCCAGTGAAGGCGGTGGGAAAGCTCTCTGGTGTCTCTTCTTACTAGGACACGAATCCTATTGGATCAGGACTATACTCTTACAACCTCATTTAATTACTTAATTACTTCCTTGTAAGCCTTATATCCAAATGCAGTTACACTGGGGGTCAGGGCTTGGACATAAGCATTTTGACCGGACACACTTCCATCCATAGTAGGGGCATTTGTGTGTGAGAAAAATTATCAATAAGTAAAATCTAGGATTTTTCTCGCTGATTTGGCCTGCAATTAGTGAGGCTGACTGCCTTATTCCCAGCTCAAAAAACTTCTAGTGTAAATGTTAACTTTTCTCCTAGATACCCACAATAAATTACTTGTGTTGATTGGCTCTTCAGCATCTATTGTTTAAAGATTTGGGAATACTGCCCCATGGAGCTCTGCAAAGCAACCACTTTGGCCACAATTCCTGATTACCTTAAGCCCATCAGTATGTTCCATGCTGCTGGCCACAGCGATGGTTAATGGATGGGCACATATCCCAAGTCAGGCTAATCAGAGCCAAAGACACTTAATTTCAGGGATTTTATTTAAACTCTCAGGGTTGCAGATCAAATTTCTTCTAGATTTGTTCCAGGAAACATGTAGGCCTAGATGCTATTGGCAACCATTTTGTGACTATGAAGGTGGTGAACTGTTGAGAAGCTGGAGCTGAAAAATAAAGGAAGAAAAAATGGGCCCTGCCTGCCCTGTTTCAGCCCATGCGTCTAGTCTCCCTCCAGGCTTTCTCAGAAATTGAGCTAATAAATTCCTTTTATTGCTTAGGCTAGTTGCAGTTGGGTTGCTTCTTAAATGTAAGCAAAAGCATTTTAGCTAATACACCCTTCCATTTCTTTGGACACAAGTTTAGAAATAAAAATTAAAATATCCATTTATTTTTTACTTTGCAGTTTACAGGAATATTTCACATCCATTATCTCATTTGATCTTGACAAACAGCATGCCATTTTAGAGATGAAGGTCATTAGTGGACAATTTGAAACTAGAATTTGCATCTTTGATTCTTACTCACTACATCACCATTAAATCTATTTTAAATATAATCAGTTGAATATTGAATCAGTAGTTATATGTTTCACTGCTAAGGCCATCTCCATGTTGTGTTTTTATTTTTAATGTATTGTTCTACATCACTAAATCCTTTTACAAAGGCTACTATGACCTGTAGTGAATAATCAATACTTTAAAAAAAAATCACAAAGTTACTTTAAATGCATTTAGCCGTCCAAGCCTAGATGGATTATATTCTGAAGTCTTAAAGAAACTTGCAGATTTACGCTATGCTTATTATTTTAAGATGATGATGATTGTCCTCATTTTTGAGACTTTTTGGAGAATGGGAGAGGCACAACAAGGGCAAACCTGAGAAAATACGATGTGATTTTCAAAAGGGAGATGTGAAGAATTACCTAAAGCTTGATGTAGAAAAATCTAAAACACTTCTTGAAGATAATTAAGAAGTGTCTCATTTGTGGAACTTTGGAGAAGAATTTGACAATTACTGGTATAAATCCTTTCTGTCTAGCTGACTTGGTCACTAATCCAAGTCAGTCATATCAGTAACAATAACTTGTTAGAGACCTGGTTACTATTTTGAAAGCTCAAAGTTATTCCACATTCTTCTGTGATCTCAGCAAAACTTTTTATTCTCCTCTGATAGCTTTATGGATAAGTAGATAAAATGAAAGCTGTGAGGTGAGAGAATTGAATAGATTTACAGGTAATTTAAAAACATACCCTAGGAATGACTGTGTCTGTGACTCAGCTGCCTAGAAAGGGGTTGATTCTATACTTCCTTTGGTGGCATGCTATCCACTTTATTCTGTGTGTGGCTCCTATTTTGTTTATTTTGTTGTTATTTTCCCTTTCATCCCCACTTGGAGTGCCATTTTTACCTCTTAAATGCTCACTCTGGTGTATTTATTATAATAAGTGACCTTCCTAGGTTTCTTAAATATGTTTATTTAGATATTGCCGTACCTTGGAAAAATATATGGAGTTGTGTGTGTGTGTTTGTGTTTTAAATCTGTTAAATGTAACTGAGATATAAATCAGATTCTCTTTCCACTTTTACTTCCACTCAATGTTATGTTTTAAAGAACTATTTATGTGTACTTGGTAAATCTGGTTTATTGCTCCTGACTATTACATAGTTTTCATAGCATTCAATCACATGCACTTGTCAAGTTCTTCTTATCCATTCTTCTGGAGATGAATATTACTTTCAAGAACAATGTTGCAGTAAACATCTTCACTTGCATCTCCTTATGGACCCGTATGAGAGATTCTCTGAGGCTCATTCCTAGGAATGAATAATGCCAAATTTTTCATCACACTGGCTGAACTACTGTGTACTTCCATCAGCTGTCTGTGGGGATTCCTTTTTTTCTGATAACTTCTAAGCATTTGATGTTATCCAGTTTTCTATTATTAGTAGTATTATTTGTATGAAGTTGTAGCTTATATTTTTAGCATTTCTATGATTATTAGGATTATCTGTTTGTATTTGTTTCCCAATTTTTGAAGTTTCTAATCTTATCCTTAGTCCATTTTTCTTTTGTTTTTTGGCTGATTTTCATAAATGTCCTAATGGTTCTACATATTAATTCCTTGTGCGTTTTGGATGACTCAAATGTCTTCTCTCAGTCTGTCACCTGCATGATAATTTTGTGTGCTTTGTTAAATTAAATTCTTTAATTTTGATATGGACAAATTAATCAATTTACACCTCAGTTACAATTACGCTTCTTAGAGTTTATGTAAGAAATCCTTGCCCACTTTAACATCTCGGAGACATTTTAATGTATTTTTGACCTTTGCCTTAATGGTTTTACCATTTCCTTTTAAGATTCTAATATACCGAGAGTTTTATATATATTGTATATGGATTTTAACTTTATTTTTCTTCAGCTAGTGAACCAATTTTGTTAACTACACTTACTAAATAGTCCAATTATTTTCTTTTTAATTTGTGATGCAAACTCTATACCCACATACACACACATATATGAAAATCCACATATACATCTTCAGTTCTGCTTCTGTAGTTTCGTATTTCATTGACCTAGTTTTCTCTTCTTGAACTAGTAATATATCCTAATTAATGTAATATGTTTCTGTGATATATCTTGCTTGCTGGTGGGGTAAGTCATCCATGTTTGCGTTTATTCGTAAAAATTTTCTCAGTTTTTTGTAAAGTTTTCTTTCACAAAAATTTAAAATTCGGTTTGTCAATCTCCTTCAGAAAACACTACCAGGCACAAAAGTTAATTCAAAATGGGCCAAAAAATTCGATTTAAATATGGAAATTGGAAAGGTGAAGCAAATAGAAGGCTCCACCAATTGCCCCCCACCACTGCAAGGACACCAATTGGACACCTATTTACACACACAAGAAAAAATCTTTATAAGAACCAAACACCAGGTGAGCACCCACAGCACCTGGTTTTGACTTCACATGGCTGAAAGTGGGACCAAAGAGATAGAAAAAACCAGTCCTGAATCACCAACACCACCCTTCTCCCACTCCCAACAGTCGCAATGTGGTGCAGAGAGCTTCTCTGGGCACTGGAGGAGGGAGAACACAGCAACTGTGAGGCATTGAACTCAGTGCTATTGTGTTAGAGAAGAAAGGAAAACCAGACCAAACTCAGCTGATGCCCACCCATGGAGGGAGCATTTCACCCAGCCCTAGACAGCCTGGAATCACCAAGTGCCTGCAAACCTCAACACTGAGGGCTCCAGTGTTTTGTGTGTCCAAGTAAACTTGAAAGGCAGTCTAGGCCATAAGGACTGTAACTTTTAGGCAAGTTCTAGTGCTGAATTGGGCCCAGAGACAGTGGACTGGCATTGGGGGGCGGGGACCAGGTCGGGCAGTAAATGACATACTGAGAAACCAGCTGGGGCAGCCAAGGGAGTGTGGCATCACCCCTGCTCTAACCCCAGGCTGCACAGCTTGTGGCTCCAGAAGAGACCTCTTCCTTCCACTTGTGGAGAGGAGAGGGTAGAGTAAGGAGGATTGTCTTGCATCTTGGATATCAGCTCAGGCACAACAGGATAGGGCACTGGTCAGAGTCATAAAGCCCCTGTTCCAGGTCCTAGCTCCCAGATGGCATTTCTAGACACATCTTGGGCCAAAAGGGAGCCTACTGCCTTGATGAGAGGGACTCAGTTCTGGCAGCATTTATCACCTGCCAACTGAAGAGCCCTTGGACCCTGAACAACTGGTAGTGATACCCAGGTACTATGCCGAGGGCCTTGGGTGAGTCTCTGAGATTTACCGGCTTCCAGTACTAGCACAGTCACAGGGGAGTAGAGCACCAAGGCTCTTGGGGTCCACGATTCCAGGACTTGACCCTTGGCTGGCATTTCTGGACCTTACCTGGGCCAGAGGGGAGTGCACTGCTCTGAAGGGTGAGTCCCAGGCCAGGCAGTATTCACTACAAGTTGATTTAAGAGCACTTGAGCCTTAAAAGAATATGTGCAGTAGTCTAGTAGTACTCCTTGTGGCCCCGGATGGCAGTGGCTTTGGGGTGATGCTCCTCTGTCTTTGGAAAGGGGAGGGAAGAGTGGGAGGACTGCATCTTGTGGCTTGAGTGCCAGCTCAGCTGCAGTATAATAGAGCACCATGTAGACGTCTAAGATTTTTGACCTCTATGGTTCCTAAATCCCAGATGCCACCTTTGGACCCAGCCAAGGCCAGGGGGAGTTCATCACCCTGAAAGGAAGAACACAGGCCTGACTGGCTTTGTCACCAGCTGATTATGGAGTCTCGGGGCCTTGAATAATCATAGGCAGTAGCCAGGGAGTAGTTACAGCAGGCCTTGGATGAGACCCAGTGCTGTGCTGGTTTCGGGTCTTTCCCAGTGCAGTCATAGTGGTGGTGGCTACATTCCACCCCCAGCTTTAAGTAGCTCAGAACAGACACAGAGAGAGATATTCTGTTTGTTTGGGAGAAAGTAAGAAAACAGAATAAGAGTCTCTATCTGCTAGTCCAGAAAACTCTTCTGGATCTTGTCCAAGACCACCAACGTGATACCCCTATGAGTCTACAAGAGCCACAGCATTACTGGGCTTGGATTATGCCCTAAAGCAGATAGAGTTTAGATTACAATACCCTAGTCTTTTCAAATATCTGGAAAGCCTTCCCAAGAAGGATTGGTACGAATAAACCCAGACAGTGAAGACTACATTAAATACCTAACTCTTCAATGCCCAGACACAAATGAATATCTTTTAGCATCAACGCCATCCAGGAAAACATGACCTCATCAAATGAATTAAACAAGGCACCAGAGACCAGTCCTGGAGAAACAGAGATATGTGATCTTTCAGACAGAACATTTTAAAAAAATGTGTTGAGGAAACTCAAAAAAATTCAAGATAACACAGGGAAGGAATTCAGAATTTTATCAGATAAATTTAACAGATTTAAATAAAAAGAATCAAGCAGAAATTCTGGAGCTGAAAAATGCAGTTTATATACTGAAGAATGCATCAGAGTCCTTAAAGAGCATAACTGATCAAGGAGAAGAAAGAATTAGTGATCTTGAAGACAAGTTATTTGAAAATACATGATCAGAGGAGACAAAATTAAAAAGAATAAAAGACAATGAAGCATGTCTATGGCACCTAGAAAATAGCCTCAAAAAGGAAAATCTAAGAGTTATTAGCCTTAAAGAGGAGATAGAGAAAGAGATAGGGGTAGAAAGTTTATTCAAAAGGATGATAACCAAGAACTTCCCAAACCTAGAGAAAGCTATCAATATCCAAGTACAAGAAGGTTGTAGAAGACCAAGCAGATTTGACTCAAAGAAGACTACTCAAGGCATTTAATAATCAAACTCAAAAGAGTCAAGATAAAGAAAGGATTCTAAAAGCAGCAAGATAAAAAAACAAAAAACATACAATGGAGTTCTAACACATCTGGCAGCAGACTTTTTAGTGGAAACTTTACAGGTGAATGTGGTTTGACTGTGTCCCCACCCAAATCTCATCTTGCATTGTAGCTCCCATAATTCCCACGTGTTGTGAGAGGGACCCAGGTGGAAGATAATTGACTCATGGGGCAGTTTCCCCCATAATGTTCTCATGGTAGTGAATAAGTCTCACAAGATCTGATGGTTTTATAAGGGGAAATCCCTTTTGCTTGATTCTCATTCTCTTCTCTTATCTGCTGCCATGTGAGATGTGCCTTTCACCTTCTGCCATGATTGTGAGGCCTCCCCAGTCATGTGGAACTGTGAGTTCATTAAACCTCTTTCTTCTGTAAATGCCCAGTCTCAGGTATGTCTTTATCAGCAGCATGAAAATGGACTAATACAGTAAATTAGTATTGGTAGAGTGGGGCACTGCTGTAAAGACACCCAAAAAATGTGGAATCAATTTTGGAACTGGGTAACAGGCAGAGTTTAGAGCAGTGCAGAGGGCTCAGAAGAAGACAGGAAAATGTGAGAAAGTTTCTAGAGACTTGTTGAATGGCTTTGACCAAAAGGCTGGTAATGATATGGACAATGAAATCCAGCTGAAGTTGTCTCAGATGGAGATGAGGAACTTGTTGGGAACTGGAGTAAAGGTGACTCTTGCTATGTTTTAGCAAAGAGACTGGCTGCATTTTTCCCCTGCCCTAGAGATTTATGGAACTTTGAACCTGACAGAGATGATTTAGGGTATCTGGCAGAAGAAATTTCTAAGCAGCAAAGCATTCAAGAGGTGACTTGAGTGCTGTTAAAAGCATTCCATTTTAAAAGGGAAACAGCATAAAAGTTCAGAAAATTTGCTGTCTGACAGTGTGATAGAAAAGAAAAACCCATTTTCTGAGGAGAAATTCAAGCCAGCTGCAGGAATTTGCATAAGTAATGAGGAGTTAGATGTTAATTGCCAAGACAATGGGGAAAATGTTTCCAGGGCATGTCAGAGACCTTTGTGGCAGCCCCTCACATCACAGACCTGGAGGCCTAGGAGGAAAGAATGGTTTTGTGGGCTGGGCCCAGGGCCCCCATGCTGTGTGCAACCTAGGGAGTTGGTTTCCTGCCTCCCAGCCACTCTAGCCATGGCTAAAAGGGGCCAAGGTACAGCTTAGTCTTTTGCCTCAGAAAGTGCAAATCCCAAGCCTTGGCAGCTTCCACAAGATGTTGAGCCTACAGGTACACAGAAATTAAGAATTGAGGTTTGGGAACTTCTGCCTAGATTTCAGAGGTTGTATGGAAACACCTGGATGTCCAGGCAGAAGTTTGCTTCAAGGGAAGGCCTATCATGGAGAATCTCTGCTTGGGCAGTGTGGAAGGGAAATGTGGGTTTGAAACTCGTACACAGAGTTTCCACTGGGGCACTGCCTAGTGGGTCTATGAGAAGGCCACCATGCTCCAGATCCCAGAATGGTAGATCTGCCAACAGCTTGCATTGCATGACTGGAAGAGCTGCAGACACTCAATGCCAGCCCATGAAAGCAGCCAGGAAGGAGCCTATACCCTGCACAGCCACAGGGGTAGAGCTGCCCAAGACCATGGAACCCACCTCTTGCATCAGCATGACCCAGATGTGAGACATGGAGTCAAAGGAGATCATTTTGGAGCTATAAGATTTGACTGTCTCGCTGTATTTTGGACTTGCATGGGAACTTTAGCCCCTTCATTTTGGTCAATTTCTCCCATTTTGAATGGGTGTATTTATCCAGTGCCTGTATCCCCATTATAGCTAGGAAGTAACTAGCTTGCTTTTGATTTTACAGGCTCATAGACAGTAGGGATTTGCCTTGTCTCAGATGAGACTTTGGACTGTGGACTTTTGAGTTAATGCTAAAATGAGTTAAGACTTTGGGGGGCTGTTGGGAAGGCATGATTGGTTCTGAAATGTGAGGATATAAAATTCAGGCGGGGCCAGAAGTGGAATGATATGGTTTGGCTGTATACCCACCCAAATCTCATCCTGAATCATAGCTCCCATAATTCCCACATGCTGTGGGAGAGACCCAGTGGGAGATAATTGAATCATGGGGGCAGTTTCTTCCATACTGTTCTCATGGTAATGAATAGTTTCAAGAGATCTGATGGTTTTATAAGGGGAAACCCCTTTTGCTTGATTCTCATTCTCTTCTCTTGTCTGCAGCCATGTGAGATGGGCCTTTCACGTTCTGCCATGATTGTGAGGCCTCCCCAGCCACATATAACTGTAAATTTATTAAACATCTTTCTTTTGTAAATTGCGTGGTCTCAGATATGTCTTTATCAGCAGTGTGAAAACAGGTTAAGGCACAGGCCAAGAGAGAATGGCATATTTATTTATTTATTATTATTATTATTTTTATTTATTATTATCATACTTTAAGTTCTAGGGTACATGTGCATAACGTGCAGGTTTGTTACATATGTATACTTGTGCCATGTTGCTGTGCTGCACCCATCAACTCGTCATTTACATCAGGTATAAATCCTATGCAATCCCTCCCCCCTTCCCCCTCCCCATAATAGGCCCCGGTGTGTGATGTCCCCCTTCCCGAGTCCAAGTGATCTCATTGTTCAGTTCCCACCTATGAGTGAGAACATGCAGTGTTTGGTTTTCTGTTCTTGTGATAGTTTGCTAAGAATGATGGTTTCCAGCTGCATCCATGTCCCTACAAAGGACACAAACTCATCCTTTTTTATGGCTGCATAGTATTCCATGGTGTATATGTGCCACATTTTCTTAATCCAGTCTGTCACTGATGGACATTTGGGTTGGTTCCAAGTCTTTGCTATTGTGAATAGTGCCGCAATGAACATACGTGTGCATGTGTCTTTATAGCAGCATGATTTATAATCCTTTGGGTATATCCCCAGTAATGGGATGGCTGGGTCATATAGTACATCTAGTTCTAGATCCTTGAGGAATCGCCATATTGTTTTCCATAATGGTTGAACTAGTTTACAATCCCACCAACAGTGTAAAAGTGTTCCTATTTCTCCACATCCTCTCCAGCACCTGTTGTTTCCTGACCTTTTAATGATTGCCATTCTAACTGGTGTGAGATGGTATCTCATTGTGGTTTTGATTTGCATTTCTCTGATGGCCAGTGATGCTGAGCATTTTTTCATGTGTCTGTTGGCTGTATGAATGTCTTCTTTTGAGAAATGTCTGTTCATATCCTTTGCCCACTTTTTGGTGGGGTTGTTTGTTTTTTTCTTGTAAATTTGTTTGAGTTCTTTGTAGGTTCTGGATATTAGCCCTTTGTCAGATGAGTAGATTGCAAAAATTTTCTCCCATTCTGTAGGTTGCGAGAATGGCATGTTTAAAGTGCTGAAGGATAAAAGGAACTTTTACTCTAGAATAGTATATTCAGTGAAAATATCCTTCAAACCTGTAAGAGAAATAGTTTCCCAGCATACAAAAGTATAGTGATTTCATCAACATCAGACCTATCCTACAAGAGATTCTTAAGAGAGTACTTCAGTCAGACAGAAAATGCTACTAATGAGCAATAGAAATTATCTAAAGGTACAAAACTCACTAGTGATAGTAAATACACAGAAAAGTACAGAATATGATAACACTACAACTGTTGTATGTAAACTACTCTTATCTTAATAGAAAGACTAAATAATAAACTAATCAAACATGATAACTACACTGCTGGCATGTAGTCATGAAATAAAACATGAAAAAACTTAACTACAACAACCTTTCAAAACATAGCACAATAAAATATAAATAGAAACAACAAAAAGTTAAAAAGCAGGGTCATGAAATTAAGGCATAGAGTTTTATTCATTTTCTTTTTACTTGTATGTTTGTGCAAAGGGCATTAAGTTGTTATCAGGTTAAAATAATGAGTTATAAGGTAGTATTTGCAAGCCTCACACTAACTTCAAACCAGAAAACAAACAAGGGAGACACAAAAAATAAAAAGAAAGAAACTAAATCATATCACCAGAGAAAATCACCTTCACTAACAGAAGACAAGAAAGAAAGGAAGAAGGAAGAGAAGGCCACAAAACAACCAGAAAACAAATAACAAAATGTCAGGAGTAAGTCCTTACTTATTAATAATAACATTGAATATAAATGGGCTAAACTCTTCAATGAAAAGGCATAGAGTGACTGAATGGATGAAAAAATAAGACCCATTGATCTGTTGCTTACAAGAAACACACCTCACCTATAAAAACACACATAGACTGAAAATAAAGGAATAGGAAAAGATATTCCATGACAATGGAAACCAAAAGCAGAATTACTATACTTATTTCAGACAAAATAGATTTCAAGACCAAAACTATAAGAAGAGACAAATAAGGTCATTGTATAATGAGGAAGGGGTTGGTTCAGCAAGAAAATATAACAATTGTAAATACATAAGCACCCAACACTGGAGCACCCAGAAACATATATAAAAGTATTAATAGAGATAAAAAGAGAGGTAGACCCTGATACAATAATAGCTGGAGACTTCATTACTCCACTTTCAGCATTGGACAGCTCTTCCAGACAGAAAATAAACAACAACAAAAAAAATTGGGCTTCATCTGCACTATAGACCAAATGGATCCAATAAATATTTACAGAACATTTCATCTAATGGTTACAGAGTACACATTCTTTTCCTCAGCATACAGATCATTCTCAAGGGTAGACCATATGTCAGATCACAATACAAGCCTTAACACATTCAAAATTGTTGAAATAATATCAAGCATCTTCTCTGACCACAATGAAATAAAATTAGTAATCAATAACAAGAGGAATTTTGGAAACTATACTGATACGTGGAAACTAAACAATATGTTCCTGAATGACCAGTGAGTCAATGAAGAAATTAAGAAAGAATTTGAAAAAATTTTTGAAGCAAATGAAAACAGAAACACAACATACCCAAACCTATAGAATACAGCAAAAATAGCACTAAGAGGAAATGTTATAGCTATAAGTGCCTACATCAAAAAGAGGAAAAACTTCAAATAAACAATATAAATGTGCATTTTAAAGAACTAAAAAAGTAAGAGCCAACCAAATAAAAAATTAGTAGAAGAAAAGAAATAATAAATATCAGAGCAGAAATAAATGAATTTGAAATGAAGAAAATAGTACAAAAAATCAATAAAAGATGTTTTTTTGAAAATTTAAACACATTGGCAAACCTTTAGCCAGACTAAGAAAAAAAGGAAAAAAGATCCAATTAAATAAAATCAAAAATGAAAAAGGAGACATTACAACTGATACTGCAGAAATTCAAAGGGTCATCAGTAGTTACTGTGAGCAACTGTATGCCAATAAATTGGAAAATCTAGAAGAAATGGGCAAATTCCTAGACACATGCATCCTACCAAGATTGAACCAGGAAGAAACCCAAAACCTGACAGAACAATAGCAAGTAACAAGATAAATACCTGACAAAGAAGTGGTATCTAGGATACACAAAGAATGCCTATACTTTAATGATAAAAGGCAAACAGCCATGTCACAAACATGTGACAGACATGTCACAAAAAGGATATTGAATTGCCAATTAGCACATGGAAAAGTACTGAACATAATTATTCATCAAATAAATGCCCATTAAAACCACATTCATCAGAATGGCTAAAATTAGGGAAGGCACAGTGGCTCACATTTGTAATCCAAGAACTTTGGCAGGCCAAGGCAGGAGGACTGCTTGAGACAAGCATGGGCAGCAAAGCAAAAAACCATCTCTTCAAAAAATTTTAGAAAAGTAGCTGGGCATGGTTGCATGTGCCTGTAGTGCAGCTACTTGGGAGGCTGAGGTGGAAGAATGACTTGAGCCTGGGAAGTCAAGGCCACAGTGAGCTGTGATTATGCTGGCACTCCAGCCTGGGGGACGGAGCAAGGCCCTGTCTCAAACAAACAAGCAAATCTTAAAATTAAAATAACTGACCATAAAAAATGTTGCTGATGTGGAGCAACCACAAAATGCTGGGGGTATAAAATAGTACAACCATTTTGGAAAAGATCTGACAGTTTTTTATCAAATGAAACCCTTAACTAAATACTTAATCCTCTGACAAAGCAGTTTTACTCTTGGGTATTTACCCAGGAGAAATTAAATATCTTCACAGAAAGACATATAAGAATGTTCAATTTTAATCATAATAACTCTAAACTGGAAACAGCCCAGATATCTCCATCAATATGAGAATAATCAAACTATGGTATTTCCATACAACAAATCACAATTCAACAATCAAATGAAATGAACTACTGATACAGGCAACAACATGAATAATTCTAAGAATGTTACTTTGAGTAAGATAAATCTTATACAATAAAGTATATATTGTCTGTTTCTGTGTACATAAAGTTCTAGAATAGGTAAATTTTTCTATGGTGAAAATATCAGAACAGTGGTTGACTGTGATGGGGGGCAGGAGTTGGTGAGGAAGGGTCATGTTCTACATCTTGATAAAAGTTTGGTTTACAAATGTGTATGCATTTGTCAAACTTGATGCATGTGCAGTTAGAATCTATGCATTTAATTACATGCATTAAATGTATTCATGTGCATTTTACCCCAAAAGAAAAACATGCAAAGAAATACTCAATTCAATTTAATAATATGCATTCTAATGTTGATTTTTAAAGGTCAAACTCTAAAATATATGAAGAGTTTGATTCTAAGCCAAATATGAGTGATCATGGCCCAGGACACAGCCTCAAGAGGTCCTGACAAACAGTGCCCTAAGTGGTTGGGTTACAGCTTGGTTTTATACATTTTAGAGAGACAGAAGTTATAGGCAAAGACATAAATTAATACATGTAAGGTATTCATTGATTTGGTTTGGAAAGGTGGGACATCTGGAAGCAGGGGGCGCTCACAGGTCATAGGTAGAGTCAAAGATTTTCTGATTGGCAATTGGTTGAAAAAATAAGCTTTGCCTAAAGAGTGAAGGCAGCAGAAAGAAATGCTTGAGTTAGAATAAGGGGGATTATGGAAGCCAAGATTCCTGTTATGTAGATGAAGCCTCCAAATTAGAAGGCTTCAGAGAGAATAGATGGTAAATATCTCTTATGGGACCCAAAAAGCTGTCGGACTCTTAGCTAAATCTCTCCTGGGTCAAGAAAAGGAACGAGATTCTTTACAGACTGTGAATTTCCTCCACAAGAGATGGCTTTGCAGGGCCATTTCAAAATATGCCAAAGCAATATATTTTGGCGTAAAATACTTTGATTTCCTTTAGGGCCTCCTATCTTTCATGTAATGTTATACCAGGGTCAGGTTGGAGTTGGGTATCTTATTGCTGCAGAGTCTGTTTTGTCAGTCCTACTATCTGATCTCATTTTAATGTTAATGCTGGTCAATTTTACCTAAACTCCAAAGGGAGAGAACATAATAAGGCAAGTCCTGTCTCCCTTCCCATTATGGCCTGAACTAGTTTTTCAGGTTTTTCACTCCTTGAACAAGTGGGTGTGTCTGTTCAATTAGCAAAGGGACTTAGAATTTGATTTTTGGTTTACACTAATATGTTAAGGGGGATACACACTGAGTTTGAAATTTACTTTTAAATGCAAATTAAAATTGATGAATATAGAGAGACAGAGGGATAGACATGTGGTAAATAAAGCCTAGTAAAATATAGTCGTAGGTTGTGGGTGGTGAGTATGTGAGTGCTTGCTGTAAAATTCTTTCAACTTAGCTGTTCTAATAATTTGTTCATTCACTTGAATTTCCTATGTTATTGATCATATAATTTCCAAATAATGACTGCTTGTTTTCTCTTCCAGTCTTATAGCACCTCCAGTATTATGTTGCACAATAGTGATGATGGCAGGTATGGTGGATGCTTTGGATTAGTTTGCTAAGCATCTTTTCCAACCTCATTCTGATGTGTTTATTGGAGAAGGTTCAGCGAATGAAGCAGACATTTTGCTGGCGTGGATTTTAGAAGAGATGACATGTCGTATTATTGCAGAAACTTTCTTGTGAAGCCCAAATATCTGAGACAGTTTCAGTTAATTTAGAAAGTTTATTTTGCCAAAGTTGAGGACATGCGACTGTGACATGGACTTAGGAAATCCTGATGACATGTGCCCAAAGTGGTTGGGGCACAACTTGGTTTATATGTTGTATGACATCAATCAATATATGTAAGAAGTACATTGGTTTGGTCCAGAAAGGCAGGGACAACTCGAAGGAGGGAGGGGGCTTCCAAGTAATAGGTAGGTGAGAGACAAGTGGTTGCATTCTTTTGAGTTTCTCATAAGCCTTTTCAAAGGAGGCAATCAGATAGGCATCTATCTCAGCAGAGGGATGACTTTTAACAGAATAAGAGGCAGGTTTGCCTTGAGCAGTTCCCAGCTTGACTTTTCCCTCAAGCTTAGTAATTTTGGGGCTCCATGATTTTCTTTTCACATTGTTCAATAGGCAGGTACAGATAATTTATATCTCTCATTTTGAAAAAGTATGTAATATATATGTAAGTTACATTGCATAATAATAAACACATGTGCTATACCCACAACCCAAGTGAAGAATTAGAAATACTATCAACACTATTGAATCTGCCTGTGTATATTTCCATGCTTTCTCACTCTGCCACATGCCACATGCCCCAGAGATAATCACTGTTTTGAATTTTGTTTATAAGACCCTTTGCTTAGTTTTTAGATGCTATTATCACATATAGATATGAGCTTGTTTGTTTGTGATCTTACATAAATGGTATAATTGTGTATGTCATTGCTTGCTTTCATATGTATATAAAGGTATTATACTGTATTAAGTCTTCTAGTTCTTGCTTTTTTCTCTTAACATTATATTTCTAAGATTTATTCCTATAGCTATTTATAGCTATAGTTCATTTAATTTTTAATGCTGTATTTTCTAGTGTGAATATTCTGCAATTTATCCAATCTCTTATTTGCAAACAGTTTTTGCTATTCCCTTATTTGCTACAATCCTGTTATGAACATGCTAGTTACTGTATCCTGGTATACATGTGCAAGAGTTTCCCCAGGGTGTGCCCAACCAAGGAATAACTGTGTCTTCAGATATGTGAATTCTCAAATTTACAAGAGAAGGTCAAATTGCTAGCCACAGTTTGCTCTATTTACCCTCTGTCAAAAGTGCATGAGTTTTCATGATTCATCTCCCTTAGGACACTTACCAGATTTCTTAGTTTTTGCCAATCCACTCTAAAATGATATCTTATTACGATCTTAATTTGTATTTCCTTCCTTGGTAATGAAAACTTTTTTCTTGTGTTTATTTGCTAGTTGTAATTCTTTTCTGTATGAAATATCTTTTGTCCATTTAAATTTTTTGTTTTTTAATTGGTTTGAATAATTCTTTTTGTATTCTAAATAGTATTTCTTTGTCATGTGTATGTTGAAATACTTTCTCCTGCTTTGTGCTTGTCTTTATGTACTTTTAGTGTTTTATGATGAATGGATATTAATTTTAATATATAATTTTCAGTGCTTTTGCATATGTTTATTGAGTTTTGTGATGTGTTTAAGATATTTTTTCCTATCTTGGATCATATTCTATGAATACAATTGGCTTGTCATTTTCATATTCTTTGGTAGTTTTGGTGACAAATTTATTCTGCTTTCTTAGAATGGATGGGGACTAACATGTCATCTGTAAGTCTCTAGAAGAGTTTGTGTATTTTGGAACCATTTATTTGAAAATTTGATAGAACCTGACTGAAAAATGACTTTCCTGTATAAAGATTTTTAATTATTGATTCTATTTCCTTATAATTTCTCATACAATTTAGGTTATATTTCTTCTTGAATCAGTACTGTTTTATTTTTCTAGTAAGTATCCATTTTATCTGTTGTCAAATTCATTGTAATACAAATTGTTTTTCATGTTATTTTATTCCTTTTTACATCTGTGTGGAAGATGTTCATATGCCCTTCTCTCCCTTCTTCTTCCTGCCACCCTACCCCTGACTTATGATTACTAGGCTTTTCTCTATCTCAATAGACTTTTCAAAGAATCAGCTTTGGCTTTTTGATCCTGTTCTTTGATTTGGTCTTATTTTATATTCTTCTTCTTCTTCTTCTTTTTTTTTTTTTTTTTTTTTTTTTTTTGACTTTTTGGGTTCATTTTGTTTTCCTCTAAATTCTTAAGCTGGATGTCTAACAAATTAACCTTCAGCTTTTTTCCCCAATACAAACATTTAGAACTATAAACTTCTTTCCAGATACCAATTTTGTTTCAATGTACAAGTTTTGATAGATTTAATTTTAATTTTCATTTAAATATATCTTTAAACTTCCATTGTAATTTTGTAATCCTCTTTATTTTTATCTTTAGTTTTTGTTTTATTAACTTATCTGCTCTTTTATCTTCCTTTTCCTTTATTTTGATTTATCCTGGTATTTTATTTCTAAATTCTTAGCTCAATAAATTTCAGTCTCTATTTCTTTTATACCTATTCAAGGCTATATATTCTTCCCAAAATATCACTTCTGCAGTTTTTCACAAATTCATCCCAGTAGTTCCTCATATTCCAAATTTTCACTGTATGATTTCGTGCTATGTGAATAGAAAGAGCAACCTTTTTTTTTTTCTTTTTAGATAGATCTGAAGACTCTCACATTTTCTCACCTGAAAAATGGGGTTTGTATCTGTTAAGGCTCTTTCAATTCCATAAGACGAGAAACTCAGTTCCAACCTATTTAATAGGAAGGGAGGCTGGGCACGCTTCATGCCTCCCTTGTTACAGTAGTCGTGCCTATAATCCCAGAACTTTGGGAGGCCGAGGTGGGAGGATTGAGGCCAGGAGTTCACGACCAAACCAGGCAATATAGGCAGCCATGAATTTACAAAAATTAAAAAAAAAATAGCCAAGTGTGGTGGCACATGCCTGTAGTCCTAGCTACTCAGCTACTCAGGAGGCTGAGGTGGGAGGATCACTTCAGCACAGGAGTTCAAAGCTGCAATGAGCTATAATTATACCACTGCACACCAGCTTGAGCAACAGAGTGAGACCCTATCTCAAAAAAAAAAAAGAGCAGGGATGGTGGGAATGTCATGACTCATGTAACTTAAAAGGTCAGGGATATGTATAATTTAAGAGTATCTTCTGGGATTGGCTTAAACAAGGTGAACAGTCTCCAGTCTTTATTTTTTGTTTTTCCATTTCTTTTCTGTTATTCCTTTGTGTTGTCTGCAATCTCAGGCTTCCCATAGGAAGATTGTCATAGTAGCTTCAATTTAGATATAAAGCAGCCAACTTGCAACACTACAGAGTCAAACATGAAGATGAAAACCGCAAAATAAGAACATCCCAACAGAAAGAAGCATAGGTTCCTGATTGTATCATGATGCTGCCTCATACTTATGCTTCTATAAGTATAAGAAGCATACTCTATGCTCACTTTTTAAGAGTTATTATATGTAAGATTTTGTTTCTTCTTGCCAAATGCAGTCCTAACTGAAAGCATTTGAAAAGCTCATAATACAGAGACTAGCTCAAACCAAATGCTCAGTGAATCATAGCAATTACCACTCAACACTCCCTAGGAGTGATATTTTCTTAGAGCATACAAACCATACTATGGAGCTTATCAAACCATACTATGTGGTCACTATCTATCAATATTTTATTTTTTGGACTTCCATAAGATCAAATCCCTTTTCTGAAATCAGGTTCAGGTTCCTGCCTAGGAAGGGAAAACAAGGATTTGGGATTTTAAATGATGCGTGTGACTTAGATTTTCTCCCCGAAGAAAAGATTGTGTCCCATGGAGCAATGTTTGAGCAGGTATGAGTGGGTCTGGGGAAAGCTGATGAGTAATTCCCTTTTACTGGCATCTAGGTCATTTCAATTGTGTTCCATAAGACACAGAGAAGACAGCCAAAGGAAAATTCAGGGTTGCCACAGCTGACATAGTTTCCATGTCTAATCAATGACTCTGCAGCTCATATGAATGAGAAATTTTAAATTGATTACACAGCAGTAAATGAGTACTTCACTGTCTTTTCTGTGTGAAAAATGGCTATGTTCATCCTGTCAAATGGAATAAGATGATTACATGCACTGTTGTTTTATAACAGTTATCCCATCAATAAAACATGATTTCACATCTTTCAAGGGGAGTTAAAGTGCTAACATTTATTTTGAAATAAAAAGGAGACATTTATAAAAGCTTCCTATTTAAAGTCCTCTAAACCATTTAAATAATAAGAATAGTATTTCTACATTTACCTTTTGGTAAGTTATAGCTAACAGAAAGCTGAAAAAATAAATAATAGTTTAGTTAAAAGGAGCAGAAAAAATATTGAATCAGAAACTCCTTCCCTCTCCCTATTCACACTGTGATGGATTGTGAAAAGGGTTTTGTTCTTTAACCCCCTGCCAGTGTCCATGCCCTTTACAAGGCGACATTACCATCCCTTCCGTCAAGGGTGAGGTCTAGAGACTGCCTGTGGCAGTTTTAAAGTACAGCCCCCAAAGTCTTTGACACTCTTTCACTGAGAGATGGGCTTATGTTTCCTCTCCTTGAATCTGGGTACTCACTGCTTGACGAAAGGAATGTGGTATAAGTGGTGCTGTATCAGTGTCTGGGCCAAGCCTTAAGAAACTTAGCTGTTATTTCCTGTCTCTTGTGATGCTCACTCTTAGGACCCAGCCATTATCCCCCTGGAGAGTATCACAGGAGAGAAATTTGCCAGCTAGATGATGGGATCATCTTGGAGGTGGATCTTTCAGCCCTAGTTTAGCTTCCCAGCTGATATCTACTGAAGCAGGGATGAATTTCTCTACCAAGCTCTGCAAAGAGCAGATCTGTGAGCAAAACAAACGGTTGTTGTTTTAAATTGCTATGTTTTGAGGCGGTTTGTTACATAGAAATTGGTAGCTGGAATACTGCCCTTGAATATGAGCTATGTGTGTTTTGCTCTAGCCAATAGAATGGAGGAAGTGATGTTGTGCCAGTTCAGAGCCCCGTATGTATACTCAAAAGGCCTTGAGAGCTTCTGTTCTCTTGGTATCCTACCTTTGGAGACTGTTGGAAGATGAGAGACATGTGGCCAGCTGCTCAGTGACCCAGCCAACAGCCAGCCTATCTGTAGAAATGTAAGACCATTCTAGACAAATCAGCTTTCTACCAAATGACCACAGATGCATGAGCAAGCTAGTCAAGAGCCACAAAGCCTAGCCCAGACTAGAGCATCTTGAAGGTTTCTCTTACTAGAATCATTTTGGCCTTTATCATTAATAGGATGTTGTTGTGGATGGGCAACAGATCACACCAGCAAGTCCCTCTCTATGTTTACAACAAGTTAAGGCTAAATTCCAACCATGATGCATGTTTGTTAGGAAGTAGGTATTAGCATTGAGACACGGGTACAAATAGATGACAAGGTAAGAAAGAAGAATGTTTTGAGGTAGCAAAGTATAGTACTAGCTCAAAATAATTATTAATACAAAATTAAATTTTAAAAATGGAATATATCAACAATAGAATGCAATATAGTACTGAAAATGAGTTAACTAAAACCACATGTATCAATGGGAGCATCTCAAGAATATAATGGTTAATGAAAATACAACTTGGGCGGCAGACTGAAGTGTTTTCCTACTAGGTATCTAAAGTTTTGCAACAGTTGGCCGTGTAATTAGACACTGCTATTTGGGTGGGCTGCATGGAAAAGGGTATTGCTTATAGTTTATTGGAAGTAAGAAAATGGATTTTATGAGTTATATAAGAGCTGTCAAAAGACAAAATTACCACCATCACCACCCCAAATTAGTTTGAAGATCTAATTGGCTTTTGTTTGTGATTCTAGAATCAGGCAACACCTTATTTAATAAAATAGAATAGTATTCTGCTGGGCATGAGAGAACAGTTGGTTTTTGTAAGGTGGGAACAATTCTTGAAAAGCAGGTTGGTTAACACTGGTTTACTACATGTTACTTTTCTTGGAGGGGTTAAAGCACAGTGAACTTATGCTGACTTAGGCAGACTTGGTTGCTGTGAATCTCTTGTTTTCAGGAAAGATTGATCTGTTTGGGAGTTTACTTGCTTTCTTAAAGTTTCAGTTTGATGATGTGGCATTTAGGATTAGTGACTCCATTTCAGTTTGGTCTGGTCTGCTGAGGCCTTAGTGCAGAAGCTCAGTCCAAAACAATGACCTCTTTTAATTTTGTTTAATAAAGCATTTTCAAAATTTGGTCAAGTTTATATAAAAAATAACATTTCAGCCTAATAAGCTATCTATCACAATCAATAAGCTATTGGTGTTTTAACAGACAATAATTCTTGACAATTATGGAGTATATATAAACATATCAATGAGTTAGACTTTAGCTTTCATTTAGTTTTATGAGAGAAAAGGGATCATACATTGCTCAGAATTGGGTTGCATAAGATTTTCATAAATGTTATTTAGTATATTCACAATATACTTGTCCTCTAATTCCATGGACTCAGTTTCTGCTAGTAGGGCATTGTTTACTTCTACCTTAATCAATGCTTTTGGAAACCGGCGCACAATAGGGCAAAAGTGCATAATTATTCTGACACATCCTGAGATTTGCATTACAGAGGCTGCCACAAGGCTTAAAGCTTGATTCATGCTTAGTGGTGAATTTCTTCTGAAATTGTGATTTTTCACTCTGCCAAATAGCTCTGCAGATTTTCAAGATCTGTGATTACATCAACTGAGGGTCTTTCACTCTGGGAAATGAGTCCTATCCCCACTTGCCTTCTCCCACATCTGGTCTGTGACTATATGCCAGTACTCTAAAAACTGATCAGCAGTGTTCTTTCTTCCTCTCCAGTTTTGTTTTTGCTGTGGATTAGATTATATTACTCCCTCCCTGTTAGAGGTGTATACATCCATACTTTAACATGTGACTTCACAATGCTTCTTGCTGTAGGAGGGGTATACCTCCCTTGTCTCCTGACCTGGGGCTTAGATAGGTAATTTTGGCCAGTGGGATACTAGCAAGCATGACATAAGCTGAGGTTTGCTTGCATGGTTGAGCTTGTTCTCTTGCTTTTTCGTCATCGCCATGAGAAGAATTTGCACCTAGTAGTCTCTGGACCAGAGGTAGAGCAGATTTGAACCCAACCCACACCTAAAGCAGAGCCACCAAACTGACTTGCATACATTTGAGTAAGAAAAATAAATGCTGAAGGTAAGATTTGGGGGTTGTTAAATGCAAAAACTAACTAATACAAGTTTCAAGTTGGGCAACTCAGAGCCATGTAATTCCAAATAGTCCATGATCTGAGGAAGTTTGGTAAATCTTTTCAACAAATAACTGTGGCACAGCAATTTTACAATATTAAAATAAATTGAAGACGCCTTGTAGACCTAATAAATATCCAGTTTCCTCTGTTAATACAGCTTTTAATATAGGTAAAACATAGATATGAATTTCTTCTTAGATGTTCACAGGCATTCTGTTTCTTTTCTGTTGTCAATGTGTAATTTTCAAAGAGTTAAAAGCATAATTGCCATGCAAATGTAGAAAGTATACTTGTCAGCCATTTAGTCAACCTATTAATGAGAGAACAAGTGAGATAGTAAAACTGGTTCCAAGAGTATATGAGGAACAGTTATTTCTAGACATTAGCAAAAAGAATGTTAAAATAAGTTTGCTAGGCTATATACAAAACTGGTTAATGTTCTATGGGGCAATAAACATCAACTTTTGAGGTTCTCTTTTCTAGAGGAAGGTGGAAGTAAATGACAAACAAAATGAGAAGAAACAATGGCTACTGTTCACAGTTTGCTATAGCAAGGGAGTCAGCCACTATTACTTATATTTTGGAAGAGACTCAAAGGCATGCAGAGTAAAAAGCTTTATAATGGCAAAAAGAGAAGGCTTTGGGGGTACACTGATTGAAGGCTGCTGTCGTGGGGGAGCTGGAGGCAGGTTAACTAGAAATGGTGCATCCTATGTGATTGGTTGGGATGCATATTTGGCTTTCTCTGTCTAGTACTAAGTTGAAAACAGAAACGGAAATTAAAGAAACTGTCAGTTATTAATCTAGTCCTACCCATTTTGGGCCAGTTGTTACAGGGGCTATTTTTTGGCTTCCTGGATGGTTACTAGAGATGGTGGTCTGATTTCCTGTAAATTAGGCTGGCTATAAGTCAGAAGGAGGCTGGCTTCCTATAGATTGTAGGTTGGTTTCATGGGATGATTTTTGCAGGCGATGGATCAGAGGTCTATTTTTATATATGGTCTGAAAACTTACCATTTGTATACTCAATCTTTCAGTACAAAACTCTACAAATTAACATAATGTGTAGTAAGTCAAAAACAGATACATTCTCCTAGAAAATTAAAAAATCCTTTGTGTAGGCCTGTTCGGCAAAATTCTAGCATGGCATTAAGAAAACATCCTACTTTCTCTTTACCTTATTTCCAAGTTTTCGATAATGTTTTAACACTGTATATTAGAGAAGGATAAATATAGAGGTTGTGAGCAATTCATACAATTCTGGAAAACATAGATACTAGATAAGAACTGGACAGAAGCACTGTAATTATTTCAGAATAAATTTAATCTAGGAAGAAAAGGCAATATTAGAAAGATCTATGTTGGGCACAGTTTGAACAGCATTCTTCAATCTGCTTTACTAAGCGTAAAACTTGTATTTTTAAATCTTTGTCTAATTTACTTCTTTAATTTATTTCTCAGTTGGTTCACACTTCAAGAATAGAAGAGACAGATGTTGTCTCTTTTTATCCTCACATCTTAACACTAACTACTTCCTACAAGGTATCATTCAATAAACCAGATAAGTAAGATCGATATCACAGATGCTCTCGATCAATGATACAAGGGAAACTGGACGCATACACCTTATCTTTTGACTTGAAATGCCCTTCTCTCCCCCATCAGAGTAGCATATGAGACAACTGTACTCAGCTTTGTAAATTATTGGCCAAATTTCTTAAAATTCGTAAATTCCTTACTGGCAGGTGGCTACAATCTACTGATGCATGTGTGTTTGAGAATTAGACATTTTTCTTTTCCAAAAATGTATAAAATAAAAGTCATTCTATGCCATCTTTTGGGTGTTTCTGGCATTATGTTATTTGTCTTTACATATATAATTGTTAATTCTGGTAGGCATCTAATTATGGACCACTATTTCATAAGACAATGGGATGGTATTGTTAATGGGAAACAGGTTCAAAATATAATGTTAACTTTAAATACAAATTTAATTAACTGGTCTCAACCATGAGGAAAAAGTCTGTATTTATAATTCAAATTTTATTTAAACTGAACCTTCTCAAGTACCATTGTTATGCAGCTTACTCATTTTTACAGTGCAATTTGTAGCAAAAATATCAAACACCTGGTTGTCCACTAGATGTCAGTCCATCCTCATGCTGAGGTAGCAGGTAGACTATTCATCTGGTGACAAAAAAAAAAAAAAAAAAAAAAAATCTGTTTGAGAAGTCATATACTTGCCTCCCTCCCAGTGGCATGAGAGACACCACAAGCAGGCCAACTTTCCATTCTTTTTTGTGTAATATAGGCTTGGATTGCCTTTATCATTGGCTAATTGACATTGGCAAACTCTGGTGTCAATAATCTCTTGCTTCCCTCTCATTAAATATGGGAGGTTCCAGATGAATTTGAAGAGAGTAATCAATACTTTGTTTGGCCATGTTAAATTCATGACACAGAATGGAACTGAATGCCAGGATCAGATGATACAAAAATAAATGTGTCTCTCAATCATGTGGTTCATTTGTAATGACCCCCAGAATGGAATATTACACACCCAGTGACTGTAACCATCCTGCCTGGCATGACTTTAGCTGCCAGCCACTGGTGCTCAACAGCATCCTCCCAACAAAGGCTCAGGGTGTATTTAGGATGAACAAAATTTATAGTATAATAGACTCATATGCTCTTAACTTCATATGAGCAAGTATTTTCATCAGGATGATCCTGGTGCAGGCTCAGAGGCATTTATGTAGTTGATAATTATGGTTTCAGAAGCTCTGTGCAGGGAACAGTTTATATTGGCAGTCTCTAAATCATATCTAGTTGAGTTAAAGCTACATTTGCCGAAGTGTCCTCTGACAGACACTGGTCCTGTAGGATGTGAATAGATTATAATAAAAGGATTCATAGAGGAGGATTCCATGGAATACTCTGGAAGAAACAGAATCAAACCTGTTTCTCTGATGCAGGACTTCCCAGAACTTTTAATATTATCATGTGCAAATATCCAAGAAGAGGCTGTAATATGTGGATTTTCCTTTTTTTTCTGATTTTAGAATAATTATTTTAGAGAACATTTGCCAAACAAGTTGATTTTGAAAAAAGTGAAAGAGACTTCTGGACTACAAAGAGATACTTAGTCTCATGTTGCCCTTCCACCCTTTCTTACTGGTTTTCTTTCTCTTCCCTTGTGAATCATATGTTGAACATATTTTATGTGTCAGGCACTATACTGGAACAAAGTAATTTAGGTGTCATGCTGCAAAGAGCAAAGGCTATTACTAGGGCATACTTTTTCTAGTAATGCATAGAAATCCTTGTATCTAGGTACATTTTACATTTGGAAAGTTTCAAGGTCTTAAGCCCACCTAAAACAGGCATTGGCTATTGCCTTTGGACCCATGTTATATCAGGGAAGGAAGTAGTTCTCTACGCAGTCAATGGAATCCTTTCAGCTAGGTTTGAAATCTTTCAGTGAGGACTTAGCAAGAAAGGTGTTTAACCAATAGGAATTGAATGGGAAAAACTTGGAGTTGTTGGCAGGACAGAGGCAAGTTTTGAAACAGAATTATGTGATCCAAAGAGCCTGCCTTAAAAAACTACATGAGGGAGAGTATTAGAGGGAAGAAAAGGGTAAAAATGCACACACAGAGCAAAAATGAAGGCATGCCATAGGAATATGCCATGTCCAGTGGAAAGCAGGGCTCTACGGCTGAAAGGAATATTCTTGGTTTGATACTTATCTCTTGTGAGCAGTACCAAGACCCTCTGTAAAATGGACATCGAGACCTCAGTGAGGCAAATTCAGGCTGCTAAATATAGATGCGACAATGTCAAAGGCTCAGCCTCATTTCCCTTGGGAAAGATGTGTGTGGGGGGTACCATCTGCTCTCAAATCTATCAATTTGCCCCAGAGTCATTGTCCTGGAGATTGAGAATGGCTTCATTCCCATCCATGCTTGATCATCTCTTTTAACAGATTTCTAGTGTTTTCTAATAAAACTGCAGAGAAGGCTAGAGGAGACAGTGTGTGGAGAAGTGAAGTAACATTATTTCTGTTGAGAGAATATTTAGATAATGGTTAGGTTATGAGAATGAGCTGCATCAAGTAGAAAAATGAAGATGGGTACTGAATCTTCAACTAGAGGCCCTGGGCTCTGATAAATAAATTTAAGGCTTTAACAATCATTCATGTGTAGATTTCACTTCACCAGCTTGAAATACAATATACAATTGCTTTCTAAAAAACGTTTCTTGGGCTGGGCACAGTGGCTCATGCCTGTAATCTCAGCACTTTGGGAGGCCAAGGCAGGTGAATCACCTGAGGTCAGGAGTTCAAGACCAACCTGGCTAACATGGAGAAACTCAGTCTCTACTAAAAATACAAAAAATTAGCCAGGCATGACGGTGCATGCCTATAATCCCAGCTACTCAGGAGGCTGAGGCAGGAGAATCATTTGAACCCGGGTGGCAGAGGTTGTAGTGAGCTGAGATTGCACCACTGCACTCTAGCCTGGGTGACAGAGGGAGACTCCATCTCAAACAAACAAACAAAAACAAAACAAAACTTTTCTTGAAATTATGATATACAGGTATACCTCATTATATTACACTTTGCTTTATTGAGCTTCTCAGATACTGCACTTTTTACAAATTGAAGATTTGTGGCAATTCTGCATCAAGCAAGTCAGTTTTTCCAACAGCATATGTTCACTTCGTGTTTCTGTGTTGCATTTTGGTAATTTTTATGTTACCAAAATATTTCAAGCATCTTCATTATTATTATATTTGTTATGATGATCTGTGATCAGTGGTCTTTGATGTTACTATGTAATTGTTGTGGGGAGCTGTGAACCATGCCCGTATAAGACAGTGAACTTAATTGATAAATATTGTGTGTGTTCTGAATGCTCCACTCACTGGCCATTCTCCAGTTTCTCTTCCTCTCCTCAGGCCTCCCTATTTCGTGAGACACAAAAATACTGAAAGTAGGACAATTAATAACCCTACAAGAGCCTCTACATCTTCAGGTAAAAGGAAGAGTTGCACATCTTTCACTTTCAATCGAAAGCTAGAAATGATTAAGCTTAGAGAAGTGGTGTTGAAAGCCAAGACCGGCCAAAAGCTAGGCCTCTTGCACCACACAGTTAGCTATGTAGAGAATGCAAAGGAAAAGCTCTTGAGGGAAATTAAAAGTCCTTCTCCAGTAAACACATGAATAAGAAAGTAAAACAGCCTTATTGCTTGTACGGAGAAAGTTTTAGTGGTCTGGATAGCTCAACCCAGCACATTCCCTTAAGTCAAAGCCTATTCGGAAAACAAGACTCTAATGCCATTCAATGTTATGAAGGCAAAGAGAGGTGAGGAAGCCACAGGAGAAAAGTTCAAAGCTAGCAGAGGTTAGTTCATTACGTTTAAGGAAAGAAGCCATCTCCAAAACATAAAAGTGCAAGATGAAGCAGCATGTACTGATGTAGAAACTGCAGCAAGTTACTGAGAAGATCTAAGATCATTGATGAAGATGGCTACACTAAGCAACAGATTTTCAGTGCAGCCTTCTGTGGGAAGCAGATGCTATCTGGTTCTTTCATAACTAGAGAGAAGTCAATTCATGGCTTCAAAGCTTCAAAGGATGGGCTGATTCTCTTGCTAGGGGCTAATGCAACTGATGACTTTAAGTTGCAGCCAACGTTCATTTGCCATTCTGAAAATCCTAGAGTCCTTAGAAATTATGCTAAATCTGTTCTGCCTGTGCTCTATAAATGGAGCAACGAAGCCTGGATGAAAGCACATCTGTTTACAGCATGGTTTACTGAATATTTGAAACCCATCATTGAGACCCATTGCTAAGAAAAAAAAATAGTCCTTTCAAAATATTACTGCTCATTGACATTGCACCTGGTCACCCAAGAACTCTGATAGAGAGATGTACAAGGGGATTAGTGTTGTTTTCACGCCTGCTAACACAACATCTATTCTGCAGCCTATAGATCAATAAATAATTTTGACTTTTAAGTCTTATTATTTAAGAATTACATTTTGAAAAACTATAGCTTCCGTAGAGAATGATTACTCTGATAGATCTGGACAAAGTAAATTGAAAATCTAATGGAAAGGATTTACCTTTCTAGATGCCGGTAAGTACATTTGTGATTTGTGAGAGGAGGTCAAATTGTCAACATTAAAAGGAGTTTGGAAAAAGTTTATTCCAAGCCTCGTGAATGACTTTGAGTGGTTCAAGACTTCAGTGTAGGCTGGGCATGGTGGCTCACACCTAGAATCCCGGCATTTTGGGAGGATGAGGTGGGAGGATCGCTTGAACCCAAGAGTTTGAGATCAGCCTGGGCAACATAGTGGGTCCTTGTCTCTACAACAAAAAATTGGCTGGGCATGGTGGCACGTCTATAGTTCCAGCTACTCAGGAGGCTGAGGTGAGAGGATTGTTTGTGTAGGAGGTAGAAGCTGCAGTGAACCATGGTCTTGCCACCGTACTCCAGTGTAGGTGACAGAGTGCGACTCTGTCTCAAAACAACAACAACAACAAAACAAACCCAAAACAGAAAAACAAGACCTCAGCGGAGGAAGTAACTGTGGACGTGGTGGAAATGCAGAGAAAACTAGAACTGGAAGTGGAGTCTGAAGATCTGAATGAAATGCTGCAATCTCATGATAAAACTTGGACAGATGAGGATTTGCTTTTTTATGGATGAGCAACAAAAGTGCTTTCTTGAAGGGAATGAAGTCTACACTTGGTGAAAACGCTGTGAACATTGTTGAAATGACAACAGAGGTTTTAGAACAACAGTAAACTTAGTTGATAAAGCAGCAGCAGGGTTTGAGAGGATTAACCTCAATTTTTTTTTTTGAGAAACATTTTTATTGAACATGAAATTTAAAGTTGGAGAGAAGATAAAACAAGTTTGACAAGATGTTGGTATTGGTTTTATTAGTTAAAACATATGTAATTGGTTATCAGTATCTCAATTTTAAGATAATATTTTCTCTACTTTTAGGTATGTTTGAAATTTTCCATAGTAACATTTAAAAAAGTTTTAAATTGTACAAATTTATGGGGTACATGTGAAGTTTTGTTACATGTATATAATACATAGTGATCAAGTCAGGATCACCCAAGTTCAATACTTTTCTGTTTAATTATTGACTCAAATTTTGAAAGAAGTTCTACTTTGAGTAAAATGTTATTAAACAGCATTGCATGCTATAGGAACTCTTTGTGAAAGGAAGAATTAATGCGGCAAACTTCTTTGTTGTCTTATTTTAAGAAATTTTCAAATTTCCACAGCCACCTCAACCTTCAGCAACCACTATCCTGGTCAGTCAGCAGACATCAACATCAAAGCAAGACCCTCTAACTGCAAAAAGATTATGACTCACTGAAGACTCAATTGATTGTTAACATTTTTTAGCAATAACCTATTTATTAATTATTATTATTATTATTATTTTGAGACAAGGTTTTGCTGTGTTGCCCAGGCCGGAGTGCAGTGGTATGATCACAGCTCACTGCAGCCTCAACCTCCTGGGTTCAAGTGATCCTCCTCCCTCAGCTTCCCAAGTAGCTGGAATCACAGCTGCATGCTACCACATCCAACAATTTTTCTGATTTTTTTGTAGAGACAGGGTCTTACTGTGTTGCCCAGGCTGATCTTAAACTCCTGGGCTCAAGTGATTCTCCCAGTTTGGCCTTGCAAAGCACTAGGATTACAAGCATAAGCCACCACACCTGGCCAATTTTTTTTTTTTTTTTTTTTTTTAAGATGGAGTCTCACTGTCACCCAGGCTGGAGTGCAGTGGTGCTATCTTGGCTCACTGCAACCTCTGCCTCCCGGGTTCAAGCAATTCTCTGCCTCAGCTTCCTGAGTAGCTGGGATTACAGGCGCCCACCACCATGCCTAGCTAAATTTTGTGTTTTTAGTAGAGATGGGGTTTCACCATGTTGGCCAGGCTGGTATTGAACTCCTGACCTCATGATCCATCCGCCTCGGATTCCCAAAGTGCTGGGATTAGAGGTGTGAGTCACCGTGGCTGGCCCAATGTAATATTTCTAAATTAAGGTATGTACACTGACTTTTTAGACATAATGCTATTGCACATTTAATAGATTATAGTTTAGTGTAAACACAACTTTCATATACACTGGGAAACTAAAACTTTGTGTGACTTCCTTTATTGTGATATTCACTTTATTGCAATAATCTGGAACTGAACCTACAATATCTCTGAGGCATACCTATACATACAGAAAATTAGACGTATTATACATGGTAAAACTTGATAAAATTTTGCAAACCAACATTTTGTTTTAAACCAGTATCAAAATCAAAATCAAAACATTACCAGGGCACAGAAGTTCTTCTTGGTCCTCATCTAATCATTACTCCACGCCAAGAGTAACCGCTGTCTGGCTACTAACAGCATGGCTTACTTTTGAGAAATCTGTTACAAGAGGTGAGCAGGAGTGTACGGATGTCATCCTTACGGTTGTCATCCTTCACTGTCTTATAACCCATCCCCAAGATAAGCCCAAGGACACCGAAAGTTTAGCCCCACTGAAAAGCAGAACATCCAGTGCACCTGACCATAATCCTGTTCTTAGCTGCTCTTTGAGACACTATCTGTTGCACCATGTCACAGGCGACGCATCTGGCTATAGGAGACAGGCTGTTACATTGTAGGGTTACCACATCACAAGGTCATCACAACAAAATATGCTCGCAGGACTAGCTCTTGCCATATGTATACACAAGTAAATCCCCCCAACCCACACCCCCATATTTTGCCCATGAGCCAGGTCAGCTGCATTGGGTAACATTTTGCCCCCAGACCTTCACATGCAGTATCCATAACCACCTATCCTCTAGTCAATACCAAAACACAGGTCTTGCGCTGAGGTCTGAGTCTCAATTTAGATTCCCCTCTTCACTCATATAGTGATTCCGTTCAGCGTTCTCTGTTGAATTTTCCTGCCAGGGACCATGTGGTCCATTAAATGTGTATAAATGTCGGGGGGGGTCTCAGAATAGGATACTGCAAAATATGACACCTTGGTGCACATGCAATATTTTCAGCTGAAGGAAGTAGAGAAAAGCAAAGAAGCAGCCAGGGGCGGTGGCTCACGCCTGTAATCTCAGCACTTTGGGAGGCCGAGGCGGGTGGATCACGTGAGGTCAGGAGTTCGAGACCAGCCTGACCAACATGGTAAAACTCTGTCTCTGCTAAAAAATACAAAAATTAGCCAGACATGGTGGCAGGCGCCTGTAATCCCAGCTACTTGGGAGGCTGGGGCAGGAGAATTGCTTGAACCCGAGAGGCGAAGGTTGCAGTGAGCCAATATCGCATCATTGTACTCCATCCTGGGTGACAGAGCAAGACTCCGTCTCAAAACAAAAAAAGAAAAGAAGAAAACCAAAGAAGCACAAAAGTCACTCTGATAGCTCACTTTTCTCCCCTGAAGAAGGCCATAAAAGAATTCTGTGACATACCTCCCCTGAAAGTAAGTCATAAGACCCTCATCTTAGAGGGATCCTGCCTGATACCTAGAGACCAAGAAAACTTTGGACAAGCAGGCCTTGCTGAGTTTTCCCCTGTATATTACCATTGAATCACACCCTTTTGTCCACCTCTCATGCTTCTGTACCACAGTTCATAAAAACAGTTTTCCCCCTGAGTCTTTGGGTCTTCATTTGTGAATGTTCCCATGTCATACAAAACCTTTAAAATAAATTTGTTATGCTTTTATTTTGTTAATCTGTCTTTTCTTATAGGAGTCTAAGCCGTAAAGCTTGTGATGAGTGAGGAAAAAAAAGATTACCTTTACTCCCCTATATATACAACTCAAAACTTAAGAGAAATGGGGTCTTGACCTTGCAGCTGTTTCTTCCAGAATGCTCCTTGAGTTCTTGATCAATTAATGGATTCAGATAATCGCAGTATGTGATGTATCACTTAACTCCACTGCCACCAGCTCTAAGCTCTCAGCCCTGGTAAAGCTAAAACATTTTCCAATGGAACAAGAGTATCTGCTTTCCATTTGTGAAATTAAATGGAAAAAAGACTATTTTTCCCAAGGTGATCTAATATTGAATAATAAAAAGAAAGTTGCAAAAGGATGTATCAAACATGATACCATTTGTATAAAATTTAAAACCTCACCAAATATTAGTATGTATTATTGACAAAAGTTAAAAATAGACCTGGAAATGAAATGTACCAGTCTCAGGACAGTGGTGACCCTTGAATAGAAGTGATTGTAGTAAGGTTTGAAGAAGTGGGTAGAGGCCCTAACTGCATTTGTGACATTTTCTTTTCAGAGTCATTCAAAGCGAATAGAGTAAAATGTTAACATCTCTTAAATCCTGGCAGTGGGTTCCTGGGTGGTGGTTATATTATTTTCTGAACTTCAGTGTATGTTTGAAAGATTTCATAATTTTAAATTTTAAAAAGTTTTTCCCATATACACTTTTTAAATGTTAAGTTGAAAATGTTAAGTTGAAAAAGTAAGAACCTAAACTGTATATTATAATCTCAACCATGTGCCAAAAAAATGAAAAGAAAGGGGATTGAAAAACAAGGAAATCAACATGTTAATAGTAATTTCCAGTTTGGGGGAATAATGGGAGATTGTGTGTGTGTGTGTGTTAGAGACAGCATGTATGTTCTTTATATGTCCCCTTATTTTCTTAGTGAAGGGATCTGGAATATAACACTATAGCATAAAATTATGTTGAGCTCAAGACATTTGAGAATCAACATATGCAGAAGGAGGCTTTGCCTGACACCCCCACCCCCACCTTGCCCTTATGTGCCTAAAAAAGCAGAGCCTTTCAAAAGAATTCAACTGCCATAGATTCTCCTTCAAAAGAGGCTTTCCTATATGGGGTAGGCGAAGAATTGATTCCTATGATTTGGGGGGATTGATTCCTATCACCAGATAAATCACATAAACTAACATTACCATAAATCTATCATACCTCCCATCTGTTCTCTGAAGGGTCAATTTATCTGTGCTCAGAGTCATTCATTTTTCCACAAGCCCCTTTTCTCTCCCTCCCCTTCTCCTATTAAGATGGTATATAAGCCCCAAATTATAACTGCTTCTTTGAGCCATGTTTTCTGTAAGCTCCTGAATAAATGTATGTGAATAAACCTAGTCTATTTTTTCCTGTTAATCTTTTGTCAGTTTAATTTGCACTCCTCCAAGTGCTGAACTAAAGTGGGTAGAGAAAAAACTTTTCCTCCCTAACATTACCTACCTAATTTTTACGTGATTATTTAAATTGCATAAATGAGGAGTGAAATGTGTTAAAAAAAATCTAGCCCAGAGTTAGCAGATACTTGCCAAGGCAAGGATTGTGTATGTACAAGTTTGCCACAGTCCCTTAGCACTACGGGAAGTGGTAATTTATTTCTGTCTCCTTCTACCTTGTTCAAAGGAGAGGCTCTTGCTCCTGCCTTCTCAAACTGTAGGTTTTAGCAATTTCCTTACATGAAAACTGGGTTTTATCTCTGGGAGTTCCAAGCTGCTGTGGTGCTAAGAAGGGGTTGAAAAGAAGCTCAGCAGGCCCTACTAAGGAACTTAATTTAACAGTTCTCAACTTCTGGCAGGAGCTGGTTAATCTTGTTTAAAGAAGGTCTGGACTTCTAATTTGAGCCTTTTATTATTTGCATCAAGAATGTGCTTCCTAAATTGCAATAAGACATTTGTCTGAAATGAAAGTCAGGTTAAGAACAAGACCAACAAGGCAAAAATAGGCTACTTAGTGAAAAGAGACATTACTGAGGATAAAGGATACCTGGAGGTAAATCCACAGTAAGTAGCAGCTCTGAATCAACCATCCCATATCATGTGCAAATGCCCTACCCTTACCTCACTGCTACTGCAACCATCACATTTTAGGAGCTCTCCACAAACCTCTCTGCTTTCTGGAACCATACTTTCCCCTACCAGAGAAATTATTCCTATACCTTATCCCCTAGCAATGCTTCTCAAACCTTAATGTGCATATAGATTACCTGGTAATGTAGTTAAACTGCAGATTCTAGTGTAGCAGGCCTCCAATGGGGGCCTGAGATGCTGCGTTGCTAATTTGCTCCTGGGTAATGCCAAGGCTTCTTGTCTGTAGACCACATCTGGAGTAGCTAAGCACTTATAGGACCTTCTCAACTTTTAAAAATAATACTTGTGGCATGAACTGGGTTTATTTCTAGAGAAGAAGGCAGAAAAGAGGAAAAAGAACGTCTACTGAGCACCTATTATACACCAAGCACTTGAAGCTCGTTTGATGTTATTTTTTTATCTCAATGTAATTACTTAAGCAAGGTCCTCCACATGGAATAGCCCTATATTCCCCCATTTCTGTGTCACTGAATACTGAATTACCTTGTAAGACTTCATCCAGGTATCCTATATTCAATAGATCTTTTCCTGAAAGGAAGAAAACATAACCCAATTCATCCTGTGCCCTGAATCTCTAGCAATATCTGACATTCATTAATAGTGTTGGCATTGTGGGGGAGGAGAGAGCTTTTCTTCTTTTCTCTTAGGTTAAGTGTCTGAGGACTGTGAATTGAACTGTTAAATGATAAATTAACAAGAGACAGAGCATACAAACTTTAATTTTACACAAGGTCTCCACATAAAGGAAGTGAAAACCCAAAGAAGCCAACTCAGTGCTTATATACCATTTTAACAAAGAGTGATACATTGTGAAGGGACCAGACAAAGCAAAGCAGAGGTTGAGCTCCAGGGGCAGCACATTGTGGGAAAGTTACTAACAGGGGAAATGAATGGAAGATGGGATAATTTAGTAAGATTTCTTTGTGAAGATTCGTGTTGGTGCTAACTTTTCCACTTAGTTTATGGCCAAACACACCCCCAGAGACAGGATTAATGGCAATCCTCATTTCTCAGAAGTTTCTGCTTTTAGTCAGATAAGCCCTGAAAATGTTTCTTTCTGCATCTGTTGCTTTTCAGTTGCTTTCAGCTCAAAACAATTCATATGCCACAGTGGCATATTTTGGGGTGGCATGTACTGATCTCTTTCAGCATTCAATAAATGTTTAAAAGAGGCCTAAGAAATCCCTAAGGAACAAGCCTGAAAAAGAAATATTATCATCACGATTTTACAAATGAGGAACCTGGGGCTCAAAACGTTTATGTGACTTGTTCAGGGTCACACAGTAAGTATTAGAGACCCAAGTGTGTATTACTGTAAGATCAAAACACTTTTTAATTATGCTACTTCGAGTTTCCAAATTTTTTTAAAAGGCAACTTATTAGAAGTTGTAACAGGTGATATTTTCTCAAGTTTCTTGTTATTGTGTTTTCCTCCCTGATCTCTGCTGTTACTATGGAAATTCTAATAAGTACTTGTTTATATCATTTTTACTTTTAGGTATTAAGCCTGAGACTAGGTGCTCAAGTTGAATATTATAATATACTTTAATTGTTCACAGTACAAAGTGCATCCCAGCAGAACTGAAGCAAGGCAAATTTGGAAAGTGGCAGAGTGTATCTTGTGATGCCTCCCTGATATTTTGGCCTTTTCTTCTTCTCCTTCTCCCATATAATACCTTGGCGTGGGTGTCCAAGTCTCCCTACCAATGTGCTAAGCAGGGGCTGAAAACTCAAATGCTTGCAGCAAGCTGGGCACTAAAAAAAATATGACAGGGTGCTTGTATTGAAGTCTAGCATCACACTTGCCAGGTACTCCACACCTTGCCCTTTAAAATATCAAACTGGTAAAATGAATCTGACAAAATAATATCCAGGTGTTGGGTATTTAGTAGCAGTGAAGAAAAAGCATGGTAGTTCCTGATTTCAGTGGACCTAGTTACATTTAGTAGTCAGGTACTCCTTGTTCATATTCCTCCTTACTTTCCTAAAACAACCAATGCCTTTAGTTGCTTACCTCCTTTAGGTACTCAGCCTTCCATGTTGCTCCCCTGTGGATCCATCTCCCTTGCTTTCCTCCACCAATCTCCTCCATCTCTATTTTGCCTCATGTCTAAATCTCTGCAGCAAATTGATAAACAAATCCATAGCTAATAACATCTAAATAGTTACTCAAGAAATATTTGCATTTTATCAAATGCAATAGGTGATATAATGGAAGAAAGTGACAACTAGTAAGAATATTAAGAATAGGTTTGAAGTATGAGCACCTCTCTAATATCCTTCAAATGACAGTATTTAGCTGAACATTGACTCCAGGTTTATAATTCTTGTCCATGTCTGGGGCTCTGCCTTCATTTTAGGGCAGTATTTCTCAGAATTAGTCCATAGGTCACCTAAATCAAAATTTCCCGTGAAACTTATATAAATTCACCCTTACATGACAAAAAAAGTAAAGATAAATGAGTAAATACACAAATATAAGAAAATAATAAAAAGTTTGTTCTCCAAATGTCAAAAAGGAATAAAACAAATGTACCTAATCGTGTGCCATATTGGTGACGTAATATGAGAGTTGGCAAATTACAGTCTGTAGGACCAAACAGGTCTGATGCCCATTTTTGTAAACAAAGTTTTATTGGAACCCAGTCATACCCCTTGGTTTCCTTATTATCCATGGCTGCTTCTCTACAACAATTGCAGAGTTCAGTAGTTGTCACAGAGACTGATGACCTGCAATGCCTACAATATTTGACTTGGGTTTTTACAGAAAAAATAATTGCCAACCCCTGATACAATCACAGATGAACATAAACGTTTCACATGACATTAGATTAGACTTTCTAGTCTGTACATCCTTAATGGGATCCATTCTATGGACAAAAAGAGCTGCAAAGAATTCCGTAGGACTGCTGTTATTAACCACATTGGCATAGTTGTTTTGAAAATATTCTGTGTATATAGGATGGGAAATGAAATAAGTCATTATGTTAATGTTTTTGGCTACCAGGATTGTTAGTGTGAAAAAAACAAGAAAGCTATAAAATCAAAGAGATTAAAATATTGTAATGTTAACTTTTTTTCTCGTTGACAATGTTTTTCTTAACTGCCTCTTCTAAAAAGGCCTTGAAGCAACACCAGTCTTGTAACACTGAGCACTACTAGGGCCCAGATGATGGTTTCTAAATACCATTCTTCACAGAAATGAAATAGAACTTGAAGAAATGGCTGATTTCATATTTGGGGTGGGGAATGGACAAGATGAGTGTGGATTATCTTGATGAGCCAGAAATCAAGGAAGGTATCAAAAGCTAGGAGAGTCATGTCCAAAGGACGTTGGAGCCAAATTGAAGGATCTTATTAGCCAAAGATGAGAAAATTTGAGCATCAAAATACAAACAAATAAAACAAACTGAACCAAAAACCCTCTGGTCACTCTTGAAGGTAGCTGGATCACAACACCTTCTGTTAATAATTGGTGATTAAAGGAAAAGAAAAAATTTATTTTGCCTGCCCATATGAACTGTATTTCAGGATGATTAGCCTAGTTAATATGGGAAAGTTGGTTTTCTTATAGAAAAAAACTCCTGCTAGTAAATAGAGAAGAAATGATAAAATTTTTAAATGACCATTTGCAACTCTTAATAAAATAGTGCCAAAATCATTAGAAGAGTTGCACGTTAAGTATTTCACAAAAGAGAGATCAGGGTTTTATGATCTGAACTTGCTGATCAAATTATCACCAATAAAAGTGGAACCATCAGACTTTATGTGACTCCTGATAAGATGCAATGTGACATGCATAGAACCAACTATGAAAAATACTGAATGTGAATCTAATCAAGTTTTTAGATCTAACTTGTAGTTTACAGGAAGGATCGGAGACAGAGGGATGAATTAATAGATGATATAACCAGACAAATCTAGAATGTGAAGCATCACACCAACTTAGCGTATTTCTTGAAAAAGTCAATGGTGTGAAGGAGGAGGAGAAGGGTATACTTTACAGGATAAGAGATTTAAGAAACATAACAATCAAATACAATGTATCACCTTATTTGGGGCCTGATTTGAACACATGAGCTACAAAAGTTACCTTTTAGATACAGAAATTTGAATATGCACTGGGTATTAGATGATATCAAGGAAATATTGCTGGCTTTGTCAGGTGTGATATCGGTGTTGAGGTTATATTTTTAAATGTCTTTATGTATTGGAGATGCAAATATTTGTAGTAAAATGAATGTTGTTGGAAATTTTTCTTAAAAGCTACAACAAAAAAAAGGAAGGAGAGCTGAAGTAGAGCAAAATATTGATAATTTTTAAATTTGGCAGTTGGATTACGTTGTTCATTACACAATTTCCCTATTTTTGTTTATTTTTAAAAACTGTCATTATAAGAAGCTAAAAAAGCAACTACCTGATCTAACAATCTGGCATAATGCCAGAGAAATTCTCATTCAATACATGTATATGGTTGTTCATTGCAGCCTTGTTTGTAGTAGCAGGAGGTGGAGTTGAACACAACCTACTGTACTTATCTATCACCAGGGGAATGCATATATACAGGGTGATGGAAATATACTAAGATATACTAAGCAGCAGTTAGAAGCCATAAATTCTGTGGGATGCACTCTCAGCAATCTGGCTAGCTCTTAAAAATAGAGTGTTAAGAGAAAAAAGTAAGAAACAAAAAAATTTATACCAGAATTTAGTTTATATATACAGTTGTCCCTCAGTATCCTTAGGGGATTAGATGCAGGACCTCCTGAGGTTACCAAACTTTGAAGGTATGCAAATTCCTTATGTAAAATGGTGCAGTATTTGCATACGACCATGCACATCCTCTTGTGCACTTTTATGTCTAGATTACCTAATACAATACCTACACATCACTTTGTGTGTGTGAACTCAATGTAGTACTCAACATGCAGCAAATTCAAGTTTTGCTCTTTGGAACTTGTGGATTTTTTCCTGAATATTTTCAAACTGCAGTTGATTGAATCCATGAACACAAAATCTGTGGATATGGAGGGCTGACTATATGATATATATATTCTTTTCTTATGGTACACATATTATATATTACATATGTTATTTTATACAGGTGTATATACATGTAAATTCATATAAAGCCACAATAACTATTTTCCAAAGATACCTTAAAATTCTAGAATATATACCCAATACATTCAAATGGTTGTGTATAGTGGGGAGGGGAGTTGAAATTGGCAGTGGGAATGAAGGGGAATCACCGAATGAAACAAGAAAGTGGCTTTGCATGGAGTAACAACGTCGGTGTGCCAAATTTAGGGGTAGGATTAAACTTTCTGTGTCTGAAGTCCAAAAGACATGAAAATGACCCACGTAGGACCTCTTGAATCAAAATAGGAAATAGAAGGAGTGGAAATCTCCTTTTTTTCCTAAGTCCTCTCAAGTGATTCTTAAACACCAAAAAAACTGATGTATCTTAAGGGAAATCACCAGTTCAAGGTCACTAGACTAAGTCAAGAACAGCAGAGCATAAACTCTCCAGAAGGGCCTGAAAAATTCTCCCCAATGTCAAATGTCTGTTTGTGTATAAATGTGAGTTAGTTAACACTGAATTAGTTCTGAGAATGAGGAGCTATATAAATGCTAATTACTCCTGGGCAAACCAATCTCCTATTTATCACTTAGGGAATTTCCTTTCCAATCACCTGTAAAGGGGAAAAGGAATCTATTGCTCTTCTCACCAGTGTTAATTATAATACGAGTTAGGCGTAGCACAAAGAGGAAAGAAGAAAAGATAATATCCAATGTTTGTGAGGGTGTGGAGGAACAAGCCACTTCAGGTATTGTTGGTGGGAGTGTAAACTGGTACAGCTAGAAAATCTTGTCTGAAAATCTCCCCTTATAGAAATTCATCCTCCAGAAATACTGTGCAAGACATACGTACAAGACTGGTCATTTCAGCATAGATTGTCATTGAACAAAGGACACAACCCCAACATCCTTCAGTATGGGAATAACTGAACATATTATAGTGTATCAGAAACTGTTCAAAAGCATGAGAATCTATACACACTGATGGTAGAAACAGCTTTCCAAGATGTAATAGTTCCAAGAAATATTGCTAACAGAAAAAAAACCATAAGGGAGAAGCAATATGTATGACACCAGTTTCGTTTTGTGAAGAAGAAAATGGAAATTAATTACTTTAGCACATGTGGAAAACAAAGTTGAATATTTATGCTCTAAATTGTAAACAATGATTATCTCTAGGGTACAAGACTGAGGGAACTTTTATTTTGTGTATTATGTGTTTATGAAATAGTCGTATGCCAACCAACTTTGTATTATATTTATAATTAGAAAGAAAACAAAAACAATAAAGATTTGTTGGTCCCCTAGTGATACGATTTGACTGTGTCCCTACCCAAATCTCATCTTGAATTCCTACATACTGTGGGAGGGACCCAGTGAGAGGTCATTGAATCATGGGGACAGGTCTTTCCTGTGTTGTTCTCATGATAGTGAACGAGTCTCACAAGGTCTGATGGTTCTATAAGGGGGAGTTTCCCTGCACAAGCTTCCTTCCCTTGTCTGCCACCATGTGAGATGTGCCTTTTACCTTCCACTATGATTTGTGAGGCCTTCCCAACCATGTGGAACTGTAAGTCCAATAAACTACTTTTGTAAAGTGCCCAGTCTTGGGTATGTCTTTATCAGCAGCATGAAAACGGACTAATACACTTAGCATATTAAGAGGATAAAAGTCTTAAAAGGTCTCTTCTACACTGCACATACTAGGACTTAGAGCAACATGCTGTGGGAACATGTCTTGATTAGTTAGATGCTTATGGTCAAGGAATTTTACTAACAGGAAGTTACTGGCTTATCCTGTAAGTGAAATGAAATTGTCCCCTCATAGTCAAGCAAAAATGACACCAGCAAGAAGTCTAACACAGACTCAGTGCTTATATATAGAAGGACTCAAATGGAATATAAATAGCTAGATCTATAATCTTCTGAACTGGTTATTTTCTTCCATATATCCTTCACTGAAGCACAGGACAGGTTTTTAGAATGAAGTGTAAAATTGCTATTAAAGCAATCCCTCCATCCTCCTCCCCCAGTAAAGCAATAAGGAAGCCAGGAGGGAAATTAGAGTGTAATGATGGGGAAGGAATTGTGAGAACTTCAATTGCAGTGACCCGGGAGCATGTTAATAATGTAAGTTTGTGACTAGTTAGATGCCCTGGCATCTTCCAGGAAGACTGCACCAAGGAAGCTATAGGAAGCTCAAGTGTGTGCCGCATCCATGTCAGAAAGGGCAAGCAGGAAAGTATTTGCAGCACAAGGACTTTGCACTCTGAGTTTTCAGGAAACCAATATCATATATAAGATCTTGTAGAGCTGTGCCAAAGAGGCATAATAGGCTGTCAGTGACACCCAAAACTGGGTGTGGTGTCTGAGGATGTGGGGTCAGTCTTAGCTGTATCACCATCTAGCTTGTTGACTTTGAGAAAGTTCGTTGCTTTTTGTAAGCCTCGGTTTATTTATTTGAAAATGAGGTTGATAATAGTACAAACCGAATTAAACTATCCATCAAATAAGATGGTTATGAGGATTAAATAAGATAACACTTTCAAAGTGCTTAGCACACCACCTGACAGGTAGGTAGTACTTGATAGGTAATACAAATGATTATTATCATTGTTATTGATGAAACAAGGTAAACTTCGAGTAATCTTTTGGATGGCATATTACCTATCTATTTCAGTGTCACAAATTATGGTAAATATTTATAATCTCATGCAATTTCTGTGGGTCAGAAATTTAGAAGTGACTTGTCTGGACAGTCTTTCTTTGGGTTTTTCATGAGATGTTACAGTCATGACGTCCACTGGGATGGTAGCCTTTTGAAAGCTTGACTGGGGCTAGCAGACCCACTCTCAAGACAGCTGACTGACATGCATGGCAAGTAATGGCTGTTGCTGGAAAGAGGCCCCAGTTCCTCACCATGTAGACCATTTCATAAGGCTGCCTGAATGTCCTAATGACATGGTAACTGGCTTCCTCTATAATGAGTGATGTAAGAGAGCAAAGCAGAAGCCTCCATTTCTTTGATAACTTAGCCTTAAAAAATCACACCCATCATTTCCTTTCCTCCTTCCTTTCTTCCTTCCTTCATTCCTTCCTTCCTTTCTTTTTTTTTTTTTTAAAGAGATGGAGTCTCACTCTGTTGCCCAGGCTGGAGTGCAGTGGCATGATCTCAGCTCACTGCAACCTCTGCCTCCTGGGTTCAAGCAATTCTCCTGCCTCAGCCTCCTGAGTAGCTGGGACTACAGGTGCACACCACCATGCCCGGCTAATTTTTTTTTTTTTTTTGTATTTTAGTAGAGATGGGTTTTCACCGTGTTGCCCAGGCTGGTCTCGAACTTCTGAGCTCAGACAATCCGCCCACCTCAGCCTTCCAAAGTGCTAGAATTACAGGTGTGAGCCACCGCGCCCAGCCCACATCCATCATTTTCAAAATGTCCCATGGGTTATATGAGTTGTTCCTACTTAGTGTGGGAGGGGGTATTCACAAGAATATGAAAATCAGGAGGTGAGAGTCATGGGAGCCATCTTGAAGGCTGGCTCCCATAGACCTTAAACCTTCCTTGGCCCAAATGTAATACAAATTCTCACTTCAACATTCCATCTGAGCCAGTCATGTCTTCCTGTTAGATGAGAAGGGAACAAAGCAAAGATAAATCAATTATGATAACAGTCCTCAAGACATTTACATTCTAAAAGAGAACACAGATATGTATATAATAAACCAGGTCAGAGGAAGAGAACCTCGTAAGTTAGTGTTTTAATTTTTAAATAGGAAGCAAATAATAATCATCATCATAGTATGATCATAATGAACACATATTGAGTGTTATCTATGTGCTAGGCAATGTACTGAATGTTTTACTTGTAGTACTCTTCAAGTTAGGTAAGATTATTATCCCATTTTTCATATAAGGCAATTGAGACATAGAGAAATTAAGTAACAGCCCCAAAAAATCACAGAAAGTAACATCAGAGACTGGACTTCTGCCTCAACAAGCTGGCCCCAGAGTCTATGTTTTTAATTGCTATGTGTATCAGCCTGGGTTCAATCTGGGAAGCAGAACCACCATGAGTATTATAAGAGGTTTATTTATTTATGTTTTTCATTTTAACTTTTAAGTTCAGGAGTACATGTGAAGGATGTGCAGATTTGTTACATAGGTAAATGTGTGCCATGGGAGTTTGTTGTACTAATTATTCCACCCAGCTCTTAAGTTTAGATCCATTAGTTATTTTTCTTGATCCTTTCCCTGCTCCCACCCTCCACCCTTTAATAGGCCCCAGTGTGTGTTGTTCCCCTCTATGTGTCCATGTGATCTCATCAATTAGCTCCCATTTATAAGTGAGAACGTGTGGTATTTGTTTTTCTGTTCCTACATTAGTTTGCTGCGGATAATGGCCTCTAGCTCCACCCGTGTACAAAGGACAAGATCTCATTCTTTTTTATGGCTGCATAGTATTCCATGGTGTATATGTACCACATTTTCTTTATCCAGTCTATCATTGACGGGCATTTGGGTTGATCCCAGGTCTTTACTATTGTGAATAGTGCTGTAATGAACATACAAGTGCATGTGTCTTTATAATAGAACGATTTATATTCTTTTGGGTATAAACACAGTAATGGGATTGCTGAGTCAATGGTATTTCTGTCTTTAAGGAATCACCACACTGTCTTCCACAATAGTTGAACTAATTTGTACTCCCACTAACAGTGTACAAGCATTCCTTTTTCTTCACAACCTCACTGGCATCTGTTATTTTTTGACTTTTTAATAATAGCCATTCTGATGGGTATGAGATGGTATCACATTGTGGTTTAGATTTGCATTTCTCTAATGATAGTGATGTTGAGCTTTTTGTCATATGCTTGTTGGCCACATGTATGTCTTCTTTTTAGAAGTGTCTGTTCGTGTCCTTTGCCCACTTTTTAATGGGATTGTCTGGTGTTTTTTCTTGTTTAAGGTCATAAGGGGTTTATTATAAGACTTAGAATGTACCCAGTTGTGGGAGGAGCTAGAGAAGTAAAGGTCACAAATAAAAGTTGAAGGACTGGAGAAAGAACATGTATTAGTCTACGAGGGCTGCCAAAACCAAGTAGCACAGACTAGTGATTTCAACAACAGAAATTCATTTTCTCACAATTCTAGTGGATAGAAGTCTAAAGATCAAGGTGTCAGCAGGGCTGGTATCCTCTAAGGCCTTTCTTCTTGGCTCGTAGATAGCTGTTTTCCTCTGATGTTTGCATGTATCTTTCCCTCTGTGCGTGCCTGTGTTTTAGTCACTTCTTCTTATGAGAAGACCACTCATATGTCCTTATAGTGAGTCATAGGGCCCAAGCCATGACCTCAGATTACCTTAATTATCTTTAAACACACTATCTCCTTGAGCCAGGCATGATGGTTTGTCCCTGGAATCCCAGTACTTTGTGAGGCTGAAGTGGGAGGATTGCTAGAAGACAGGAGTTCAAGACCAGCCTGGGCATTAGCAAGCAAGACCCTGTCTCTACCAAGGAAAACAAATAAATAAAAGAAGACAAAGAAAAACACTATCTCCAAATATAGTCACATTCTAAGGTACTGGGGTTTAAGACTGTAACACATGAAATCCCAGCACTTTGGGAGGCCGAGGCGGGCGGATCACAAGGTCAGGAGATCAAGACCATCCTGGCTAACACGGTGAAACCCTGTCTCCTCTAAAAGTACAAAAAATTGGCCGGGCGTGGTGATGTGTGCCTGTAGTCCCAGCTGCTGGGGAGGCTGAGGCAGGAGAATGGCATGAACCCGGGAGGCAGAGTTTGCAGTGAGCCAAGATTGCACCACTGCACTCCAGCCTGGGTGAAAGAGTGAGACTCCGTCTCAAAAAAAATAGACTTTAATACATGAATTTTGGGGGCCATATTCAGCCCTTAACAGATCATTATCCAGCTTTGAAGTAAGTGACTGAGTCCAAGCTTTCAGGGAAATCTGGAAGCTACTAAATCCATCTCCTCTGTTGACAGAGGAAGCTGATGAAGTTCATGGAGGCTGTCTGCTTCCTGTGACCAGTGCCTAGTGAGTTCACAGTGATGATAGGCTGGGGCTCACCACGGCTCATCATGACTTGCAGTAGGAAAGGAAAGCTGCTTCCCTGTAGCAGGGAAGATCGAGGATAAATCGAAGCCCACTTGCATCTCAATGTCTGTTTCTCAACATCCCCTACCAACATGGAACTTCATATCATAATGACTGCTGCTTCACTTCCACGTCCCAAACTCATCCAACTTCACTTTTGGCAACTATATCCCAGACCACGTAAGAAAAAAGATTCTCAGAAATGTAGTTCCAAGCATAACTAAGTTGTGGAAAGAACAATACAGCACACTACACAATACTACATCTCTGAGTGATAAGCTGCCTCTGGACAACTGGAAATCTTGAAAAACACTTCTGTTTTGAAATACTCTATTTTTGGGTTTCTGTTGCTCAACATCTTAAATACTACTGCAGTCCATTAGGCTCACAAATAGTCCTTTTCAAACAGAACTCAAAAGAATGACCAATTCATGATTGCAATACATTAAGGGAAAATAACCTTTATTAGATGTTTATTATATGTCATGCATGGTGCTAGGATTTTTTAAATGTATTGTGCCATTTTATCTAATAGCTATCTTAAACAGCATTATTTGCATACGTGATTTGCCAATGAGGGAACATAGACCCAGAGGGATAAAGCATTTTCCTCACAATCATTTAGTTAGTAATAATAAAATTAATGGCTAAATTTTACTGAATGCTTGCTAAGTGCCTGACACTGCGATTTAAATGCATGTTGTCAAATCTTATTACCAGATACTTGAGTCAGAGTCTATTGTTATTCTTGCTTTACCATAGAGAAAACTGAAGAACAGAATTTTTCAATACTTTGTCTAAGGTCACACAGCAACTCACCAGTAAGGTCATGTGTCATGGGCACTGGGGTGCTTATTAAACATATCATATGCTTTCAGTTGTCTCCCAGAGTCCCTTGCAGTTAGTTGTGGCCATATGACTACCTATGGGCAATGGGCTATAAACAGAAATAATGTACGTCACTACTGGGCTGAAATTAGAAAAGCATAGGCAAAGTTTCGACTTTCTTTCTTCTCTTACTGCAGCGCCTGGGTGGATAGTCCACATGGTGGAGCCTCCATTAGCTTGGGTCTCCCAAAAATTGTGTGAAGCAGAGGCACCTACTCTGATGACTGTGTTGGATGTACAACATAAGGAAGAAGTAAACTTTTTTATGTTGGAACTAAGCGAGTTTCTATTATTTTTATTTATTTATTTATGTATTTTTTGAGACATAGTCTCGCTCTGTCACCCAGGATGGAGTGCAGTGGTGCGATCTCGGCTCACTGCAACCTCTGCCTCCTGGGTTCACACCATTCTCCTGCCTCAGCCTCCCGAGTAGCTGGGACTACAGGTGCCCACCACCATGCCTGGCTAATTTTTGTATTTTTAGTAGAGAAGAGGTTTCACCATGTTGGCCAGGCTGGCCTCAAAACCTTGACTTGTGATCCACCCACCTCGGCCTCCCAAAGTGCTGGGATTACAGGCGTGAGCCACTGTGCCTGGTAAAGTAAGTTTATTTTTTACCACAGCATATATAGCCTATCTTGACTAACGTAGCTCTTGCTAGTCTGACTCCAGAAGTCCATGATCTTTTTTAACCACTCAACTATGCTATGATCCCCCAGTGACAGGGCAGAATGAGGACCTAAGTGTGAACTGATACATGTTATTACCTTTCAAAAATAAGAAAGCATACAGAAATATAAGATACCAAGATATTATGATAGGTCCAATCTGACTACAAGTGCTTGACCACTGAGGCCAGTTATATCAATGAGGATTCCCACTGACAGAATTTTAAGGAATAGTTGTAAAATTTCACCTGAAAAGCAGAGCCGTGTTTCCCAGAAGTGATAAGAGGAAAGGAGAGCAAGTTAAATCCTAGAGCAGACATTAGTAAACTATGAACTGCTGCTTCTTTTTGTAAACAAAGTGTTACTGGAACGTGGCCACATTCACTCACTCATTCACTCATCCAATTACGTTTCATCTATGGTTGCTTTTGAACTACAACAGCAGAGCCGAGTACTTGTGACAGAGACCACATGACCCATAAAACATAAAATATTTGCTCTCTGATTGTTTACAGAAAATGTTTGCTAATCTCCAATCCAGAGTTATTAAAATGCAACCAGGAGGCATTGGGTTTTTCCTTAGGGATCCTGAAAGACCTTCCAGATCTTCCCAAGGGGCCCGCTTATGACCTGAAAATTCCCTCCTTAATCACACTTTCAAGTTAAATTAAGACCTTAAGGGATCCCATAAAAATGCAAATAGATTATCTGCTAACTCATTACCCCAATTAACACTGTGGTACTAATTCCATTTCCAGCCTTATCTGTCTTTAGTATATCTCAGAGCTGTGAAAGGGGTGGAAGGAGAAGAAAGTTTGGGATGGGTTAGGAGCAAGGTTGGGAGGCTTCTGTTAAACCACTGGTCAGCATGGCAAATGGAGAATCAATGTCATTTGCTTCAGAATTTGGGCTCCATCTACCATTTTAGGATAACTCATAATCATTCTTCTGTAGATGAACCCAACTATTGCCAATCCCATTTCTTAGGTTTGGGGGCTAAAGGTAGTAGCATTTCTCTGATTTTGGGAAACAAAAAGGCACATACTGTCATGAATGATTGAACATCAACTCTTGTGAATAGTTCTTAGCGATTAAGGCCCTTTTACATGTGGCTCCTCTATGTGGAATCCCTTACCCTGTTTTATGATTGGCTCAATTTTATGCATCTGCTGAGGTTCAGTTTAGGCTCATTTCCTCCAGGAAGTCTTCCTCACTGGCCAAGAGTGAGTTAGTTGTTCTTTTAGCCCCATATCCTATTCCCATTCCCAATACTTCCCAGGTGATTGGGCCCCTTCCCTAGGTCCCATGCTTTTGAGAACTTCTCTCAGACCTCTTGTGGGCTGCACTCCTCCCATGGGGTGAAGAGTTCTGGCCCTGCTTCTATATCTTTCTCTGAGTAACCAGGACCTTGTAATTCCCAACCCAAATGGCCCCAGGTCTCTTCAAAGTGCCTGCAGAAGTTTCTCCCAATATTCCTTTTACAAAGGGTGGATGGCTTAGCTGGGGCACATTCCTGGTCCTGAATGTTGGCCAAAGGGTGTCTGGTTAGGATGACAGTGATGGTGGATCAAATTTGGACATATTGGTGGGGTGTCCACATGAGGACCCTTGAAGTGTGAGTAGAGCCTGGGATGGGAAGAGAATGAAGTCAGGTTTCATAGCGCCCACAAATGCTAGAAATAGACCTGGCCATCACAGCATTCACCGTACAATGTTGCTTTGATTCCTGTGCCATTAGACTGTGAACAAATCAGGGGCAGGAATTCCTTCAAGTTCCTGACTGGGGGAGTTGCCAGGTGCCTTGTTAACTGCTTCAGTATAGAGCATCGCTTGGAAAGGGAGATGCACTATAGCTCTCAAGCCTTACCATCTGCAGAAATATTTTTGTAAAGGAAAAGGTTCACCCAGATTCTCTGTGTGTACCATCTGCAGAATTCAGTTGCCTGGAGGCCGCCCGAGCTTGAAATGAATGAAGAATCTATCCTGGCAGACAGTGTTTCTACCACCTGATTCACTTCTAAAGGCTGAAGCATCTCTTAGAAAGTTGGTGAAGTGAATGACCTTGCAAAACTACACCAGCCTTAGCAGCTTTGAACCATTAATGCTTAGCAGTGAGCTGGGGAGAGAGACAGATGTGCTATGAACCATCTAGGTTGAAACTTGCCCCAACCAGCAGAGTTTCCATTCCACCAGAGCAGAATTTCTCACTTGACTTGTTTATTCAGGGCATTGGCAGTCTAGTTTGCTTCAACAACTGATTTTAAAAATTGATTTATTGAACATTTATTATATTAAATATTCAGGTATATCATGAGCCACTTGAAATTGAACATGGTGGGAATATTTGCATCATGGAAATCAACAAACACTACAAATCAGGGCTCCCATCTTTCCCCCTCTCCAGTCTAGCTGATTTTCCAGCATACCCCTGCTTACCCTGAAGGAAACCTTATCCTGTATAGGCATGTAGGGTTCAGACACAAAAACAATTTCTCTTCTTTAAATCTTTATCTTTAAAATAATAGAAGTATATATGCTTCCTGTAACAAACTCAAAAGAATAGAATGCATAAATTGAAAGAACAATTCTCTAGCTTCCAATCCAACACCCCCTCTCCTATAGAAGTAACTTTGGAGTAAAGACTTCTAGAATTTTTCTACAGTTATACAAATGCGTTAAAAAAATCCCACACTTCCCAAAGCAATCTACAGATTTAATGCAATTCTCATTAAAATACCATCATCATTCTTCACAGAACTAGAAAAAAAATCCCAAAATTCATATGGAATCATAAAAGAACCCACGTAGCCAAAGCAATACTAAGCAAAAAGAACAAATCTGGAGGCATCACATTACCCGACTTCAAATTATATTACAAGGGTATAGTTATACTACATATAGTTCATATATAGTATATATAGTTTAAAACTATAAACTATAGTTTATAGTTATAAATTATACTACAAGGGTATATACTACAAGGGTATAGTTACCAAAACAGCACGGTACTGGTATAAAAATAGGCATGTAGATCAATGGGACAGAATAGAGAACCCAGAAATAAAGCTGAATATTTATAGCCAAATGATCTTTGACAAAGCATACAAAAACATAAATTGGGGAAAGGATACCCTATTCAATAAGAGGTGCTCAGAAAACTGGTAAGCCACATGTAGAGGAATGAAACTCAATCATTATCTCTTACCTTATATAAAAATCGACTCTAGATGGATCGGACTTAAGTCTAAGACCTGAAACCATTAAAATTCTAGAAGATAACATCAGACATTGGCTTAGACAAAAAATTCATCATGAAGACCCCAAAAGCAAATGCAACACAAACAGAAATAAATAAATGGGACCTAATTAAACTACAAAAGCTTTTGCACAGCAAAAGAAACAGCCAGCAGAGTAAACAGACAACCCATAGAGTGAGAAAAAATATTCACAAACTGTGTATCCAACAATTGACTAATATCCAGAATCTTTAAGAAACTCAAACAAATCAGCAATAAAAAAACAAATAATCCCATCAAAAAGTGGACAAAGGACATAAATAGGCAATTCTCAAAAGAAGCTATACAAACAGCCAACAAACATGAAAAAAATGCTCAACATCACTATTAAAACCATAACGAGATACCACCTTACTTCTCCTGCAAGAATGACCATAACTAAAAAGTCAAAAAACAATAGATGTTGGCATGGGTGTGGTGAAAAGGGAACACTTTTACACTGCTTGTGAGAATGTAAGTTAGTACAACCACTATGGAAAACAGTATAAAGATTCCTTAAAGAACTAAATGTAGGCTTACCATTTTATCTAGCAATTTCACTACTGGGTATCATCTACCCAAAGGAAAAGCGGTTGTTATATGAAAAAATGCATGCACTCACATGTTTATAGAAGCACAATTCACAGTACAAAGATATGGAACCAACCTCAGTTTCTATCTACCAATGAGTGGGTAAAGAAAATGTGGTGTACATACACCACGGAATACTACTCAGCCATAAAATGGAATGAAATAATGTCTTTTGCAGCAACTTGGATGGAGCTAGAGGCCATTATTCTAAGTGAAGTAATTCAGGAATGGAAAACCAAACATCATATGTTCCCACTTATAAGTGTGAGCTAAGGTATGAGGCATAAAGGCATAAAAAATTATATATTGGCCTTTGGGGACTCAGGGGGGAAGGTTGGGAGGAAGTGAGGGATCAAAGACTACCTATTGGGTACAGTGTGTACTAGCTGAGTGACGGGTACACTAAAATCTCAGGAATCACCACTTAAGAACTTATCCATGTAGGCACAAACCACCTGTACCCCAAAACTGTTGAAATAAAAATGAAAATTAAAAAAAGTATTTTTAGATAAACAGAATGAAGCTACATATATTTTTAACACCTTTTTTTTTCCCTCTAAAATACATTGTGGACATTTGTCTGAGTTAGAGCATATAGATCTACAGCATTTATTTTAACGATTGCAACGTATTCTATAATATTGTCTTCTTAGTGTCCATTTAGGTCATTTTCATTTGCTTTTCTTTTCCTTTTTGCTTAACAAAATATCCTGCATATGAAATGTGTGTGTGTGTGTGTGTGTGTGTGTGTGTGTGTGTGTCTGTGCATGTGTGTGTATTTCTGTGTCCAAGTAGACCTATTTCTTTAGGATAAATTTCCAGGAATGAAATATTGAGTTGTTAAATAATATCTTGGTAAATAGGGCTAAGTTGACTTGCAAACAATTGTACTAATGTCCCCTACCTTCAGTAAGGAGAAAAGTTCTTATTTTTAAAATTCCCACCAACAATATATATTACCGATACTTTTAAGTTTTGAAAATTTGTTAAAAGTTATATTTTATTGTTGTTTTTACTTGCATTTTCTTATTCACTAATGGACCAAGTGTCTTGTTTTCCATTTGTATTTCTTCTTGTGTGAATTACCATATCATTTTGCTCATTTTTATTGATTTATTCATTAAAAAATCAATTCATAGAAGCTATTTAAATAAATTGTAGTTTTGGCCATTAGTCTATAATATGCGTTGCAAACATCAGCTTCAAGTATACTTGCCTCTAAACTGTGTATTATGTTTATCCATATAGAAGTTCTATACAGGGGATTATTTTGTGTTACATTTACAAAGGATATCCAAATCCCAAAGTATAAGAGCATGATCTTATATTTTTCTAATATTTTCTCTTTTTCTTTTACATTGAAGTTTATTTGTAAGTTTATGTTCATCAGAATTTATTTTTGTATATGACATAGTAATAGAAAAGATATATGTACAAGAATGTCTTCTGAAATATTGTTTGTAGCAATAAAGTTAGCAAACAAATGCTCTTTACTAAGGGGGGATATATATATGTATATTTTTAGGTAAATCTATACCATACTAAGGGGAGATATATATATAAATATATAAATATACATGTATTTAGGTAAATCTATACCATAGGGCACTATGTAACTCCCAAAGAAACAGGTCCAAACCTATATGGAAGTATGTCTTTGTTGTATTAATAGATGATGCATTTCAGAGAAACGTATACAGTATGCACTGTGAGGACTCATGCTTAAGGTCATGTAGGTTGTGTATTGCTAACTCCATAGGACAGTGATATGATTGGCATCCCTGGAGTTAGGCAATACAGTAATCCTCTTCACTGTACTACCCCAGTCACTGACATAGGTGATGCATACTCTGTTGATCTCTGGTGAGTTTCCCTTATCTTGTTTTCTCTTTTGGTATACATCTGCAGTTTCTCTTTCTTGGTGAAACCCTCACTGGGGTTTCAAGAAAGCTGGAGGCTGGCTTTATTCCAAGGAATCTAACAGTACCATGGGACATATGCAGGCTTCCTCACTAGACTCCAGTAGTACAGACTCACTTCCACCGTAGCCTCTCTTTTCACTTTGTGAATGTGAGAGCCCACAGCAGGTTTCCACTTTCTGACCTCTCCAGGAAGAATCAGGCACTATTCTCCCCTTCCCTCCACACTCCTAACTCTAGGGATCATATGTCAGATTCTCCAAGAATATTATCAAGCTTGTTATGGGGACAGTCTTGGGTGGGCCTATGAGTTTTTACAGCTTAGTAACTATCCATCTTGGAACTGTATGTAGGGAAGAACAAGATAGGAAGGAAGTAGTTAGAGGTGAGGGAAGAAAGACAATGTTATAATAGAAAATTATGGACGGCTTACTGTAGCAGATAGAAAAATTGATCCCACCACTCTCCTGTAGTAGGTGTATAGAGCAAGTGTACCTCACCCCCTTTGCTGTGGTCTCCTCATGGTCAAGATGCATTTCCTTGCCTTTTGAACTTGGGATTGTCCATATAGTTTGCTTTGGACGATAAGATCTTACTGGACATAGATTAAGTCAAGGCTTGAAATATTCTAGCATGACTGGGCTTGCTCTATTGTGTTGCATGTCTGCTATTGTCTTGGAAGAACTTGCCCCAGGTAGCCCTCTTGTGCCAGAAGAATGAGTCAGGTGAAGTTGAGTGAACTGAAGTCCTAGCCTGCAGTCAAGCCTACATAAAAAAGAATGAAATCAGGTATTTTGCAGCACCATGAGTAGAACTGGAGGCCATTATCATAAGTGAAACAACTCAGAAACAGAAAGACAAATACTGCATGTTCTCACTTGTAAGTAGGAGCTAAATAATGTGTGCCCATGGACATAGAGTGTGGAGGGGTAGACACTGGGGACTCAGAAGGGTGAAGGGGTTGGAGGGGCATGGATGATGAGAAATTTCCTAATGGGTACAATGTATATTATTCAGGTAATAGATACACTGAAAACAAACTTCACCACTACACAATGTATATGTGTAACAAATTGCACTTGTATCCCTTAACTTTATCCCAAAACAAAAGTCAACCCAGCTGAGACGATTCTCCATCTGTGATCCCTGATTGACCTAAAACACACAAATGAGAAAGAAATGCTTGCTGTTGTAATTCACTGAGTTTTGGCATGGTTTCTTGTGAAGCATTCTTGTGAAAATGATTGGCTGTTTTTTCCTTTATTCTATGAAAACATAATCCTAATTTTATTGGGGCAGCAAATAAACTCAACCCAAATCATACATTTTTAAGCTTTCTTAATTGCTAAGTGTGTCTGTGTGACTAAGTTTTGACCAGTAGGATGAAATGCTGAATCAGATTTCTGAGAAATCTTATTAAAAGGAGCTGACTCAGCTAAGACATATACTCCTTTGCCCTTTCCTCCTTCCTTCTTGCTTCCAGCTTCACACATGTGAAAACTGGAACTTCAGTGGCCATCTTTGAATCATAAGGCATCTTTGGGCTGGAAGCCAAGCTCTAGGATGGTGAAGGAAAAAAAGAAGAGCCTCAGTCTTTGATGACTGTGAACCACCATAAGAACCACCGTAACATTCTAAATTGCATACCTCCAGACTTCTCTTATTTAAAAGAAAAAAAAATTCTACCTTGTAGGAATCACTCCTAATTTTAATTGATAATGTAGTATAATGTTGAGTGAGAATGTAGATTAAAACTACCTATGCTCATACTACAAATACATTAAAATAGAATATCTGTAAGAACAAGGACTAGAAGTTAGTAGGGTCAAATGATAACAATGATTTTATTGTGTGAAGGTCAATATTTGCTGAGTGATGAATAATTATTGTCAGTCTGAATGAAAAGGCAGTATGCCTGGAGGTAGCTAAACCACCAGGCTGGATAGAAAACTAGTTTTGGCTTTTAGTTTTAGTTATGAGCAAATAATTATGATGTCATCTTGGGAATATCGTTTAACTTCCTGAGTTTCAGTTTTCTTATCAGTTTCTTGCAAAATGGAAACAATGCAGTTAAATACTATTGAAAAGTTAATCATGATAATGTTAAGTCAGCTATAGCTAGAGTGACTATCAAACTAAATACCCTTACTGGGACATTTTTGCAAGTAAATGGGATATTGCTGGGATTTTTCTGGCCATACTAGGTATAATGCAACCGGGTTTTAGGACTGATCTTCACTCAGTGGAGGAATTTAAGTTAATTGCATATTTTATTTATAATAAAGCTAAATTCCTACACATCTAATAAATAAAAACTTTTTTCTTTTTCCATAAGGTAACTGAAAAAACAAATAAAAGATGTGTATATTCATTAACTTCATAATAATGCAATCCCATGTTTTATGCAATTACTTTTTTGGGCCCCATTTATCTCACATTACAGGATTTTGTTGTAATAACACCCATATATGAGTCTCTTCCAGGACCGTCACATATGAGTCTCTTCCAGGACTGTCATACCAACCACATGAGCATCTACAAAGGGACAGTGCCTAGGAAATTGTGAAAGCTTATGGGAACGCTAGGAGTTTTTATTGAAAAGAGGAAAATGTGACATGGCAGCCATTGGGGAAACATTAATCACATTAGAACATACATGTCAGGTACAAAGAGATGACACAGGTAGAGATATAAGTTATATGAAAAAAACAGTAATTACATCTCCTCTCCAGACTTTCTCTCCTGAATATGGTCTTTGGGAAAATTGTGATGGAGACATCTTTAGATAGTCAAAATAAAGAAACAGAAGTGGAAGCAACAAACTAGTATGTGTACAATATTCCTGAAGTTGCATTCTTGTGCCAGCTAAGCACATTATTACAATTGTTATTGTCACTGACTCCAATGTATTAAGTACGAATAATTATAATGTTGTAATTATGTAGTAAATTGACTCTTTTAAAGCACTTTGAAAACATTAAATAATTTTCCTGTAGGAGCAGTTTCTGAGGAGGAGCGTAGTTAGGCTGCTGTGCCTGACTTATTTACATATACACGTGTGAAATCCTGCCTCAGAGATGTCCTCTACTTGCTTAGTTCCCTGCCTGAAATCAGGTCATTAGTGCCACATTCCTATGAAATGACTCACTGATTTACACTTATTCATTCATTTATCTAGATTTGTTTGGGGGACTTAAGATCTGCCAGGTGCTTAATACAGCTGTGAAGGAACTGCAGAAGATGCTCAGTTCCCTGCCTTATCCTCTGAATCTTCAGTCGGCTCCTGAGGCTTCCAACTGCCAGTATCTGTATCTTCCTTCCTGACGGTATTCTCCAAGGCAGTGGAAGACCACACTTGCCATCACACCCTGCAGCCCCTAAACAACGACTGATAAGAGCTGGTGAATAAATACCCCTATTCCCTCATTCCACACAGGGAATCACTCTGAGACACATGTTTTATACAGTTTCCCAGAGTTACCCATCAGATTTGCAATGAGATACAGAGTAACAGGGGCTTGATAAAACTACCTTTATTCATTGCTTTCCTTTCCCTGTCTTATTGCCTAATGGGGCTATCTGAGATTCCTTCCCTAATGAAGTATTTTCATTAAATCTTTGTTTTAGGATCTGCTTCTATGGGAACGTTTGAAGGTATAACCACTGCCTTCTCGAAGGGTTGCCCACTCAATGGCCTCTAAGGGCCAGGCAGGTATGGTAAATAAGTGAAGCAAATTGACATTCCTCCCCTGAGCTTTACCTACTCCCAGTATACTTATTACTCAGGGATCCCTGCCTGAAGATGTTAGCATACTAGCCATTCCTTCTTTTCAAGGTATATTTCTTGCTCCCAGGGAGCCTGAGGAGGAATGATTGACTAAATGAATGGTGTTGCATTCAACAGCTTATCTAATCATTTATTCACCACCACCCATCAACCCATTCCCCATTTACTCACTATCCATTCAACCCTCTACCCATTCACTTACCACTCATCCACCTATTCTTTCACTGCTCACCTCCACACTACCCATCTCCAAACATTATTAAAATATTCTCTTTGGGCAGATAATCTAAATAGGGAGAAACAAGAAATGTATAAAAGGTCAATAAGCCAATCTCAACATATTTTAGATTTAACTACTTCCTTTCCCATGAACAATTTGGTCTGTTAGAAATTTTCTGAATACCTCAGGCTGCTTCACTTCAAAAAGCATTTGCTTTAACTATTTTCTGTTTGTAACTCTCTTCTCCCTTCTTTAATATGTGGATAGCTCACATTTATCCTTTAGAGATTTCTTGAAACGTAACACCCTTAGTGGATGCAGTGGTTTGCCACAGAGGGCCCCCATTCAAGTCCCCATTCAGGACTGTGGCACTCATTTACTGCATTACTGGGAGTGTTGGTTGTTGATGGCTTGTAGTACTCACTCCTCAGGGGCTTGACTGGTCGATGTGGTCATACAAAGGCCTGATGCCTTTGCCACAAATTAGGATCTCTCCTAAGGCCCACCTGCATTTCAGAGCTTCTCATTTGACTGGTTGAGGTCTCAGTTCCAGCTGCAAAGTAGTTTGTATTTTCCTTAGTCCAATTCTGCTTTCCTCACTCCCTTACAGAGCACTCCCCCATCAACCTCCCCAGTCAAATCTCAGAGAATCAGAGTTGGTTTCTGATGTGGTTTCGCTGTGTCCCCACCCAAATCTCATCTTGAATTGTAGCTCCCATAACCCCCATGTGTTGTGGGAGGGACCTGGTGGGAGGTGGGACATAATTGAATCATGGGGATGGGTTTTTCCCATTCTGTTCTTGTGATAGCGAATAAGTCTCATGAGATCTGATGGTCATATAAAGGGCAGTTTCCCTGCACACACTCTCTTGCCTGCCGCCATGTAAGACATGTCTTTGCTCCTCCTTCACCTTCCACCATGACAGTGAGATTTCCCTAGTCATGTGGAACTGTGAGTCCATGAAACTCTCTTTCTTTATAAATTACCCAGTCACAAGTATTTCTTCACAGCAGTATGAAAATGGACTAGTATAATAAATTGGTAGCAGTAGAGTGGGCTACTGCTAGTAAGATACCCAAAAATGTGGAAGTAACTTCAGAACTGGGTAACAAGCAGATGTTGGAACAATTTGGAGGGCTCAGAAGAAGATAGAAAAATATGGGAAAGATTAGAACTTCCTAGGGCCTTGGAGGGCTCAGAAGACAGGAAGATGTGGGAAAGTTTGGAACTTCTTAGAGACTGGTTGAATAACCTTGATCAAAATGCTGACAGTGATATGGACAATGAAGTCTAGGCTGAGGTGGTCTAAGATGGAGATGAGGAACTTGTTGGGAACTGGAGTAAAGGTCACTCTTGCTATGCAATGAGACTGGCTGCATTTTGCCCCAGCCCTAGAGATCTGTGGAATTTTGAACTTGAGAGATGATTTAGAGTATTTGGCAGAAGAAATTTCTAAGCAGCAAAATGTTCAAGAGAAAGCAGAGCATAAAAGTTTGAAAAACTTGCAGCCTGACAATGTGATAGAAAAGAAAACCCCATTTCCTGGGGAGAAATTCAGGCCTGCTGCATAAATTTGCATAAGTAACAAGGTGCCAAATGTTAATCACCAGGACAATGGGGAAAATGTCTCCAGGGCATGTCAGGGACCTTCATGGCCCTCCCATCACACACCTGGAGGCCTAGGAGGGAAAACTGGTTTCATGGGCTAGGCCTAGGGCACTCCCTGCTCTACGCAGCCCCCGGATATAGTGCCTTGCATCCCAGCTGCTTCAACTCTAGCCATGGCTAAAAGGGGCCAATGTACAGCTCAGGCTGCTGCTTCAGAGGGTGCAAGCTCTAAGCCTTGGCAGCTTACACATGGTGTTGGGCCTGTGGGTACACAGAAGTCAGGAACTGAGGTTTGGGAACCTCGTCTTAGATTTCAGAGTATGTATGGAACAGATTGAGACTTCGTGGAAAAAAAAAAAAAAAGAAGAAAGAGAGAGAAAGAAAGAAAGAAAAGAAAGAGAAGGAAAGAAAGAAATCATAGTATGGTGTTCTTTTTAGTTGTGACTTCTCAGGATACTTCAAGTGAAAAAGATATAAACTATACAGGCAGAAGCCCCTTTTTGTTAAAAAGGATGAGGCATAGGAAAAACGATAGAAAATACAGAAAATGTGAAAGTAGTTATCGCCTGCCAGTAGGATGACTGATGATTTTTGTTCTTAATGTGTTTTTGTATGTTCTAATTTTCTGCTGTGGATTTACTTTTATGATCAGAAAATATTTTTATAAAATATACTTAAAACTAAACACAATAACAACAACAATAAAACATATTGCCTCAGTGTTGGATTTTTCTGCTTTGAAATCCCTCTAGAATCAGGACAAGAGTAACTATAGCCTATGGGCCAAATCCTGCCCATGGCCTATTTTTGTAAATAAAGTTTTATTGGGACACAGTGACACCTATTTGTTTACATAATGTCTATGGCTGTTTTCTTCCTACAATGGTAGAGTTAAGTAGTTATGATAGAGACAATATGACCACCGAGACTAAAATACCTACAGAAAAAGTTTTCCAACCCATGCTCTGGACTGTGAGATCTGTGAAGGGAGGAACTGTTTTACTTATTTTTGTGTCACCAATGTCAGTGCACTGAAAAGTCCAATAAATATTTGTTAAATAATTGAATTTGGGAAATAAAATAAAAACCCTATATGACTATTAACATAGGAATCTAATACATTCAGAAATATAAGTAAGCATAGTTACTGGAGACATCAAGAACTTTGTTCTTTTGGGGCCGAATATATAAATTATTATCAGGTGATAAAGGAGATATCAGACAATTCTGAGTGGATGTAATGAAACTGCTAAATTTTCAGAGGAGTAAAATAGAATCCTCAGTTTTTTGACATGGCTCAGTCATTTTCTAGACATACAACCTAGAACAAGTCACTAAGGGCTCTCTTAGCTTCTTTTTTCTTGGCTGTGGAATAAGTAGGAGAACACTGGCTTGGCCAAATTCAGAGGGTTTTTGTGGTAAGCTAATGACATGATGGTGTGAAATGATCTGAAAACTGTAAAGTATTACCAGGTAAAAGGGATTACGTTGTAGTCAGAAGTCATTTTCAAAATTAATGTGAAGCACCAGGTTGGTGAAACCAACCTGATCTATTTGTGCTTTCTAGGGGTCTTAAACCTTGAAGGCTTGGTTGAATCAACCAGGACCTATGACTGTGCTCCTAATGTGAGCTGAGATGTCTCAGATGTTAGAATACAGGATGGGGTGTTGGCAGAAAATGGCCCTTTCCTTCTAAAAATTGTTCAAGTCTTCAGCTTCTCCCTGGCAATGGGGTTTGGCTTTGTATAGAACAGCATCTGATTTGTCAGCAACTTTTAAGTAGTTTATTGATTTAACATTTCTTCCGAGATGCTAAAAAATCCTTGGTCTGCTGATGGCAACAGGGAGCTGCGTCTCGAAAGAGGACTCTGTTGGCCTGCTCTCAGATGTCCTGGCTCCAGCCTTTGCAATCACTGTTTTTCAGAAAATTGTTTTAAATAGCATTTATGTTCCATTTTGAACAGCCTCTCTTTTTTTGCTTCCTTCTTTCCCAACAATCGTTGGTGACTGCAGTGTCTTTGCATGGTATCTAACCATCTAATACACTATTGCTGAATGAAGTCATTTCATGGTGAAATAACCTAAGCGGAAGACGTGTCTGTTTTGGTAGAATACTGAAGTTCACTATGTCAATGCAATCAGGTTCATGAAACAATTTGCAAAACTAAATTTTCCATTTTTTTTTTTAGAGCACTAAAGAAAAATAGAATCTGTGGAGATGGTCCTTCTGCAAATCTCTAAAAGGCAGGATGTGCTTTTTTTTTTTTTTTTTTTTTTTTTTTTTTTGAGACGAAGTCTGGCTCTGTCACCCAGGCTGGAGTACAGTGGCGCGATCTCAGCTCACTGCAAGCTCCGTCTCCCAGGTTTATGCCATTCTCCTGCCTCAGCCTCCCGAGTAGCTGGGACTACAGGCGCCCGCCACCTCGCCCGGCTAGTTTTTTTGTATTTTTAGTAGAGATGGGTTTCACCGGGTTAGCCAGGATGGTCTCAATCTCCTGACCTCGTGATCCGCCTGTCTCGGCCTCCCAAAGTGCTGGGATTACAGGCTTGAGCCACCGCGCCTGGCCCAGGATGTGCTCTTAAGAGAGCGAAAGGAAGGAATGCACCTTAGAATTAATGCTTCTGGAGTAGGCGGGCTCTCCTAGCACTCTTCCTCCTTTCCTCTAATTCCTTTCATAGCTTCCCACTTCCAAGGAAGAACAGTTTACTAATCTGATTGGGCTCTATCTGATTTGTGAATGGACTACTAGACCTTAAAGATCAGCAGTAGCTTCAGGATTTCCCTCTTTCTTTCCCTTTATCCTGTGCCTCTAACAGTGTGGGTCGGGTCAAGGTGTTCATTCTCCCTAGTGTCCCATTTCCTCTTTCTTGTGTTGTTCTAAATATTTAGATTTGTAGGAGAAGTAGGAGGTGAGGGTGACCAACTCATCCCAGTTTGCCCAGGACTTTCTGGGCTTTAGCACTGAAAGCCCAGCATCTCCGGAATCCTTTCAGTTCCAGGCAAATTGACATAGTTGATTGCCCTAGACCCTATTTCAGCCTCCAAACTAAGCCACATAACACCTTTTTATGAGGAGCCTTGAATTGGGGATTATGGAGTCTAAGCTACTAATTAAAAGCTGTTTTTAAAAAACATTTAGAATTTCAAGTTAGCTTTTCTTTGTTCTACCTACTCCCTCAATCTGTAACCTCCTGGAGAAAAGAGGGGAGAGACAGGATGGCTTCCCTGCTATAATGGCTCGAAAAATGACTCTTAACATCTAAAATGGCTATGTATTTTATGGACACAGATACAGAAGGACCAAAAGGACCGTGGGGTAAGTGGCCTGGGGAGCAGGATAAGCAAAGGAATTGGTGGAGACAAAAGAAGAGGAGAAGGGAAAATAAAGGCTTTTAAGAAAAGGAGAAGGGAAAATAAAGGCTTTTAAGGGCCAATTCTCTTAACAGGTCTCATTTTGAAGACATTTATTCAGATGAGCAACGTTGAGTTTCCATGTTGTGCTGGGTCCTGTGCCAGGCCCTGGAGATACTAAGGTGAGTGAGACACAGTCTTACACCCCAAGAAGCCCCTTGTCTTGCTTTCTTGGTAACTCTCAGCCCGGTGAGCTCAGCTTCCTCCTTGGACTACTGTGAAGGAAGGCTGGGTAGAGATCCAATGGGAAATCCGCACTGAGGCCACTTTTTTCAACTGTAACTATGTCAGGAGAACTCTGCTCAGCAACCTAACCCACTCTCATTAGGTGGCATTAGGTTTCTTGGTCTGGGATGAATGACATTTGTTATCCAGCGCAAATGGGCATTGATCTCTTTAGAAGCCAGGTTTCAGTGTGGCTCCATGTCACTGGCAGGCTTTTCAGGCCCCATCACACCAAATTTGAGAAGATCTGCTTGCCTTCTGGCCAGAGGAGATGATTTTAGTATCCTTTAAAAGATGTCAATGGTTATTTCACTGGCACATTCGGGAGTATTGCTTAATCCTGGTCTCTTCCAGGGTCATGCTAGGTAGTGAATAAATGATTATCTTTTCTATCGCGAGTTTCTTTATCATTACCTCATGGGTAGATCTTACAAAAATCCAAAAAATTTAGTTCCTTTGAGAAATTGGCAACTCTGGCAAATACTGGGCCCCATTCTTTGAATAACAACTATGTGGAGTTCAATAGAGACTTTAGAGACGGTTTGCAGTTCCAGGTCCCTCAAACCACCCCATCCACTGCTGTCTCTCTCATCCTGTAGCAGAAAGAGTCCATTTTTTAAAAATTCCTGCTTGCTCCTTTTTTACGTTATCAGCCTATACATAGTTGATTTTCCAAACCCTGAGTTAGAGTCTATCATCATTGCACCCTCTTCCATAGTGATCATTTCCTTCCTCCTTTTCTTCCCTCCTTCCTTCCTACTCTTCCTTTTTCCCTCCCTTTCTACTCCTGCCCCTCTCCTCTCACATCATCTCTCTGCCTGCCTATATCACTTCATGTAGAATTGTGCATCACTTCTAATGTGCACAGAACAAACATTTACACACGATGTCCAGCACAATCATCTAAACCAGCAGATTTCAATGTGTGGTCCACCGATCATCAGCATCAGTATCACCTGGGAATTTATTATAAATAAAGTTCTCAGTTCCATCTGGACCTACTGAATTAGAAACTCTGGGGGCGGGGTCCAGTGGTCTGTGTTCTAACAAGTCTCCCAGGCAATTCTGCTGTGCATAAGTTTGAGGACCACTGATCTAAACCTTCAAGCGGCAGCCATTTGTTGAAAATGAGCTTATGGAAGGCAATTTACTTCCTTGGCTATCATCTGAGAATAATAGAAAATCCCTCCTTGTTTTGCTCCACATGCGTGCTGTGGAGGTGAAAGAATGTCTGTTTGCAGTCCAGAAATCACCATTTTGTGAGGCATCTGAGGGCCTCTTAGTTGAAGTCTTGTTCACTTTCCGTTTCATGAGATGTTTATTGTAGTCTGGAAGCATTTTTTTGTCCCTGTCACTGGCAAAAACAAGGGATAGGATAAAATCCTCCCTTGTGGTCTGTTAGTTCTTGATTAGATACTATTTGTACTGCGCCTTCAAGTGGTTCCTTGGGCATAAATCTTGTCTCCCCAAACAGATGGTAAGTTCCTCACAGACAGGAGCTTAAAGCTCAGCAAAGGCCGGCTGACTGATCTGAATGAAACGACTTCATTTGCTTCCTTTGCTAAAAGTTGTAGCAGGGACTGAAAAATTCCTTTCTCAATTCAGCTGAGGATGGCTTGTGAGGGTGAGCTGCTGAAGTAGCTCCTATTCATGCCATCTTGGGTGCACGTGCCTTTTGTCAAAAGGTCCCCAGAATCCTCCCTTCCAAGGGTCCTGCTCACTGAGGATCCTGGAAGCTCCTTTGGGAACAAAGTCTTGGAACCACTTTCACTCCAACATGCAGACCATTGTGCCTAATCACTTGGCAAGGAAGAAAGGAAACCCTGATTTTGGGGTAGCTGGGAAAAGACCATGGGTGATGGATGACAGGTGATGATTTGATTATGCAGTTGTTTAGTTGGTGGCAAGGCCTTGATCTGGCTTGCAGGCTGATGAGATACAATTGGACTGTGCCATCCACTTAATAGCAGGTTAACTACACCAACACCTCCATACTCCCTGCTTCTTATACTCAGGAAATTGAGGTACAGAAAGGGTAGGGAATCTATCAAACAGCTATTAAGGGAGACTATTCATTAATTCAATCAGTCAGTTAGTCGTGCACTCTGTCCATATGCCCCTATCAAGCTCCTGCTCTGTGCCAGACAATGAAATGTTCTATATACATGTGTGTGTTATGATTTTCTCTTCTGTCATGTTCCAAATAATGGCTTTGATACTTCTGCAATTGATTTCATTAATTAAGTTACTTTTACTCATAATGTTGGCGACATAAGAAGTGGATGCAAATGAATGCTAATTTCTGAATATTTCAAGCTAAGGCCCTTGCCATTTTTTAAGGGAAGATTGCTGCAGTGGTATTGGAATTCAGAAATAGAAGCTTGTTTTTCCTCCTCTCTCATTTAAGCTAGGTAGGCTCTCACCCTGAGAAGGAAAGTGTCTGAAGTCTCGAGGACTTCTGCCCCAGTTTTATTCTAGCTCCTGGGAAGTATTCATTAATGCTGAAAATGCTACCTTTTGCCATCTTCCCTCATGACTCTTTTTTTTTGTCGTAGGTCATAGAATTGATGAGAAACTTATCTTCTCTTTCTGCTCCAGTCTCGCTTTCCTTTCTTTGGCCTTTTGCACACATACATAGGATGGCACTGAGACAAAGAGAAAGATACCGGACAGGATGTAAGCTTTTCAAACCTCTCCTTCTGCTGGTTCCACCTATCATATGTTTCTGTGTTAGCTCAAGCGCCTGGGGCAGGAATTCTTAAGGAGAATGCTTAAGTGGAAAACTTTCCTACACACAGCAATCATATTGCCTTAATGTGCTCTTTCAGGTTGGGCAACTGAGATGTTTGTTTCAATGGAGGAGTCTCACTGCAGATGAAATTCCACCTTCTTTCTCTGAATGTTTTTGCACTGTAGTAGCTCTTTTTTGTCTTTTGGGTGGTGATGAGAGTAGGGGGTGGTGGTTGGATTTTTGCTGGGAGAGCAGAAATTTCTAATTCCATTTCTTTGACTATTTTAAAGCCTCTATTGGGAGACAGGAAGGATGGTGAAATATGCTGCTCATAGCAATATTCAGGAATTCATATTCTGGATCAGACCCCTTAGCTCAACCCACAAGACCTTTGATGATCTAGCCCTTTAAGTCTTGCTGCTTTTGTCTCTTACAGTGCCTGCCTCTCCTCGCATACCTCCCCGAGGTCTAACCATATGGAATCTGCTTACCGTTTTTCTGAATACTCCATACTGCTTGGTACTTTTAGGCCTTTACACGTTCAGCTTACCTGGGGGAGAGCCTGCTCATCTTTCAAGACTCAACTCGAACATCACCACTTACATCAATCCCAAGAGAGCCTTGTCTGTCCCATCCCATGCCACTCCTGGATAGAGGTGACTACTGTTCAATTCTGTTGTTCATACCAATGCTCTGGCATTTATCATATCATTTTTTAGTTGTTTTATAAACAATAGTTTACTATCACAGTGTTTAAAAACAGTTTAAAAACAGAAGTAAGGTTGCATGAATTTACTACCAGTTCTGTCATTTACTAGCTGTGTACTCTTGGGAAAGTTACCTCGGCTCTATGCTTTACTTTCCCCACCTGTAAAATGAGAGTAATAATGATAATACTTACCTCATAGGTTTGTTTTGAGGAGTAAATAAATCATTATTCTCTCCTTCCTCTTCTTCTTCTTTCTCTTCCTCTTCCTTCCCTCCTCCTCCTTCCTTACACTTTTCCCTTCTATACATCCTGCCCTCAGGAAATAGTGGATATAGCCTAGGAAACTAATTTTTTAATTTTAGATTTCTTAAATAAGTTTCTATAAATAATACGAAAGTAACAGTGTTAAATGTTGGCTATTAAATATCACCAAGTAATCTATTAATAAAGTAAATCCAAGTTTATTGTTTACTTCAGTAAGGGAGATCACTCCCTTCACAGTCTTAATGCTATCTTAGAGGGGGAGGATGAAGTTGCAATATTTACAATTTCATTAGACATGTGCAAGGTTCATGATAAAATAGTGTGGAGTTAGTTGACATAACAAGGTAACAATTTCAAGGCAAGTAGTTCAAAGCAGGTCTTGGATTGTTGATGAACTTGTTTGAGTTATCTATGGTTATCTGTTGAGTACTTCCAGGAGTCCCTGAAATATACAATAAAAGGCATCTGGAACTTCATCTTCCTGGGCAATAGTGGCCTGGAATAGTCATGTTCATGTGCAGAGCAGCTGGGCAGGCATAGATAGTTTCAGTTCTTAATACTTAGAAAGATAGTATATTTTTTATTTTCAAGATCCAGGCTTTTTTGAGTAATAATGTTATGAAATTCCAAATGGCTGAGCTGCAAACATAAACTTATAATGCCTGGAGGAATTTGAGAATACAGTATTTATCATACACAATAGAGATGGGGAAGTATGAAATGATATAAGAGCCTTTGAATCTCACACAAGAGAAAAAGTACAACCATCCAACAGGAAGAAGAAATTAGGAAGAGAAGTTCCTGGAGCTTAGACAATGTTTTGGAAAAAAACAAAATGCTTGGGCAGGGCGCAGTGGCTCACGCTTGTAATCTCAGCACTTCAAGAGACTGAGGCAGGTGGATTACCTGAGATCAGGAGTTCAAGACCAGCCTGGCCAACAGGGTGAAACCCCATCTCTACTAAAAATACAAAAATTAGCCGGGCGTGGTGGCAGATGCCTGTAATCCCAGCTACTCAGGAGGCTGAGGCAGGAGAATTGCTTGGACCCAGGAGGCGGAGGTTCCAGTGAGCTGAGATCATGCCATTACATTCCAGCCCAGGAGATAGAGCGAGACTCCATCTGAAAAGAAAAAAAAGAAAAAAAAGCTTGGTGTGTCTTCTTTAGGAGGTGATAATTGTGGAGATCCCCAGATATTTGTTTGTATTTTTCTTCTCATGTAGAACTGTGCCAACAAGAAGGAATTGAAATGATTAGGCAAAGGCATTTCCTGTCTGGAGAAGGGTTGGGAAGTAGCACTCTGTGTCTCCCATGCTGGAGTGGGACCAGAAAGTTGGAGTGTGGGGAGCTTGCGGACCTCCAGGGTGTCATTGTGACACTGAGAGGGCTTTATAAGGGAAGCTGTGGATTACTCATCGCAGGCCAGGGACTGGATGGAGAGCATAGACAAGTTTTAGAGCATTATCCACTTGAAAGAAAGGATGGAGCTCTCCCAGTCAATTACTGATGATTGCTGTTGCAGAGAGAACAGGTGGTGATGAGCATCCACCGAGGTCATGTTTCTGTTGTTTATTGTTGTACAAGAAACCACCTCCAAACACGGGCTTAAACTACTAGCTGAAGTTTAAGCCCATAGTAATCATTAATTTTGTTCACAAATCTGGGGGAAGGTATGACTGGGGTCAGCTAAATTGTTCTTGTTCAGGGGCTGTCATGTTGTTGCAGTTAGATGACAGCTGGGCCTGGGGTTACATTGAAGGCTTCTATATTTGTATGTCTGACCACTGAGCTGGGGAGACTCAAACAGTGGAGAGCAGGTACAGCAGGGATGGCTCGGGATTCTCTTTCTTTCTTCATGTAGTTTTTCCACAGGACAGCCACCAGTGGCAGACATCTTGCATGATGGCTGAAAACTTCCAGACTGAGTGTTCCTAGAATAACTCACAGAAGCCCCATGGCCTTTTCTACACTAGCCTTGAAACTCACAAGGCTACCTTTATGCTGCATTGCCCTCATTGATGCAATCGCAAAGGGCTGCTCAGGTTCAAGGGAGGTGGCATAGACTCCACATCTTCTTAGGAGGTGTGTAGAGAATTTGGAGTCATTCTTTAAAACCTTCACAGTGTGATCAGGCAGAACAAACAGGAGCCCACATTTCAGAGAAGGCCCAGATGGTGCTCCTTCATTCCAGGAGAATATGAGAATCTCTGGAAACCCAGGTCAACTGAGAGACTAAGAGGGAAAGGAGGAGGACAGAGAGTATCTTCAACTGAACAAATTTAAATCCGTAATTGATTCATTTAAATTTGTCAGTTTTTGATTCGCATTGATTAAAAAATTTAAGTCCCTCAATTCCAAGCAGAAAGAATGGCAGAAGAGCTGAGTTAAATTTAGTTACTAAAAAATATAGTTATGTATTATACATTTGAAGCTATGCCTGTGTGAACCAGTGCTGGAGACACTGGGAAGTTGGTGGTCTGCTCTCATAAAACCAGCTGACCTGTGCCCAACTCAAATCCAATTCTTGTGCAGAGCAGATGATCTGAAAGATTTCAGCAGGTTTTGGGCTTTGCTGGAGGCCATGGAAGGAGCTGACTTAAGGCTTTTTCATCTCTGGGGCTATTAAGAACAGAGTCACTAGCAGAGAGCCCTGGTGGGGAGGGTCACAGTACAGTTTCCTGGAGAAAATGTGGCCAGCAGGGGTCTGAGAAGCAGGGCATGTTCTCACCCGATGAGTGGTTCTGGGACTTCTTGCTGGTGCCACATCCTAAGAAGCTATGATGGGTCTGGAAAAAGCAGAGTGAGTCCTCCCCAGTTCTAAGACCCTGAGAGTACTAGTGTTTCCAGATGCAGCCAGGGAGCCCAGAGACTGCCCCAATACTTCCACTGGAATGGCAACTTCCCAGCTGGGTTAGCACCAATCCATGGTAAGGACCAGACACCATTACTGTCAGCCAAGGTACCCCAGAGTTAAACCCTGGGAGTATCTATTTATTTGAGACCCAAGACAGGCACTTAAAAGTACCCCCTTCTTTTTATGACAACATTATTTTCAGTGATATTTGATATTTGATAATCATCACTTAATTTATTTGTCTTTAAACAAACAACAATTAATGAAAAACAATACATTTTAATATTCAAAATGTTATTAAAATTCGGTCACATGTTTCAAGTATGAACTAAACTTTTCGCCTCCCAAGGAAAACTATTATGGCTTATAGTTTGTACTCTTTTTCATTTTAAAACATTTTGAACACACAAAAATACTCCAAGTGTTCACATAGTAATGGAACTCAGGTGGCCCAAGTACCTTACCTTTTCTTTACCTTTAAGGTTACTGCGCTATCATTGTTTATTTAGAATGTACTGTTTAAATGTAGGAATATGACGTACCACAGGGACTGGAGATGTGGATTGAATTTGAAGAGAGCTGGAACAATTCTGTACCACTATGAACTTAATATTCATAGACACTTGTAACTGAGTCTTGGTGTGTTGGGGGCTAATTTATAACTGAGAGTTTTCTGAATTAACTTCCACATAGTATACAATTTTTATTAAAAGATAAGTAATCAAAATGCACTAATTTTAAGCCGTCCTATGTATAATTGAAACTCAACACTCGCCATAGCTAAAACTACCTAACTTAGACCAACAACAGATTTTAGGGGAAGAGGCGTATTTTATCACTGACATTGTTTAAATTGCTGTGCATGGTGAAAATAAAAGGTAGGCTGGCTTCTAGTTGGTTTTATTGTTATTTTTAACTTCTCTGCAGATACCGTACCTCTTTGTAGCTGACATTCAGGGAAGACTCTTCCACTGTCCTCTCTTGTGTTATCCCTGGTGGGCTCTGGCCCAGGGGTAAAGTGGCAAAGTGGTGTAGAAGCCAGAGCAAGAAAGGAGAAGCAGCTGAGCACTGGTCCAGACAGCTCCTCAGAGAAATGAAGGTGATAGAAAACACATTCAAGTACTCAGCAAAGATGATAAGAACATCAAAGGAGATTTGACTGAGCATAAAGAAAACAAAGTTACCTGAAATACAAACTATAATCTTTTAATCTAAAAGGTTTGTAGATGAATTAAAGAGGGCGGTGACCTTTGAAACCTGAACTAGAAGATCAAGAGCAAGGACTATTTTATAACTCAGAGCAAAATTGCAAAGAAGGAAGTCGTGGAGAAAGAAAGAACTTAAGTAAATTGGTGTACAGATCCATGAGACCTAATATATGAGCCATAGCAGTTCCAGAGGCGCAAAGAACAGATGGAGGAGAGCTTACTTATAAATAAATAATAAAAAGAAATTTATCTGAACTGATAAGAGCATTGAAGCTAAAGAAAACCCTTAGTCTGCAGAGTTCTTAGAAGTGTTCAGAGTACCAGGTAGTGTTAAAGAGAAAAGCCATATAACTCAGTATATCCTGGGAAAATTGCTGAACTTAGAGGGTAAAGTGAAAATCCTATAAACTTCAAAATAGCAAAAAAAGTTACTTAGGAAGAAGAAAAAATGAATCATTGCCATTTGAACTTTGTTTCAGCAACACTGAAAATTAGAAGACAGTGGAATAACGTTTCTTTATGCTTCCAAGAGAAACTGAAGAATCTTATATGCAGCCAAGAGACTATTCACCGGACAGGGTGAAAGAATGAAATTTGTGAATTTGTAATAAGTCAGAGAAAGTATGTACACGACTCTCCATGTATCATGTGAGTCAAATTATTGAGAAAAGATTCTGAGTCGACCCCAGCATGGTAAGCAATGGACAATGTTGGAATGAATGGAAATATATAACGTAGGTGCTAAAATGAAGATTCTGCAGAAAAAGAGGCCTACTCTCTGGATAATAATCTACAAGTATCAAACTGGCCTCAGAAACCTAGATACAGGGAAAGTAAAAACATTTAAACAGTCTCATCTCACGGAGAGGAGAGAAAGAAGAGAGAGGACAGAGACAGGACTAGCTTCATGGCCTGTGATCCGTAACAGGGTCTCATGTTCAGAAAGGCCTCACTTGATATAATGCTTTGATGTTGGGGTCTTGAATAATTTTGAACAAGTGGCCCTGCATTGTTGCTTTGCAATGGGGCCCCGTATTAGTCCATTCTCACACTGCTGTGAAGAAATACCCGAGACTGGGTAATTTATAAAGAAAAGAGGTTTAACTGACTCACAATTCCACATTGCTGGGGAGGCCTCAGGAAACTTACAATCATGTCAGAAGGCAAAGGAGAAGCAGACACCTTCTTCGTAGGGTGGCAAGATGGAGTGAGTGCAAGCAGGGTAAATGCCAGATGCTTATAAAACCATCAGATCTCATGAGACTCACTCACTACCACAAGAACAGCACAGGGAAAACTGCCCCCATGCTTCAATTACCTCCACCTGCTCCCGCCCTTGAACTGTGGGGATTATGGGATTAAAATTCGAGGTGAGATTTGGGTGGGGACACAGAGCCAAACCATATCAGGTCCCCAAAATTACATAGCTGGTCCTAAATGGAGATCTTCAATAGAATACATTTTAGTCCTGAATTGGCCAAGTTTAAATCCAGAAGATTTTGAGGTACTTTGAGTTGAAAAGACTTAGAATTTTCTCCTGAATAGATAAGATGGCTTGAGAACTTGGTTAAATTGACAAATAGAAAGAAAAAAAAGTTAGATGTTGGTACACCAGCCTCTCTATCAATTTTATCCTTGACAATTTGCAAACTTTTTGAGAGCAGAGACTAACTTCCTCATCTGGGTATCCTCCTGGGACTTCTCACAGAGAAGGTGCTTAATAAAGGTGGAGGGAAGGTGCCATCTGCTATCGTGCTGCACAATGCACATGCCATGTGCAAAAGCAGTCGCTGTTGAGGAAGGGCAGTTTTCCTAGGTTACAGAAAGTATCGAGAGCCTGTAGTCTCTGACACTTTGATTACAATGAAAACATTTCAAAAACTGCCAGGCACTGTGCTAAAAGTTGCCAGGAGACACAAGATACATAAATCAGGGGTACAGTCACCTCCCTTAAATTCTCCCTTCCTATCTCTTGAGCAAAATTTCTCTTGAATCCTTCCCTTTCTAGCTTTCCAAGTTTGGTCTTGTTCTACATATTTCTTTTCTATTTTAAAGAATCTACTTTATTGCACCTACTAAGATGGGCATCTCTGGGTTTTGCTCTCCAGCTTCCATGTTTCTTCTGATACCTGTCCTGATTTTGCCACAGGTCCTTGCTCTCCTCCACACTTCTCCCTAGGAGAAAGCATTTCTCTTCATACTGTCACTTCTGTACGGAAGCTTTCCAAATAGACCCAGCCTACCCTGACTTCTGAGCTGAGCTCCTAGGAGACATTTTGGTTTCCTATTGTATATCTCCTTTGGGAAGCTCTATCATTATCTTAAAGTAAATCACAAAGCTGATCCTAAACCAGGTCAGCATCCCATACTTTCCATTTTCATCATTTCTTCATTTGTTTAGTGCTCATTTTGCTCCATTCATTTGGGTTTTGAAAACGTGGAGTTCTTGCTCTCTTAGAGCTCTCTCTATTGCCTGAATTGAACAGGTTCATTTTCTCTTTTAGATCCAGCTGAAATTTTGTTCAAAGCCTGTTGGAATATGTGTTCCTTCTCATGCTTCCTCTTGACTTGAAACCCACCAGGCTTCGTTATTGAATGTGTCACAGCCTCTGCCATAGCCTTCTGGCTTCCAGACCTTATGCCTTCTCTAATGCAGGAGATTTTAATCGTTAATTTTTGTGCCTGTGTATCTGTGTGTCTGTGCCAAGGGTGCCTTTGGCACAACTCAAGGTCTCTTCCAAATAACGATTTTAAATGTACAAAGTGTAAAATACATAGGTTTACAAAGTAAACCAATTATATAAAACTACAGTTACTGAAATAGAAACCTTACTCCCACAAATTTATGCTACAGTAATACATGTGCTTCTCTATTAATGCCTTATACAACAATATGCAGTATTAGGTTCAGTAAGCATTAGAATTTTAAGGCAGTAATGGGTATAAGTGTTATTCTGACATACTTGCAACACTGATAACAGGATATAAAATTATCTGTACGTTTTACGTTGGCAAATATACAAAAGTACTGCTGATACTATTGAAGACGTTTTATGTTGGCAAATATATAAGTACTGCTGATACTATTGAAGTCTGTTGCTACATTCAGAATAGAACAAAATGCCACATTTTAATTGAGATTAGTGTAAATAAAGCTGTCAAGTCTTTCCAACCTAAGTACATGAACCCCAGGTTAAGAGCCTTTGCTTTCATCAGTCCTGATATAGCTGCCAGGCTTATTTTCCCCAAATAATCTTTTCATTATGTCACTTCTGTCCTTAACCTGCTCTGGCTGTTTACTGCTTCTTGGTCCAAAATTAAGTCAGAAAGCTTGGCAGTCAAGAACCCTCATGATAATTGCTACCCTACCTCTGCAGACTTTTCTGACATCATCATTTACCTTGGAGACCGCTCTCTAGCTAGGCTGAGTTCCTTGTTGTCTCGAGGACATAGCAAGTGCATATCTGTATGTTTTATTCAAGGTACTATATTTGATAGTGAAAGAAACATAATTTGCTTAAGCAAAACAAGGATTTAATCATGAGTGAATCCAGGTGTACAAATATATCTTCCTGGTATATTATCTATAAATCCCCCAATTCCTTTTTCTGTATTGGATTTAATTTCAAGCAGGATCTCCTTTATTGTGGCAAAATAGAAACAGAAGTCCAGGCTTTCTTACGTTTTTTTTTTTTTTCAGTGTATTAACCCCAACAAAAGGAGAACTTCATTCTAAATGGTGCCAAAAAAAGCCCTTGGAATTCCTAGTGGAATAAAACTTGGATTCTGTCTCTTTCCTTGAATTGACTACAGTGAACACAGAGCTACAATATTCAGACTGACCAGGCCTCGCTATTGTACCCAGTCCCAGAGCTGGGGATGAGATCAGCCTATTCAAATAATATGGAAAGAACAGGACAGGGTTGGACCCCAGCGAAAGATCAGGTTGCTGTTACCAGGAGAAAGTCCCTAAACGGGGCAGGTAAAAAGCAATAGATAACTGTTAATTCCTTTAAGACTGGCTTCTTGTCCCTTCCAAAAATATTTTCTTCTTGGTCATTTTTTTCTAGACAATTCCTTTCCTTCATCCACAGAAGGAAATTGCGGTAATTAATTCAGATATTAAGGGCTAATTAATATCATTGAGCACCTACTGTGTGCCAGGTGCTTTACACCCACATACCAGATTTAAAATTCAATCACAGTTTGCAAGTATAGCAGTGTAATTCAATTTATTTCTCTTATCAAATTAATGTTACTCTTTATGGGGGCGGGGGAGGAATTTTTCATCAAAATAATTCAGGTTCTTCCGATCAAAATGACATTTCGTTTTGGGTCCATACTCCATCCAGGCTTTAAATTCAGATAATTCAAAGTTGAAACTCACTATGAAGGCTGATTTTCCTTCTTGGGGTTTCTGCTCTCCCTCTTTTCCCCTCCAGGATGGTGTTTGAATACAAAGAGAAACGCATCCAGCATCAGACCTGCCAGGCAAGGGAGTCTTCCACTGGCTGCTGCCTGCTTGCTGCCTCTGCCACTGTCCAGGGACCTGGTCATGAACTGCAGTCAGGAGGTCTATGCACTTGACACCCAGGCCCCGCCCTATGCATAGACCTTCTCTGCCTTTTTCTGGGTTTCTCCACTGGAACATGAAGAGTTATGGATATCTGTGGAAACTACGAGTACTATCTCAGGGGCTCTCACTGCCTAAATGCCTCAAGCCTCCATTTCTCATCTATGGTCCTTCATGACTACGCGGGGCACACTCTGAGGGGGCTTCCTCCTAGAACTATTAAATTGAATTGGGAAGCCCCTTTCACTTTCACCGCGTCTCGAATTCAACCCACCTGATTTATTTCACTGGCTCACACACATCTACCTGTCCGCTTTCCCTATGGGACAGGAGGACCGCATCTTGCCTTTGATCTTGTCCTCCTTCCACGTTCCTCTAGGTTGTGTCCCAAGCTTCTTTCTCCTCCCTGTGTGGTGGCTGAACTTCTCTCAGGACAGACCCTCTTTCCTCTGATCTTTTGAATTTACAAGCTTCAGATCTTTGGAACCAGCAACAACTTTTTTCTCTCTTTCTCTCTCTCTCAAAAAATCTCAGCTCTTATAAAATGAAAGTTAGCTTTCACCACTGTTGTCTCTGAATGTGCTTCGGGAGCCAGTTTTGAATGTAAAAAGTTGAATGCCTGATGCAGTGTTCTTGCCTAAGCTCTGTTGTCTTCCTGAAGCAATGAATGCCTTAGCCTCAATGGCTGGCAGGTAGCAGTTAGCAAAAACAACCTGCTTTAGCCTATCCTTGCTGCTGCAAGAAATTACCACAATCATAGTGACTTAAAGTAATACACATTTATCTTACAGTTCTGGAGCACAGAAGTCCAAAATGGCTTTCACGAAGCTAAAATCAAGGTATCTTCAGGCCTGTACTCTTTCAGGAGGGTCTAGGGCAGAATCCATTTCTGGGCTTTTGCCAGCTTCCAGAAGCCCTCTGCTTTCCTGTGTGTGTGGCCCTGCATCACTCCACCCTTATTTCTGTCTTCACATCTCCTTCTCTGACTCAGATCCTCTTGACTTCCTCTTATAGGGACCCCTGTGATTGTACTGCGCCCACTCCAATGATCTAGGATACTCTCCTCACCTCAAGCTCCTGAACATAATTGCCTCTGCAAAGTGTTTTCTTTTTTTTAGCCAAGCAGGGTAACATAATCACAGGTGCCAGGGATTAGGACATGAACATCTTCGGGTCATTATTCAACCCACTATTCTACCCAACATGAAAAGTTTGTCAAAAACGTGTTGTAAGATATTACCTTGCTCCATGTTCGAACTCCTTAAGTCATCCACAAATCTGGTGCTATTATTCTCATTTGACAGAAAAGGAAATTAAAGTAAAATCACAGGAGCCTCAGGTTTGGGTCTGTGACTGCCTGACTCCACAACCAGTGTTCTTTCCACTACTTTCCCCTAATGAGGCTGCTCCAGTCCATACCAAATTTTTCCTTAATCCAAATTCCAAAATCACATTTTCATGTCACCACTTTCTATTTGATTGTAAATTGTTCGGAGTATTCAGAGTGCAGTGTGTGAGTGTATGTATGCATGCACGAATGTGTGTACTCACAAGTGTGTATAAGTCTTGCCAGACAAGATTGTAAGTACCTAACACTGTGATGCTCTAGTATCTCTTTTGAACCACCACTCCAATACAGAGGTCACCGTGGTATGGTCACACAGGATATCTGTCACAAAAATTTGCTGATTTTGATGGTTGGTACTGGAGTCAGCACCATCGATGCACTTAGCCAGCTGAAGTGTATTGAGTTTTGGGGGCATGCTGAGCCCTGGGCCTAGTTGGGAGACAGAGCATCTCTGCATGCTAAAGATGGCCGCAGTCATCTTTATGATGACTGATAGCTCTGATAGCTAAATACAGTGTCTATTTTTCCTCTCCCATCGAACACCAGACTATGGGCCATGCTCTGCTGGACACTATATGTCAGTTATTAAATTCTCACAGGAACCCTGAAATTCAGGGATGAACTTATTTACTTTTTGGCTGCTTTGCTTCTCTTTCTGTGATTTTCTCCTTATTTCCCAGACCACTTTCATTGATGATTACATCCCCATTTTGGACTAGCAAAATAGGAGAGCATATCTGGTCATTCCATTCAAGAAAGGATGGTGAAATGTGAAGCTTATTAGGATACCAGGAGAGGGAACTGCTCAACCTGCTCATCCTTTGAGACAAGATGAAGAGCTTTAGAGTTTTGGTAATTTAGTATCTAGATTTTCCCAGGTCCCTAAAAATTCTTGTCAAAGAATTGTTGACTATAACACCAGGCTACTGGAATAGGTACAAGTAAAGGTCACTTCAGAGCTGGAAGTGACTTTGGGACCAATGGCAGCACTTACCATGACCCAGTGCATAGCTTCCTAATGGGGTCTGCTCACAAGTCTCGAAAGCCACTAAGCTGCACGTATCTCTGGCCACACTAATATTTTCTTCTACTTCCTGGCCACCATCCCAGGCACATTTTTAGGAGAAATGGAAAGTTGATAGAGATCATTCTTAGAGCATCTGTTCTGATCCTGTTCTGTCTTCCTTCCCCGGTTCCATTTCTTAATTGCCAGGACTCTCACCTCCTCCCTTCTCCTGCTAATCTCTCTCACAGAAGTGTCTGTCATATTATCTAACTCTAGATCTAGATTGACATAGGTATATATTTTAAACCTCGTGGCTACAAAACTTTTGGGTGCATCATAATTCTCTGGAGATTCTGCTAAAAATATAGAAATTAAAGCCCCATCCTCAACCTCCTGAATGAGAACCTTTTGACTATGGGCATTTTTAAAAACGTATGTAACAAAAAGGTTCTTGGCAAATAATTTTGCTACTCCTAATATTAGAGAGTCACCTCCTTAGTGCAACTCTCTTTTCCTGGTTTTTCTGTGCACTGTCACATCTATTTCACTCATTGTGAAAAGGCATTTCAGACATCAGCAAACAGGTGGGTAACACTGAGGTCCTTGATGCAGTGAGGTAGACATGAGAATGGAGAAGATTAAAATAAAATACAAAGACTATTAGTCTTTCTGGCACTCACTTAGGGTGAGGCATTGAGTGGAGAGCTTTATATATAATATCTCATGCAATCATTTCTAAATATCTCTTAAAAAGTATTATTGTCCCCATTTTACAGATGGAGAAATAGATCTCATAGAGGTTAAGTAACATGACTGATGTAGAACAGCCAGAATATGACAAAGGCAGTTTTTAAAGTGTATCTCTTGTTTTCCCCAAAACTTGTATTACTTTGATTCTGAAATATACCATGGGAACAGGAAGATTGAAGTCTAGTTTTGCCTTCATTCCCTTTGGTCTTCTAAACTATACTCCTCGGACAAGTGGTCTATGAAATATAGAAAATATCCACTCCCCTTTCCCAAATAAAGGATTCAGTGGTCAAATAAGTTTGGAAATGCCATTTTCAGTAGCCGGGTCTTGGAGAGTTGCCATATAGTGACATACTGAAGACCTTAAAAACACATTACAGGGAAGATAACTCGGGTGAAGCCCATCTTTTTCACATTAATTTCACATTCATGATGCTGTATTTTCAAAATACATTGCTTCAATTTCTGAGGAAATGTGTACATTCGGGAGAACATTAGTTTAGCACATAGGCACCCCCCTGCTTTGGAGGATATGCAGGAGAAATAGAATGAGAAGATACAGCCAAAGAGAAGAATCATTTGCTGTTTCTTCCTTCAAAAGCAGGGAAATAACACCAGAGCTTCCAAAATGGCGTAAAAACTTTCCAATATATCCTGTGCAATTTTCTGGGATGTGGCACGGCTTACAGCATCTTTATTACAATTACAATCTATTAGGGAGTGATTTCTCCATCGATTTGCTGATGTTGCTTGGACTACACTGCAATAATATCACTAGCCTGATTTTCTGGGTCAGAGAGAGCCAAGTAGTGGGAAGTAGCTTCTCCCTCTGCTTTCCTGAGTCTTGTGTGTTCATCTGCGGCAGAGCCTTCAGCTAATACACCTCAAGATACAATTTTTAAATTAAAAAACAAGAAAGTATATTGGATTAATTCATCATGGCTGGTTTTCTACCTGGAGCAAAACAGATTTTACAAGCTTCCCATCCAATCTTGCACAAGAAATGGCACAAAACCTGGGCTGGATTTTCCCCAATACTGTACTCTGCCTGGCAGTCTGAAGTGAAGGGCTGTTGTTGAGAGGCCTAAGGAGGGGAAGAGCAATGCTCCTGGCTTCTAAGAGACAAAACTGCCAGCATGTTTCCTAGGCTATGAGGAATGCCCTATTCTTGTTGGGCTGTTTAATCTACTGATTTCATTGTACATTGCTGGAGAATTTTAAGGTGAAAATATTATGTGGTTAATTATACAGCTCATAAGCTCTGGGGAGTGGCTTTCAGATTCTATCACTCCAGGCAACAAGAGGAAAAAATGCCACATAACATGTTTTGCCCCTGGGAAATAAGTTAGCAGAATTAAAGTCAGATTTTTGAAAAGTAACATTTTCAATCTGTAAGAAAAACATTTGTAAGAGAAACATCTGCAGTTCTTGAGCATCTCGCATCCAGGTGCATTAGGAATGCCTTGTTTCTCCTTCTGAAAAGGCCCATTGTGGAGAATGAGTTTCTCCATTTTGATTATAGTCTTCTGCAGCAATATGGTTGTATCTGAAGGTGAGAAGGGAGGGGATATTCTACTTGCATTGGTTCATCCAGGTCTTCTGATGGGGCGAAGCCTGCAGAAACTCTGGGGCCATCCCTGTGTCTGCATTCCACCAAACAGACATTAAATGTAATTTACCTTTTACGTACCCACCCTTTCTTAGGAAACTACTGGAAGCAGTTTTCCACAGTAAATGAGACACCAAGAAAGTAGAATGCTTGATGTTAAGGAAACCAAGAATCCTACACATGACTGAGGCAGACGAAAGCCCCCAGATGAGCGTGAAGGAAACATCTGGGGTGACAGCTGTGCAGCAGGCCCAGACAGCAGGAGGACAAAGGCTCCTAGCAGGAAGAGTTCAGAACATAAAAGTAGAACCAACAGATGAACGAGTACATTGTCCTGTGCAGAAAAGTGAATGAGAGGCGATTGGACAGTGTAGAAAGAATTAGCCATAACTGCAGGGAAAACTAAGTAAACGAGGAAAAAGGGCTATTTTTAACTCTAGGTAAAATGAGAAGTTGCATAAGAAAGAAGCCATTCATAGTAATACTACTTATATGCACTGCCAAACTACTTGGTTTAGCAGTGAATATAAATTACAGAACATTAATGTAATGGAAGTATACTGAGATGAAGGATGTGTAAGTGGGAGGTGGGTGGCTGTTATTAGAAAGCTAAATATTGATCTACTATTACAGGTCACTAGTAGAAAATTTCTAAAACTGATAAATCAAGAAAAAGCAATAAAATATATGCTTTGGTTAGCTATAAAAAAACAAAACCACAAAGTAACAGTGACTTCAGGAAAAACTTTATTTCTCTCTCAGTCAACATAGAACTAGGCAGTCCAGGATTGGAGTGAAAGCTTTGTTCGTAAAATCCTCAGTGACCCAGTCTCCCTCTCTACTGCTGTTCCAGAGTGAGGGGCTTCCTTTCCCAAGTTAACCGCATGGCTCAGTGTAGCTGCTCAGGTTCCAGCTATCGTGTCTGTATTTCAGTCACCAAGAATGAAGAAAGAATGAAGAAGGAAGCAGTCAAAGATGTTTTTCAGGTGTCCTTTAAGAAAGCTTCTTGAAAGTCGTATGGAATGCCTTTATTTACATTCCTTCGTCCAGGATTTAATTGCATAACTATGTGTAATTAAAAGAGGAACTTGAAATACATTTCTGGAAGTCATGAGCTCAGCTTGAAATTGGGGTATATATTTCCACGGAAGAACGAGAGGATGGATATGGTAGAACAAGCCATTTCTTCCACATATATTATTTACAAATGTAGAAGTAAATTCCAGAATAAATATCTAAAGGACTAAAATCACTGAAATTGCTGGTTGGGGGATGAGGCTTTTGGATAGGAAGGGGTGGTAGATATTATTGCTGCATTTTATTATAAATGTTTAGTACCATTATCTCTTAACTTCTTATGACATGTATTGGAAGAAATCATAAAGGTCCCTGACATAGTGGGTGTGATAGCAGGCTACGCAGGTTGTAAGAAGGGAGGGTGAGAGAATATGTACCTCCATTTCATCTCATATTTGTCCCTTGCTTATCTCTGAATACAGAAATAATCTGGTGTTCTTAAGCTTCATTGCAATATGAACTAATAGTTGGACCTGTAAGTTCTTCCCGCTGTCTATCTCTTTTCCTGTGATCCTGTGAATACCAAGAAAACTTTTAAGTGGACATCAAAAGTAATGGTGATGGAGATAAGCTAGGAAGACATCTCAGAAGCTTAAGTAATACATGTTTACTTTTGAGGTGTCAGAATCCTCCTTTTCAAAAGTCAGGTATCTTTCTACTGTGGCTTTCCTCTTAATTCATAGCCTCTTAGATGGTAAGAAGCATCAGCTTAATCTAGAGATTCTGATTTTGGCCAGTCCAGGTGATAGCTCATGCCAGGTCTTATTCTCTCAAATTCTTTGCAGTAAATATTTTTCTCTTTCCAAATTCTTATTCACCCCTGACTTAGAGAATGCCCAGTCAATTCCAGCATTCTTGTCTCCACAAATGGAAGTGCAATTCATGAAAGCTCAATCCTGCTGCTTTGTGAAAACATCTACAGTCATGGAGAAGAAAACAAAATGCTGGGCTGAGACCTCAGCATGTGACTGAGGTATAATGAGCAAGATGACATCAATAGTATTATTTTTAAAAACATAGCTTTTGCAATAACTATATTTTAATTTACTGTAGTTTGATTTACTGAATATTAAGAACTACTTTCTTAAAACTCATCTCTGATCTTTGATAACTAGACAGGAATATATTATTTTCATCTCCACTTTAAAGATAAGGAAACACAGTTCAGAGATGTGCCATATCTACATCTCAGTTTCACAATAAGTCAGTAGGGTTTGGGTTTCAACTCAGGACTGTCTGACTTTAAAGGCTATGCTTTTTGAATAGTATCATAATTTGAAATTTTGGTGGCTACTTCATCCAAGGTTCAGCCATCCAGGATTTTCTGGACATCTGCTATCTTAAGCACTGTACTGGCTTCAATGAAGCACATGTAACTAGATCATACTGAACATACCCTAAAGGATCATATCATCTGAGTGGAGATGGAGAGAATCAGATATAAAACTCACTGTTATAAATGCAATACATGCTAATTTGCCCAGGACCATCTTGATTTTTTTGTCACAATAATTATTAATAGTATTTCTTTTCACTCTCAAAAGTGCCCGGGTTTGGGTAATAAACTATCGGGTTATTGTAGCAGACGCTGACAGGCCCCACCCATATATCCCATTGCTCCTACCAACTCAGTCTGCTCCATCTGATTGCCAACTTCCAACACCTGTATTTCTTTCCAATGGGGCTTTCTTTGCCACTGGAGCTTGTTTTGCTAGTAGGACAGAAGTGCTGAGGAGTTAATGCACCCTGGGAGCAGCCCTCTAGCAATGACTGATGATTAGTTGGTGTGTCTGTACTCCAACTCCATCACCCCTTGAATGAGATAATTGAAGTGTGTATCCTATACTGGCTCCCCTGTTCCCCACAGGACTAAGTTCCAATTGTCCACAGTGGTAACTGGCTTGAAAATGCACCTTTTATTGGCTGTCTTTCCCAGCTTGTCCCTCTTCTCCACCACCCTATCATATCTTCCTGTAACTTCCAAATAACATTTCTACATTCAGATACTTGTCTGAGCCTTTCCTTTTGTCAGTAATCCAAACTGGAATACCTCTCTTATCTATAGAAAAGTTAAGGACTGAGTGATTTGGCTTAAAGTACAACCTTCATGGGTGTAGTGAGACTTGACCTTGACATTTGGATATTATTTAGGTAACAATGCGAGGAAGGGAGGATGACACAGGTAAGGGTGGCCAGGTGCAAAAGGAAGGCAGATGATGGAAAAGGGTACAGACTGGGGATGGACATTTGTTCTGGGAGAGAAAGACAGAGAGCAATCACAGATGTTTGAGCAGGGTAGTGAAATGTTGGACACACTATTTTAGGATACCATGTTTGGCAGTGGGCAGGCCGACAGGATGAGGAGAGAGCTGAGTCAGAGAAGCCAGTGGGGAGAATGTTGATGTTATCTGAATAGGAAGAGATGAAGGCTGAGCTCAAAGTGGAGGAAAAAATATAGTAAGAAAGGGTGGTTATGAGTCATTTCAAAGGTGAATCCACTGGATTTAGTAGGTGACTAGCTACCAAGGATGAAGGACAGAGATGAGTCGATGGTGACTGCTCCCCTCAACCTACAACCACCCTATGAATCAAGCTGTGAACAACATGGATGACAGGCCGACACATTTAAGAGAAACCAATTCTCTCAAATGTTAAAGTGCATTCTGTGTCTCATTGTGTTTCTTTTCCTTTCCAAGGCCACCCTGAGTGCCTGTTGAATGGTTACTCTCTAGCGTGTACTTTTCTTTAATTAAATGACACTGTGGTTAAGAACTCAGGCATTGGGCTCAGGCTGAGCAGGGTTCAAATTTTAGTATTGTTTCCTGGGTGTGTGGCCTTAAGCAAGCTCAGTAACGTTCTGAGCCTCAGTTTTCTTTTTCCTTTTTTTAATGTGGCTATAGTTAATTGGTTTTTAAAAATGTAGTGTTTTAAGAATTTAATGAGATAATACACATAAAGGTTGTCACAGTATGTGGCACCTATATAAGTGCTCAGAAAATGATGCCAGTTATTATGAAACTGGTAAGAGCAGGCACTACACTTGCTCTTAGCCAAAAGCTCAAGAAGCAATTATGCAATTACTATTAACAAGGTGAGGTGAACTGTCTGACCATGTCTCAGAGTGGCTATAAGTAAAGAGGATTATTAAAGTATATCTATAGATCAATGTAGCTAGCTAGATCCCCGCCCCCGCCCCCTGCCACCCTCTTTCATTCTCTTTCTCTTTCTCTATTCGAGGCCCAGAAACAGATAATACTGTTCAGCATTCTGCAGGAAGCCCAGCATCAGGAATGCGGATGAAGAAATAAAGTCTTAGCTCCGGACAATTTTTTCATCTCTAGATAGCTACAATATTGAGGAGTTTCTATTCTATTCTTTGTGCCAGAGATCATATCCCATTTCATGGATGGCTTTAGGTTAATAAATAGGTCTATTTTTTACTGTTCAAAAGGCTCCCAGACACAATTCATTTCAAACAAAAGTCACCACCCACCATCCTGCTTTTCACGCTCCTTCCCATGAAAATGATCCTCTGAACACAGAGCTCCCACCCCAGTCCGGGGGCTCAGTGGGGAGGATTGAGGTGTGAATTCTAACTGACAGGCCTGAGCTCAATAGGAACAATTGTCTTGCAGGGGAACGGTGGCAAAGGGGATGCACCCTGTCCCCTTTCAGTCTCTTCTGAAGTCAATGCTGGTTGATTCTGCAGCTGGTGGATTCAAAATGCAGCAGTTCAGAGAGTGGTCATTTATTTTGAAAAGACCTCTGAATTGACTAGGAAGTCCCATGTGGCACTTTTCTTGAACTATGTGGGCGTGCCCGCAGCTTTCTTGCAATCCAGGGAGTAATTCTGAGGCAAGCCGGTGGGGCTCTCTCTCCCAGCCTCTCCCCTGCAATGGCAGTGTTTTCCACAGGTCCCCCTACTGCCCACTGCAGCGTTTCCAGGCTGGCAGGGTGTGTGCGGAACAAATCCATGGATTTCCTCAGATTTCATCAGAGATGGTCAGGGTGCTGGAACTTCTCAGTTTGACCTTCTGTGACCACAGTCTCCCACAGGACCAAGCTCTGTGAATTCTGGTACTTAACAGATATCCCCAAATGCTGGAAAGGCCTCTTCTAAATCTCCTCAGTATCAAAATGGCAAAACCCTAAAAAGACTGCTCATCTCTGTTCTCAGGGACTTAGTCCCTCAGCTGAGCTGGGGGAATAACAGATTTCAGTAATCCATCTTATTTGGCTTCTTCAAAACAAGATTCCATCCACTGAGACCAAAACCCCGGAGTATGCAGCAGCCTATGTGAGGTTTCTGCGGGGAGGATGGAAAGTTTGGAGAGGATGAGTGCACATCTTTTAATAAAGGCCAAAACACTCAGTTACAAACGAGAAACAAATAATTTTCTTTTAGTCAGGCACCAGCATTGGGTAATTATAGAAGGAGTGATTTGAGGATTAGGTTTTCTTCTTTAGAAAATCACTGAAAATCTACTGAACATGGTGGCATGTGTAAGCCTGCAGAGCAAGTCATCTTGCAGTGGAATTTCCTATGGGACATCAAGGTTTTGAGGTAACCTAGTGTAACAGATGCTTATGGAACACTTCCCCCACCATCTCTTTACTAGGCTGATGTGCTCACCCCCAGCTACTGTGGGTGTTGGTTGCCATCAGCTACTCCATTCTCCAGAGAGGGTCTCTCTTTGGCTAACACTAACCACCCAGTGACATTAGGTGGTTATACCTCCCATCCCACCTACCTCCACCAGGCAGCCTGTGGCCAATGAGTGACTGTTACCAAGGGTACAAGAGCCCAAACTCCCTTGCTTCTGGGCAGGACAACTCCAGAGATCACCCTGGGATGGATGAGATTAGGCTTCATGCAAAACATTTTTACCTTGCTTTCTTTTTCTTTTCTTTTTTAAAATATGCCTTACCCTGCTTCCCTTACTCCCCTACAAGTTTCGTTTGAGAACACACTCTCATTAAATCACATGCACAAGAACCCCTGCTTCAGGCTCTGCCTCTGCAGAATGCAAACGAAGATACCTGGCTTACACAGAAAGCAGTGAGCTGATTGGCTTCCTTGTCAGAGGCACTGTAAAGGGGCTGTCTTCTTTTCTCTAGAATATAACTCTCTGAGTTGTCTGATTATAATTCCCTTAAATTAAAAAACATCTTAACTGCCTATGCTCTTGATTTCAGTTGGACTTTTTCTTTAAAAATGCTTAGTCAGTGTGCCATAGAATTCTTAGAAGTTTTCTACTAATTAGAAAGTGACTCTCCTCCTCCTAACATACTTACACAATTATCTAACTACTCTAGAAAATTATAATTTAGATTTCCATTCCATGTGTTTCAATTCTTTTTGCCAAAATCATGACTTTGAAACTCTTGAGTTTCCGTTAGAGTTAATTATCTGCAAGTATATTAAAATGCCCCTTTCTTTCCAAAAACATCTATCCGTATAAACATTCCAAAAAATGAAAGCTTTTTATTTAATTTTTCAAGGTTTTCATTCTGAGTGGTTTAATTTAATGCCAGTGGGAGGGAGCTGGGACACATGAATGGAGAGTCGTGGTAGAGCTGTATAAGAACTCAAGGGGCAACAGCTTTCTCCAGTATTTTTTGCTTCCTCTGTATTATTGACTCCTAGTCAAAATGGAATGTCAAATGTTGGATTCTGCAGAAGTGCACCATGAGATAAGAGTACATATGCAAAGGATTTATCAAGGAAGTATGAGGAGAAAGAGAGGTGGGGAAGGCCAGGAATGGGAAGAAGCTAAGCCAGACAGTAGTATAGGGAAATCCCACAGAGGGCAGCTTCAGCTGGTCACTCAGGGGAGCTCAACAGTGTCAAGGACACCTTGAAGCAGTTTCTACAGGAAGGAAGAGACAGGGCTTTTGTTCTCCCTCACCCAATGGTCACTGTTCAAAGGCCCCACAGCAAGAAAGAGGTAGGAACAGGTGTTTCTGTTCTTTTTCTGTTTGGGCAAAACAGCTCCAATAGCCCAAGACAGCCCAAGATTAGTCATTCATAGATAGTCATGGGTGTAGCCTATTCCCAGCCAAATCCAATGGAAGCTGGGAAAGGGACATAAAGGAACAGCAAAAGGGACTCCAGGGGATGTAGGTGAAACACTGACCGAGTCCACTACAAGGGGTTAACAGAAGGAAAATGTGCAGTGGGAAGGTGTTTGATCCAAGCATATCTAGATTCGAGTCATTCAGGTTAAAGACTGTGGTCCAAGCTGCACTTCAGCTACAACATTTGCTACTTTCAGATATCCCATCCCACCCTGGCTACTATGTGATGGTAGTGGCTGGATTCTTACTTGGGTCCTCCTTTGGGGCCTATCTTCAGACAGCTCTCAGGTAATCCAGTTTCTGCACTGTCAGTTGGAGTGGGACAAATCAGACCTATCATAGGCATAAATGTTCGTAATTGTGGATGTGAATGTGTCCGAACTGCTGAAGATTCCTGAAGTTATGGACTAAAGTAGCGAAGTCAGTAGATAATCTGCTGGAAGTGCCTGAGGGCCTAACTGTCTAGGTGTAACCAGCAAGGAAAGCAGGTGCACAGCTCTGGAAGAATATAGACTGTTGCCTCCCCTGGATCTCAGTGGAAAGGTGCTCAGAGGATCTGTCTGGCTCTCCAGGCAAGTGAGTACATATTAGAGAGTACAGAGTGGCTCTGGCACCATGAAAAGGGAAAATTGGAAATAAAACCACATCATATAAGAGGTTGCCGATGGGCCATTTTTCTTTGTTCCAGAATGTTGCCTATGGACCAAGGCTAAAAACAAGAATGTTCTACATTCTGAAAAGAATGACTAAGGAGTAACATATGGGACCTCCCTTAGTCCTTTCTTGTTGCTCTAAGATGTCTCACTTGATCTTAGCCAAAAGGCTGATGAGTGATAACAAAATATCTTAGACTGAATAACTTATAAATAATAGAAATTAATTTTTGTGGTTCTCAAGGCTGGGAAATCCAAGCTCAAAGTGCTGGTAGAGTCAATATCTGGTAAGACTTGCTCTCTACTTCCAAGATGGTGCCTTGCTTATGTGCCTGTATTAGTCCTGCTAATAAAGACACACCTGAGTCTGGGAAGAAAAAGAGGTTTAATTGGACTTTTAGTTCCACATGTTGGGGAGGCATCAGAATCAGGAGGTGAAAGGTGCTTATTTCATGGTGGTAGCAAGAGAAAATGAGGAAGAAGCAAAAGTTGAAACCCCTGATAAACCCATCAGATCTCATGAGACTTATTCACTATCCCAATAACAGCACAGGAAAGATTGGGCCCCATGATTCAATTACCTACCCCTGGGTCCCTCCCACAACACATGGAAATTCTGGGAGATACAATTCAATTTAAGATTTGGGTGGGGACATAGCCGAACCATATCAGTGTCCTCCAGGGAGGAGAGTACAAAATGAAATGACATGGCATAGAATGCTGAAATGATAGACAGAGAATTCAGAATCTAGTTGGCAATGAAAATCATCAAGATCCAGGAGAAAGTTGAAACCTAATTCAAGGAATTTAAGGAAATCCAATAAAACAATACAAGAGCTGACAGACAATATACCTATTTTAAGAAAGAAGAAAACTGATTTTCCAGAGCTGAAAAACTAAAAACAAGAAATTTATAATACAATTGAAAGTATTAACAACAGAATAGACCAAGTTGAGGTTTAATCTCAGAACCCAAAGACCAGTTATTTAAATCAACTCGGTCAAAAATTAATAATAAAATAAAGATAAAACAATTTTAAAAATTAAATAAAACCTCCTAGAAATATGGGATTATGTAAAGAGACCAAACCTATGACTCACTGACATCCCAGAAAGAGAATGAGAGAGAGCAAGTAACTTGGAAAGCATATTTGTGGATATTCTCCATGAAAATGTCCCCAGTTTTGCTAGAGAGGTTGACAAGCAAATTCAGGAAATTCAGAGAACCAGAGAACCCCAGCGAGATATTATACAAGACACACATCCCAAGACACATAGTCATCAGATTCTCCAAGGTCAATGTTAAAGAAAAAATATTAAAGGCAACTAGTGAGAAGGATAGACCACAGACAAAGGGAATCCCATCATGCTAATAGCAGGATGTTCAGCAGAAACTTAATACACCAAAAGAGAGTGGGGGCCTATATTTAGCATCCTTAAAGGAAACAAATTCCAACCAAGAATTTCCAATTCAGCCAAATAAAGCTTTATAAGTGAAGGAGAAATAAAATCCTTTGCAGGCAAGCAAACGCTAAAGGAATTCGTTACCACCAGACCTGCCTTACAAGAGGCCCTTAAGGGAGTGCTAGACATAAAGAAAAGATCATTATCTGCCACCACAAAAACACATTTAAGTGCATAGCCCACTGACATGCTAAAGCAACTATACAACCGAGTCTACATAACAACCAGTTAACAATACAATGACAGGATCAAATCCTCAGATATCAGATATTAACCTTGAATGTAAACAGGCCAAATGCCCCCACTTAAAAGGCACAGAGTGGCAAGTTGAGTAAAGAAGTGAGACCCAATGTTGCCTTCAGGAGACCCATCTCACATGAAATGATACCCATAGGCTCAAATTAAAGAGATGGAGAAAGATCTATCAAGCAATAGAAAACAAAAAAGAACAGGGGTTGCTATTTTTATTTCAGATAAAGCAGACTTTAAACCAACAACGATCAAAGGGTACAAAGAAAAGCATTACATAATGATAAAGGATTCAACAAGAAGACTTAACTGTTCTAAATATATATGAACTCAACACTGGAGAACCCAGATTCATAAAACAAGTTCTTAGAGATATACAAAGAGACTTACATAACTGTACAATAATGGTAGGAGACTTTAACACCTCACTGAGAGTGTTAGATAGATAATTGAGGCAGAAAACTAGCAACAATATTTGGGACCTAAGCTCAACAGTTGACCAAATGAAACTAATTGACATCTGAGAACACTCCACCCAACAAAAATAGAACATGCACTCTAAGATCAACCACACATTTGGTCATAAAGCAATTTTTAACAAATTCAGGAAAACTAAATTCACACCAACCACACCACACAAAAAAAGAGTAAATCAATACCCAGAAGATTTCTCAAAATCATACAATTACATGGAAATTAAACAACCCATTTTTGAATGACTTTGGAGTAAAGAAAGAAATTAAGACAGAAACCAAGAAATTCTTTGAAACTAATGAAAACAAAGATACAAAATACCAGAATCTCTGGAACACAGCTAAATTAGTGTTAAGAGGAAAGTTTATTGTACTAAACACCTAAATCAAAATGTTAGAAAGATCTCAAATCAACAACTAACATTATACCTAGAGGAAGTAGACAAATAAATCAAACCAACACCAAAGCTAGCAGAAGAAAAGAAATAATCATTATCAGAGCTGAACTGAATAGAATTGAGACATGAAAATTCATACAAAAGACTAATGAAACCAAAAGTTGGTTATTTGAAATAATAAATAAGATTGATAGACCACTAGCTAGACTAATAAAAAAAGATAGAAGATTCAAATGAACACCATCAAAAAAAAATACCACCAACCCCACAGAAATACAAAAACCCTCAGAGACCATGATGAACACCTCTATGCACACAAACTAGAAAATCTAGAAGAAATGGATAAATTCTGAGAAACATGCAACCTCCCGAGATTGAACCAGGAAGAAATTGAATACCTGAATAGACCAATAATAAGTTCTGAAATTGAATCAGTAATAAAAAAGCCTACCTTCACATCACTAATCATCAGAGAAATACAAATCAAAACTACAAGGAGATACCATCTTTTATGAGACAGAATGGCTAACATTAAAGAGTAAAAAACAACATGCTGGCAAGGTTGTGGAGAAAAGGGAATGCTCAAACACTGCTGGTGAGAATGTAAATTAGTTCAGCTACTATAAAGCAATTTAAGATTTCTCAAAGAACTTAGAACTACTGTTCAACCAAGCAATCCCATTACTGGATATGTACCCAAAGGAAGAGAAATAATTCTACCAAAAGACACATGTATACAGATGTTCATTGCAGCACTTTTCTCAATAGCAAAAACATGAAATTAACCTAGATGTTCACCAGTAGTGGACTGAATAAAGAAAACTTGGTACATATATATGATGGAATACTATGAAGTCACAAAAAAGAAAGAGAGAATGTTCTTTGCAGTAACATGGATGCAGCTGGAACCCATTATTCTTATCAAATTAACACAGGAACAGAAAATCAAATACCACATGTTCTTACTTATAAATGGGGGCTAAACATTGAGTACACATGGACACAAAGAGGGAAACAATAGACACTGGGGCTTACTTGAGAAAAGAGGGTGGGAGGAACAAAAACCAACTATTGGGTACTCTGCTCAGTACCTGGGCAATGAAATCATTTGCACACCAAACCCCAGCACCACACATTTTACTCATGTAACAAACCTGCACATGTACCTCCTGAACCTAAAATAACAGAGGAAAGAAAAAAAAAGAATAAAAAATTATTCATTCAATAAGAATTTCTCATGCAATATTTAGGGCATACTTATAATAAAAAATAATGTTTATAAAATCTGAAATTTAAATTTAACTTAGAGTCCTGTACTTTGGCAATCCCAGACCCAACACTTCCAACCCAGGGCTTATCAACTGCAGCAGAGGTATCTCTGCTTCTAACTGTTAGCTCACTGTCTCTCCTGTCTATATAATGAAAATATTGGGGTAGGAGATGGCCATTGTCAGCAGTCTTGTGGGAAGACCACTGTGGGGAGAGAGAGGTTCCTCCTCCCTTCCATGCAGAGGAGGAAATGAGGGTTGCATTTTCCTGTCGATCACAAGGAAGGCATAAAGTCCTTGAGAGCACTTGTAAGACTGAAGGTATCTGCTCTGCAAGAGGAGATTTTTATTTTTATGTCAGATTTCTGCTTGGGCAGTGAACCTGCTGATTGGCCCCTGTGCATTGAGCAGGGAGAAAGAGAGTGAGGAACAGAGCGAGGAAACAGAGGGAAGAAAGGCAGAAAAGCTTACTGTACTCCCATCATTTGTCTTGGCAAAGATGAGCCTGTTGGTCAAGGGGATGCTGCACAAGGAAGCTGAGCTTATGTTAGTCCTCTGATGTATTGCCCCGGAGGGATGCCTTCTAGATGAGGGGATCCTAGCAGCAGAGACCATGGGGAGCACACTGGAAAAGGCTGTGGTGCTGGGGTGCTGTGGAAGGGTGGAAATGGAGCTGGATGCCTACTTTAGGAAACTATGGTGTGGAGAGAAACTTCAAGCCTCTGTGAAGCACCCACCCATGTTCTTGTAAGCACCTGGAAGACTGACACAGGATCTTGAGGTTAAAGGTGAAGGCCAGAGGAGGAGGCAAAGTCGACAAGAAGAGCCAGTCTTGCTTAGGTGGCCAAGTAAGTGATGATGTTTCTGCTCTGGAGAAGCTCAGAAGATGTGGAGTCACGGAGTGAGGGAGGGGTGTATGCAAAGCAGTCACGTTTCTCTGCCCACTCTGCCTTCAGCCACAGGTCTAGTGGGTATGTAGTACAGACAGCTTTGAAGTGAACATAAGATTGAAATTAAAAACTGGTCCAGACTTATCTTCATAATGAATATTGATGAAATAGTTTGGAATTTCCCCAAGATGACATTAAACGATAGAATATGTGGATTTGATAGAGATAAAAGTGAAAATGGGATAAAATGGACCTTCTTTATGTCTATACTCTGATGAAAAAAGTGCTCAATAAACCATGTCTATTTAGCAAAATGGAATCCAAGAAGGGCAGAATTCCCTTGATGATGTGATGGCTGGTGCTGCCGTATCTGCTGCCCATGAGGGAGATGCAATCTGCATGCCCTTGCCTGCCAAATCTACCTGGTGAGAGGGTGAGAGGGTGAGAGGGTGAAGTGGAGAGGTATCTGTGATGTGTAAGAGCCACCCCGAGAATTCTCTCTACAGATTTGCAGCTGAGCCTGTACCCAAACAGTGTAGGGAGCCCCTGAGACCCTCAGTCTGTGATGGAGTCTAAAGTAAATTTGAGGCCAGGCACCATGGCTTATTCCTGTAATCCTTGCACTTTGGAAGGCCAAGGCAGAAGGTTTGCTTGAGCCCAGAAATTCGAGACCAGCCTGGACAACATAGTGAGATTTTGTTTCTACAAAAAATAATAATTTGAACGTGTGTGAATAAAAACTGGATGAATGTGGGGATTTTAAAATGACGTTATAAATGGTATGTTATAACCAATGGAAAGTTTAAGTTGGTGAGCTGCACTAGTTATTATTTAAATCATCTCTTTGATATTGTAATTCTTCCCGCTTACCTTTAACACGGATATGAGTGTGTGCACATACAAATATATTCACATAAAAATGGTGTTAGTGTGATAGATTCTACTATTCTCTTCCAGTTCCGATTGAGTTATGAATAAAAGTTCCTTGGTGAAAACTTAGCCGGCAGTTGTGCTGATGACGTATGAGAAAAGGTTGGACCTCATTCACATTTCCACATTTGCATTTGCCCTGCAGGGCTTAGTGTGGTAGAAACCTGCATATGTCAGTGAAATGAGAATCCCTGACTCACAGGTTGCTGCTTGGAAGCGGATCTGATAAAGAAAGCCAGCCCCATTTTTCCATAGTCAATTCCAGCTGGCAATTCTTACTCTAAGCACTGCTTTCTTCATCCCCCTTTCACGGTGTCAGACATAATGCATTGCTTTTCTTGCTGCAGAAGCTTGTCAGAAGTATTTTTCCAGTTTGCTAATCCATGATTTTTTAAAATGATGGATAATAATATTCACATTGATCATGCAAATCAGAGTTTTCAATAACCAGTTATTTCCCATGTGCCATTATGGCTACAGTCAAAATGGACTATCACAAGTTTGCAAAGTTTGAAGGCAAGAGGCAGTATTATAAAATCAGAGTTATATGAAGTTGTATTGAGAATTGAGGTTGAAAGCAAGGTTAGCAAAATTCTCTCATTTTTTTCCTTGGCTGGCATTATTAGGTAGGGTGATTTTAGGAGAGGATTATTGTTAAATAACTTTTATCTTTTGTAGCTTTGCGACCTTGAGAAAATTACTTAACCTCTTAGCACCTTAGCTGCATCATATTTAATGAGGATAATAATAGTATCTACCTTTAAAAGTTGGTGTGAAGATTAAATGACCTTTTATATATCTATATCTAGGTATAGGCATAAGTCTAGACAATAATACAATATAGGTATTTTACATGCATTCCTAGCACATAGAAGACTCTCAACAAATGTTATTATTACTATTTCTGCTACTATTATTATGATCAATTTTCAAGATAGTAAGATTTAGTATGGCCTAGTAGAAAGAGTACACGTAGGTTTTAGAGAAAATGAGTTCTCAAGTCACAACTTTGCCATGCACGGTGAGAACTTGAAAAAGAGGATGGCCTCTCTTAGTTACCATATCACCAAATGGGCAAAATCATACTGCTGGTATAGGATTTTCATTCAGGACAGTGAAGGCTGAATAAGATCCTGTTTATAAAGTGCCTTGCAGCTGTTTTTTAGCTCCCTCCCCGGTTTTCAGAGGCCAGTGAAAGACCCTGAGTTTTGCATCTTCACACCAATTTCTTTGTCCTAACACATTTCACTCGTCTTCCCTCAATCTGAGGAGATAAAACACGATTTCCCTGTACCCAATCATACCTAATCCTTCTCTGGAAGGATTAATACATCAATAGCACTCAAACCATCGAGTTAAAGTGACTCGTCTTCGTTCTCCAGGACCAGCTGAGTCTAGGTAATTAATTTAGTGATCATGATGTGCCCAGTGAACATGTGACAGCAATTCTGTTTTTCCTCTCCAAACCTTCTACTGGAATGGGGCAGTTCAGGCCAAGGTCTCAATCAACCTCCACAAGGTTTGACATTAGGGACCTTATAATAATACACTTGGGATACCTGGTGGGGAAGAATCTCAGCCACATTCTCTGCTAGAAGATCCCTGGGCAGGTGAAGGGGAGTTACAATCTCAGTGGTCCTCTACCTTGGCTATACACTGGAATCACTTAGGGACCTCTGAAAAATCTCCATGCCCAGGCTGCACCTCAGTAGAATACAATCAGAATTTTAAAAAGTTATCCAGCTGGGATTTTTAAAATTTATTATTATTATTTTTTTAGAGACAAGGTCTCCCTCTGTTGTCCAGGTGGAGTGTGTTGGCCTCATCATAGCACACAGCAACCTCAAACCCTTGGGCTTAAATAATTCTTCTGCCTCGGCTTTCCAAGTAGCTGGGCCTATAGGCACAAACCACCATATCCACATACTTTTAAAATTTCCTTTTACTTCACTCAGCTGACCTTCTCTCAGCAGGGAAATGCTTTTGTAAATGAATGCTCCTCTAATGGAACATTATAATTACATCTATTTAACATGTGATAATTGTTTTTGCTTTGCTATCAACCTGATTTTATAATTTTAATAAATTTTATTGAGGCATTAATTTACATAGAATAAAATGCACCTATTTTCAGTGTATAGTTCAATGAATTTTGACAAAGAAATGCACTCCTGTAACCACCACAATCAAGACATAAAACATTTTCTATCATACCTAAAAGTTCTCTTGTGCCCATAATATGGTTTGGCTGTGTTCCCACCCAAAATCTCATTTGGGGTTGTAATCCTCATAAGCCCCATAATCCCCACATGTCAAGGGCGGGAGCAGGTGGAGGTAATTGGATCATGGGTGCAGCTTTCCTCATGCTGTTCTTGTGAGAGTGAGTGAGTCTCGCAAGATCTGACGGTTTTATAAGCATCTGGCATTTCCCCAGCTTGCACTCACTCCGTCCTGTGAAGACGGTGCCTGCTTCTCCTTTGCCTTCTGCCATGATTGTAAGTTTCCTGAGGCCTTCTGAGCAATACGGAACTGTGAGACAATTAAACCTCTTTCCCTTATAAATTACACAGTATTTCTTCATAGCAGTGTGAGAATAGGCTAATACAGCCCCTTTGGAGTCAACCTTCCCTCTATCCCTCCACCCCCGACTCAGGAAAACAGTGATCGTTTTTCTGTCATCACAGACTAGTTTTCCTTATAGTAGAACTTCATAGAAGTAGGTCATACTGTAAGTATTCTTTTGTGTCTGCTTTCTTTTGCTAAGCATAATGTTTTTGATATTTGCTTATTCTGTTGTATGTTTCAATAGTTTATTCTTTGAATTGTAAAGTTGTAATCCATTTTATGACTATATCAGCATTTGTTTATCCATTCACCTTTTGATGGACATTGACCAACCTAATTTTAGTACCTTTTTTATTGTGATTTTCTCTCTACTTTTCCTCTTACAGCTATTTTATAGTGAAAACAGAGGTGATCTTTCATCAGAACCAGCATTTTTCTATGAATTCCTGAAATGAGTTCAAGCAACGTACTTAGAGGTGATTGGACAAATGGTCAAATTACTCTCCTTGATATAAAATGGAGCTACACAGCCATACAATCTGTTTCATGGACTCTCAGTGCCATTGGGTTTGCAAAGCCACAGACATTGCTTGCTCTAGGCTATTTTATTGATTCTTTGTTGCTATTTATTTCATTATCTTCAAGCTCAGTTATTCACCAAGAGTTAAAGTGACTCATTTCATACTCTCTTTGGTCTCCTGAACTTAACTCTTGTGTTTAATGATGAAACAACAAAATAATAGACAAATTCAACACTGTAGCTGGTTCAGAAAGTCCTTAAAATATCTCTAAGTTGCCAATTATTCCTTAGAGGTAGTTTTGAAAAGGAGGCTTGCAATACACACACACACACACACACGCATACACATGCATATATCATATATGTATATATGGGAAAATATATACATGCATGTCTATATGAAAATATTTTTATACATATGTATATGTATATATGTTATCTATCTATATATAAATATGTATACTTTTATTTTAGAAAGTATAGATTTTGTTATACCAAAAAAATTCCTTTCAACATTATTTTTACTGGCTGCATATTAAACTTTTGAGTGGATATACCACAATTAACTTAATTTTTATTCTATAAATAAACTTTTAGGTTGTTTCTATTTTTTTCTAATATAAAATGCTCCAAAGAATGTATGTGGACACAAACATTTTTATGTATTGCTTTCTTTGTCTTAACTACTGTTTTTTGATTAAAAAAAAATTATACTATGACTTTGAGGTTTTTTTTTTTTCCTTTCCCTCTACAGTCAATACATATCTATGCTAGGTCACTGATATAAATATACATTTCTAGGAAGTTTTCTTATGTTAGGAACTCTGGATCAAAGTCACTGGCCTTTCATTACTCTTGGATTTAATGTTACAAAGACTTTTCAACTTCCTTAGCAAACGTTTTTCCATCAAGGCAAAATTCATCAAAGTTAAGGGTAATATCTTGTATCACAAATCTCAATGCTGCTCAAAGGGGCCATGGTACAACAGGAGGTGAAATTTGATGATAGAAAAACTCAGCATTCTAGAAAAATTTTCAATGATATCCAATAACAAATGATTTTTATTCTATAAGATTTCAAATATCTGGTCATTTTGTTGTTGTGGGTGAATTCATTTTACCCATATTATTTACAAATTTAAAAGACCACCATTTGCTTTACAGTATTAAATAAACAGGAGCTTTAAATCAATGCACAGGATATTTATGTTTCTGGTATTAGGTGGGTCATGCACAGATTTCCCAATGATAATTTAAATTTATTCCCAAATCTTGTTCGGTTGCTTTCAGCAGAATTTTCCTGAAGTCCTCAGCAGGTGGAGACAATCACTGGGTCACAAGTGCATTTATTCACAGTGGGTATGGCTTACGGAACAAATTCTCAGGCACTGATCAAGGTAGCACAGCATCATTTTTCCCCCTAATAAGTCGTAGTTTATCCTTACATGTTTTCTTTTTTATCACATTCTTTGCTGGTAGGGTCAGTACTGTAGATATAGGGAGAAATGTAGGTCCAGTGGCCAGGAAGTTACTAGAAATATTTACATTTTGGTACACAATTATAAGTTGAGGGATGCAAGAAGATTAAACATGCTTCCAGGTTCAAAAATGGCCCTTTGGATATAAAAAATATGGGTAATTCCTGCAAGGCGACTGCTAGAGAAGACAATATTTTAATTGTGTATATAAATTAACATAAGTCCTAGATCTGTAACCACCCAATGGGTTCAACTTGCCTGCTGCCTAGACAGAGCCAATTTATCAAGACAGGGGAAATGCAATGGAGAAAGAGTAATTCACACAGAGCTGGCTGTGTGAGAAACCGGAGTTTTATTATTACTCAAATCAGTCTCCCCAAGCATTCGAGCAATCAGTGTTTCTAAAGATAATTTGGCAGGTAGGAGCTTGGGAAGTGGGGAGTGCTGTTTGGTCAGGGTTGGAGATGGAATCATAGGTGGTTGAGGTGAGTTTTTTTTGCTGCTTTCTGTTCTTAGATTACCCATCTTGGTGGTATCAGCTGATCCGTTGAGGGTAGGTTTTGCAAAATATCTCAAGAACTGATCTTAGGTTTTACAATTGTGCTGTTATCCCCCAGGAGCAATTTGGGGAAGTTCAGACTCTTGGAGCCAGAGGCTGCATGACCCCTAAACCTGTAGCTAATTTGTTAGTCCTGCAAAGGCATACTGATCCCCTACAAGAAGGGGATCTTTTCGGAAAAGGGCTATTATCAAGTTTGTTTCAGAGTCAAACCATGAACTGAATTCCTTCCCAAAGTTAGTTCAGCCTGTGCCCAGGAATGAACAAGGACAGCTTAAAGGTCAAAAGCAAAAGGGAGTCGGTTAGGTATGATTTCTTTCACTGTCATAATTTTCTCCATTATAATTTTGCAAAGGCGGTTTCAGATTCATCCTCAAGAAGTGCACAGGTGGAAGAAACCTGAAGAATCATAGCAAGGCTTTGGGACCTGAACAAAAATATAATGAGTCAGACACAAATAATACAATGAAGGCCTTGAAATCTAAACTGACACTGAAACCACCATCCACAAAAGACGAGGAAGAACCCGCAGTTTGACCCTAACCAAGTTGATAGATTGCTGTAACAACAACAGAACCCCTGCAATCTCTTGAGGATTCTAATAGAGCCCATAGTCTCACAACATAATATTCAAAATGTCCTGAATACAATGCAGTCAAAAATTATTCAACAAAACGAGCCAGGAAGAACAACCACATTTTTTATTAAAAGTATAAGCAGATGTCAAACATAAAATTACTCGGATGTTAGAATTATAAAAGACTTTAAAATGGTTATTATAACAAAACTCAATGAGATAAAGGAGAAAGCTCTTGAATGGAAAGACAAAAAGATTTCAGCACAAAAGAAGAAACTACAAAAAGAACAAAATATAAATGAGAAAAAAATTACAATATTTGAAACCAAAATTTACTGAATGAAATTAATAGTATAGTTAAGATAGATAAGACAGTGATATATATAATAAGATATATTAATAGAAATAATCAAATTTGGATAACAGAGAGATTAATCTTTTAAAAAATTAACAAGGCCTCAGGACCCTGTTGAGCAACATCAAATGGTCTGCTATTCATGCTATTGGGGTTCCAGAAAATTAGGAGAATGAGATTTTTGCAGAAAAGTAGTTGAAGAAATATTATCTGAGTTGAAGAAATATTATCCTGAATTTGGTGCAAGACATACATTTATAGTATCAAGAAGGTCAGTTAATCCCAAACAGGTAAAATTCAAAGAAAACCACCCATGACCGCTTGAATTACTGTGGATTTCTCATCAGAAACCATGGAGGACAGAAAACAATGGAACAGCATATTTGAAATGATGAAAGAAAAGAACTGTTAACCAATATTTATATACTCAGTGGAGATGTCCTTGAAGGATAAAGGCAAAGTAAAGACATTTTCAAAGGAAGAGAAAAGCAAACAAATGTGTTACTACTAGACCCACTCTAAAAGAAACACTAGATGATACTCTTTAAACTGAAAGGAAATAATACAGAGGAAAACTTGGAATTTCAGAAATGAAAGAAGAGCAAAAAATGCAGTAAATATCTAGGGAAATATAACTTTATTTCTCCCCTAAGTTTTTAATAATACACATGACTATTAGTAGCAAATATTATAAAATTATCTGGTTGATTTTCTATGTATACACTTGCAATACATATGACAAGTGAAATATGCAAGACAGAGGGCAAAATGCCCTATAGATTTGTCAGGATTCTCTATTTTATAAAAGCTGTAAAACATTAACTCTAAATTTACTATGAAAAAAATGCATGTATATTTAAATCATAAAAAAACCATACATAATAATTCAAAGAGATGTAGCCAAAGAGTCAGTAGGTCAACCAAAATTAAATATTAAAAGATATTAAAATTATCTGAAGGAAGGCAGGAAAAGAAAAACAAAAAAATAAGGTGAACAAAGATAAATAACAAAATGTTAGCTCTAAATCAAATTATATCAGTGATTACATTAAATGGTCTAAACACATTAATAGATAATGATTGTTGGATTCTATAAATAAGCAAGCAAGCAAACAAAACACACAAGACCCAGCTTAGCTGTCCACAAATATTCTATTTTTAAATATAATAATAAAAGTAGGTTAAAAGTAAATAATGAACAAAATTTACTAGGCAAACATTAATCACACTATAACTAGAGTGGCTATGTGAATATGAAACATCATAGATTTCACAACAGGACAATTGCTAGTGATAAAAAGAACATCCCATAACGATAAGAGGGTAAATTCACCAAAAAGAAACAATCCTAAATACGTGTTTACTTTAAAAGAGGGTTTCAAAATATATGAGACAAAAACTGATGAAACTAAAGTGAAAAGTAGACAAATTCACACAAATACACTGAGAGATTATACTGAAAGATTTACTACTCTTTCAGTTACTAATAAAATGAATGGACAATCAGTAAAGATATAGAAGACTGTAACAACATCATCAACTAACATGACTTGACAGGCATTTCTAGAACACTTCACACAATAACAGTCTACATTCTGTTTAAGTGACATGGAATGTTGAAAGTATATTACATTTGGGGAACAAAAAAATAACAAACTTAAAAGAATGAAAATAATGCAAATTAAGTTCTCTGACCACACCATATCTAAACTAGAAATTGGTAAAAAAGATATCTGGAAATTCCCTGATTATTTGGAAATTAAACCATGCACTTCTAAATAGATAATGAGTCAAATGTAAAGTTTTCAAGGGAAGTTATAAAATATATAGAACATGATGAAAATAAAAATACAACATATGAAAATCTGTGGTATGCTGCTAAAGCAGTATTTACAGAGAAATTAATAGCATTAAATGCTTGTATTAGAAAAGAAGCCTCAAGTTAACAATCTTAAATAACTGCTTAAGAAACTAGAAAAAGGAGAATAAATTAAACATAAAACCAGAAAAATAGAGAAAAACAAATTAGAAGACATCAATGAAATTGAATAAAGGAAAGCAATAGAAAATAATAATAAAACAAAAACGTAGTTCTTTGAAAACATCAACAAAATAAATAAACTTGTAGCCATAGATAACCATGGAACGAAGAAGATGTAAGTTACCTATATCAAGAATAAAAGAGAAAATATCACTACAAACCCTACAGATATTAACAAAATAAGGGACAAATAAATAACTCCATGACCAGACACTTGACAACTTAGGTGAAATACAAAAATACTTTGAAAGATACAAACTACCAAAATTTACTCAAACAAACATCGATAACCTTAATAGTCCTGTATTTAGTATGTTAAATTAATAAAAAATCTTTTGACAAAAATCCATGCACAGATGGTTTTACTGAAAAATTCTACTAGATTTTAAAATAAGAAATGATATCATTTCTACCAAATTTCTTCCAGAAACTGGAAGAGGAGGGAAATACATTTTATGGGGACAGCATCACCCTGATACCAAAACCAGGCGACTGCATTACAATAAAACCACAGACCAATATTCCTCAGGATATAGAAATAAAAATACTCAACAAAATTTTAGCAAAGAGAATCCAGCATTATATAAAAAAATTATGACAAAGTAGGAATTATCCCAAACAATGCAAGACTGGTTTAACATTTTAAGAATGAATCAACATAATATTAACAAATTATTAAAGAAAAACCATAGATTCACATCAATACATTCAGAAAAAGCACCTGTAAAAATTCAACATCCATATAATATAAAATTCTTAGCAGACTACAAAAGATGGGAACTTCCTTAATCTGATAAAGGGCAGCTGTGAAAAACTTAACATGAAACATACTTACTAGCAAAATTCTGAATGTTTTCCCTTCACAATCAGGAGCAAAGCAAGGATGTCTGCTCTCATAATTCTTATTCAACATCATACTGGAAGTTCTAGGCAGTGCAGCAAAGCAAGTAAAAAAAATATAAAATGCATACTAGTTGAAGAGAATGAAATAAAGCTATCTTTTCTCACAGATGTCATGACAATCTATGTAGAAAAATCAAAGGAGTCTTCAAAAAAGTATAAAGCTAATATGCGAGTTTCATCTAACTCACTAACATGAACAAATTCCTAGGATACAACAACTATACACAATATTAAATATAATTTGATATTATCACAAAGAATTAGAAATCAAAATTTAAAACAATACTATTTATAATTAACTCTAATTAAATCTGTACAGAATCTCAATGCTGAAAGCTACAAAACACTAATGAAAGAAATCAGAGAAATGATGCAGGGCAGGCAAGCCTCAAAGCGGGGCTTAACCTGTGTGGATTCTTGGTTTTGCTCAGGAAAGAATTCAAGGGTGAGCCAGTGGTAGGGTAGAAGAAAGCAGCTTTACTGAAGCAGCAGTGTTAAAGCTCTGGTGGTGTTACAACTCCATGACTGCGCTTGTAGAGAAGGGCTACTCCCTAGGCAGTGTGCTGAGAGTAACATCTCAGGGCAGTTTTGCAGTCATATTTATATCTACTTTTAATTGCATATAGAGTAAGGGGCAGTTTATGCAGAAATTGCTAGGAAAATGGTGGTGACTTTGGGTCATCAGGTTATTGCCATGGAAAAGGGCACTAGCTGGTTGTTACCATGGCAATGGTAAACTGACATGGTACTCTGCTGGGCATGTCTTATGGAAAGCTGCTTCCACCCAGTTCCTTTTTTAGCTTGTCTTCAATTTGGTCCAGTATTTGAGCCCCACCTCTGGAGTGAAGTCCCACCTCCTACTTCAGAAAGACTAAAAAAATAGAAAGATGTGAATATCTTTTTGTGTATTTATTTACAACTTGTATATATTTTTAATGAAATGTCTGTTCATGATTTCTGCCCATTTTGTACACTTGATTGTAGCCAAAAGGCCAAGAAGTGATTTTTTTCCCCCATTTTCTTGTAGAAGGAGCAGACAGCAATCTTTGCTGTTCTGCAGCCTCCGTTGGTGATACCCAGGCAAACAGGGTCTGGAGTGGACCTCCAGCAAACTCCAACAGACCTATGGCAGAGGGGTCTGACTGTTAGGAGGAAAACTAGACAGGAACAACATCAACATCAACAAAAAGGATGTCCACAGGCAACCTACAGAATGGGAGAAAATTTTTGCAATCTATCCATCTGACAAAAGTCTAATATCCAGAATCTATGAAGAACTTAAATAAATTTATAAGAAAAAAATAACTGCATCAAAAAGTGGGCAAAGGATATGAACAGACACTTCTCAAAATAAGACATTTATGCGGTCAACAAACATATGAAAAAAAGCTCAACATCACTGTTCATTAGAGAAATGCAAATCAAAACCACAATGAGATACCATCTCACACCAGTTAGAATGGTGATCATTAAAAAGTCAGGAAACAACAGACGCTGGAGAGGATTTGAAGAAATAGGAATGCTTTTATACTGTTGGTGGGAGTGTAAATTAGTTCAACCATTGTGGAAGACAGTGTGGCGATTCCTCAAGGATCTAGAACTAGAAATACCATTTGACCCAGCAATCCCATTACAGGGTATATACCCAAAGGATTATAAATCATTTTACTATAAAGACACATGCACACCTATGTTTATTATGGCACTGTTCACAATAGCAAAGACTTGGAACCAACCCAAATGCCCAACAGTGATAGACTGGATAAAGAAAATGTGGCATATATATACCATGGAATACTATGCAGCCATTAAAAAGGATGAGTTCATGTCCTTTGCAGGGACATAGATGAAGCTGGAAACCATCATTCTCAGCAAACTAACACAAGGACAGAAAGCCAAACACTGCATTGTAGAGAGCCAGCAAAAGGATCCTGACCAACTCAGCATTCCCCTGAGGCTATATGATCAAACAGTAAACTGTTTTTCATGAATGCAAGATGCAGGCAAACTCACATCTGCTCCAGCTGCCAGAAGGTTTGCTGAAGGCAATCACTCCTTGAGGTTATCTACTGGGACATCTAGAGCCTATTGTTCATAGAATGCAGTGTTGTAAGCCTGCTGTGAACCAAACTGCTGAACCGACAATCACCCCCGCTTCTCGCTATCTCTTTTACCTAATAAATATGGAGGGCTAAAAACCTCAGGGCTCCTATTCACTAGAAGCAAGGAGCCCCCTGACCCCTTCTTCCAAATGCACTCTTTTGTCTTTATCTTCATTCCCACGTTCGACACCCTTTGTTCAGTCCAACAGGGATAGGGTCTGCAGCAAAGTGGCGTCCAAACACAGGGACTTTGATGACATGAACGAAGAAGGTCTGCTGGAGCAGGGGAAGTAAAATCGACAAGATGAGCGGGGACCTCAGGACGAGTCTGCCAGCAGTGGATATAAAGTCAGTGCCCTAAAGAGGTACTGCGAGTGATATAAGGTCAATGCTCTAAAGAAGTACTGTGAAAAGGAAGTTTTCTGAATCAGGGTAACGGGGGGCAGAATTTGTCTGTTACAGAAAAACATTATGTGCAGTTGCTTAAAGTTCTGTTAAGACAGTCTGGAGCTCAGGTAATTTGCAGACACTAAGATTCTGCTGGAGGTTACTATGCATAACCCATAGTTTCCACAGGCAGGCGCTCTTGATGTGGAAAATTGGGACAGAGCAGGAGAAGGATTAAAACAGGCTCATTTAAAACGTCTTAATGTTGATTCTTCTGTTTTCTCCCCTTGGAGTTTAATTTGCACTGTCCTTCTGCCATTATCTCATTATTTTGCTGGACAGTAGGCTGAGTCTAAAAATCTGAAAGAATCTCTTGTCCCACCCACAGATCCAATTGAAAATAAAAAAACAGGAGAGGGAGGATAAAAATTGGCCTATACTGCCCCCTCTAGTTGCAGAAACATCTGTACCACCTCCTTCGGTAGCAGAAATAGAGACCCCAATACAAAGAATTTTACGCTCTGCTGCCATAGTTGAGGATCCTTTAGGACCTCGTACTTTTCCTATTTCTGTAAGGCCTGACCAAATAATCCACAGCAGTTTGTTCATGAACACACCCCACTAGAGTTTAAGTTGTTGAAGGAATTAAAAACTAGTGTAGTTAATAATGGGGTACAAAGTCCATTCACTTTAGGATTGTGAGAATCTGCATTTGGTGCTATGCGCCTTCTATCCTTTGATGTAAAACACTTGGCTCGAACTTGCTTGTCTGCTAGTGCATATCTGACATGGAATTTAAATTGGCAAGAACTGTGTGCAGACCAGGCTAGACAGAATCATGTTGCTGGACATGGGGACGTTACAGAGGATATGCTATTGGGTGATGGCCCTTATTCAGACCTGGAACGTCAAATGGCACTCCCAGACACTGCTTATCAGCAGTGTCCACAGGCTGCTAAATGGGCCTGGGCCACAATTCCTGAAGAGGGAGTCCCAGTACAATCCTTTTTACATATCATGCAAAGGTCACAGGAGCCCTATGCACATTTTCTTGCAAGATTACAAGAGACAGCGAAGCGTCAAATTCCTCATGCCACTGCCACAGAAATGCTAACCTTAACTTTAGCTTTTGAGAATGCAAATGCGGATTGTAAACGTGCACTAGCACCTGTGAGGTATACAAAACACTTGGAAAATTTTCTCAGAGCTTGTCAGGATGTAGGGACTGAACTTCATTGCTCTGCAATATTAGCACAAGCAATGGCTAATTTAATAGTTGACAAATCTAAAAGGAGCCAAGGATTAAGCCCGAAAGTAGGAAAATGTTATAATTGTAGAAAAACTGGACATTTTAAAAAGGAATGCCACCAGGTCTCAGGACAGAAAGGACCTTACAATGCAGCACCCTGCTCAGTGGAAAAAACATCAGGACTCTGTCTCGCTGTAACAACAAAGGAAGTCACTTTGTTCAGTCTAACAGGGATAGGGTCCGTGGCATTGCATGTTCTCACTCGTAAGTGGGAGTTGAGAACACATGGACACAGGGAGGGGAACATCACACACCAGGGCCTGGCAGTGGGTGGGGGGCTGGGGAGGGAGAGCATTAGGAGAAATAATCTAATGTAGATGATGGGTTGATGGGTGCAGCAAACCACTATAGCACGTGTTTACCTATGTAACAAACCTGCACATTCTGCACATGTACCCCAGAACTTAAAGTATAATAATAACAAAAAAAATAAATTTTAAAATGGTCAGCTGGTGACTCATGCACCAAACATTAATTCAAAGTTATCACCTTTATGCAAAAAATACATTGTTCAATTCTTAAGAGTTATATTTGTATTTTTTACATATTATTAGAATACAGTTTCAAAGTTGAGACATATTCAGAATACCTAATGATTGAGTAGTCATCACATTTGTTTTAATACATTCTACACCTCCTCACTTATTTAAAAATAAATAGTTACACAATAGAAAAAAAAACCGGTTTTCAAATTGTTATGAAATTCAATCAGGTGTTTTACCAAAGTTGATAAAAGTTGGTAAGAAGATCCTAATATTTGGCTGAGCAGCACATAAAGTATCTTTAATATCATTAAAGAAATGAAAAGTGAAATCACAATGAGATACCACTACACACTTATCAAAATTTTTGAAAGAAAGGTATGGACGATATCAAGTACCAAGTGCTGTCAAAGATGCTGACCACCTGGAATTCTTATATATTATTTGTGAGAATGGAAAGTGGTATCGTTACTTTAGAAAGTAGTCTGGCAGGTTCTTGTAAAGTTAAACTTATACTTTCCATATGACTTAGCTAGTGCCCCCCAAAACTTATATATGAATGATTATAGCAGTTTATTTCATAATTGCTCAAAATTGGAAATAACCAAAATGTCCTTCAGCTAGTACTTGGATAAATAAACTGAATTATAATCATACAATGAAGTGCTATTCGGCAGTGAAAAGAAACAAACTATTGAAACAAGCAATAATGTGGATGAATCTTAAGTGTATTATACTAAGTGTTGGAAGCCTGACTCAAGAGGCTACATACAATCCCATTTATATGACATTCTAGGGTAAATAAAACTATAGGATCAGGAATAAATTAGTAGTTTCCAGGGTTTAAGGGTGGGGAGGATTTGAGTATAAATGGAAGCATGAGGAATTTTTAAACATCATGAAGCTTTTCTGTGCCTTTATTGTCATGGCAGTTATACAACTCTCTGTATTTTTTAAAACGCATAGAATTGTACATTCCTAAAAAAGTAAATTTTACTGCATATACATTTTGAAAATAATTTTGTAATGGCAACCTAAATAGGTCTGTTGCCCTTAACAATTCTCTGCACCCCATATTTCCCCATCAACTCTAAGAAGCAGGAAACTGGGACAGGGAGAGCAGGAGAGAACTGACGCAGTTCTGAGTCACTGGCCTGCTGTGTATTCTCTCCTCTACAAAACACTCTATTAGGGTGATGTGAAATTTGATGTCTGTCTGTATCACATTTGCTAATTTCACTGCCCTATGTCTTTTTGAGTAGGTGGAGAAGAGAACTAGAGAGTGAGTTTAGTGTGGAAAGAGAGGGCAGTCACAGAATGTCCTGCACCTCCACTCCTTGGTGTGACAAGGAGACGTTTCCCATAGGCGCAACTGAGTTGTTTTCCTACCACCCATCTAAACGGAATGTCAGCCAGATAAGAAGATCCTAATAGCAAGTGGCCATGGAAACTAGCAGTATGAAACGGGTTTTGGACATGAAAGAGAAAGAAAATAATGATCAAATGGTTGTAGCTTCTTTAATCGGGACTGCAATGCTAGGGCTAGTAAAAAAAAAAAAAAAAAAAAAATGGATTAAACACAATGAGGGGCACAGCTAAAGGAAAGTTGAGGGGTTTAGTTTTCAACCTGTCTTAGTTTCTACAAAACATCCAAGTAGAGAGGTACTATGGGCAATTAAATGCAGGTTTTGGAAATTTAGGAGAAGGCTTGGACAAGAGAGGAGATTTATTATAAGATAGTTCAATTTTCAGCACCATGTCATATTACAGACTTCAGGTAGAAATAACTGTCCCTTGTCTCTATCAGACTGATCTCAGTCCTCTCTTATTTCCTCCCTCCTCTGCATGGTTCCTCTTAGTGTCATATAAAACAACCAAACCAAGCCAACGCAAACCAAACCCAGGAGACTGGTAAGGGGGCTGGGACACAAGATAGTGCTGGTTTTGTTGCAGCTGCCTTCCCCTCACAAATCTATCTGCTCCCATTTCTTTTTTTTTTTTTTTTTTTGCTAAATGATTGAAATTATTTTGCTATATGATTGAAATTTTAAAACAGACTGGACTTTTAAAAAAAATCAAACAATGGAAAAGTACGGAATCCTTCCAAAATATACAACAGGAATGGAGATTCAACAGAAATGGTCAAAGAAGAATGATTGGGAAAATCACATGTCCACTTGTGCCCAGACAAGTTCAGACTGTTCAATAGATCTGCTTTGTACAGATGGTTTTGCATCATCAAGTGCCTTTAGAATGCACTAGTCATGGCAGATGAAAGGTGGCCCTTCTTTTGACAGCTCTTGGCTTAAGAAGGTCTTGTACTCCAGGATCCAACTCCAGACACAGGAAGTGTTTCCTAGGGCAAGGGAAGTTACAAGATTGATTCTAATCACTCTTGGGAGCATTTTGGAGGTATATAACAGGATTTTGAATCAAATTTTTATTTTTAGGACACCAGGCAACACTGTATTAGTCTGTTCTCACACTGCTAATAAAGACATACTCAAGCCTGGGGAATTTATAAAGGAAAGAGGTTTAATGGACTCACAGTTCCACACAGCTGTGGAGGCCCCACAATCATGGCGGAAGGCAAAGGAGAAGTAAATGTATGTCTTACATGGTGGCAGGCAAGAGAGCTTGTGCAGGGAACTCCTATTTATAAAACCATCAGATCTCCTGAGACTTATTCGCTACCACCAGAACAGTATGGGGGAAACCATCCGCATCATTCAATTATCTCCACTTGGCCCTACCCTTGACACATGGGATTCTTACAATTCAAGGTGAGATTTGGGTAGGGACATAGCCAAACCATATCAAACACATTAATACTGTTAGTTTACCCTGCAAATACTAATTTTGAAAGCACGAATTGAAATGCATCGAGTGCCCACAATGCACCAGGACTGTTAGCTCTGGCCGTATAATCTGGCTTCTGGACTTCCCATAACTGTAAAAGTTAAGAATAATGATAAAAAGATGAAAACTTAAACTACAGAGTGACAAAAACTTAAAACTTAATCTACAGAGTGACAAAATTAAACTACAAAACCTTAAACTACAAAGTGACAAAATTAAAGTCTCAGATTTCCTTTATCAAACTATTAAAAACAGCAACAAAAGCATTTTCGTTGATTCATCATTACTTTTTTTTTTTTTTAACTTATTTTCCAATTTCAGATTCAGGGGGTACATATGCAGGTTTATTACATGGGTATATTGTGTGATGCTGAGGTTTGGGCTTCTAATGGTCCCATTGCCCAATAGTGAACATAGCACCCAATAGGTAGTTTTTCAACCCTGGCCCCTTCCCTGCCTTCACCCTTTTAGAATCCTTGGTGTTTATTATTCCCATCTTTGTGTCCATATACACCCAATGTTCAATACCCACTTATAAGTGAAAACATGCAGTATTTGGTTTTCCCTTTCTGTGTTAATTTGCTTAGTATAATGGCCTCCAGCTGCATCCATGTTGCTGCAAGGGACACGATTTCATCCTTTTTCACAACTGCATAGTATTCCAAGGTATATGTATATATACACCACATTTTCTTTATCCAATCCACTGTTGATGGGCACCTGAACTGATGCCATATCTTTTCTATTATATTCACTGCTACTTCTGATCTAGCTGTCTTCTTTCTTTCACTAGATTTCATGATAAATGGGGGGTTCAAGCTACCAAGCCTTTCTTAAAAGTTTGGAGATGAAAAGGCTCACCAAGTGCCAAGTGTTGGGACAGCTGGTTATTTTCTCAGTTGAGCAGCAGAAAAAGTAGGTGTTTTTGCATTTATGGAAATTTCTATCTTAAACATTAGAATAATATGCAGGGTGCTGTGATGTTCATGTGATGAGACACATAGGGGGTAATACCGGTGAAATAAATCAATTCATATTTCCCATCTCTCACTGACTTTGACACAGCCACTGTCTGAATTCTTTGGATTCTCTTAGCAATCACCAATCACAGTCCTTGTACACAAGAATCACTTTTTTCTCCTAACACCTGTGACTCACAGCCTGTGTACTTTCTCTGTGCTGGGGAAGGCTAGAAGTACTCAGTTCATGGCCTGAGGAGCAGCTCTCTATACTCCAACTTCCTCATTCCTTGTATGGGTCACTCTTAAATGTTTTTAATACAGTCTTCTAGAGAACCCCTAAAGGAATGAACCCCATTTGCAACATTCTGCACCTTAATGCATCCTACATTAGTTTCCTTTCCTTCCCTTTCTCACTTTCCCACTCCCTCACCAATGTTTCCTGGGATCACCTCTCAAACAAACTGTTACTTTTAATGGCAAAAACTGTGATTACTTTTGTACCGATATAATACATACATCCATTCCTCGTCCCAGAGTATGCTTAGTGGGAACCCATTCTAAGTCACATTTGCCTAACACAGTGAAATTTCCCACATTATTACAACTTATTGTGCGTATTATGCTCTCTCTCTAAATTTGTAATCATATATGTTAAACATGCATACAATGAGATGTTGTTGTCTAAACGGTCTTAACTAATTAGTTGCAAGTTATGTTTCCCTTATGAATATATCATCTCTGTTACTTTCTAGATACACTCACAAAGGCATCCACATGTCCCAGTATATATTGCACAATTTCCCCTCTCCTTTTGTTCTTTAATGTTTCTTTGCACTAATAACCTCTTTGGTTTGCCTGATCCCAGGGAGCCATTTCAAATTGTTTGAAAAGTTTCAGATGGGGAATTGTGTGCTCGCTCCTTCCTCTCATTATGCTATGGTTAAATGGATATCACAGAGTGACAGACTTGGGCTGACTGTCCCTGGTCATTCACATCAAAGCAGATAGGCAGTGGTAGGTGGCAGAGGGAAGTGATGTGGCATCTCTCTAGAGAGGAAGAAATGACTTGATGTGGTTGAGTTTCAACTTTTTAGGTGGGTGTTGGGGTGTGAGGACAGCTATGTTTCCCAGAATGTAAAGAAGGGCAGAACACTTACTTGAAAGCACTGTGTATGTGTTGCCCAGGTACATGAACATGTGCATACACATATATATGACAGTGACTCTCCCACAGAGAGAAGTAAACTCTGTTGGCGATTACTTTTGAGCAAAATCTCTAAACACTAGCTATAGTTACTAATAGTTCAAGTCTTTTTATAAAGGTTCTGTGATTCTCTCTCAGGCCTAGCTATTGTCTTCTTCTCAGTAACTGAAGAGTATATGAAGCATAGTGAAGTTTGGGAGAAGGAACACTATAGTTGCTAATGATTCTTATACATTAAAGGAGTGGATTTATTATGCCACCTTTTCTGTGAGGTGAGCCTGTGGTAGACTTCCCTCCCCAAGATGTCCTTCCTTCCCCAAGATGTCCACCTCCTAATCTCCGGAACCTGTTATTGTTACCCCATATGTCAAAGAAGGGACTTTACTGATATAATCAAGTTTAAGGATTCTGAGCTGGGAGATTATTCTAGACTATTGAGATGGAGCCTAAATGTAATTTAAATGTACTCGTAACAAAAAAAGAAAAGGCAGAGGGCCAGCATGATGGCATGTGCCCATAGTCCCAGCTACTTGGGATGCACAGGTGGGAGGATCACTTGAGCTTAGGAGATCAATATTAGCCTGGACAACATAGTCAGACCCTGTGTCTAAAGAAGAAACAAGAAGAAAGAGGCAGAGGGAGATTTTGCCACAGAATAAGAAAAGATAATATGGTAATGAAAACAGAGATTGGAGTGATGCAACCACAAGCCAAAGATTGCCAGCAGCCACCTGAAGCTTGAAGAGGCAAGGAATGAATTATTCCATGAAGCCTCTAGAAAAAACCTATCCTTCTGATATCTTGATGTTAGTCAGGTAAGACTCATTTTGAAATTCCGACCTCCAAAACTATAAGAGAATAAATTTGTATTCTTTTAAGCCACTAAGTTTTTGATGATTTGTTTTGATGATTTGTGATAGGAAACTGATACAGATCTGCTAGACTGCAGAAACTGCTGGAGAAATTGTAACAGGTGGATGATGCACTGTCGTGTGAATCGTTCAGAGATTTCTTTTCTCTTGCCACCCAAATTCAACTTGTACATTCTTGTCACTGTGAAAGCTTATGGTAGATATTCACCTATATTTTTTAACACAACAAAGGCTGGATTGACTCGATGGCTAACGGAGACTGGATAGAGAGGACTATGCCTAAAAATGAAAGAGGTCCTGTTCTGATCCAGGTGAAACAGTGATTTGTGTGGAACCTTACTTGGTCCTGGTACTTGGACCTTTAGACCAAGGAGTCCCAAGTGATGCTTTGGGAAAGCAGACAATCCAACAGGAAGACATTAAAGCCTCAGGAACCTAGTTGGAGGTGTTTGGCTTTATTACAAGTCTCTCAGCAGTCATTCTTGCTGGCGATTATTAGATTTCTAGTTGGGTACATGAAGACCAAGGCCCATTTGGTGAATTTTATATGAAAGCCAGATTTCATTCAATGGGTATGGAGGATAGGAAGATGCATAACAATTGACTGACTCTATTGCACTTATTTTGAAGTCTTCTATTTCTCTGAACTCTTCTTTTAAGCATAACGACAACCGCTGTGTATGCGTGAGAATTTACTGTGTGCCAGGAAACAGATATAGTACCTAAATTAATATTAACAACAAACCAACAAGAGGAATAATATTGAGCACTGTCTTACAAATAAATGAGGCTCAAACAGGTTAAGCACACCGTCTGGATTACACAGCTAGCAAGTTGTAGAGTTGAGATTCAAAACTAGATCTATGGAACACAGAAGTCTGACCCTAACTTATTTGCAATACTGCCTCTTCTAGTTCAAAAACCTACAATGGCTGTGAATTATTCCTCTTCTTCTAGTTCTTTTTCTTCTCACACCCAGATACCACTCTTCTATCAGCAGCAGAGACTACATAAAGTGGAAGAATTAGATATCATAAGTTTGTACCCAACTAAATTATCTCCTTATTTCCTCCTTCCACTCCATGCACACACCATTTTATGTTCTATAAAGAGAGCCCTACTGAAATATTTTATTTCAATGTGTCTGCTCTCAGTTACAGCTGTGAATAACAACGACTAACACCACAACTACCACCACCAAAACAATCAATAATGTGCATGACACATTGTATAAATTTTTGCAAAACTCATTCATATATGGGCTTTTCTCATTTTCACAGCAATAATTAGGGCAGGTAATATCCCATTTTATAGAGAAAAACAGCAAGGCTCAAAGAGGTTGAACAAATAGGAGGTCTCCAGTTCATTTCATTCCAGATTTTACTTCCCAGTTAATCAATGGTACTCCATTGACCAACCCACCACTGTACAAGACTTTGTTGGTGTTAAGGCTATTTTGTACACAATCACTTGGCCACTTTTAGCAAAAAATTGTTTCTTTTATATAGTGATACTTCACGATTACCTATGCCTTCAGAGGAAATCAATGTCCTTTCAAATTTTTTCTTTTGTGTGAAGAACCGACCAGCCCTTCTAATGGCTCTACTGCCCCTGTTTGCATTGAAGCACTGAGCTGTATCTAATGCAATCTTCCAGTTTCATTCATTCATTCTATAAATATTTACCAAGAATTTACAGTGTGTCAGGGACTTTCCTAGCTGATAGTGTTATTGCAAGACCTTTCCTTAACTCTGCTAAAGATGGGGTCCTTCTCCATCCCACGACCATGAAAATTTAGGCTCGCAGGTGGTTTGAAGGGTTGGTAAATCAGGGTTTTATTGAGTGAAAAGGAAGAAAAGGGGGAAACAGAGACTCTCACAAGGCCAGAGTGCCTGCTAGAATGCTTCCTGCCCAGCCTTTCGCCTCTCAGCTTCCACACAGGAAGAGGAGGGGAACAGGCTCCGCTCCACTGCCAACAGTGCAAACTTCCCCAGGCTCAATCTCAGTGTGCAGGCTGGCTGGAGTTTCTCTGGGGAAACCTTCCCTCCTGGCTGTCTCATTCCCTGCCCTCCAGAGAAGTATAGCCAACTGTGGTTAGATTAAGGATAAGGATGAAGACCAATCTTAATTGCTTCCTCCTGACAAGAGGCACTGTTTTGGGGAAATGGCAGTCTGAGGTTCCTCAGAGGCCTATCTATGGGTCCCCAGCAGAAGGGGCCATCGTCAGAGGCTCCAGTTGCATGATCATTTGATGTTTGATGGCCTGAAGGCAAGAACAGACAAGCCGGGTTATTAGAAAACATGTATCAAAATGAAACAAGGGGAAGGGTAAGGGTAGCTCAAAAATTCCAAGGCCTTTTACCAGTTTGCACAGGGAGAGGGAGGCCAAAAGCCCAACTGGTAAAAAACTTTATCCTTTTGCTGGCATGTTGGGCTTCTGGGTTTCCTTCCCTTGAGTCTAATCCTAAGCCGATCAGTTTAAGGTTTGGAAAATAAACTCTTTCCGGTTTGGAGGATATATCTGAGGGAAGTGTCCCATAGTATGGAGACAGAATTACCTCTTAGTGAAGACAGAACCAAGGAGAAGAAAGGAAAAAGAAGACATTTTTTTAAAGGAGAAACAAACATGCTCTAAATTTTGATCACAGGAGTATACCTTCCTTAATTATTTAAGGCTGTAAATAGTTCCAAATAAGTTCCCTTGACTCTGAAAAACAAAACAAGGTTCAGCAATATTCCAAGCAAAAGTCAAAAGGTTGCTTCAGCTTTCTGAGTTCAGTCCATTCAGTTAATTGGTTTTGCTTGATATTCATGAACATTTTAGCTCTTCATGAGTCCTGTACATTTTTCTTTATTCCAATGTTACAGTATCCAAAGTTATCAGAAACTTGTATTTGAGAGTACCTATTAAAGTTCTATAGCTTATTATAAACTATCTTTGAAAAAAAAAAAAAGGATTAAAACAAGACAACAATGGTCTGTGAATAACAAAATGTCCAGGGTAGTTATACTTAGAAACACAATTGACAAAGTTTGGTTCTCTCTGTGGTTTACAATAACTTAACATAACAACCTTCATTATGATTGGTAGCATATGCTAGACGTTAGAGTTTTAGAAATCCCATACAATTTTGGAACATATATTAGCATTATTTACCAAGGTATAACCTAAAGAAGATTGGACATCATTTTGGCAATCCCATGTACCTAAACATGTCAAATAATGTTTGCTTCTCTTTTCTGGACAGGCGCCCTGTGAAATATTCAAAAAGGCAGGTGCCAGGAAAGACAATTTTGAAACTGAAGTTTGATTTTGGAAAGGCTGCTAAATGTTCAGGGTTTAAAACACTTGATGTTATGAAATAGAATTCCAGGTTACCGTAAGTTATTTATTTTGCCAAAATGATGACTCAGAAATTTTAAAGAAGCAAAAACCTTTTGTAGCCCTTTAGAAATTTCATCAAAGAGCAGATTAGCCCCTTAGGAAAGTCTTGTTATTCTTTTATTTCAATGCTCAACTTACAGAAAAACCATATAATACCCTTTTAGGAATTTAGTCAATATGTTCACACAGAGAACCTCTTTTGCAAGATTAATTTCTAGAATTCTTCTACCACTTCTTTGGTCCTTCAGTTTTTTCCTATCTAATTTAAAACAATCCTTTAACCCTAGGCCAAAGTTTACATTTCCACACCTTCTTATAAACTTTTAGAGAAAAAAAAAAAAAAGAAAAAACATTTTACCGTTCTTCCATATCTTCCGTGTAAATCTACTTCAGGTAGTCTCAACTACCTGTTACAATGGTAACTCCTAGCAATTTTTAACTTTCAAGGTGAAACTTGGTAAGTTGTTTTAATTGTATGCTAGGTGCAGGCAAGTTTGACTCCCAGCATAATTAAGGGCATGGTTAGTTCCTTATGTCCCCAGGCCTTACCAATTGCGAAGCCAGCAAGTCAAATAGTTCTTAAAACCCAAAAAGCAGTTTAATTTTAAAACACTTAGCAAATCTTGCATCTGACCTTTATTATTTAGCCCACCTATTTACATCTTAAAGACACCCGCATTTTACCAATAATATTTAAGTCTGCTTTCATTTTTCAAAGATGAAAGTCATGTGTACCGAAAGGCATCATAGCTTTTAACTTCCCTTAAAAAATGTTTGATCCAAGCGCTTATTTTTCTTTAGGTCAAATTAACTAGAGCTCTTTTTACAGACATCACACACAGTACACACAAAGGCAGAAGAAAACTCAATCACTTGGTGGGGTCCTTTAAGAGATAGGGCTAGAAGAAAATGCAGATGTCAAACCAGAAAGAAACTTACTCCCTACAGCAGGATTACTAAACAAAGCCACGCCCTCAGGATGTAAAACAAGGTGGAGACTTCATTTCACAACCAAAACTTTGCAGAAAATACAAAATGATAATTCTGGGGCCTGGCCTAGTAAAAAATGTTTCCAAAAGAAAAAAAAAAAAACAACTAACAGTTAACTTGCTGATAGGGTAGAGAAGGGGAAAGAAAAGAAACAGTTTAAAAATGCCTAGGGAAGAACCTCTTATTCTTATGCAAGTGGTTTCTCCACCATAGAGACAAGTTTAATTGCTGCGGGTCAGAGCTGGCCTCCCTGGCCTGGGGAGGAGGAGACTCTGTGGCTGTGTGGTAGAAAATGCCAGCCAGTAGCTGGTGGCACCTCGAGCTATGTTTCCCAGTCCCATCAGGGAGGGGAGGGTGGAAGGCAGATGTTGCTCTCTGATCCATCCTGAAAAATAAAGGAAAACTTCATGAAAAGGCACAGGAGTGATATGGGGGTAGGGGCATGTTTCCTCCACTCTCAAAGTCCAAGGATGAAAATGCTTAGGAGCAACAGTGAGAGGTTTTGAGTTCCCATTTCACTCACCACTTCTGAAGTCCCATGTTGGGTGCCAAAAATGTTGCAGGACTTTTCTTTAGTTTGGCTAAAGATGGTGTCCTTGTCCGTCACATGATTATAAAAATTTAGGCTCATAGATGGTTTGAAGGGTGGGGAAAGCAGGGTTTTATTGGATGAAAAGGAAGAAAAGAAGGAAACAGGGACTCTCATAAAGCCAGAGTCCCTGCCAGAGCACTTCTCACCTGGTCATTTGAATCCCAGGTTCCACACAGGAAGAGGAGGGGCCATGCTCCTCCCTGCTGCCAACAGCATGAACTTCCCAAGGCTCCATCCCAGTGCACAGGCTGGCTGGAGTTTCTCTGGGACCCGCTCCCTCCTGGCTGTCTCAATAGGAAGGTAAAGATGAGCAGAACAAACATGAAGTTAACAGTTTAGTAGAAGAGACAGACAATTAAACTCCTAAAAGTACTTGTGTTATTGGGTTGCTCTCTTGCTGCCCGTGTAAGACAGCCTAGATCAGCACCACCCCCCACCTTCCAAATGACCCAAGGACACCTAAGAAATGGATACTTATACCTATATGCCATGGAGACTGTGATTTTCACACACACACACACAAAATCATTGCTATATGCCATGGAGACTTTGTGATTGTTTCACAGCAATTGTTGACCAATAAAGCATCCTTGACAGTTGCAGAGTTGATTTTCACAAAGAGTAATCCAGAAAAATAAATGCTCTGGTTTCACTCTATTTTCTCCATTCAATATCCTTACAGAGCTAGAGGGCAAAGAAGAACATTGACGTAGATCATAGAGATTATCCCTCTGAGACAGAGAATAGGGAGGTGAAGGTAGAGGGTGGATCTGTAGGTGAAATAGAGACTATCTAGCTGAGAGACCTAAAGGCCAAGTAAGAGTTAAATAGTAAAGGGAGCAAGTACTAAGCTAATGATATAGCACATGCAAAGGCCCTTGGGTGGGGGGCAGCATGGTGCTTTAGAGAAACAGAGAGAGACCAGTGTGGCAGCAAGAGAGAGACCAGTGTGGCAGCAAGATAGAGACTGAGTCCATAAATGAGAGTGGGAAGGTACAGGCAAGGGTCTGTACTGGGACAAGGACGTGTAACTTATTTTGAACTGTTTCTTAAAATGGTTTTTTGCAAGGACAGGGAGTGACATAATTTTATTTATGTTTTCAAAAAGACAACTCTGGCTGCTGGGCTAATAATAGATGGGAAGGGAGGTGAGGGAATATGAGGAGGCCAGTTAGGGAGCTGTTATAATTTACATCTTCAAATGTTGAGTTGTTGCTGCTGAGCCAAGTGACTGCATTAGCAACCTGTAGCATTAAAGTATTATGAGTGCCAAGGGAGGGGCAGTTAGGCAAAGTCAGGACAGAAATAATAAGAATTGTTTCAAATGACAGGGCAGAAATGAGGCTGGCTCCTGTGGCCTGAATGCAGGAAATGGTCTTTTCCAGCTAGAGAGACCTGTGTCAGCAAATAGTTTAACAGAAAGTCACCAAGTGATTAAGGAGGAATGCTCTGCTTCAGAGGATTCCACCTGTCCACAGGGGCCTGAAAATGATGACTGAGGCCTTTGAACTTCTGCCACTCAGCTTTCTTCCCTGCCTTGTTTGAAGGATGCATTTCATTTGCCCTTTCTATTTGGCTCCCCAGGAATAAGCAGAGCAGAAGGAAGTTTCCAGGAGCCTCAGGTCAAAAAATTCATGGCACATTCCTTCATCTCACCTCCATTGCCAGCCACAGCTATTGCTGCTGCTGCTGCTACTATTCTCTCATTGCTTCTTGATATGCTGGCCATGGGTTCCCTGAGGGATCTCCATATCGTCTGCTTAGCAATCATTCCTGAGCCTTCAAGTAATTGCCTGCCAATAGGGGGGGAGAGCAGAAACTGAGAAACCTGCATGGACCTCCACTCTTCAATTCCTCATTTCCCTCTCCTGCCTCTTTTTGCACTTATCTCTCTCTGCCTTTCCTGTTTCCTTATTTTTTCCTTTGCTCTATTTGCCTCCAAAGTAATAACCCATTTCTCTTCAATTTCCTGAATGTGATCATCATTTCTGCCAGGCCCAAGAGACGATGAAGTTAATGAAATTTCTGTCAATAACAAGAGGACATTTATTAAATGGAAATTATGCTTAAAGATGACAGTGAGCATCACTCAAGGCTAAGGGTTCAGAAGAATAAAGAAATTATTTTGAGGAGTCTTGTTTGGGAAGATTTGTACTAAACATCAACATGTGCAGTACACAGAGAACTGCCTCCTTGCTTTAGGGAGCAGATGGAAGAGGTGGCAGAGTTTGGGGCTAAAGAGCTAGATTCCGGAGTCTGGTTGAATCCTGCCTATGCTGTGGACTATGTGTGTGAATTTGGGAAGGTTACTTAATCTCTCTGCCTCTGTTTCATCTATGAAATGGGAATATCTATAAAATTTTACTTATGAAGTTCTTGTCATGTGAAGTGAATAAATTTATATCACATGCTTAAGACAATGTCTGGCATATAGTAAGCATGTTCTAAATGTTTGTTATTATTAGTCTAAAACGAGGTCAGTAACAAAAAGAATTAATCTCACTTTACAAAAAATTAGATTAATGCGGTTCCTTTCAGACAGAAAAATAAAACTGGAAAATTTGGTTGCTTTTTAGATCATACCTTCAAAAGAAAAATTAGAGTAAAGTAGAAATCATAAATGAGAATGCAAATACTCTAATTGTTTCACCTAATAGTTGAAAGGCTTGCAATAAAATAAAGATGATGATGGTAATTTAGCATAATGGGACCTACAGACCTCGCCAAAATTACTCACTGTATTTATCTTTTTGTTCACCTTCTGAAATGGTATATAGAATCATAAAATGTACTTTTTGTTGGCTACTGTAGCCTTGTTCCCATCACTGGGTAGAAATACTGCTGCTTTCAGAATTGATTTAGTTGAGGAGTAGCTGAAATATAGCAAAGGTGATAGGAATCTTTCAGGGCACAGTCTGGGCCTTGTTCATCTCTGTGTCTCCTGGGCCAATGACAGAAGCTTGCTATACAATATTGCTATGTGGGTATCCAACACTCAATAGATGGGTGAATAAATGACAATCAAAATGTTAAGTGAACATGAACACTTGGGGGGAGTATTCTTAGCAGAATACATAGACAGACACACACATGCACACAGATAACTAATAATTATTGAGCACATACTATGTACAATTGCTGTGTTAAGAACTTTACCTCATTTTATGTTAAATACAACCAGTTAGGTAATATTTCACCCCCATTGTACAGATGAGAAAACCAAGATTTACAGAGATTAAATAAGTTATTATACAGTTCGTAAGTATTTGAGCCAAAATTCAAACCCAAACTATCTCTAGTGTTTGTGTGTTTTACAACGACATTATAAAGTAAAATGAAAAGATGGTGATTTTTTAACTGAAGTATTGCTAAAGTCACCTAAAACACAAAAATTATTTCTTTGGCAAAAGATAAAGTTGAATAGAATATGTTTGCTGGCATAAAAGTATTGTAGAAGCATATTGGTTAGTTATTGCTACAAAACAAAGCACGTTGAAACTTAATGGCTTGAAAAAATCAAAGTGTTTATTATTACTCATGCATCTGTAGGTCAGCCGATGTTTGGTTGATCTAGGCTGAGCTGGGTTTGACAGTTCTACTTTGCATTGTGGCTCTAGGGTTGGCTGAGGCAGTTTTGCTGACTACGGTGACTGGGATAGCTTTGCACCACATGAATTTCACCTCTCTCCTGGGACTAGGAGTGACCACAGTATGCTCTTATGGAGATGACAGAGCTGCAAGAGGAGAAGGCTCTGCTGGGCAAGTCTCTTGCTTGTGTCATAGCAAGGCAAGTTATCTGGCCAAACCCAAAGTCAAGAGGTGAGGAAGTTTACCTTACCAGAGGTGGTAGGGGTAACTGCGAAGTCAACAGTGTATCATTTAGAGTGTGATTAGAAAATCAGAACAATAGTGAGTGACATAGCATAAGGGATTTATTACAGGGATTGAAATCTATGCAATTGTGGGAGTTGGTTAAGAAGCCCATATAAGGCTGTTGCCTCTATATCTGAGGTTGGACCCGAGATAATCAGGGCCAACAGTTGGAAAAGAAAGTTAGACATAATGTGGTTAGAACAAACAACTGGAATCCATATTAGTCTCTAACTGTCCCCAGATAAGAAGACATGAGTGACTTGCAGGAGAAGTTGGTGCCCTTGGTGCATGTGGTGAGGGGCACATGGACCTGGCTCAGGAGCTACAGAAGGTGAAGGAGGATTTCCAACAGGAGCTAGAAGACCTGTGGGGCTGGCCATGTCAACAAGGGCAGCCAGCAAGTCAGTGGGAAGGTGGGTGAGCTGCAACAGTGCATGCCCCACACCCACCTTCAGAGTGTGGGAAACAGCTGCTGTTTTACCTCCCTGTTCCAAAGCTCCATGAAGTTTTTCTTGTGGCAAACTTCATCCAGAACCAGATAGAGAAGGACATTTTTGGAAACGTAATTCTAGTTTAAGCTGACAAAGCAAAGCTGCCACCCACGGAAAGGGTGTGGATTCTGGAAGGGGTAAAATATTTGTGCTGATAATGCAAATGGCCACATATAATAGCTGTAGAGAAATTGAGTTAATGCACAAAAGAAGCACTTGCATGTCACTACCAATTATGGCTTATTGAAACTGAAGATCTCAATGCTCCCCATCAACTTTATAAATCTTGCTTCTACCCTCTCTGAGGAAAGCAATAAATGTGGATACTAGCAGGAGTGCAAGACAGAAGAGGGCAAGTTATACAGTAAAAATAAAAGGAATAGGCTGCAGGCCGATCACAGTACTCTTTGATAATTCATATTGTGTCTGCTTTCTGTGTCACATATTTGTTGGGAGTAAAGGGAAAATAAGGGCCACCTCATTTAGATTCTTCTGTGGTGAGGGCTACACAAAAGGGCCTGGAGAAAGTGAGTCAAAAAAAGGTTAAATGACCGTGAAGCAAAAGGCATTCAGGAAAGAGCATTGGCTTAAAGGTCTGGAGACCCAGGTGCTATTTCTGATAGAGCACAACTAATTATACTATCTTAAGTTATTGCACCTCAGTTTCCTCATCTGCAAGCAGAAGTGTTAGACCAAATAAATCTCTGGCCACATTCTATGCCTTATGCACCTGATTGGACCTTATATCCTATCCTGTTGAGTTCCATCAGAAAGGCTGCCATGTTTCTTTTTGTCTCATGTTTTCAGTCATGTGCTTAGACTTTGGGGCAAGGGCAGAGGTTGACTTGTAGGTCATGTCGTCCAAGTCAGATACCCATGTAATAGATTCTCCTGCTAGAATAGCTGCTATAACTTTGGTTGGTACAATTTATCTTGTTTCTGTTTCCGTTTATTTACTCTCCTTCCTAAGACAAAGAGGTACGGGTATATGTGAATGCCAATCTGCAGCTTTGGCATAAATCAACTGTCCAAAACAAGGAATTGGGCTAATTCTTTCTTCCTGGAATGAGGAGGTGCACCTAATGAAGTGAGAAGGAAGGAAGAAGGATGGTTGTATGGTGTTAAGGGTAGAAAGGGGTTGAAGTGGCATGTTGGAGGGGAAATGGGGGAAAATAAATCCGTGTAAAACCTAACCTTTTCTTGCTGATTTGTCAGCAAAATTGGGTTTCTGAGTTGAAGCACAGAGAGTGTTGCCCGAGTGACAGTGTATATCTCTTCAACTGGGACTATTTTTTTAAATCATTTTTACTTTTTATTTGTACTTTATGGGGTAAATGTTCAATTTTGTTACATGTATAGACTGTGTAGAATCCAAGTCAGGGCTTTTAGGGTATCCATCACCCAAAAGCATACATTGTACCCATTAACCAGTTTCTCATCATCCTCCCCTCTCTGAGCCCTCACTCTTCTGAGTCTCCATTGTCCATCATTCCACTCGCTATATCCATGCAAACACACTTTTAGCACCAACTTATGAGTGAGAACATGATATTTCTCTTTCTGTGTCTGGGTTGTTTCACTTAAGATAATGATCTCCAGTTCCATCCCTATTGCTGCAAAAGACATCGTTTCATTATTTTTTTATGTCTGAATAGAATTCCATTGTATATATGTGCCACGTTTTTGTTTTGTTTATCCAGTCATCCATTGACGAACACAGGTTGATTCTTTATCTTTGCTATTGTGAATACTGCTGCAATAAATGTATGAGTGCAGGCATCTTTTTGATGTACTGATTTCTTTTACTTTTAGTATATACCCAGTAGTAGGATCAAATGGCAATTTTGTTCTTAGTTCTTTAAGAAATCTCCATACTATTTTCCACAAAGGCTGTACTAATTTACATTCCCCAAAACAAATGTGTAAGCGTTTCATTTTCTCTGCATCTTCACCAACATCTGTTGTTTTTTGTCTTTTTAGTAATAGCCATTCTTACTGGGGTAAGATAATATCTCTTTGTGGTTTTGATTTGCAGTTATCTGATGATTAGTGATGTTGAGCATTATTTCATATACCTGTTGGCCATTTGTTTGTCTTGTTTTGAAAAATGAGGCAATCTTTTAAATAGAAAATTTAAAGAGTAGGGAATGCATGTATAGGCCTGGTCTGGATTACAGATTGAGAGTTACAGAATCCAGGTTACCCAGTGAACTTCTGCTCTGAATAGTCACTATGGTGTATGAAAAAAATGAACACTGCTGTTTGTGCATGGTACAATGAGAAGAACTGTTTCCAGATAACCTTGGGGGGGCTACTCTGGCTTTTCTGGACAATGAGCCACCTGGAATCAGGACCCCATTCTCCCAGTGGAAGAGGCTACATTCACGATCAACTTCCTACATAAGCAGAGTCTGGTATCTTAATAGCCAGTTTTTCTCCAGAATCAGAGCAGCTGGTTTTCTCTGACAGCTCTTATAAACAGCTGGCATCCCAAACCCAGACTTCTTGGCAGTGAGGTTTCTTTATTTCCCTTACCCTTACTATAGCAAGGTAAAAATGGAAAGCTAAAAAAGGGGGAAAGGCTACTTCCTCTGGAATAAAGTCTACGTTGTGTCTAGCAGATGCCATGGCTGTATTCATCTGGATGAGATCTAGATGATCGCATACAGCAAGATGCAGTTACAAGTGCAAGAAATTTACTGGTGGTAATGTCTGTGAAAGATAAGGGGAGAGTAATCAGGGGAAGCAGGAAAAGACTTCAGACCACAATGTGGATCTAAGCCCTATGTCAAGAGAAAAGGAAGGCAGATTGGGGAGGAAGAAGCTTGGGCTCTGATGTAGTTCTGGGATAGTTTTTGTCAGCCCAGTGGAGAGAGCCAGCTCATATAGGATTTCCACATTGGGCAAAAATGGCCAGGCCTTAGTACCTGTATCCTGCTCAGTCATTGGTTGGGAGCTGCTCAGGAAGAGCATGACCTTATTGTGGTAGATCTCAGAGGCCTCCAAAGAGAAACGCATCGCTAGCTGTACTCTTTATGGCAGGTCTCCCTTGAGGTGAGGTCTGAGGGACACATCTCCACACCTGCCTCACTGGCCTTGGCCTGCCTTTCGTGGGATAATGAAAGACTGAAGTACAACACGCATTTCTATATTGCGAACCTTGCCCTTGTGAATTTTCTCATTCCTCAGTGAAATTAATTTCTTAACTTTCATTGTGTGACCTTGTACAATAGAATTGGTCCTGACATTTGGTGCATAAATTGGGAGGAAGTAGGAGACCTACACACCTATCATGATGTAATTAACCCAAGTAAGCAAACCTATGTTCCTCATTTTCCTGCTACCCAGAGGCCACTGTGGTCATTCTGGGGTGGGTAGGAGAATTATTGCTGTACATGGTGGTGTCTACAACAGCAGTGGTCCTCTGAACCCCTTGGGTTTTAAAAATAATAGTTCATAGAAAGTGCTTCTTAGTACATGTAAATTGAATAATTTGCTTGTGTTTTTAGCAGTCACAAAAACGATCCGCTTCAGTGAAGTGACATCTATTTAAGTACAGTTTGCACAGAATCTATAAAAGCAACAGAGTGGGTGGGTTGCCATTGTATTTAGAGAGGCAATGCTGCTCATGCTCTCCAAGGATAAAGTAGAGAAGACTCAGGGGTGTCATGATGGTTGTTGCTACCAAAAATCCTTTTAAAACCAATTTCAGAAAGAAGGGATAAGCAGAGTGCTATGGAATCATAATTCTTCATATTTTAAGCAGGGCCATGTAGCTTAAGGCCAAGTACACCCCTTCATCTGTCCTCCCAAACTGATACTTAAACCCTGCATCAGATATTGTCTGACAATCAGCATTCTCCATCCTTCTAACTCTCCCGCATACTTCAGGGGCTAGATGTCTGTGAACTGTAGTTCCCAGACTCTCGTTTTCATCCCTATGGATATAATTTATGTCCTAATTATTAGATGTACTGTACATGATGGTGGAGTAGAAGTGGAAGCCATTTTCTTCTTCCTCTAGCAGTGGCAGCAGATGATTATATGGGGCTTTGCATACATGCAATTTGTTTGGCTTCTGAGCTTCCCTGATATTCACCTGACTCAGGGCTGCTGAGGAGCAGTGGAGTCCAACATGTTATTGTTCTCTGGGTGACAGCAGCATTTCTTTGGCTTGTGAGACTATAACTGTAGCAGTGAGGCTGAAATCTAGTGCCTACTTCCTGCCTTTAACTTCTCTACCCCTTTCAACAATTTTGTGATCAGTGAATTATTTGTATTAAACCCTATTTTCTTTGAAATACCTCACTTGTCTGTATTAGTTTTCTTGAATGATTGAAATCTATCCATAATAGGTGTCCTCTATCCTCATGTTGGTCATCTCCAGAAATTTAATGGAACCCTGTAAATCATAAGCAACCATTTAATTCTAGGGCAGCTATCACTACTAGGACATTTCTTCCTTAGATCAGTCCTAATTCTGCCTGACTACAATGCTTCTTTGATGTATTTCTATCACTTGTGACCATTTATAAATTGATATAATTCTTCTTCCATGTGACAGATATTCAGAGATTTAAAGTAGCTTTCTGTCTCCTTCTTAACCAACTGACCAATATTCTCTTCTCAGGTGGAATGATGTTGATTTCCCTGTAAGTTTCTCACCATCCTTCTGAGGGTGAGTTGTCCAGCCATTCTTTTGCCTCTGATTCTTTTGAAGTATTCCCTATCCATTTTAGCCAATGCTTTATGCTTTATGGTAGAAACTAAGCCAAGAATGAGGTGGCCCATAAACAAAGCCAATTTTAAAAATCTGGAAAAAAAATAACTGTAATGAAGATGGTATTCAATGGGTAGCATCTATAATATACAAAGAGCTCTTATAAAATTGACAATAAAGAACAGTTAGACAGAATAAAGTCATAAATATATGCATAATTAGCAAAAGATATAATTCAAATGGCTGATAAATATAAAATAATATGTTCAAATTCAACCAGTAGCCAGGTAAATTAAAAAACAAACGTAACACAGATATTCCTTCATACCCATTAAAGCGAGACAATTACTAAAAGAGTGATGACAGTACTTCATAGTGGGAACATGGATAAATTTTTCCACCCAAGTTTTCATGATACAAAAATGAGTATTAAAATATTTTCTGAACATGCAGTCTTGTAATGCCTATAAAATAAAAATTACATACCCCTCTGACCCTGAAATTGTATTCCTGGGAATCTACTCCTAGGAACACACCACCAATATGTAAAAGCGTATTTATAAGAAGGTATATTACAGTGATATTTGTGGGGAGAAAGTGGAACACAAAATGGATGACTAAATAGAGAATTAACAAATAAATAATAGTGACCCACAACACCGCTGGATATTACATACTCACTTTTTTAGAAGGCTAAGGCTAGACTAAATCTCTTTGAGGAATTTATATGAGATAGTTGGATAAAACAGTCAAGATGCATAAAATATATGTAACACAATTTTATTTTCAGAAACTGACAATGATTTTAAAAACATCATCCGTGAGTGTATGCGTTTGTGTGTGGTACAGAGAGACAGAAACAGAGATACAGAAACACACACACACATACTTACAAACATATATATTTATATACATATATATCAATATAGAAGTATTTGGGCACACAGTAAAAGAAAAAAATAAGTACATTAGATTATCAACATGGCCTTAAGGGAGATAGACAAGGGTAGAAGGGAGAAGGAGAAATAGATGTTCAGTAAAGGAAAAGCAAAAGAAGAGCTTTTGATATAAACATGTATTGATGCAAGAAATCTTTAAAATATCAAAATAAATGGAGAGATAGTCCATGTTCATTAGAAGGAAGACTCAATATTTTAAAAATATCAGTTATTCCCACTTTTATATATAGATTCAGTGCAATCCTAACCAAAATCCCAGATGGTTATTTTGTGGACATGAACAAACTGATTCTAAAATATGGAAAAGCAGAAAATTCTGGATAAGCAACATAATACTGAGGAAGAACAAAATGGAGGGACTGGCACCACCTGACTTCAAGGCTTACTATAAAGCTACAGTGATCAAGACAGTGTAGTACTGGTGAAAGAGCAGACCCATAGTTCAGTGAAACAGCACGGAGAACCCAGAAATAGATACACACTAATACAGTCAGCTGATGTTTGACAAAGTAGCAAAGGCAATTATAATGAAGAAGGAATTGCCTTTGCAACAAATGGTGTTGAAAACCTAAATCTCTACATGCAAAAAAAAAAAAAAAAAAAAAAAAAGAATCTAGATAGAGCTTATCTTTTTCACTAAAATTAACTTCAAATAGATCTAAATGTAAAATGTAAAACTATATCACTTACAGAAGATAACATGGGAAATCATCTGGGTGACCTTGGGTTGTTGGTAAGTTTTTAGACACAACACCAAAAGCACGATCCATGAAAAAAAATAAGCTGCACTTCATTAAAATTAAAAATTTCTGCTTTCTGAGAAACACTGTTAAAAGAATGAAAAGACAAGTGACAGACTATCAGACTATACCTGATAGTATATATACATATACTATCAGGTATAGATACCTGATAAAAGACTTATATCCAAATGTATATCAGATAAAGAACTCTTAAAACTCAATAATTTATTAAGAAAATAAGCTGCTCAATTAAAAAGTGGGCAAAAACATTTAAGTAGACTCCTTACCAAATATCATATACAGATAGCAAATAAGGATACGAAAAGACGCTCAACATCTGTTGTCACTAGGAAATTGCAAATTAAAACAACAAGGAGATACCACCACACACCTATTAAATGGTGAAATATAAAACATTGATAACCTCAAATGTTGGCATGGATGTAGAATAGGAACTTAACGTTCATTCCTGTTGGGAATACAGGATGGTGCAGCCACAGTGGAAGACAGTTGGGAAGTTTCCTGCAAAGATAAATGTAGTCTTACCACGTGATTCAGCAATCACACTTATTAGTATTCACCCAAATGAGCTGAAAACTTATGTCCACACAAGAGCCTTCACACAAATGTTTATAGCAGCTTTACAATAAATGCTAAAAACTGGAAGTAACCGAGATGCGCCTCAATAGGTGAATGGATAACCAAACTGTGGTACATCCACACAATGAAATATTACTCAGTGATAAAAATAACTGAGTTGTCAAGCTATGAAAAGACATGGAGAAACCTTACAGGCATATTGCCATAGAAAAGAAGCCAGTCCAAAAAGGTAAATATTACATGATTCCAACTGTATGACATTCTGTAACCAGTAGACCTATAGAGACAGTAAAAGATCAGTGGTTGCCAGGGGTTCCAGGGGAGGGAGGAGGGTTGAATAGATGAAGCACAGAGGATTTTTAGGGCAATAAAACTACTCTGTATGATACTGTAATAGTGTATACGTGACGTCATGCATTTGTCAAAACCCGTTTAACTGATCAACACAGAGTGACTATGGGCTTTAGTTAATAACAATGTTTTAATATTGGTTTATGCATTGTAACACACTAAATACAAGATATTAATAATAGGGGTAACTGTGCAGGGGAAGGGGAGAGGACATTTATGGGAACTCTGTACTCCACTCAATTTTTCTGTAAACCTATTTTTCTTGAAACAAAAATGCCTGTAGTGATTACATTCACTTTTTCCCACATACAACTATGTATATATGTGATTATTTCTTAATTTAATAACATATTAACTTTAGAAGGAAAAAATACTTTAATAAATCAGCGAGGTATTATTATTGACCACAATCCCTGAATGAATGAACTAAAATTTTCCCAGTGAGTGAATGGTGAAGCTTATTTCTATCCCAACCTGAGTCTACAGCTCACCTTCTCTCTGATGCATTAGCGGTGTCTTGACTTCTGCAACACTTTAATGTTTATATTTCTGTGCTACACTTTTAGCACTTTAAAAAAATCTTCTGCTTTATTTTTTGATGTTTCATGTGGTTAATCTTCGCTAACTAAACGGATGGATAATGATGACCTCATACTATGTGCTTGGCACTCTTGTACACAAGTCATGTATGTTTCCCATTTAATCATCACAACAATTGTATAAGGAATATAAGATACCAGCTCCATTTTACAGAGGAGGTGACTGAGACCCAGAGAGCTTGTGCAAGTTTATTCAACCAGGAAATTGCAGAGTGGGAATTAGTAGGATCCAGGATGCTTGGTTTCTCAGACACATGACACTGCCTCAGACCAGTGATTTTCAATCTTTACAATAACCTGGGGTATTTGTTACAAATATCAATATCTCCTTCTGTTTTAGGTATGAATCAGCATGTTTGTGGTAGACCTAGAAATGTGAGATTTTTGCAGACACCCTAGGTGACGTGAATATATGGTTTTTGGAGCACTCTTAGAGACACTCTGCATCTTAATAAAGGAGAAAAAAATAGGCACTGAAGAAAAAATATAGGTAAAGAAAATTGTGGATGTTCCATCAGCCCCAGAAGCAATATCAGAGACCAGAAACTGGATTTATAGAAATCCGTGGGAATGGCATTTGAATTGTACAGCAACTAAATCCTCCTCATGACTAAATGGTATGATCCTGGTAAGGAGGTGGTGTAATCAAAGGAGGAAACATTCATGCTGAAGACACACAGATTTATGGCTCTAAGATACACTCTCCCCACCAATCATCAGAGGACAGGGGAGAGGGAACAGCACAGCTCAGTGATCAGGAGGCTGTTTTTCTGACCATTGCAACTGGGTGACAGTGCTGAGGGGCCTGACAGCCTTGTAATAATGCTCAGGAATCCACAGTTCCCTGATGGGCCTGGGCTGGCTGCCTCCAGCACGCCCGAACAGTAGCAGACATTTGTTTTCTGACAGTACCTTCAACTTGATATAATGGGGTTTCTATTACACGGCTGGACATTAAAGAGGAGGGAAATTCATGTGAGGTCTCTGTAAGGAGCAGCTGTTGGCATGAAGCAGGCAGCCAATTAAACACTGGTATGCAGTGGGCTGCAGGGTGACTGAGGATGCCCTTTGGAGGAAAGAAGATGGTGGCTGAAAAAAACGTGGAGGTGTTGTCAGCAGTCCAGAGGCCAGAGAGTTCATCTGATTTTATCTGTTCTTGTTTTCCATGATAATCTCTCGTTGGCCTGAATAACCTCTGACCAGGAACTTAAACTTCCTAAAAAATATTAAAAGAAGGCTGGGCACAGTGGCTCATGCCTATACTTTCTGAGCTTTGGGAGGCTGAGGCCAGAGGATCCCTTGAGGACAGGAGTTTCAGACCAGCCTGGGCAACACAGTGAAATACCATCTCTACAAAATAAAAACATCATTTAAAAATATTAGCCAGGTGTGGTGGCATGCACTTGTGGTTCTCGTTACCTGAGAGACTGAGGCAGGAGGATTGCTTGGGCCCAGGAGTTTGAGGTTGTAGTGAGCTATGAGTGTGCCACTGCACTCCAATCTGGGCATCAGGGCGAGACCCTGTTTCTAAAATAAATAAATAGACTCAAGAGCTTAGAAAAGCAGAGTTTATAAAAATTCAGATGCCCAGGCTGTAACCCATATCAAGGAAACCAGAATCTCTGGAGATTCATGTGTCAGTATATTATAAAACTCTCCAGGGGATATCAAAGTGTATCCAAACTTAAGAGCAAGTCAGTTATATGGTAACCTTGCCAAAGACAGTTCTGGCCCTCCCTTTTTAAAACAATTAGGAAACTTATGTAAAGTTTAACCTAAAAAACATTGTTGGAATTTAAAATCACATCTGCCTCAAAAAGAGAAATAATTCTATTTAAACAACAGGGCACAATCTTAGCTGTTCACTAGAATCATCTTGGTAAATTAAAAAAAAAAAAAACAAAAAACCAACACCCCACCCCAGAACACTTAAATCAGGATGTCAAGGTGTGGGGTTCGATGTGCAAAGTGATGCTAACGAAACCCAAGGCTAAGAGCCATGGTGTTGATGGAATATGTTCCTTCTGGGAGTTCCACTGAACTTAATGCTGCTGAAGGAGCGGGTGGGCCCTTGATCCAGGCGAATATCTGACTGAGCTTTGGTTATGCAGAGCAAACCCTCATTCAGGATCTTCCATTCCTGGCACTGAGTCCACAATAAAGGTACCACCCGTTATTAGCTAATGGTGAAGTCTGGGAGCCACACTGGGTACGCAGTTCTAAGATAGTCATTTTCCTTTTGCCACTTTGAAGTTGCCAATTCATTATCTTCTAGCCTTCAGTTTGTCGGATGAAAAGCCTATAGTCAGTCTCCTCTTCCCCTTCTCCTCTGTAAGTAATCTGTCTTTTGTCTCTGGCTGCTTACGAGATTTTCTCTATCTTTGGTTTCCAGCAGTTTGACCGTGAAGGGCTTAGGTGGAATTTTGTTTTCACATTCTTTTGGCGAGTGCACTGAGTTTTTGTATGTGACTTGATGTCTCAAATCACTTTTGGAGGATTCTCAGTCTTTAGCTCTTTGAATGTTTATTAGGCTCCATTTGCACTTTTTATGCCTTCTGAGACTCCAATTACATGTATGTTAGACCATTTGATATTGTTTTATAGATCTTAGATACTTTTTCCATTTTTAAACATTTTCTTCTATGCATTTTGGTCTGATAATTTTTCTTGGCCTGTTAGGGTAGTAGTGGTCTCTTAAGACTTTCCACATTCTAACTAGGGGTAGAAGTATTTTCCCTGAGCAATATTACTCACCTAATTCCATAGACAAACAGAGTTATAAAAAATTTGAGTTACTTTCCAGATGTCACATAGTTAGTATGTGTCATTCAAGGTATGTGAAATATAATGGTCATAGCCAGTTTTTCAAATCTATTATAAATGTGCTTAAGAATCTCACCATCTTTCAGATATTCCACAAATGATTGCTATTGAGGAGGATTATATGATTCCCCGCCTCCAAAACAGAAGGGTATTTCCTATTCCACCCATGATTTCAGTGTTGTAAACCCTCCATTGGAGAAATCTTTTTTGATTCAAGTAGTGAGACCTGTAAGCCATTAATCACAGACTTCAGTCTTCCTCTTAAACCATACCCTGTATCCATATATCTGTATTTTGTTTTTAAAGATGACTTTATGTAAATTTACACTCCACTTGTTGGCACCAAAAACTTTATACAAATGGAAGGTGTCACTGACAAAGAATAATTAGAAACAAGTGACTCCTTTCTCAGATGTGGAAGTAGCAAGTTTCTACTCCAATGTCCCAAGCCCTGCCTGTGTCTACCAGGCACCTGCAGGCAAATCACCAGTGCAGGAGGAGGCTGGCCAGTAGCCCTTATCTCAGCAAGGATCTATGAGCAGCTATTTAAGGAGCAAATGCTGGCCAAAGTCTGTCTGAGGACAAAACTTCTCTGCAGGAAAGCATTACCATGTGTGTTCTTTCATATACCCTAAAGCCAAAGTCTCACACATTTGGCAAGCTGAGCAGGACTGGAATATGACTGTTATTCTGTCAAACTTAGTTTTCTTCTAACATTTTCTCTCCCCCAAACCTTCTTGTATCCCTCTCTAATTTGAGTTTACAGTCATTAGAGATTTATTCTTTTACTAATTGATGCTTTGAGGACCTGCCCTATGCTATGCTCTGCTCTAGGTGTTGAGACGTAACAGTGGCCAGATCAGTGAGGTTCCTGCCCACAGAGAGCCTTCATTCTGATGGGCAAACACCAGCAATGCACCAATTAACGTGGGAAAGACTAAGATAAGTTCCTATGGTGATAAGGGCCTTGAGGAAAGCAAAATAAGTTGTTTGGGCTAGGCCTGGTGGCTCACGCCTGTAATCCCAGCACTTTGGGAGGCCGAGACGGGCTGATCACCTGAGGTCAGGAGTTTGAGAACAGCTTGACCAACGTGGTGAAACCCCATCTCTACTAAAAATACAAAATTAGTGGGGCGTGGTGGCACATGCCTGTAATCTCAGCTACTTGGGAGGCTGAGGCAGGAGAATCGCTTGAACCTGGGAGGTGAGGGTTGTGGTGAGCCGAGATTGCGCCATTGCACCCCAGAAGAGCGAAACTCCATCTCAGAAAAATAAAAAATAACTTGTTTGGGGAGCAACTCAGTGAGGAGTATGAATTCAGATTAAGAAAAATAAATCTATGAATCTTAAACTGAAATTAAATAAGAAACTAAATGATAAAAAAGAAAATCTATGAATCTTAAACTGAAAGTAAATAAGAAGCCAGTCTTGAAGATATGGGAGCAGAGTGTCCAGACAGAAGACACATCAAGTACAAAGGCAGGAAAGGACTTGGTGTGTTTAAGGTATAGGGATAGAGACAGTGTGGGTAAAGCATGATGAACAATGGGGAGAGGGGTGAAAGATAGAATTGGAGAAACCGCCAGGTCACCTAGGCTCTGGTAGGCCGTGGCAAGGTATTTGGATATCATTTTAAGAAGCCATTGGAAGGTCTGAAGAATTGAGTGACATGACATAATTTATATTCTAAGAAGGTTATTCTGGCTGTGTGTGGAGAATGGATTGCATAGGAGGGGAAATGGAAAGCAGGGTTGACTAAGGGTTATTGCAACAATATGACTGAGGTCAGGGTGGTAGCAGGGGCATGAGGAGCCAATGAATTTGAGAAGTAGTTCAAGGGAAAAACTAATGGATTTGTTGTTGGTTTGCAGGTTTGGAGGTGCGGGAATAAGAAGTGAAAGGAAGCAAAGAGGATTTCAGATTTCAGGACAAGGGACAGGTGGCATTAACTGAAATAGAGAGAACCTGGGTTGGAAGGAAATTTGTGTGTGTGTGTGTGTGTGTGTGTGTGTGTGAGAGAGAGAGAGAAAAAGAGAGAGAGACAGACAGACAGACTCTCCTGGTTTCTTTCTAATCCCACAAGCCCCTCCTCAGTCTTCCTTGCTAACTCCCTCTCCTTTACTTGACTTCTAGATTTCGGACCGCACTGCTGGACATCAGTTCCAAGCCATGTGCAAATCTCTCTCTATGAAAGAGAGAGAGAGGAAATCAAGAATTTTGTTTGACCATGTAAAGTTTCTGATGCCTTTTAGACACCCGACATGTCAAAGAAGCAGCTGTCTATATGGGTTTGGCACCCAGAGAAGTGGTTGGTGTGAAAGTATCAATTTGGGAGTCTTTGGCACAGCCATTGGTCATGGTAAGATCCCAGAGAGCATAGAGGGAGACTTGCACATAACCTAGAGCTGATCCCCAGCAGTGCCATCCAACATTTGGAAATCAAAAGAGGAGTTAGCAAAGAAGATTGGGGAGGGGCTTGTGGAATTGAAGAAAGACCAGAAGCATCTAGAATGATTACGGAAAACCAAGAGAAGGGAGTAATCCAACAAAGAAAGAGTGGTCAACTGTATTGAGCTGAAAGGGTGAATGAGATGAGAATAAAAGAGTGACTAGTGCATCTGGAAATAAGGAGGTTACTGCTGGCCCTAAGAAAAGCATTGGCCTTCCTAAAGTTGGGGTATATTAAGGAAGAAAATAGGGGTGTCAAAAATAGAGACAATAGATTGGAAGTATTATGATGAAAAATGACAAAATGGGGCAGTAGCTGGAGGAGGATATGAGATGAATTAAGGATTTGCCTTAAGTATGGAAGATACAGGAGCATGCTGTTTGCTGATGGAGAAGGTCCACTGGAGGAAGTAAACTGATGATGTAGGCGATACAACAATGAAGGAGTAGAAGAAAAGACAGTTCGTGCTTGAATCAGAAGGAAAAGCAGAGAGTAAAATAGGTGTGGATGTAGAAAGATAGGAAACTTTCTGTCTAAGTGCTTCTATTTTCCTAGTGATCTATAGGTACAAACATAAACTGAGGGAGTGTGAGTGGAGATTGATGACTTTTGATTGCCTCTGTGTGAAGAGGAGTGGAAACCACATAGCCATGGACATGGGCTTTTTACTTCATTTTAAGAATTGACACAGGCAGTCGTTTATATAAGGGCATAGGTGGGGTGAGGATGATTCTGAGTGGGGAACATGAATTAGCTCTAAGCCTACTGAGGAACCCACCTGACTGCTAATGCAAGCAGAGAATGGCATTGCATAACTTTGTATAACCCTGGGGAGTGGGGAACCTCTAGGATGACTGTAGTTGATATTCTTGTCAGCTAAGTAGAACGAGAACTTAGAAGCAGTGCCAGCACGGTCTGTTCTGTCAGAGGAGAGCTAATAATCATTGCAATCCCCAGGAGAGGCCTCTGTGCAGGAGATGGGAAGGCCTGTGGTCCCCTGGTAGGATTTGGCAATGTTGATAGCTATTTCTCTAGTTCAGGCAAACTGAAACCAATTTTCTACAAAGGCAGAGGTCTTAGGGTCTGAATGGAAGCTGTTGACCCAGCCAGGGCTGCCTTGAGAATGGTCAGAAACATCAGCTTATATGGGTGGAAGGAATGGGCTGAGATTCCAAAGATACATGTGGTTCTAGCAAGATAGAGTAATGGATTTGGGTGGGAGGCAAAGGAGCTTGGAGATAATTCCCTGAGTCAGTGGAACAGGTGGAAAGGAGGCTTTTAAAGGATGGTTGCCCACGTGAAGGAAGAGAAGTGTTAAGCATGCTGAGTTGTTTCAGATAGACAAGAGTGAGGCAAGACTCCTTTTCTAGAAGGAAGAAGTGGGGAAGAAGTGGGTTTTGAGAACAGGAGCCAGAGAATAGAGACAGATAGTAAACTCAGATAAAGCTAGTTAGGAAGGGGCGGGAAAGAGTTTCTGGGGCCAAGATCCAGGAACTGAGAGGATGCTGACCTCACCAAAGTTGAAAGATGTTTGCAGGCTGATGAATGAGTTAGGCCAAACCCATTTGGTCTATGATCAGAAGTCGAGGTTGACTACTTCGCACCATATGAACTTGAAGCTTAAGTCTGTGAAGAATAAGCCAAATTCAAAAATATTCCTCAGCTTGGCCATAAATCTTAAAGCTGGAGCTGTATCCAGTAGCCCCACTGTGATACTAAAGCTAAATTATACATTGAGTCCTAAGCTTCGAATACTATGATTTTTCTGTCTCAAAAAAGTGTTCATTAAAGGTCACTTGGCAACCCCTGAAACACAGACTATCACACCTTAATAGCTGACAGCTTGAACTCATTTCCCTCTGTCAATGCTCTGGATTTTGGCTTCAGGCTCAAAGTTGGAAAGATGGGGAAAAAAATGACTGTTTGTTCCTATGTACTTGGTGTTTTTTTTATTTTTTCATTATAAAAGTGATAGACGGTTATTAAAAAGGTGAACAAAACATATAAAAACTGGAAGTGTAAAAGCATTCCCAGTTCAATCCATCCACCAAACTTATTGTTAATATTTCAGTATTTTCCTTCTAGTCTTGTTTTCTATATAGAGAGGCATTTCTAATTTAACTAAGGCCACACTGGATACATGATTATATACCCTGAATTTTTATTTAATCTTATGTCATAAACATTTTCCAGATGAGCATATTTTTAAAACTTTCAATTTGAAAAATTTTAAAGCTACAAATTGCAAAAATAGTACACTAAACACCCATTTATCTATATTCATCAATTGTTAATATTTTGCAATAGTTGCATTATCTTTACTATACATACAATAATATTATTAATATTTTTTCATTTTCTGAATCATCTCAGATTGAGTAGAAGACTTTATGATCCTTTAAGCCTAAACATGTTGGCCAGTATCTCCTAAGAACAAGGCATTCCCTATATAATAACAAGGGTGATCAGATTTAGGGCATTTAATATTGATATAATACAAATTTTTATTTAAATTTTGCCAGTTGCTTCAATGTCTTTTATAACAATATTTTCCCCAACAAGATTCTATCAAGGGTAGTACATTGAATTTAGTTGGCACATCTCCTTGGTCTCCTTTAATCTTAAAGGGTTCCTCAGTTGTCTTTTGGTTTGTATGAATTGACATTTTTTCAGAGTATAGGACTGTTGTTTGCTAAAATGACGCTTAATTGGTATTTATATGATTATTTCTTCATAAATAGAGTCATTAGGTGTATATAGCAGGATTCACCTAAAGATTTATGCATAAACTTTCTAGTTTCCATTTGTTTTATATTATAAATAAAGTTGTTATAAACTTTTACTTAGAGTGTTTTAGGAAATGTTTCCTTAACATAAAGTCTTAGGGACCATCTGTAGTCCCAGCTATTGCTTGAGCCCAGGAGTCTGAGTTTGCAGCAGGCCATGATCACACCACTGCACTCCAGCCTGGGTGACAGAGAGAGACTCTATCTTTTTTTTTTTTTTTTAAAAAAGAACAAAACAAAACAACAACAACAAAAAAACACAAACAAACAAAAAAAGGGAGTTGTTTTTATTTCTTTAAAGATAAGCTCCCAAGGGTGAAATTCCAAGTTCAAAGTACAGGGACATTTGGAATGCTCTTGATACTTTGCTAAATTGCTTTCCAAAAGGGTTGTGCTGGCCTACAATGGTGCTCAGAGAGGCCTGCTTGAAATACTTGTTTGAAACAAGCTCTGTCTCTGTATTCCACATTATTTGAAATTTCTTTTCTTCTTCACATCCTATTGACTTGTTTTACAGGCATCAGATTTCCAGAATGCTTCTCTTCATCCAGCCCTGTGTACTGTACTTTACTTTTTGTTGACATTCTTAATAATTAAGATTTTTGGCTGGGCACAGTGGCTCACGCCTATAAACCCAACATTTTGGGAGGCCAAGGTGGGTGGATCACCTGAGGTCAGGAGTTCAAGACCAGCGTGGCCAACATGGCGAAACCCCGTCTCTACTAAAAAAAAATACAAAAATTATTCTGGTGTGGTGGCGAGTGCCTGTAATTCCAGCTACTCGGGAGGCTGAGACAGGAAGAATAGCTTGAACCTGGGAGACAAGGGTTGCAGTGAGCTGAGATTGCGCCACTGCCCCTTCAGCCTGGGTGACAGAGCAAGACTCTGTCTTGAAAAATAAAAATAAAAATAGTAATAATTAAGATTTTTTTTCTTGAACTCTAAGTATTAGTCTCATTGTCATTGAGCTCATAAAATAGTCACATTATAGAGATAGGAGGGAATTTGAATGTACCTGTATATTCAACCTACCCAGAGAAACATTCATTTCACCCTACCTAGAGCCACATGACATCAGGGTGATGAAAGATTTGAATGTGATTCTCTTAAAACCCTCTATGACAGACATAGTTACTGCTAGATGAATGTTCACATTCCCAATCCCATTGCAGAAAATCTGGGTCATATGACTAGTTCTAATCAATGAAATACAAGTAGAAGTGATGTGTATCATCTCTTTAATGAAAAATTTAATAGTATGTGACCTCCTCCTCCTCATCCCTTAGCTCTCTACCCCTTTATCTGTGATTATGGAAACCATGTGCAGATCTGATGGGGTCAAAATGTAAGGTATACCCTGTATTGTCAAGGTCAGCCTACCTGAAGGATGGTTGCTTGGAAATTGGCTAAAGATGGTAATACAGAAGATTTATGGATTAACCACAACGCTGCCATGGATACAAGGAGGAAATGGGGGAGATATGTGCTGTCTCTAATTAATGCAGAGTAGGCATAACGAAGAGATCAAAAGTTCATGATAATTCAAGATTGAAATTTTTCCAAGTTGTTAGTACCTTTTTAGAGTTTACCTGCTGATATTCAAAATAACATCTTGAATTACATTAGGCATCAACATCGTGATTCTACAGAAAAGGAAACTGAGGCAAATGACTTGTCCAAGGGTCTGACTCCAAAGCATGTTCTCTTTTCTATTATACCCTCCTGAGCAGAAACTCAGTGAATGCAGAGCACAGTCAGTACTAGCACTTCTTAGTAGAGAATTAGAAACATCTTTCTTCAGTCCAACAAAATCCCAGGGCAAAACCTACCATTACTTTTATTTCTTTGTAATTTTGAAGGAAATAGAAAGTGCATAAAGAGAAAAAAATGGGAGCAATATAAAACTGCAAATGGGATTCCAGTTCTTTCCTCAGATGATGTTCCTGGGAGTCGGGAAAGGAAAGCCTGGTCCTTTTAATGTCTCGTAAAAAGCTAGAAAATTTATCATTTTTTCTGATATATTTTCTAAATATAGACAATACATTCATGCTTTGCGAGATTGTCATCTGCTTTTTTTTTCTCTTCTCTCAAAGAAAAGATTATCTCCCTACCTTTGTCAACATTTGTAAGCTGTGCTCTTAACTTATTATGAGAACTATACAGTTAAGGGCCTCATCTATTTTTCCATTATTTCCTCTAGTCACTGATTGAGAGAGAAGACAATTGAAGGCAAATTTCCCTGCTTGCCTTTTGAGTTCAGTGTACTTCAAAAGTTCTTTCCAAAGAACCAATAGCTGCACCAAGTTTATAGTTGCACCAAGCTAGACATTATGCATATACCAAGACTCTCAAAAAGGCTGTACCTGACAGTTCATGTAGCAGGAGGACATCGGCATGACGGGAGCCCATTAAATGTTGTACAAGCACAATTTCCATGTGAGAGCTTTTCATTGCTGTGAGTGGACTCCATGCTAGCTGTGAACTTAGATCTCATTTAAGGACAGTATGTTATAGGAGTACAGATGTTCAAGAGGCCCAGCAGACAGCTGCACATGTTGGAAGCTGAAGATGAGGAATGCCATATTACATTTCTCCAAGAGCATAGATGACCAGTTTGTATAGAAGAGAAGTCAGAGCCTGTGTGTCTGTTAGCGAGGACACTTGCAGACATCACTTTAAAGGTATCTGTTTCTCCTCATGGGCTTTGATTTGCAATGATTGTGACAGATTCCATTACTGGTCGGCAAGTATTTCCCACTTCTGCCACTTCCATGAGAAGGATATATATGCTTCACTGTCCCAGTGGTATTGGGCTTGGCTAGGATGACTTGATTTGAGTCACCATGTGTAAATTCCAAGCCTAGTCTTTAAGAGGCATCATATGTTCCCTTTGTCCCTGTTGCATTTCTGCCATTGCCATGAAAAAGATACCCCCTGGATATCCTGCTGGTCCTAAAATAATGAAAGATATATGGAGCGGACTTGGACCTGACACATACTGTGAGGCCAAGTTCTGCCTGGTCCAGCCTGGATTGGCCAAACTGCAGGCATATGAATGAGAAATAAGTGCTTATCATATGTTGCTAAGATTCTGTGGTTGTGAATAGCATGGCAACAGCTCATTTATTCACTGATTAAAGTCTGTCTGCCTTTTCCAAAACTTACCGGCTTATGGATACAGACAGGGTCACAGTACAATTAATATCTCATATTTTGTTGATTGTTGCACTTGCTTTTTCCCAAAGGCTCAGCCCCCTGCCCCAGATATTTATGAAAACTTCTAGGGGTTGACTGTGTAATCACGAACCACATCAGAGCAGCTTCACTCATGTCTTCCAGGCATCCATAGCATCTTGCTCAACCGGAATTGATGTTGCCATAAGTACATGAGTCTTAGGTCAGGGCTATGTCCACATAGAAGAGGTGAAAATGCTCCTTTCCCCAGTCCGTGTGATAATGTTGTCATCAGCACCCTGAAGCAGTACTATATATGTCTCTGTGTCATGGATGGCTTATGAAAGTAAACTGTTTAAGTTTAGCAATATATGAACAGGCATGACTTGCCTGTGAGACTGCTATGTGTAGCTCCTACCGTCACCACTTACTAATCCCACCAATTGAGCAAGTTGCTTCACCTCTGCAAACCTCAGTTTTCTCATCTGTTAAATGTATTAAACATGTCTATTACCAGGAGTTCCTGTGAGGATCAAATGAGAGAATGCATGCCAAACCTGCAGAATTGGAAATACTCAAGAATGTTGGTCATTGTCTTCTCTCCCGGTTGAGGTTTGTAAAAGCAGTCATTAATTGCATTCCTCCTGTTCTACCTATTTCTAATCCAGTTGAGGAAAGCATTAAAGAGGTAGCTAGCACAGTGATCCAGTGGTTCAACTCTGGCAGCAGTTGGCCTGGGTATGACCTTGAGCAAGTTATGTAACATTTCCTGCCTCAATTTTCTCAACCACTCAGTGGAGACAATAACAGTGTAAGTTTCCTATTGCTGCAGTAACAAATTCCCACAGACTTAGTGGCTAAAAATACCATGAATTGATTATCTTACAGTTCTGGAGATTGAAAGTCTGAAGTGAGCCTTACTGAGATAAAATCAAGGTGTTTGCAGAGCTATGTTCCTTTCTAGAGGCTCTAGAGGAGAATCTATTTTCCCGCCTTTTTCAGCTTCTAGAAGTCCCATGTATTCCTGGGCTCATAGGTCCCTTCCTCCATCTTCAAAGCCAGCAATGATCAGTCAAGTCTTTCTCATGTTTCTTTACTCTGCAACTAACTCTTCTGCCTCTCTCTTCCATTTTTAATGACCTCTGTGAGAACACTGGGCACACACGAATATTCTGATATCATCTCCTTATCTTAAGGTCAGCTGATTAGCAATCTTAATTTCTTAATTCCCCTCTTGCCATGCTATGTAATACATTTGCTGGTTCTGAGAATTAGGATGTGGACATCTCTGTGAGCCTATTATCCTGTCTTAAAAGGCTTGGACTATTAAGACAGGACTATTAAGACAAGATAGGTACCTCATAGGATTTTATGATGATTAAATAAATTAATACGTGTAAACCATTTGGAATCAAGTCCGGCACATAATAAACATTATCTAAGGATTGGCTATTAGTATTTTCACACAAAAGTCAAGAGTGTCAGTGTTACTGCTAAAAAGCTACATTTCAGAGTATGAGATACAGACAAGGGATCAGATGGGCTTCTGTACTTTCTCCTCTGAATTGCACATATACATCCAGTCAAAGACAGAACCCCTGGACATATTTAGGTTTTTCTCTGCAAGGTAGGTCCTCCCCAAAGGGCTCACTGAATGAAGAAAGGACAGGTGAACATAGACAGAGAGAGGCTCATGCAGCCACAATGACACTTTCCCTAGTCTCACCACCAGAATAGTCACCTCTCCTCTGTGGGAAGGAGATAAGAGAAAAATACCTCTTGGAGAGTAGAAGCTATGTTGTGGGTGAGCAGGAATTCAGGAACAGGAAAAAAGCATTTTGTCCAATGAGTCCCTAAGGCCAGGATGGAAAAGAACTGTTGTTATCTATCTCCACATCTCTTCACCCAGCTGCTTGTGACTGAACTTGCTGTTTCCACCTTCAGATCAGGTAGAAGATTTTATGGAAAACATTTTACTTAAATTGCCTTCTCAAGTTAGCCCTGTTAGTTCATACAAGTGTCCAGACACTGCTCAACACCAGCTATGACAGCCTAGGTTCAAGTTGAGATGCTTGAGACCAGGAAAATATGTCAAAGTTTGGACCATTAGCGCCATGGTCCCCTTCCTGCCCCCTCTTATTTCCTTCTCCCTCCCTCCCTTCCTTCCTTCCTTCCTTGTCACTGTTTTTCTTTTCTTGGTTGAATATATTGACAAGAATTTGTTAAAATGCAAACTATACCCCACATCATGTGTAGGTTTAGAAACAGAAGCACTTTTGTTTGATTTAGGTTTGTCACAAACTTCTGTTAGGGAGAGAGATAAGGAAGTGTAATAGCCATCTCAAAAACTATTGTTCGAGAGAACAATGGGCCAAAGATAAGAACAAAGAATCTTGCAGAAAATTCATTTTCATGTTTATTACATCAGTTTACAAACTATCACAATCTCTGACTCTGGTCTGTTTTTGTTACACTGTAATCTAAACCATGACTATTCAAAAGTTGGGGTTTGCATTTCAGATAGGAAAACAAACTCATAATAAGACCATATGACATCAAGGGATATCTTATATCTTGAATTGAATGAAAAGAAAACTCTAGCTTATGGTGGAGAACAAAGGAGAAGCAAACTGTTTTTTCTTAGTTAAAATTTTGTTGATTAATCACCAAGATGAAAGCTTTTTCTAAAAAATCATTTACCAGGTAGTAAATTTTATTTTCTAAATCAGCACAGAAAAGGGAACTATTCTGTAATATCTAAAAAATTTAAAGTGTTTTTATGCCTGAGGCTATTTTTATAGCTTGCATTTAATCATAGAAGAATCTCTTCTTTTAGGGATAGACATAATATATACTTCATATTTACCCTTCTCAAAAATGGTAGCTGTTATGGACTGAATGCATGTGTGCTCCAAACATTCACATATTGAAGGCCTAAGCTCCGGTGTGGCTGTATCTGCTGTAAGGACATAATGAGGTTAATTTAGGTCATAAGGATAGGGCCCTGATTTGATAGGAGTCACACCTTTTTAAGAAGAGGTTCCACAAAGCACTGTTTTTCTCCTTGTATACAGGAAGAGGTCATGTGAGCACACAGTGAGAAGGCAGCCATCTGCAAGAAGACAGCCCTCGCCGGAAGCTGACCATGCAGGCATCTTCATCTTGGACTTCTGGCCTCCAGAACTGCGACAAAATAAATTTGTTTTTTTTTTTTTTTTTTTTTTTAAACAGAAATTTATGTTATGGTATTTTGTTACGGCAGCCAGAGCAGATGACGACAGTAGCCAAGACAGATTATCCTCCTGGATATTTGCCTGTAGCCTCTGCAGCAGGCTTTTCTCTTCAGCCTCAGTTGTGATGTGTGTGTGTGTGTGTGTGTGTGTGTTTCTTTCTGGGCAGAAGTCTTAAAAGCTAGAGGACAGTTCAACACCTGCTCTTCACCCTCGTGAGTGACTGTGGAAGCATGTGTTGAGATGGGGTTAGTGTCTACCTTGGATACTGAGGGACTGGATGAGCAGACTACCTCCATACTAGACGAGTAGCGTGAGAGAAAGGGATGTTTGCTATCCAGACAGAGGCACTGTCTCAAAGATGTCACTGCAGAACACAGATAACAAGGACGTTATTTTGTGGCTTTACAGATTCAAAAATCTAGGGCCCAGGTACACAAGCAACATATTTGAAAGATCAGCTGGAGATCCAGGCTGTCCTTTGACAGACTAAATAAGGAATATTTGGACTTAGAGGAAAAAAAAATATGGAGCACCTTGGAGAAAACAAAGAGTATACATGCCTGAATCTTCTTCCCCTTTCTGTGTCTCTGGGAGATTGGAGGTTTTCCTGGAAACCCCAGAGAGGCTTGGAGATTCAAGATTTGAAGGGATCTGTGTCCATTTGTAGAAAAACCCGGCACTTATCTAGATGAGGAGTAGATTATGTTCTGCAAAGTATGTCTAGGGCTGAGTCACTTCAGAGTTCTCACCACTTCAGTGACACAGATCAAGAGAAGAGGCCTGCATGCCCAATAGAGGCATGGAAACAGAAGATGTGGAGGAGAGGCCTGGCTGGCCTGATAAGGCCTTTTTTCTGAGAGTGGGAGAGGGTGTAACAGCTCTGTGATCAGCTGAGCCCACAAGGTCTCTTCTGCTCCAGCGGCACCTACTTCTCCATGAGCATTCCCCATCATTTACACGCCCTGTTTTAGCCCAATTAAGTTGCTTATGCTTTCCAAGCTGCTCCATGTCTGTGTGCCTTGCAGTTGCTGTCCCTTCTACCTGACATTCCATTCCCAGTCTTTGTTTCATTGAGAAATACTGATCCATCCATTGAGATGTATCTGATTCACCACCGTATCTATGAAGCATTTCCTATTCATCAGTCTCATTAATCATTCTTCCTTTATGCTGCCAATGTCCTGAACTCTTACCTCTATCCAACAAAATTAAATAAATATTTGTAGAATACACACTCTGTGGCAGACACTGTGTTCACCACAGAGTAAAAACCAGTGGACACAGCAAATAGGGTTCTGCCTCTAAAGGCCTCATTCCAGTTATAATTGCTGCATAGCAAATCACCGCAAAACTTAGTACAACCACCACCTTCTTGAATCTTGGGACTTCTGTGGGTCAGGAATTCAGGAAGGCTCCAGCTGAGTTGCTAGCCTGGAGCCCTCATGGATTGCAGTTAAATGGTGGCTGCAGCTGGAGCAGCAGGGGAAGAGGGCATGTTAGAGTATGTGTCAGCTCGCTAAGTGTCTCCCTCTTTAGTGCAGTCTCAGAGCTTCTCCATGTGGTTTCTCTGCATGGCCTAATTTGGGTTTCCTTGTGGCATAGCAACCTCAGCACAGTCCGACTGCTTATGTGGCAGCTGAAGACTTCAAGACTGAGTATTCCAGAAGACAAGGCAGAAGCTACTTGCCTGTAAAATTCAGCCTTGGAAGTCACAGTGTCACTTTTGCTGCATTCTCTTACCTATCATTGAGTCACTGGCCTGCCCAGATTTAAGGGTAGGGGAGTTAGATTCTACCTCTTGGTGGAGAATTGCAGGTTCTAGAAGAGAATGTGGGATTGGAAATATTATTAGAGCCATCTTTGGAAGACACGACCCTCCCAGTTTCGGCTAGCATTTACCATACTCTGATGCATGCTCATTTCCATATCCAGAGCATAAGCTCGTTGAGGGTATGAATTAGAATTTATTTCTTATTTGTTCTCAAAACTTAGCACAATGTCTAGAAGAGAGAAGGCTCTCTCTCTCTCTACATATATGTAGATAGATAGATAGATATCTCTATATATAGCTATATATATATAAAGTGTGTATGGAATGAATAAATGAATTATCCGTTTTTTGTCCAAGGCCAGAGAATCCTATTTCTAAAAATAGAAATTATGTCTATTGGCCAGGCGCGGTGGCTCAAGCCTGTAATCCCAGCACTTTGGGAGGCCGAGGCAGGCAGATCACCAGGTCAGGAGATCGAGACCATCCTGGCTAACACGGTGAAACCCCATCTCTACTAAAAATACAAAAAAACTAGCCGGGCGTGGTGGCGGGCGCCTGTAGTCCCAGCTACTCCGGAGGCTGAGGCAGGAGAATGGCGTGAACCTGGGAGGCGGAGCTTGCAGTGAGCCGAGATCACGCCACTGCACTCCAGCCTGGGGGACAGAGCAAGACTCCGTCTCAAAAAAAAAAAAAAAAAAGAAATTGTGTCTATTATTTTAATTAAGATAATGAATACTTTTGCAAGGATAATTTAGTTCTTCAAAGTAGCACATTTTCTAATTTTCCAATAGAGTTATTTTCTTAGCTATATGTATTAGTAGTGTTCTCCAGAACAGAATATGTATACACACACACACCACACACATACATGCACATACCTAAACAGAGGCGGGGAGGGGGAGGTGGTGGAGAGAGAGAGACAGAGGGAGAGAGGGAGAGACAGAGGGAGAGAGGGCGAGGGCGAGGGCGAGGGTGAGGGAGAGGGAGAGGGAGAGGAGAGAAGAGAGTGATTATGAGAGTTGGCTACATGATTATGGTGGCTGAGAAATCCCACCATCTGCAAGCTGGAGAACCAGGAAAGCCAGTGGTATAATTTAGTCTAAATCTGAAGGCCTGAGAGACATAAGAGCCAGTGGTGTCCTAAAGTCCCAAGGACCAAGAACCAGAAGTTCTTATGTCACAAGGCAAGAAAAGATGAGTGTCCCACCTCATGAAGAGAGAGAGAGAGAGAGAAGTCACCCTTTCTCTGCCTTTTTGTTCTTATTGGGCCCTAAACAGATTAGATGATGTGTGCTCATGCTAGTGAGGGAGGATCTTCTTTACTCTGTCTACTGATTCAAATGCTAATCTCTTCTGAAAACACTCTCATAGACACACTCAGAAATAATGTTGTATCAGCTATCTGGGCATCTGTTAGTCCAGTCAAGTTGACACATAAAATTAACCATCATACTATCAAAGTCAAGTTTCTCTAAAATATGTACAGTAAACTCAATGTGGGCACAAAATTTGTTTTTCTCACATAGTGCTTCTAAGTACTCTAGTTCTTCATGCTAAAACACCTCAACTTTGGGAATTTTGGCTTCCAGAAGAGAAATGTTAGGGCCCTTCAAAGGGTCAAGATTTCAACAAAACTTAGGCTTCCCCAGAACAGTTCAGGTCTGGGTACTCTGATAGTTTGGAGCACCAGACTTATCTTTCCCTAGGATCACATAGCTTTTTACCCTTTGAAGCCACACAAGTGACACTCTGTATTCTTACTTCTGAATGGTGCTTTAGCAACTTCCATATACCAAGAATTTGCTGGATTGACTTAGAGAACAAATCCAAGATATTCCCAAATGCAGTTTGCCATCAGTTAGATTGAAGGATATCAACCTGTGCTTTGTGCTACATGTGCATTTTAGTCAGTTCCTTTCATGTACAAAGAATGATCCTGGGTGAAACACCTGTCTCATTATTTATGAAAAATTATACACAGGATGAAATAGGATTAATACTCAACACTTGTGTAGTGATACCAAAAGCAGTAGTTATTTGCAGAGTTTCCTTTGGTAGCTTTGTTTCCTCGTTCTATCCATGTTTTGTTTGGGGTACACGATTTTCTTATATTTATTATGAAATATTATTATTACAACCATATATTATCATATGAATTATAAATATTGATGATAGCTTCCATTATTGAGGTCTTATCCTAAGCACTTTATTTGCTCATCTCAGCTGATGTTCAAAAATATTCTATTATGTTAATATTCTCTTCACCATTTTGGAGGTTCAGGGATGTTAAAACTTATCCATGGTTATAGAGGCAGCAGAGCTGGACTCAAACGTTCCTAATATCTGATTCCAAAGTGTTTAAGGGCCAGAGATTTTTCTGAACTTTTGAGGGAATTGTGAGTATGTGGGGAAGATCCTCAGTCCCTGTATGTGCAGCCTCTATTGCAACAGGCTTTTCTCTGATGATCGGCTTCTACTTATTTGTTCACCTGTCTCTATGACAATCTTGTTGCCTAGTAAAGGCAGGTTGAGATGGCTCCCCATTGAGATCCCAACTGTTACTCACTGCTATGGATGTTGGTAGCTGAGGGTGGCAGACCTGGAACCAGAGAGTACATGAGCTGGGGTCACTTGGCAAGCTGCCTCAGAAGTCAACAGGAGAGAACATGCAAAATCATTTAGTGTAAAGAGCTTGATGCATGGAGAGAGAAAACCATGGTTTGAGTCTTTATTCAACTTCCAGCTGCATGACCCTGAGCAAATCACATAGCCCCTCTGAGTCTCAATTTTCTCATTTGAAACAGGAGTTAATGACACTTGTTTTGCCTTCCTCTCTGGGTTACTGTGAAAATCAAATGAGTTAATCTTGGAAGAAATTGCTTTGTGAATTGTACAGTTTTACAAAATGTTGGTTCTTTTTTATCAGGGAAGATCAGCAGACTGGTCTCCCTCAGGAAGAAGGCTGCCATGGAAAAAGGGGATAATGCAAGATGACATAGGAGGAGATAGGTTCCCGAGGACTGCAGCTGATGGGAAAGATTTTTGAGATGTAGTGTTTTGTTGTTGTAGTTGGGAAGAGGGGAGGCAGAGTGGAGTGGAATGATACACTGGAGATGAAAAAGCAGCAAAGACATTATAAAAGTGAAATTTTTACCATTTGTAAGTTGGAAAAATATAGAAATTTTGTCAACATATGAAAAAATATCAAAGAACATGTAGTACATTCATTTGCTCCTTAAAATATTTTTAGATGCCTACTCTGCACATATCACACGAATTATTGAAGGAAAATATTTAGATAGCTGTTTACATAAATTTGATAACTGCTTAAATAAAAAATTAATTTGATAACTGTTTAGATGCATATTTAGAAAATTATGTGATTTTAAGTTTGCTGACCTCAAAAAATTCCCAATATTCTGTTTCTTACATTTGTGCATTACATGGAAAGGAAGCCAGAAAAGGAGGCAGCAGGATGTGGTGAAATATGCATTGTTTCTGGCGTCTGAAGATTGAGTCACTCACTGGCTCTTGACCTTGCATAGAGGACTTTTCCTCTCCAAACTAACGTTTCCACCTGAAAAATGTGGGTGATGATGCTTGCTGAGGCTGTCAGGAGATTAAATGGGATGGCAGAACGTGTTTGGCAGGTGATATACAGTCAACAAATGCTAATACTCTCTTCAGTGAAGGCTGGTGGCTTGATATGGCATGAAGTAAGCCCCTAACCACAATTGGTCCCACTTGATTCTATCCTCCTTGGAGCTCCCAATAGTCTTGTCATCATTGGCCACACTGGAGTAGTAACTACAAAGCTGACTTCTCTTTTGAGTAAGAACCATAGATAAATAAATATATATATATTTCCTTATCATTGTGCTTAGAGTTCAGCTGCAAATTCAGGGCTGATTTCTGCCACCTGGAGAGCTTTAATGTGTAATCTTAGGTGGGTCTGCAACACCCAAGAGCCAATGCACTGTAAGATCTAATCCAATCTGTTCTCTCCATAGAGAGAAAGCAGAAACAATGCAGCCAAAGGGCAAAGATCAAGAGCCTCTGTGCTTCTGAGATAGGGGCTTTTCTTGCATAAACCAGAGGCTCTTTCTTATGTCTGCCTGTCATTCTTTTGTAGCCTCAAGGGCTTTTACCTGGCATTTCACTTATTTTTATGAACCAGATAGTGATGCAGTGGCATTATTTGTTACCCACTGATCCCAGGATTTAAGCAGTGGATATGGCTGGCTGTATAAATATCTACTTTCTCCCTGTACTAGTCAGAATAAGCTAATTGCTTTAACAAATAATCTCCATCTTTTTGTGGCTTAGAAAAATTTGTTTTATTTCTTGCCAATGTAAAGACAAATTGGGTTTTCCTGGCCAGCCAGCAGCCTTCCAGTGGTCATTTTAGGATTCAGGCTCCTTTAGTCTCATGGTTGTGCCTTCCTCTAAGCCTTTGGAATCCTCTTCATTCACCCGTGTAGCAAGGAGGAGAATGAGATATTGCACATGGCAGGATAGCAGGCAGGGCCACATCCCTATATCCTTGGCCCCTTCCATTCAGTGCATGCCAGTTTCACTTCCAACACCAGGACCACCACCCACATGTCTTTCCTGAGAAGTTTCTCTGGCCATGTGAACCTTCTCTGCTTATATGCAGAGCAAGTCAGAAGTGCCCGGAAACTAGTTCATTAACAGTTTCCTGTAGGATTAAGCTCCAGTTGCCTAGAATGATAACTTGCTTAATTATACATCCTTTACTGGCTTCCTTCCTTCCCCTATTCTTTTTTTCACTCCTCCATTGGCATTTCCTGAGGTCATCTTCCAAATAAACTACTTGTACTCTCATCCTTCTCTTATGATCTGCTTCTTAGGTAACTGAAACTAAGACAGGAAGTTTCTATGGGCCAGGCCAGGAAGGGGTACGCCTTTCTTCCCTTTACATGTTGATGATCTGAACAAAGGAAGGTGATCTCACCTCACTACACAGGAAGATGGAAATAGAATTGGCTGTCTGCTTAGGATAAGGAAGATGGAGTTTTGATGAGCAACTAATTCTCTTTTGTAGATGAGGACGCTGTATCTCAGAGTTGTTCAGTAACTTGCTCACATTCCCACGGTGAGTGAGGGGTAGACTTGAGAATGGAATTCCATTAACTCCAAAACATTTGTTTTCCCAGTTATACCAGAAGGGAGGTGTGGCTGACAGAGATGCACTTACACCTGAGTAGGGGCTGCTCCCTTTATATGGGCCACACACACTCAGTTCAACACAGTCTTTCTCATTCCCTGTTGTCTGACACTCCTCTCACTTACATATTGACATGCCTTTTTTGGACTCAAGGTATTTTCCTCAGTGACCCTAGCACTGTGAGGTGTTGCCTCAAATCCTAAGTGCAGTCTATCCATCACGCTAAAAATCTAAAAGCAATGGGGTATTGTGTAATAATGAACCAGTAATATCACATGGAACTATCATGGATTATGTCAAGGAATTTACAAATTAATATTAAAAGTAGATATGTAAGAAAACAATTCTATCACAGAAATAAGTAGACAAAAAGGTCTGCAGAAGGTATTGTAATAGGACAAAAGAAAGAGTGGCCAACTCTGCTTAGGGACTTTAGGAAGATAACAGAGAGCAAGATGCTTGAGCTGAGTCTTGAAAAATGAGTTGGTGTTTGCCAGGTTGAGGGAACAGGGAAGACTAGACAATCAGAATAAATAGCATGAGCAAACCTTTAGAAGCAGACCAGTGGTGGTTAAATATGGTTAGAACATTAGGAATGTGGAAAGAAAATGAGCCATGGAACTGGTTTGAGAGGATGGGATCAGCTCATGAAAAATCTTGCATGACAAGCCAATGAAGGTGAATTTTAACTACTGGGCACTGGGAGAGCCATAAGAAATTTAAATAATTAGGAGTTTTAAGTTTAAGAGAAATAATACAATTTATAAGTATTTATGTATTTGTGTATATGTATGTGTATATATATATTGTGTGTGTATATCTACTTTATGCTCATCTATATGCCTACCTGCTTATCTATTTAATCTATCCATCATCATCATTATCTGTCTTCAGAGAAACCCCGTGAAACCCCCTTTTGAGGCTTCACATGAGCAAATTTCAGTTAGGTTACACAAATTCAAATGCCTTCTTTGAGTCCATTGTTGGTATTACCGAAGGCCACACAACTGTTCTGTAACAGAGCTGGGACTAGATCACTGGTCTCTGAACACCCAACAGAGCCACATCTGCTTTCATTTTGACCTTTGGGTCGATTCACTAAGGAAAGTAAGCAAGCCATATACAATGGGAGTCAGAGAACATTATTGCTAACCTTAAAAATGCTGGATGGTTTCCCAAAAACACTTCTGACTGAGAAGCCTCAGAAATCTCTATGTACCTGAACTCCTTTTTTCTTTGTTCCTCCAAATCCTGACCCCAGGTTATGTGTTCCTGTCTTGTTTCCCATCAGATTGTAGCTTTTCTCTCCTCTGGATTCAATCTCAATTTTCACTTTTAGATTCAGTTTTGTTATTTGTTATCCAGACCTGTCCCTAGGCTTAGATTTGCACCATCCTCATTTTATTGGAGAGAATACTCTACCCATTTTGGCTCCTTGAGGGATTCATCCCTTGACTCAGACCTCATTCCTATTGAATAATTCAGAGCACAAGGGCAGTTGATCTGGGGTTTAGAAGATTGGGTGTTAGCCTGGCTTTGCCACTTAAATTCTGCAATATTGCACAAGTTGTTTCAATTCTCTGGCTTCAGTATTTTTTGTTTGCTTGTTTGTTTTGTTTTTCATTTTTGGCAGGGAATAGGTCTAATTATCTCTAGGGTTTGATGTTATTTAGAACCCCCATAATTGCATGTGATAGAAAACCTAACATAAACTGCCTTGAGTGACTAAGTGGATTTCACTGGCTCATGTAACTAAAAAGTACATGATTAGAGCTGGTTTCAGACATGACTAGATTCAATGTCCAAACAATATCTCCTGTGTGTGGTTTCTCACATCTCTTGGCTGTACTGGCTTTGTTCTCAATATCCGAGTAGGATAAAAATCACTTCAGTGGCTTCAAGTCTGATATTTCTTCCTCTTCAAGCTGAAAGAAGATGATAATGAAACTCTTTCTCAGGTTAAAAACAGAAACGAGAATCTGATTGTTTTTCAGTGGTTCTCATTGGGTAAAGTGTCCATCCATGAACCAATCATAGTGGAATGGGTTGCACTGTGGTGATTGTTTTGACCTGGGTCGTGTGTTGCTGCACTCAGTATGATGTCTTCTAACCTTGTGGATAGAAGTGGCTGAACTGTAGATCTTTAAACAAAAACAGAGACGGTTGCCAGAGGAGTGGGGTGGATGCTGAGAGGCAAAGAGCAGATGCCTCTGAAAGTTCCTTCTTTCTCTAGGACTCTTGAGTGTCTAACTACAGATCATGCTGTTGCTAAAGTATTTCTGAGATTTCAGTGGGTGTTAATGTGAACATGTACCAGCACTGAGGCTGGGAGTCCTGGGTTCCAGTCCTTGCTCCACCAGCTGTGTAAGTGAATGGGTTACTTTTTCTCACAGCCTTAACATCATCACCTGTAAAATGCAACATTTGGACAAAATCTTCTCTAAGACCTTTTGCAGCTCTAATGTGTTAGGTTTCTGTGGAGTCTGTCTTGTTCATTTAAATGCTATCCAGAGGGAGAGGCAGTCAAATATAATTTCCCCACTGGAACCAAAGATGTCAATGTAAATTTCTTCTCGTATACCTTTTTTTCTTTCTTTTACTTAATAGAATACCAAGTGCTGTATTTTAACTATAGCTTTTCTGTTCTTCTTAATCTTGCAGCGAAATTATACTCTTACATTTGGTACCCCATTCCCTATTCCCATAACACCAGGCTGGATAAGTCTTATGTATAGAAAAGTGATGATTGTTAATATAAAATCTACTGGAAACCAATTCTTCTCAATGCTTCACCCTTCCTTTTAAAAACTGTTTTATTGAGAACAATTTAATCCATCTGATCATGATTTAGATTCTATTGACTCATCATTTTTCCTCAGCAGCAGTGATTTAACTTTTAAAAAGTATTTAAGGAGAAATTTCAACATTATTTTTGCCAGCACTTAGAAAATCCTATTTTATTTTCCCCTAGAACAAATGAATTTGCAACCTGAAATTTTTACCACAAAGTTATGAATAGTCTTGGATTTAAACAGAAGAAATTAGGCCAGGCATGGTAGCCCGTGTCTGTAATCTCAGCACTCTGGGAGGCTAAGGCAGGCAGATCACTTGACCCAAGAAGTTCAAGACCCATCTGGGCAACATGGCAACACCCAATGTACACAAAATAATACAAAAGTTAGCCAGGCGTGTGGTGCATGCCTGTAGTTCAAGCTACTTGGCAGGCTGAAATGGGAGGATTGCTTGAGCCTGGGAGGTGAAGGCTGCAGTGAACCATGATCACGCCTCTGCACTCTAGCCTGGGTGACAGAGTGAAACACAGTCTTAAAATATACATAAAAAATCAAAAATTTAAAAAATAAAACAAATGAGGAAAATGTCTCTTTACCTTGGTCAGAGAGGGGTCAAAGTTGATATCGACTTGAGACACATGGGTACTATTTTACTGGTTGTTTATGGCTCATGTCTGTTCTGATGGATGGGTCTGCCTGCCATGTTTAGAACATCATTGCTGGGGAAGTCCTTGCCCTCTTCACATCTGGGAAACCTTGTGGTGTTTCCTTTTATTCCATGCCTGAATGCAGTGTGGCCCTTGTTGACAAATACCTCTACTACCATCAGGTACTTAAGAGCAAGAACTCTGTGTGTCCTTGCCCACTCAGCTCTGTTCATAAACGAGCATGTGAAGGTCAGTGGAAAGACTAGAGAGAAAGAAGCTAGGAGGGGAACTAAGATGGGTCTCAAAGACCTGGGATGTAGGCGTGCTCTGACACTGACTCTCTGTGAGATGCTGTACAAGTCACTGACCTTGTTTATGTCTCAGTGTCCTCAGTTGTAAAATGAGGACATTGGGCTGCATCTGTGGTTCAAGGCCCTTGTATGGTGAATGAGTCTCATATCATTACCAGTTTGATGATAGGTATAAATTTCCGTGCATCAACTAGAATAGGCGAGAAATTTATTTAACTTTCCTCTAAGTGAACTTTCTTGAACAGATTTTTTTTTTTTTTTTTTTTTTTGCCAAAAATGGCTGCAAGAATGTTTCTGGTCCTATGTGATGCACCAGAACTTGCACTTTCTTCATCAAGAAGTCAAGTCTCTCTCTCCTGCTTGTGAGACTAGTCAGGCTTTTGTGACTGCCTCAGCTATTAGAGTGTGGCAGAAGTGATGCTGTGTGTCTTCTGAGCCAGAGTCTAAGAGCAGAACAGCTTCTGCCTGGATCTCTCCCTCTAGTTACTATGAAGCTTCTCTATCACATGGAGACAGAGAGCTGCTCAAGGAGCCCCAGCTGTTGGTGTTTTCCAGGCCAGGCACTAGTCATATGAGTAAGCCAGCCATCAGACGACTTAGCCCCAGCCACTGTCTGCCTGCAACTGCACAAGAGAGCTGAGTGGAAACCATCTTGCCGAGTTCAGTCAAGCTCCGGAAATGTATGGGGCACAAGTAAAATAATTAATGTTGTTTTAAACCAGTAGTTTGGGATGGTTATTCATGTAACAATAGATAACTGAACACTTCTATGTCAGATTCCTAGTCCACTGTTTGCTAGGAATTAATTCCAGTCATTTTTGCAATCCTATTCTTCTATCCATGGAATTGTCTGAATTGGGAGTAGTTACATTATGTTATGCTGTCAAGGAAACATCTGGTGATGCTGTCCTTGATGTCATTATCTGCGTGCTATGTCCACGGAGGTTTCCTTGTTTCTGTCTAGTCGGCAGTTATTAGTCTACGGTGTCACTTCTGTCTTTCCTTCTTCCCGAATATAAGACTTCTTCAAGTCATTAACTTTTGGAACTATATACTTGCCACTCTCAGGCTCAATGGACACATTCTACCACTCCATTTTGGGCTTTTAGATCCTCCTGTACCTCCTGAGTGCAAGAGGACATTTTTGCTGCTCCTGCCGCCAGTGTTGCACAAGAAAGTTAATGAGCCTCTTTTAGACAGGTTCCTAGACCAGTAATTTTCAGATTTTAAAGCTGCATTCTTGGAGCAAGTCTTGAAATCAATCCACTAGTTTGTGATCACCGTTTAAACATTTTTTCACAGTAGAACAGAATTGAATGAAAAAGTCAGAGTGTATCAAATATTGGTAAGGCAACTGTGATGGCTAATTTTTTGTGTCAACTGGGCTAGGCCATGGCACTTTGACCAAACATATCTGGATGTTGCTGTGAAGGTATTTTTTTAGATGAAATTAACATTTAAATCAGTAGACTGTGAGTAAAGTTGATTACCCTTCATCATGTAGGTAAGCCTCATCCAGTCAGTTGAAGACATTAAGGAAAAGACTGATATTCCTGAGAAAGAGGAAATTCTGCTGGCAGATGGCCTTTGGACTCAAACTGCAATATCAATTCTTCCCTGGGTCTCTAGCCTGCTGACCTAGCATACCCTTCAAATTTCGGACTTGTCAGCCTCTATAATTGTGTGAGCCAATTCCTTATATCTCCTCCTCTCCCCCCACTCCATCTCTCTCTGTCTGGTGGGCTTTGTGTAACACCATGAAAATAAAACAATACTTTCCTGTCTTCTGTTGATTGGCACCTGTCTTTCTCTTCTAGGAAAGATTGTTTCTGCTTGTTTAGGTTACAAGGCAGTCATAAATGGTATCAAAATCTGTGTCCAATACTGATACATTTCTGGTGTTCAATAAATTAAAAAATATTTCATTCTGTACCTGTGGTTTATACCCTAGAATTCAAAGAGTTAGCTGTCTTATCTGCATTCAGTATTCCACTGCCACTTAAAATAAATGTGACATAATATAACAATTCCTTTCAAAATTGTATCCATTGGTTTAAATAGCATTGCTGTATGTACAAATACTTTGGGTGAATGCAGTTATTTAATAGTTTAAATCTAGTTTCATTTTGATATTATAGCATTGTTCCACTATTGAAATGACTAAGTTCCCTTTTTGTATGCCTTGTGAGAAACACAGTAAGTAGGATATCATGCTTACATGGTGTCTGTTTTCCTGAGCAGAGAGTTCGAAGCACATTCCATTTATCTCAGTATCCTTGGGTTATTACAGTAAGTCCTTCCACTTCCTAGTGTGATTCTGTCCCCTTTCATCCATTGAGCTTCTTTCTCCCCATTCCTGACTTCCTTCCAGCCCTCACTTCCCACAATTCATTTTCATGGTTTTCCTCTACTTAATTTCATCATTCTTTAATAGGGTCTGATTTACTGGGCAGGTCCTGCACCAGCTGAAGATTACCAGGGAAACAGCCAGGCATTGGTTTATGGTGTATAGTTTATGGTGTACAGCCAGGCATTGGTTTATGGTATATAGGTTTGATAGTAAACGTATCCATTAGAATGTATACACGACATACAGGGAGAATAAATAAATGGGTTCTATCAATATTGCTTGTTTTGGAAAAAAAATTAACATAAGATTCTAAACGCGCATTACTATATTTGTTTTTGGCATTAAAGGTCATTACAATAAAGGACAAAATTTAAAGAAATGCAGTACATGGATTACAGATTGACATGGACTTTCTTTTTTTTTTTTTTTTTTTTTAGACAGAGTTTCACTCTCGTCAGCCAGGCTGGAGTGCAATGGCACCATCCTGGCTCACTGCAACCTCCACCTCCCAGGTTCAAGTGATTCTCCTGCCTCAGCCTGCCGAAGTAGCTGAGATTACAGGTGCCTGTCACCACGCCCAGCTACATTTTTTTTGTACTTTTAGTTGAGACAGGGCTTCTCCATGTTGGCCAGGCTGGTCTTGAACTCCTGACCTCAGGTGATCCACCTGCCTCGGCCTCTCAAAGTGCTGGGATTACAGGCGTGAGCCACCATGCCTGGCCTTGACATGGACTTTCTAAAAACCCACTGTGATTTATTCCTTCTTGCTATGGACTGAGTGTCTGTATCATCCCAAAACTCAGATGTTGAAACCCTAATCTCTAATGTAATGGTATTTGGAGGTGGGCCCTTTGGGATGGAATTAGGTTTAGATTAGGTTGTGAGTGTGGGCTCCTGTGATGGGATTATTGCCCTTATAAAAATAGGATAGCTGTCTTTCTCTGCCATGTGAACACACAGCAAGAAGACTGCAAAACAGAAAAAGAGACTTTACCAGGAATCAAATCATCTAGTACCTTGATCTTGCACTTCTCATCCTCCAAAACTATCAGAAATAAATCAACTCACCCAATGTATCATATTTTTATAGCAGCCCAAGCTGACTAAGATACTCCCCAACCTGCCTTTGGTTGTGTTTTCTAAGTTTGTGGGAACTATTTCCTAACACCCTTTGTAAGGTTGACTCTGTGTTTCTCTGCTCTGCTGGCTTCTAAAGCATTGTTCACAGTAGAGAGACTTGTGCATCATGAGAGCTTCCCATTATGGCCCTGTTGTTCATGCTTCTGCTGGTCTCCGCCAGTCACTTCTGGGCACCAAATTTCTTCCCTCCATTATTTTGCTTTATCAGAGGGATGGTCAGCAATCCTATGAACTCTAATAGCTATGCAATGACAGCAAGAGGGTTTGGCCTTCAAAGGAGCCTCTTACCAAACTTTCCTATTTCTGGAGCCAAATTAACATCTCAACCATTCTGCTCTGCTTTTATCTTTCCCATGGGTCTCTATGGTCCCATGACGTCTCTTGGTCATGTACACACACAACATGTTTTGTATTTTTCCTCATGACTAAGCAGATTTGACTATTCTCCTTCATCAGCACCAGCTCAGTGAGGTGCTGGTTTTTATTTTAAAATGGTTTAGCATAGAATGGCTGATGTCTATCCATTTTAGAGGAAGCAAACACATTTACTTCCTTTACTAAATTTCTTATAGGATCCCTGCCATCTATTGTTCTAAAAACAAAACAAAGCAAAACAAAAAACAGTTAAATTGTGATTTCCTGTGAAACAATTTTAACAAGAACGAACAAAAAATATATTAAGGTATAACTAACAGGACTCAAAAATATTAACTTACAAATTTTAAAATCCATTTTCCTCCTTTCACTACTGTCAAATAACAGAAGATTTTATCCTGGGACTGCCTTAGTTGTACAGACATCAATGTATTTGTTAGGATATTTTTGCTTGCAAGTAAGAGAAACCTGATTCAAATGGGTTTGAACAAGATTTGCTACCTAACATTTCTGGAGTTCCATGGGTAGGACAATCAGGGCTCAGGGCTGTTCCTCTGGGCTCCTCCCTGCATTGTTTCAGATGTACTCTTACCCTGGTACAAAATGGTTGTAAATAGCAGCTGTGGCAGATGACCTCTTAATGGGGGTTGGAGGAGTGCAGAGAAGCAACAGATTCTACTGTTCTCTGGAGTAGGGCGAGGAGAAAAGTGAGGTGAGCAGAGGGGCTAAGTGCCATGACAAAGGCCTGAACCAGAGAGGAGATGGGAAAGGAGAGAAGGGAGGTGACACAGACTGAATTAGAAAAAGAATTTTCTGATCTTACACTGGAAAAGGAGAGGCACTTTAGGGCATCAGCCATGCATGTATGAAATATTGACAGCAAGAGAAATGAGAAAGAAAATTTGAAAGAGGTTTCTGGAGTGTTAGAAATATACTTTCCTTTGGTGTTTTCATGAAAGACTGTAAATTAAGACTTACATTGATTTTCAATTATTTTGGTCACTGGAGTACGACAGATACTAGAGGTTGGTTTGCTCAACACTTCAGCTGCCATCTCTATTACAGAAAGGTTAACCATGTAATTTATCATCCAAACAGGGACACTGGAGGCTAAAAGGGTACCTTATTAATGATTATGCAGGTACTACCAGTGTTAACCAGGACTATCCCATGCAAAACAAGACATGATTTATTCTAATAACATTTTATTTAGCAATGCTATTATAACAGCTGTAAAGTGAAATATTCAACCACCGCCCTCTCATTTAGGGTGCTCAAGTCTCACTCTCACAGTTCCAGTCCATGAGATAGAGGCAGAAATCCCTGAAAAAGACTTGCCTTTCTAAATAAATCAACACTAGAGAATAGACATGGCTTCCTTTTCCTTTCTCCTGCTTGGACTACAGATGTGCTGCCTGAAGACACATCAGCTACTTCATGACCATTAGGATGAAAGGCAAATATCTAGGATGGTGAACAGAAAGAAGGAAAGATATTGGGATGCTGATGATTTCATAGAGCTGATATACAAGCACAATCTGCTTACCTCCACACTTCTTGTAACATGAGAAAAATTAACCCTAACTTGGAATGGAGACAATACCTAGCCTTACAAGGCAGTTGCAAGAGTTAGATAATGATTATATAGTTCTTTGTACAGTAACTGACACATAGTGCTCAAAATCCGGTGCCTATGGCTATTATTATTAACTCAGTTTAACATGCAGGTGTTTCTTCCTTTTTCTTCTAGGATGGGGGGAGTAGGGAAGGCAATAGAGCAACAGCAAGAAATGGTAAAATGTCTATTTCTATAAGGATGATGAAATGATACTTTATATAATGGGGACTGGCAGTCAAGGCTTCATTTTCTTTGGTTGGAGACATAGTTGCTTCTACCAAATGGAAAGACATGATTAGTATGGACGAAGATAGAGAACTGATTGCAGATATATTTGTTCCAGGGTCCGAAGGTTGTTCACTTTGCTACAGCAATGAGTACCTAGGGAGATATCTCGTTGCTCTCTCAGATCCAGTGAAAGTTTTCCACAATTGCATCCAGAAAAGGAGTCATTTGGTTTTGGAGATTTAAAAATATTTAAAAATAAACCATTTAGGTTTTTAGATTTTCACACAACCTATAAGTCAGAAATCTTCATATTCAATGTGCCAGAGGTCTTTGGTAATTAAGTCACATTTGGAAATATTTTCCAACATGTTCTGGAGAATGAGATATGTGTCTTTTATTCATGGTAGTGGAAAGAGAAGAAAAAGTCATTCCCACAGATACTTCATTTGGACCCAAATGTCAGGCCCTATCTTTGTGCCAAGTAGGCTTTCTGTAAATCAGGAGGGTGACCTAGGTGTGGTTCCCTAAAAACACAGACTAAGACAGGCATTTAGGTGCATGTTGGGATGTGCTCTCTGGAGAAAAACAATAAGGAAATTAAAATAAAGAAGAAGAAAAGAGTCTAGGCAGATGTGGTATCATCTGGAGTGTAGCTTTTACTGATCCCATGGGCTGCTTTGGGGCATGAATTGTAGGCCAGTTGAGCCCACCTTGAGGCAAGAGGTCTAGCCTTGTGTACCCTCAAGCCAGCCAGTCAGTGGCTGTGAGATGTCCTCAGTTTGGTGGCAAAGGTGTAATCTCTCGTGTGGTCTCTCTTTTTTCTGAGGTCAGTTCTTCAGAGAAGGAGGCAGCCATGAGCCATTAGCAGCCATCATTTACAAAAGCTGGGAGACAGGTGTGCTGGCCTAATAAAAGGGATCTGGGAGATATTCTATTCGGTAGAGTCCCCTAACAAAGAATGCCCTCATTTGATGTCACCTATAGGCCTCTTTTGCTTCTTCATGGAGAATGTGTTTGAAACCAAAGGATTAATGTATTTAAAAGGGATTGTTTCTGAAGCTTGACTAATGTGTGAACAGTTTCTTAAGAAGGGAAAGTTTTCTTAGCTTCCAACCTTGGCTTAAATTGTTTTTATTTTAACTTTGCTTAAATATATGTAAACCCAAAAGTACTGATAAATGTCCTATGCTTATATTTCTTAAAACGGCATGAAACCAAAACAAATTAGAAAGTAAATCTTTGAAAGTATGAGACCACAAAAAATCAAACGAACAACATAAATTCAATGTGATGCACGTGTTATTTTGCTGGAACTACACTGCCGATCTCAAAGTAAATATGTAACTGTGAAATTGCACAGAAAGTCTCCCATGTCTCATGTAGCCTATGTTATACGATGTCATGGGAAGGACTAACTTTCCACTACTCTTCTGTAATAGAACTTTTGTAAAACCCTAATTTGTATAGATCATGAGGATCTCTGTTTACTTGGAAAGAAAATTATTAAATTTACATACTGATGGTTTCTACTTTTGTCATTAGCTCACAAAAATCAAAAGTGTACATCTTGGCACTGTTGTGATCATAAACCAAAATGCAACACAGACACCGAAATGCTGTGGCCGTCCTTAGTAAGTAAATCACCCGTAATGCACTTACACAATTTTATCAGAATGAAAGCATCATATTTTACCATTTTAAAACGAACTTTGCGAGCATTTAGGGACCTCAGAGACTATGTCTGCAACATTCTCTGATACTGCTTTTTCTCATGAAACAGGAACACGTATAGGGTGAGTTTGCCTATGTGATGACACCTGAAATACCCAAGAAAGAAAATATCTTTCTGACTCCTGTTGGTTGGGACAAGGGGATGGCAGGAGGAATGTCAGGGAACTGGAGGGTAAACCATTAACAGTTTGAAAGGTCACACAGTGGGCTCTTTGCCCCATATGTCACTACAACATTGACAATGTAATGACAGTGTCCCTGACTGCCTGGTGGTTCTGCATACAGAGACTGACCCTCATGCCACATAAATCTCTTGCCCTTACTTCTAACAGAGCAAGCAGCAAAAGCAGCAAGGAGCCACGGGCTCCTGCCTAGGAGAGCATGGTGAGCGAGCTGGGACACTGGAGTTTTTGCTGCATCCTGAGTGGTCACGAGCATTGCCATATTGCCTGTAGACAGTCCCAGCTGGGAAGGCTCAAGGACCTGAGTGCTTTTTCCCTGCCAAGGAAGGTTCCTGACTTTCTTGCCTCCCTTACTTTCTTACAAAGTGCCTGATTCCCTGAGGTAATCTGAATGCATCTTTTTCTCACCACCTGAAGAGCTTAATAAAGACAGAAAAAAATAGAAGAGTCTCTGCTGTCATTGCGTGGGTGAAGTCTGCTCCCCAATCCAAGAACAAGAATCAGAAATCAGAATCAGGAACACTGAATCAGAAAGCCCAATGTGAGTCACAGTAGGTTAAATAGAATCTTAGGGTACAGGGTTGGCATTAGTCCCTTTATGCCTATTGTTCCATTACTGGAACGCTAAACATGTGGGAGTTATTTATATCTTACTGCTCAAGGTCATAGCAAAGGTCTGATTGCAAAAATTCAAAAAATTGCAACCTCAGGCATAAATGGGTTAAAATGTACTGTTTCAATATAGAGGTAAAAGCAAAATGGAAAACCAGGTGGGCAGCTATAGGAGCACAGCTACAGGTTCACTCTATCTCAGATGGTTTCTTAATTTAACAACGGAAAAAAGGGATTCAGAGGGATTAAATGATCTTTAAGGTCTCAATCACTTACTGAACAAATATTTAGTGATCAGGATCAGCCCAAAACTGGACACTGTGCTAGGTACAATATATACAACAGACACAGTATGAGCAGCTCATGCCCTCAGGGTATTCCAGGTTTAAAGGGGAGATACAGGTGAGCAAACAGATGGTCCCGATACAATGAGACCAGCGCCATGGAAAGGCATGGAGAGCACACAGGCATGCAGACCAAGCTAGCGTGGCACAGTCAGGGGGAGCACCCTGAAGGATAAGACACAAACAAGCAGTGAATGATGGTGTCCTGTTCCTCTGTTTTGCTGATTCCGCTGCCCAGGGCTCGCATAGGGATTTCTGGGCCAGGGGCTCACTGCTTCCTGGGAGTGGAAGAACGGCCAGGAATCCCAGGACCAAGCTCCACTCAATCTTCATGTTCTTCCAGTGACATTCATTGAAGGAAGAAATTTCCTGAAAATGTTCTCAACCAGTGTCTCCTACTTCAATTTGTGTGTACACCATGAACAGAATGTTTCCCAGATCTCCCTTCATATGACTCTTTAATTCAGATTTTTTTTCCATATAAATTCCAGTCTCCTGCCAACTTGTAAGACCAAGATCGCTTCACCTATCTTACCTTACCTCACTGCTCCCAGCATGCCCTTTTCCACTCGTTTAAATCGTAGGCATTAAGACAGCCCTACCTGGTAGTGATCTCTAACAGTAATTGGAGGATGACTGAATGCACATTGTGGGATGTGAAGTACTCTAGAAAAGCCTTCCCACTCAAAGAGTGGTCCCTGGACCAGTAGCATCAATGCCACCTGGGAGTTTGTTAAAATTTGCAAAATCCCCGACCCCAGTCCAGACCTACTGAATCAGAATTTAAATTTCAGTAAGATCCCCAGATGATTCTTGCGTATATTAAAATTTGAGAAATTATTCCGAAGAGATAATATAAGCATAATTTAATTCTAAATGACATACAGGTCACCTACAGTAGCTTTATGTGTAAGCATAACCTCATTTTAATTTTTTTATCTTAAATAAAAATAACAAAAACTTATATTTATCAAGTTGTTTACTGTTGTTGAGTGAAAGTTACAGCATTTTTAAAATTAATTTGCATAGTTCTGGCATTCTTGCTAATTTTAAAAGCATGCTCAGGATTCATAAAATAATTTTAAAAATCAGCAACTAAATATCAACATATTTCTATCACAAAACATATAAACAAGATGTTTGGAAAATTATAAATGCATTGAAAATATAAATGCTAAGTATCTGTTAACAGATAACATTAATAAAGTATCATGCTAAAACACATTACATGGGAAAGAAGGGAGAATTATAAAACATTTAAAAATATAAATTTTTATTTTTTAAAAGATGAAAATGTTAAATCTTTTTACTATATGATGTACATTTATTTTTCTTTTAAACTGTATATACATTGTGACATAATCTAAATAGAAGAATCACAGTAAATGTTTCCAAAGTGTTAGTGCTACTTCTAATTTCTGAATTTGTTTTTCAACTTTTATTTTAGATTCAAGGGTTACATGTACAGGCTTGTCACCTGGGTATATCGCTTGATGATGAGGTTTGGGATATGAATAATCCTATTTCCCAGGTACTTCATATAATACCCAATAGGTAGTTTTCCAACTCTTTCTCCCCTTTTTCCTCCTCCTGTCTACTAGTCCCCAATCTCTGTTGTTGCCATATTTTTGTTCATGAGTACCCACTGTTTGGCGCCCACTTGTAAGTGAGAACATGCTTATATTTGGTTTTTGGTTTTCTTTTTCTGTTAGTTTGCTTTGGATAATGGGCTCCAGCTCCATCCACGTTGCTGCAAATGACATGATTTCATTCTTTTTAATGGCTGCATAGTATTTAATGGTGTATATGTACCACATTTTCTTTATGCAGTCTATCATTGATGGGCACCTAGGTTGATTACATGTCTTTGCTATTATGACTAGTGCTGTGATGAATATATGAGTGTGTGTGTCTTTTGGTAGAACAATTTGTTTTTATTTGCATATATATTCAGTATTGGGATTGTTGGGTTCATGGTAGTTCTGTTTTAAGTTATCTGAGACATCTACAAACTGCTTCCTACAGCCACTGAACTAATTTACATTCCTACCAACAGTGTATAAGAACTCCTTTTTATCTATACCCTTACCAGCATCTGTTATTTTTTGACTTTTTAATAATAATCATTACAACTTGCATGAGATGCCATTTCCTTATGTATTTGATATGCATTTATCTGATGATTAGTGCTGTTGTGCATTTTTTCATATGTTTGTTGGCCACTTGCATATCTTCTTTTGAGAAGTGTCTGTTCATGTCTGTTGCCCATTATTAATGGAGTTGTTTTTGCATGTTCAAATGTTTAAGTTTCTATCTGAAAATAAGGCAAAATGAAGGCAATGTGTGCATTAATACATAATTGGGTAATATATTTTTGTATAAATTTTTTGACTGCTGAAATGGCTCTTATGTGTTCTCATTAGGGAATATGAGAAAGAAGATGCTTTATTTTCAAATAATCATATATTGTTTCTCCTGCTTCAGGGGATTTTGAACAACTTTCAGGAGCTAAAATTATATATATATATATATATACACACACACACACACACACTCTTTCTATATATTTATATGTGTGAGTATATATATATATGACATGGTTCAGTTTTGTCTCCAACAAAATCTCATCTTGAATTTTAGTTCCCATAATCCCCATGTGTCATGGGAGGGACCAAGTGAAGATAATTGAATCATGGGGACAGTTTCCTCCATCCTATTCTTGTGATAGTTCTCACAAGATCTGATGGTTTCTCAGGGGCTTCCTCCTTTGCTGGGCACTCATTCTCTCTCCCACTGCCCTGTGAAGAGGTGCCTTCCACCATGATTGTAAGTTTCCTGAGACCTCCCCAGTCATATGGAACTGTGAGTTAATTATACCTCTCTCCTTTATAAATGACACAGTCTCAGGTATGTATTTATTAGCAGTGTGAGAACAAACTAATACAGAAAATTGGTACCAGGTAGTGGGGCACTACCGTAAACATACCCAAAAATATGGATGCGAATTTTGAACTAGGTACAAGGGAAAGGTTGGAACAGCTTGGAGGGCTCAGAAGGAGAGAGGAAAATGTGGGAAGGTTTGGAACTTCCTAGAGACTTGGAGGACTCAGGAGCAAAAAAAGATGTGGGAAAGTTTGGAACTTCCTAGAGACTGGTTGAATGGCTTTGACCAAAATGCTGCTAGTGATATAGACAATGAAGTCCAGGCTGAGGTGGTCTCAGATGGAGATGAAGAACTTTGGAACTGGAGCAAAGGTGACTCTTGTTATGTTTTAGCAAAGAGACTAGCAGCATGTTGCCTTCGCCCTAGAGATCTGTGGAACCTTGAACTTGAGAGAGATGATTTAGGGTATTTACTAGAAGGAATTTCTAAACAGCAAAGCATTCAGGAAGTGGTAGACCATAAATGTTTAGAAAATTTGCAGCCTGATGATGTGGTAGAAAAGAAAAACCCATTTTCTAGGGAGAAATTCAAGCTGGCTGCAGAAATTTGCATAAGCAACGTGGAGCCAAATGTTAATCAGGGACAATGGGGAAAACGTCCCCAGGGCATGTCAGAGACCTTCACAGCAACCCCTCCCATCATAGGCCCAGAAGCCTAAGAGGAAAAAATGGTTTCCTGGGACAGGTTCAGGGTGCCTCTATTGTGTGCAGCCAGGGATGTAGTGCCCTGTGTCCCAGCTGCTCCAGCCATGGCTACAAAGGGGCCAAGGTACAGCTAGGGGCCAAGGTACAGCTTGGGCCATGGCTTCAGAGGTGCAAGCCCCAAGTCTTTGCAGCTTCCATGTGGTGCTGGTCCTACGGGTACACCTAAGACAATAATTAAGGTTTTGGAACCTTTGCCTAGATTTCAGAGGATGTATGGAAACACCTGGATGTGCTGCAGGGGAGAGCCCTCATGGAGAACCTCTGCTAGGGTAGTGCAGAAAGGAAATGTGGGGTTGGAGCCCCAACACAGAGTACCCACTGGGGCACTGCCTCGTAGAGCTGTGAGAGGAGGGCCATCCTCCAGACCCTAGAATGATAGATCCACTGATAGCTTACACCATCACCTGGAACAGCCACAGACACTCAACACCAGCCATGAAAGCAGCTGAGAAGGTGGCTGTACCCCCACAAAGCCACAAGGGCAGAGATGCCCAAGGTCATGGGAGCACACTTCTTGCATCAGCATGACCTGGATGTGAGACATGGACTCAAAGGAGATTTTGGAGCTTTAAGAGATTTAATTACTGCCCTATTGAACTTCAGACTTACATGGGATCTGTAGCCTTTTTGTGTTGGCCAAATTCTCCCATTTGGAACAGGTGTATTTACCCAATGCCTGTACCCACATTGTATCTGGGAAGTAGCTAACTTGCTTTTGATTTTACAGGTTCATAGGTGGAAGGGACTTGCCTTGTCTCAGATGAGACTTTGGACTTGGGCTTTTGAGTTAATGCTGGAATTAGTTAAGACTTTGGAAGACTGTTGGAAGGACATGATTGTGTTTTGAATTGTGAGAACATGAGATTTGGGAAGATCCAGGGGTGAAATTATATGATTTGGCTCTGTGTCCCCACCCAAGTCTCATCTTGAATTTTAGTTCCCATAAACCCCACATGTCATGGGAGGGACCAGGTGGAGATAATTGAATTACGAGGGCATTTTCCCCCATCCTGTTCTTGTGATAGTGAGTTAGTTATCATGAGATCTGATGGTTTTATAAGGGGCTTCCCTCTTCGTTTGGCACTCATTCTTTCTCCTACCACCCTGTGAAGAGGTGCCTTCCACCATGATTGTAAGTTTCCTGAGGCCTCCCCAGCCATGTGGAACTATGAGTCAATTAAACCTCTTTCCTTTATAAATTACCCGGTCTCTGGTATGTCTTTATTAGCAGCATAAGAATGGACTAATACCATGTATATACAGATATATGTACGAATGGACTAATACTATATATACAGAGAGAGAAATATATATATATATATAAAAACACATACGGAGAGAGAGAGAACACACTGTATTTTTGGTATTTCAGCTTCATTTGTATCTTTTTTGGTTTTATTTTCTACCGCTAGATACTTTAAGCAGTTACCTTTTCCAATTTCAAAACTGTCAGATTTATATACCACTTGTGCAGAAAGCCTTTGAAGTAGATAAGAATTATTCTTATGAATGAAACTTTACTATATTAATTGCCATTTTCTTCAACTTCTTCAGGAATCTGGAGTTTTAGAAAGAATGTTTTCTAAACAAGAACACTTTGTTTAATACAAAATTTGAGTGCAACAGAGAACTTTTAAAACATACAATCAATATGCAAATAATTTTCAGATTTCAGATTTATATTGTAAAATAATGGGTCACATCAGTAAAAATGCCTGAATTTTTAGTAGTGTGTATCAGAATCCAAAATACCAAAACCAAGAGCGTAGTGGATAATGACTGCAATAATTAGCAATATTGACAAATCAGTTAGAGGTCATTGCTAAAAGACTTATTGAAATAGAAGAACGAGATCATTGAAAAAGATGGCACTGTGGAAATGATTTCTTCCAGCTTTTGTTATGCTAAAATTTTCCATTCATTCACAACAAATTAGAATAAAAAGTTTTGAAGGCCGGGTGCGGTGGCTCACATCTGTAATCCCAGCACTTTGGGAGGCCGAGGCAGGCGGATCACGAGGTCAGGAGATCGAGACCATCCTGGCTAAGATGGGTGAAACCCCGTCTCTACTAAAAATACAAAAATATTAGCCAGGCATGGTGGCGGGCGCCTGTAGTCCCAGCTACTTGGGAGACTGAGGCAGAAGAATGGCGTGAACCCGGGAGGCGGAGCTTGCAGTGAGCGGAGATCAGGCCACCGCACTCCAGCCTGGGCAACAGAGCTAGACTCCGTCTCAAAAGAAAAAAAAAATAAAGTTTTGAGACAAATCACTAATTTTGAATTCAAGTCTGAGATGCCTAAAGCAGTGACATATGCCTATGCTTGCTACAGGGAAGTCTGCTAGGAAAAATAATTTATCTTCAATCCAAACTTCATTGATTCCTATTTTAATAACCTTCAACAAGTCTAGTATATGTAGAAACCAAACTTATGTTACACATGTAAGATAAGAAATGTTTATGAAAGCTTACATTTGTGTTTCTTTCATGTATTTTTGTGATTTTGGTATTTTTTATTTGAATGCTTTTCCAGAAATAAATCTAATTTATCATGTTTTGCTATAGAAAAAAGAAGTCTAATTTATAATGATATAAATATAAATGATATACTGATATAAAGACTTGCACCCTTTTTCCAGGATCTAATTGATCCTCAAGTTGAAGGTCTTGTGAAGGTTATCTGTGTAATGGGGTGTTAATATACACCTTTAATTTATCTGCATAAAGTTACAGTGAAAACCCATAGAGTGACTAGAAAAAGTCTCTGTGCAATATGGATTTCTTTTCTTCTGGATTCTTCTGGTTATCTTCTTTCTGTGTCCCATGTGGGGATGTTTGGAGAAAGAATAGCTAAGGGCATCCACTTGGCTGCTACACTCATGGTTTTGAATCCCATATCTGTCACTTACTATCTGTGTGACTTTGGAGAAGTTCATGAACTCTCTGTGCCTCAGTTTGCTCATCTGTAAAATGAGGAGGATCACAACAATATTTCAGTCATAGGATTGTGACATTATTAAGAAGTGTATTTAGACTACTTACAACAGTACCAAGTACATCTTAATTGCTATATAAGTGTTTACTATTATTATCATTGTTATCATGCCAGGAGATATTGACCGTACCCTTGTATTCCCTTCCCTCTACTCCAAGAACAAATGGAGAAAAAAGCAAAATTTCTCATGTATATCTTTAGAAGCAATATGGTGTGGCAGAAAGGGCATCAATATTGGTATCACTCAGACCTAGGTTCAGATCAAATCTCTTATTAGCGATTTACACTAGTGTATATTATTTGTTTTCTCTTGGGTTTGGTTTTCTCATTTGTAGGGGATAATACTATTTATGTAAGAGAACTTTTACAGTATTAAAATGAGTTAACATACTTAAAGCATCTAGAATTTACCTGGCTAGTTATTAAAATGGTCAATAAATGTCCATTTCTTTCTCACTTTCTGTCATTACCTACACATTTCATGACTTTTGTTTGTGTTTTGCTTCTGTGAATAACTTTATGTTTTGCTCCAATTTCTTTTTGCTTTTCAAACTTACTTATCCTTTATCCAAGTTTTTTAATCTCTAATCCTTGCTCTTTTCAGGGCAGGCATGTATATCAATTCAACAGGGGCATTAGCCAATCTAGAAGTTACATCTTTCATCTTCCAGTATAATCCCTTAATCCCTCCAAGAGAGACAGAGAGAGGGAGGGAGGGAAGGAGGGAGGGGGAGAGAGAGAGAGACACACAGAGAGAGAGAAGCTGTACGTGTATGTTTATGTGTGTATATTTCATCTATCGTGCATTCAACCAAAATTGATTCAAGACCCACCATTAGGATGAAACTATTCTAGGTTCTAGCAATAAAGAAATGAGTCAGGTATGGTCCCTCCCCTGGCAGAACTCATATATTCTACTGCAGGAGACAGACACATAAATGGTTGCTGAAAAAGCAATTCACTGGGTATGAAGGGTGTGAAAGGAAGCATTAGAGAAGGGCAGCTAATCCATCTGTTGGAGCAGCTGGTCAAATATTTAGAGGAAGTGAGGATTTCTGAGGCTTTCCGGATAAGCAAGAGTGAGCCCTGTGGGAAAGAGAAGGAAGAACAGGTTTGGGTGGGTATTTGGGGCAGAGGGGTCATGAAAGCAAAGCACTGAAGAAAGAAATAGCCTAGTGATGGCAGGGCACCACGAGCTGGAGACAAGAGAAGAAAAACATGAAGCTGTAGATAGCTCCTATCCCTCTGAGCTCTCCCTGATCTAAAACCATACCTGGGAAGCTGCAATGTAAGACTTTAAGCCAGAATAATATGGCCATATGTGAATTGTGGTTTTCTCTGGAGGCTACATGGAAAATAGACTGGAGCAGAACAAGAGTGAAAACCAGGAGACAAGTGAGAAGTCTAGGAGTATAGGTGAGTCAAGAGGTGATGAGGGCCTTAATTAAAGCACTGCTGGGAAGGAGAAAGAGGAGGGGATAAGCCACGGCACTGAGATGTGGCAAAATCTGCAGGACTTTGCAAACACAGAGATGAAGGGAAAAGAGAATGTAGTGATAAGTGGACTGAGGGGTAAAGGAAATGCAGAAGGCAAAGATAAAAGCGTTATTTCTGGTTTTTATACCCATGTCAGTGGTGGGGAAACGTTTTAAGGGAATTTTATACAGAGCTCTTAAAAGGGGGTTGAGTTCCTTACTGAATACTAATAGGGGACGATTTACCCTGTCTTTATGTCAAAATAACCCCAATGCTTGAATTTTGTCCTTAAATGATAACGAATACATATGTGCCAGAAAAACTAATTTAAGAACTCCACATCTTCAATTTTATTTTGATTCATCCATTCCCCGTTTTCTCCCAATTTATTTGGAGTTTCTCTTCTCCTTTGCTGGCTTGTAACCTCCACGAGGGGTGGTAAACTGTAGAATACTTAGCGCTGAGGGACCAAGAGTGAATGCATGGTTGGAGCTGACAGCTGCATCTCTGCCATCAGTCTACACTCTTTCTCTTGATATTTGACCAGCAAAGTTCTTGATTAGTTTAGGCTTTTGTAAACCGAAGTCTGAAAGTCGACTTCTACCTTTTAAGCAGTATCCACCCTTGAGGCATTAGATCCCTCCCTTGAGGCAATTGTTAGAGCCCCTATCACCTTCAACAGGAGAAAGAGGGGAGAGGAGGTGTAAACACACTGAAGAAATGAGATCATTTAATATCTTAGAACCAAAACAAAACAAAATCACCTAACCAAAAATAAAATAAGCAATAGAACAAGAATTTTTAGTTTGCATTTTAAGAAAGCCATTGGCTGAATGAGGAGCAGCAAAGGCATAGAAAACAGAAGCATTTGAACAAATGATCATAGATATTAAGATTGTTGCCTTTCTGTTGAATAAATTGCATGTCAGTCTGTATGAGAAGGCATAGTTTCATGGTGGTTTTAAAAATGTTTCCCAGCTTTTCTATGTCTAGGCATGACTCATGCAGTCTTTCTAAGGGTGTCTGACCACTGGGCTCATAGGATTGGGAGAATGAGATGATACAATAAAATCAGAGTGAATCTGAGAGTTGGCTAAGATTAAGTAAGATATCAAACAATGCTGCATTTTCTTCAGAATAAATGGAAAAATTTTCTTCTGTATTGAGACAAGAAAATGAAGAAATCTCTGGCAACAGATGAGATGTCACATCACCAAATGTATATTTACTGTTTAAGTGTTTGTTTTATATTTCCACTCTTAATATTTTTATTCTACCAATAAAGGCCTTAGATAAGTGTTCATACTTCGATTGTAGTGGTCTGTTGACACAGGAACCAGTAGATCAAATATTTTATTCCATCTTGAAAACATTTTGAACAATTGTAATTCTAGCACTGGGATTAGTGTTTTCTAACTGGAGAGTTAAGGCTGAGAGAATTTAAATCTCTCTATGGTCTCATAAGATGAGAAGGGTGAGATTCAACTCACCTGAGGGTGTGTATTCACTTTGAGTATCATCATGAAGTCACACTGGAAGCTATTTGTACTTGTATTTGAATAATAGAAAGGACGTGGAATAAAGCCAAGGGACCCAGGTTACACTGTTACCTCTGCCTCTAATTAATATGCTACAATTAGTCAACTCCCTTAACTTCTCTGGCTTTAGTTTCTTCATCTATATAATGATAATTTAGTTTGGATCAGGGATCAGAAATACAAATACCTACATGCATGGAACAGGTGACATAAATGTAAAAAGTGTACATCACTGCATATCACAGCACCACCACTCACTTGTTTCACATTCACAAAATCAACTGTTAAAATTTCAGTCTCTTTTACAGATCATTAAGCTTTTCATCAGGCATCTTTTCCACATGCCAGTCATGGTTCTTCTCGTGGTTTGTTTTCTTGATGGAGGCTTAAGTTGTATTCTTTTTTCTACAGATGCACTTTGTTGGTATATTAAACTCAGAAATACTCTTTATGGTCTAAACAAGCATGTCTGGCTGACAATTTTCTTGAATCATGGGCCTCTCTTTGTTTTGGTTTCTCATTTTTGAAAGAGACATGGGTGTGAGGGTAAATTTCTCTTTATTTTTTGTTCTATTACAAGAAAAGTGACAGTGTTAATGGGATAAAACCTGGCTGTTGACCCTCAGCCTCAGTATAGGGAGTAATGGAGAAGGGTAGAGACTGTGGGAAAGAGCATGCTCACACCTGTGAAAATAAAGTCACCTGCCCTCTGCAGCAGGCAGCTGCCCCTTAGTGCCACTTGTTTCTTGGCCGCTGAGAATGCAAGTCCACCTGTGGTTGTGTCTTCTGAAGTATTTGTGAGAAAAGCCATGCATCCTTATTATTTTATATGAAATTCTCTTGAATTTTAAATGTCGGCAACTAAATTTAAATTTAAATAAACATCAGTAATATCAACACTTTACAGTCAATGGTTAAGGCTAACCATGAGAAAACCATGGGACAGATGCCCACAAAGATTTGAGACTTTGGGGCCACATGATCTTAAAACATCCTTTTCTCTATAACTTAAACAAACAGACAAATATATATTCATTACCATGCTGTGAGCACACTCTAAGGCACTTTGAATGTCCTAACTCCTTTAATCTATGCAACAACCCTACGAGGTAGGTGCTGTTGTTATCTTCGTTTTCCGATTGAGGAAACTCAGGAACAGAGCAGTGAAGTGACTTGCCTGATGTCACAGAGCAAATAAGTCTTAGAATTGGAATTCCAACACCGCTCCTCTGGCACCAATGCCCAGAAATCTCATACCTTTCATATCTTTGTTAAGGTAAACATATTTCTTGTTTTTTTTGTTTTGTTTGTTTTTGTTTTTGTTTTTAGACAGAGTACCACTCTGTTGCCAGGATGGAGTGCAGTGGCACGATTTGGGCTCGTTGCAATCTCCGCCTCCCGGGTTCAAGCGATTCTCCTGCCTCAGCCTCCCGAGTAGCTGGGATTACAGGCGCGTGCTACCATACCCAGCTAATTTTTTGTATTTTTTAATACAGACGGGGTTTCACCATGTTGGCCAGGATGGTCTCGATCTCCTGACCTCGTGATCCGCCCACCTTGGCCTCCCAAAGTGCTAGGATTACAGGCATTAGCCACCGTGCCTGGCCTTCTTACTCTTTAAAAAAAAAAAATTCTTAACATTCGTTTATAAAATTTGTCAGTGGTGACAATGAGCATATTTATTTCAATGTGTATAAAATCGTAGTTTAGAGTATTTTATTTTGTACGTGGGGAAAAGATGGGCTTATTAGGTGGCTGAATATTTGTGTGATCAGATCAATACACTGCCTACATCAGCGAGATTGAGGGGAATGAGATACTGGTTAGGATCAGTCTCTTCCAATCAGGTCTCATATGCAAATAGACAACCACCTTTTGATTGGCTACTGATGATCCTCAGAAGAAGCTATTAATGTTTTGCTTTTCTGGCTGCCTTAGTACCCAGAGAATGTTAATACAAATGGAATATACGTAAGCAATCTATCACATATACTTAAGCAATCTATCACAGCAAAGAGATTTCCAGAGCTTTTTGGTTAAAGAGGTTTTTGAATGTATGTATGAGCGATATATGGGCTGACTTTTTATCCCAGCAAATATGAAGATGTATTATCCCTTGAGGTTTGTTATTAACCTCAGTTTCACCTCCGTTAATATTTACTCCACAGGTCAATAAATCTTGATATTCACTTCAACAGAAGCCAATATCTTCAGATTACAAGTTATTAATCTTGGCCAAGCTGAAAAATTGTGTGACTATTTTTCTTTTGCTGGAGAAAATGAGGACTTTTTGTCCCTTTTTTCCTCAGGCTCTCTTAAAAGGGAAAGTTAATTTTTATCTGAATTGCCAAACTTTCTTATCAGCTTTACTACTTGAGGTTGAGGTATGAGTCTTCATAGGAGTTTTGGAAACCTCTCTGTCTCAGTGAAGCAAGTGCAGGAAGTCGGGGATAAACAAATCCTATCTTAAATCCTCCGGTGAAATGCTCTGATTTTAGGAGGAACTGAGGGTTGTGGCCAAATTACTGCTGCCCATCTTTGTGTTATTTATGGACTTTGCTTGATTTGAGTCAAAACAAATGTACTTCTAGAACCTGGCAGCAAAATGCTATATAATAGAGAAGAGCAGCTGTATCTGGCCCATCTTAGGGTAAAAAGCAGCAAGTGTGAAAAGACATTGGTGAGTGCATCTGGTTGCTCCTTAGAGGGTAGAAAAATGTGGCATTTGGAACCATGCAGCTACAAGTAGTTAGGGTGATATCCCGATGGCTGATGGTTGCTCCTTAGAGGGTAGAAAAATGTGGCATTTGGAAATAGCTACAATAGAGGGGAAAGCGTCTCTCCAAAAGTTGACAAAGGGGAAGATTTTCCAAAATGTTTGATGGGAGATACCAGGGACAAGGAAAAACTGCTAAATGTGGCGAGGGGACTCTGGTCAGGCAGGTAAAGCCACTAGAACCCTGCCTCTCAAAGTGTGGTCCTGGACCAGCAGCATCAGCGTCACTCAGGAACTGATTAGAAATAAAAATTCTCAGCCCTATCCCAGAGCTATTGAATCAGAAGCTGTGGAGGTGGGTCCCAGCTATCTGTGCCTGATCAGTCACCAGGTGATTGTGATGCACATTTAAGTTTGAGAATCACTGCACCAGGACATGGATTTTTCATCTGATCTATTCATTGCAATTCCTTGAGGAGTTTCAAAAATAATAATGTCTTGGTTTTGCCTCCAGAAGTTCTCATTTAATTGGTCTTGCGTATGGCCTGGGCATCAGGATATTTTATAGCTTCCTAAGTGTTTTTCAGTGGTAGCTAGTGTTTAGAATTACTCTAAGGCAAGCTTCCATCCTAAATTACATTTTCAGATCTAATGATCTCTTTTCAAAGTATTTCACCGTGTTTCCCTTACTTTCCTGAAATAAAATTTGTATAAATATTACTTATACACATATTCTTAACTGCAATGTAAAAGAGAATAGAAAAGTAATTTATAATAATATAAATTTCAAATATTTTAATGCATGGGTCTGACTACACTTACAATGAAGTGGACAGAAGCCTGCATGAATTATGAAAGTGACAGTTGCAAATGCAGATTGATCCATGTGTGTTGAATTGGCAGCTTGGAAACTGTGGGTGCATTACTATGGGTGACATGTTTTTCTGAAGGGAAGAAGAGATCTTGGTAAAGTTTCTAACAAAGTAACGAGTGATTTTTCCTTTCTCTGAGCCCCAATTTGAAGCCTGTACTTAAAAGGAACAGTGATTTTATTTTAGTGAATATCGTGATAATTCACTAAGATCCCCCTCTAGGAAAGAGGCTCTTATTTCCCCAGCTGCTGGAAGTGCTCATGGCTGGTGGCCTTTAGCTGACTGTGGTCTTTGGGATTTGTGCTTGGCTGAAGTGTGTGTATGCCTTGCCCCAAGATCATACCCATTTTCAGGCATAGATTACATTCAGTGGCTGGTCAGTGCAGGGTTACAAAGGTGCAGCTCTCCTGCATCCACTCAGAACAACTCTGAAGGGCCCTCTCAGCTCTAGATCTCCAGGCTGGATTGGCTGAGACCTTTGCTGCAACTACATTGTAGCTCAGCTTCTCTCCCTGCCATCGATGACTTCCCTCTGTTTCTCAGGGGTGCTGATTCTCAGCATACTCTCCAATAAACCTCTTGCTGCTATCTCAGGAGCTGACCAGGGACACACCATCTTAGGGAAAACTCAGTCCTTTACTAATCAGCTGGGTCATGGTTATCTCAAAAGATTCTTATCTAGCATTTGACCCCATAAGGAGTGGCTTTGTTGAGACAGGCAGGGACAAAACTGAAATTGCATTTAATTGAATGACTTCTGGCAGCGTAAAAACAGGCAGGTAGAGGAGGAGGGGAGGCACAGGTAATGAAGGAAGGCAACTGGCGGCTGGAGATGTGATAGGAACAAATCACTGGGGATTGATCAGGTAGAGGCACTAAATTCAGAAACAGGGCCAGCCTCAAGCAAAAATGTAAATTAGGCAACATTTGTTCTACTTTTCCCTGGTGCCTTTTTCTCTCCATGGAGCCTGTAGCCATCAGAATCTACTCTCTGGAAAAGATCTGATAAGCTATTTACCCCTCAGTGTGAATCTAAGTCAACAGCTTGGTTTTTCCTTTTTTTTCCCCCCACTTCCAGAGATATTTGCATTTTAAGGATTTTTATGGAATAAAAATTGTGGCCCTTTGTTAAAAGGAATTTTAACAAACTACCAGTAAGTAGAGGGATTGGGGGTAGGAAAGAGGAATCCTTTCCTCTTCCCAACCACTGAAAATCAGTTCTCATTGGGGAATTTTCTTGGGTGACAAAGGATGGGAAGGTGGCACCTTAGTAGGAATGTCTATAAGCTGTTTGGAGATGGATCACTCATGAATTCTATTTTCTCATCCCCGTGGAATTTGCTATGTAGAGTTGCAAAGCAAAGTCTCATAATTTTCATTTTAAAGATAGAGTAAACTTGGAAATCTTCTCGTCTGGACAGATTCTTACAACAATGAGTTTGGGTTTTTAAAAGGATACTATGAAATGCGAAAAAACATTTGTAAATTTTATTTATCTGTAAGCTCTTTACCAGAAGATATAGAGTGTTGGCCTAATAATTTTGTATCTCTTTCAGTTCCTTTTCGGTAGAACCGGATCACTATTCAAAACATTAATTTCCCAAGATTCTTCCTCAATCTTGTCTTCAATAGTCTCAATGAAATAGAAGAAATTTAAAAAGTAAAAGCAACGAGAACAACTTTAAGACGTCTCTGTAGAGAATTCGGTCCTCTTTAGCAGCCTTATATTTCATCCATTCCACAAATCTCAACTCTCCATACCGTGCTAGGCCATGTCCTAGATGCAGAAGCAGAACAAATAAAGAGGCACTAGCTGATGTCCTTGAGCCCTTTCAGGGTAGCAATATCCTTTGTGATCTGCTGACCTGCACTGCAAGACGTTATTTACTGCTCACATTAGTTGTGTCCTTGGCTATGAATTAACCATGACTTCGTTTCTTAAGAGCAGTGTATGTGAAAGTCCTCTGCATTCTGTTGACAAGCATGTTGTTTGCATAATGTATTGATTGTGCATTTTTAAGCAACACCTATGTGGATCATTAATACCAGGTACAGTTACTAAAATGAAACCCTTGAGAATATTTTCCATTTGTAATCTGAATTCTTGCCAATTTTTGAGACTTTCCTGAAAACAAATGACTGTGTTTTTAAAAAATTCGTCTTTTTAAGTTTTTTATTCACTGAGTTAGTTAGAAGTGATTCTGCTAAGCTTTCTTAGCCCTAAATGCAATATTTTTTTAGTGAAATGAAAAACCTGAGAGAAAAACAACTATAGGAAATCATCATTTGCTGAGGCAGGATTTTCTTTATTAATAAAATAATTTAATTGGTTGTTACTAAATGTGATAGTTTTATGACCAAGTATAAGATCTAGTTAGTAAGCATGAATTGCAATTATATACAGCAATATTTCTTGCTGGTATGATTGGGAAGGTCATCTCTTTGAGCCTTAGTTTCCTAATCCATAAAGTAAGTTTGTTTGCACTCCACTGAAAAAAAAAAAAAAGGGTGGGGGCTGGGTGCAGTGGCTCATGCCTATAATCCCAGCACCTTGGGAGGCCGAGGCGGGTGGATCACTTGAAGTTAGGAGTTCAAGATCAGCCTGGCCAAGATGGTGAAACCCAGTGTCTACTAAAAATACAAAAATTAGCTGGGTGTGGTGGTACGCCCCTCTAATCCCAGATACTCAGTGACTGAGGCAAGAGAATCCCTTGAACCTGGGAGGCGGAAGCTGCAGTGAGCCGAAATTGGGCCACTGCACTCCAGCCTGGGTGACAGCATGGGACTCCATCTCAAACAAACAACAACGACCAAAAAAAAAAAAAAATAGCAAATTCGGATTTTTGTATTTCTCTGGCTTCCTATGCTGCAACTCACATTCCCTAGGAGAATGAATATGGCATTCGCAATTTTCCCTAGAATCTAGAGCAGAAATCAGCAAACAGTGGATCTTGGTCCAAGTCTGGCTCACTACTTGTTTTTATAAAGTTTTCTGAAATACAGTCATGCTCATTTTTAAACCTATTGCTTATGCCTGGTTTCATACTATAAAGTCAGAGTTGAATATTTGTAACAGAGACTGAAAGTTAAAACTATTAACTCTTTGGATCTTCCCAGAAAAAGTTTGCTGCTCCAAATCTAGGGTAAGAATCTCCAAAGTCGGAGTATATGCACCTTTAGGAGAAAAATGTTTAACTTGAACTTCCATGAAGATTTGCTTTTTTGCCCCAACCTTTATATTTTTGCTATGTGTTTTACAATGTACCTAATAATTGAGTATAGTAAATATGAAATTATTGCTAATAAATATACATATATGGGAGCATATTCTCAAAGTATTTTACTAATGCAAGAGGCATGGTCAAAAAGATGTGGAGGCCATTAGTCAGAAGATGCAGGTATTCCAGATAAAATGCATGAATGCAACCCATGAAACGATAGCAAATATACATTGCGACCTCAACAAACACCACGCTACATAGGATACTTTCTGTTTTAGTAATAAAAATCAGGAAACTTATGGAAGAAATCTGTGCTTATTTATTTATTTGAGACAGGGTCTCATTCTGTCACCCTGGCTACAGTATGGTTGCATGATCATAGCTCACAACTCCTACCTGTAGGGCTCAAGCGATCCTCCCACCTCAGCCTCACAAGTAGCGGGAATTACAGGCACCTGCTACCACACTTGGCTAATTTTTTAGTTTTTGTAGAGGTAAGATCTCACTATATTGTTCAGGCTGATCTTGAACTCTTAGGTTCAAGTGATCCTCCTGCCTCAGCCTCCCAAAGTGCTAGGATTACAGGCATGAGCCACCACACCTGGCTTATACTTTTGATAATTTAAAAATGCACATCTTTCATTTATATTTTGGAAGAGTGCTTCTCAAACTATCTTTTTGTAGGACCATTTTTTGATTTTTAAACCATTTTGAACTTATAATTTTAATTAATACAATAAAAATTACTTAAAAAATGAAATGACAAAAACAATCTCTATTTTTTAATTATTAGATTTAACAAACATACAACTACTGTGTCAAATTGCTATAGAAGTTTCAAAATATTTACTCTCTATGATCTCTTTGTGAATCACTAGCAAAAACATTTGTAGACCAGGATTGGTTCACTACCATACTGCTAGCACTGGCGTAGAGGACTCAAGGGCTTCCAGTTAAAGGCAGGGATCTGAAATTTCTTCTAATGCCATAATTTTTGGGGTGGATGTTTTATTTAAATGAGTGATTACAGCAAAGCGGCAATATAAAATGATTTGTAAATGAAAGCAAAATTTCTAAGTTCGAGGATCTATTCAATTTAAATCATATGTCTTGGCCTGTGTACAAGACGATATGACAACACTAAAAGAATAAAAGATGAAGGAAGACTTTCTTTGCCCTCATGGAGGTTAAAGTCAAATAAAACAGTGTTTTTAAACTTTTTTGACAAGTTCAGTGTTAAAAATATATTTTATAACATAATCCACCATGTGGGTATATGTATATATGAAATAAGAATATAATTAAAGATTTACCATTATACGCAATTAATTTGATATTTTCTATCTAATCTATTTGTATTTTTTAAATATTCCATTTCTAGTCTATTCTCTTTCATATTTTAAAAATTACAGTTGTTCATATCAGTCTGTTCTCACACTGCTATAAAGATATACTTGAGACCGGGTAATTTATAAAGAAAAGAGGGTTAATTGGCTCATGGTTCCACAGGCTGTGTGGGATGCATGTGTAGGGAGGCCTCAGGAAACTCATAAATGTGGTAGAAGGTGAAGGGGAAGCTGGCATGTGTCCTACATGACTGGAATAGGTTGAAGAGAGAGAGCAAAGGGGCAGGTGCTGTACACTTTTCCAAAAACCAGATCTCGTGAGAACTCTATCACGAGACAGCACTAAGGGGATAGTACTAAGCCATCAGAAACCATCCCCATGGTCCAGTCACCTCCCACCAGACCCCACCTCTAACACTGGGAATTATAATTCAACATGAGATTTGGGTTGGGACACAGATCCAAGCCATATCAGTTGTGAAACACTAACTGATTTCATGACCCATTAATAGGTTGCTACCCACTGTTTGAAAACTCTGAAATAGGGGGCAAGTGACAAGTACAAAGATACTTCTAGTTCAGGGAAGAATGTGTTATCAACAGTAAGTTTTTTTAAAAAACTACAAATTATCAAACGGGGTAGATACAATATTTGACTGGGGAATTAGCAGAAGCATGAGAGATCAAGAGAGTCATGATGGGCCTCGAAGGAAAAGGAAAGTTTGAAGAAAGAGTCATGTGTTCTATATAGCAGGGTAGGATGAACTTTTGTTTACACAGGGGAAAAGAAAAAGGCAAAAGTGTGGCCAGGAGCAGTGGCTCATGCCTGTAATCCCAGCACTTTGGGATGCTGAGGCAGGCAGATCTCGTGAGCTCAGAAGTTCAAGACCAGCCTGGGCAACATGGGGAAACCCCATCTCTACTAAAAATACAAAAAATTAGCTGGGCGTGGTGGTGCATGCCTGTGATCCTAGCTACTCGAGAGGCTGAGGTGGGAGGTTTGCTTGAGCCTGGGATGTGGTTGCAGTGAGCCAAGATCATGCCACTACACTTTAGCCTGGGTGACAGAGCAAACAAACAAACAAACAAAAAAAACCCCAAAACAAACAAACAAACAAAACAAAACCCCACAACAGGCAAAAGTGTAAAACAGGAATGGAAAGACGACGCTTGAGAGAACAGTGAAAAATGAACAACTTAGATACTTCAGGACCCAGGATACCTAGATGGCCAATAAATGTATGAGGCACTCAATTTCATTAGTTATTAAGAAAATACACATTAAAGCTATAACGGGATAAAATTACATGCCAACCAAACTGGCTAAAATGGGATTCAGACATATCCCATTTGTCTGAAAATATCAAAATATGCTGAAGATATGAAGTAACTAGAGCTCTCATATTGACAGTAAATCAGTACAACCACTTTGGAAACAATTTGAGAGTATCTATTAGAGTTGAATATACAAAAGTATACATACTTCATATTTCCATTTGTATAAAATACTAAAACAAAACTACTTTATGCGATGATACTGGATTCATAATATTGGTTCCCTTTGGGGAGAGGCATTAGTGACAGGAGGTGAGCATGACAGAGGCTCTGGGGATGGTAGCCAACTTCTTTTTCTTGATCTGCTTTCTGGTTTTATAGGTACATTTAGTCTTTAAAAATTTATTGATCTACATTTATGTGTATTTATGTGCGCTTATATATATATGCTTAATAAAATAGCTTAAAAAAGTGAACATCTAAAATAAGATAGTTTTGAAGAAAGACAAGGTACTCTATCAGACAATACTTATAAAGCTGTAGTAAATAAGACAGTGTGGTAGTGATGTGCAGATGGGTGATAGATCAGAACAGAGTCCTGAAACAGACCAATACATATACAGAAATATCACCAGTGATAGAGACACTTACCAAAACATCACAATCAGCAGAAGGAAAAGGGATGGGCTGTTTAATAGATGATGTTGGGAGAACTGGTTTTCTATTAGGAAAAACTTCGTTCCTTGCTTCACATTTATAAAAACCAATCTCAGAAAAACTGTCCAATAGATAGAAGAAAATAGAATATCTTTATGGCTTTGGAAGTTAGGAAAAATTCTTAAGTTCTAAAATGCAAACATCAAGGGGGGAAATGGTTGAATTATAGCATATTAAAATTAAGATATTCTGTACACTAAAAACAACATTGAAAGAGAAATAGACTGGGAGAAAATACTTGCAAAGGATATAATAGGCAAAAGATCAATGTGTAGAATTTTAAATGTATTCATACAAAGCTACAAAAAAAAACCAAACACAAATAAATGAACAAGATATACACAGAAAACAAGACCAGATACATAAAAGCAGAAGAGATCGTCAACCTCAAGGTATTAGATAAAAACAAATTTAAGGTATAATTTCATACTCTTTAAATTGCTGACATAAAAAATATGAAAATTCAGACTGTGGGTGAGAATATATAGAAATAAAACTGGCATATGCTGCTGGGCATGGAAACAGGTTTGTCTACCTTGAAGAGCCATTTGGCAACATCTAATAATTTTGAGCAATTTTCCTCTAGTTTTCTAGTCTAGCCATGCTTTTCAAAATGTGGTCCATGGACTGGCAGCATCTTGCATCACCTGGGAGCTTGTTAGACCAAAAGGATATCAGGCTTTCATCCCATCCTACTGATTTTATATTTTAACTAGATCCCTAGGTGGGTCACAGGCACATTAAAGGTTAAGAAGCACTGATCTAGAAGATTTTTTATACAAGGACGCAGGGAACATGTATATGATTCTTCACTGAAACATTGGCTGATTTAGTAAAAAATGGTTGAGGACTGAAGTGTCCATTATCATGTGTATTAGTCAGGGTTTTCCAGAGAGAGAGAGAGAACCAATAGGATATAGACACAGGTATATGAGAGGGAATTTATTAGGGGAATTGGCTTACAGGATTATGGAGGCTGAGAAGGCCTATGATAGGCCCAGTGTAAGCAGGAGAACCAGGGAAGCCCACAGCTTGCCCCAGTCCAAGACTGAAGGCCCCAGAACCAGTGGAGCTGGTGGTGTAATTCTCAGTCTGAAGCTGATGGCCTGGAAACCCAGGGGGAGCTACTGGTGCATATCCTGGAGTCCAAAAGCCAGGGAACCTAGAGTACTGATGTCCGGGGCAGGAGAAGAAGGGCATCCCAGCTCCAGAAGAGAGAGAGTGCAAATTCACCTACTTATCCTTTCCAGGTCCTCAGCAGATCAGATGGAGCCCACCCTCATTGAGGGCAGATCTGCTTTACTTAGTCCACTAATTGAAATGCCAGCCTCTTCCAAAAACATTCTCACAGATTTACCCACAAATAATGCTTTACTTGCTATCTGCATATCCCTTAATCTGCTCAAGTCGACAGCTAAAATTAATAATCACATCATTAAATAGAAAATTAATTGTGCCTTATTTCTTCAGTGAAGTACCATATAGCAGGATTTGGTTGCTACATGTCCTGTGGGCCAAATCAGACCCACCCCAGTTTTTACAAGTAAAGTTTGACTGGAATACAGACACATTCACACATTTATACATTACCTGTGGCTGCTGTTCTACACCATAACCAGATAGTTAAGTAGATGCAATAGAGACCATGTGGCCTGCAAAGCCTACAGTATTCATCCCTTACTGTTCAGCCTTCTGCAGAAAAAGTATGCTGACTCCTGCCATACGGAACTAAAGCTATGTCAACCAGGATGAATATATCACCAACATTTGATGTTAAGAAAAAAGATTAATATTTACATTATAATACCTTTTCATATGGAGTTTGAGAACATATAGCAGCAAAAACATACAAATGTAATAACAAAACATCACTATATTGTTTATATAGGCATGCAGTACATGTGCTAAAGGTATAATGCATCCGTATAGTAAAAGTATAAACCATATGCTGGTAGGTTGCACACTAAATTCACCAGAGAAAGGAGAATGAGAACGAGGAGAACTTAAGGAACTTTCCTCCTCAAAATAAAATACCTGGCTGTAATACTGCTAGTGTAAGTATTACTTTCCCATATTTGAAGTATCTTGTACTTAAACATTAAGATAAAAGTTGACATGGCTTATTCGAACCTGTTTGATTTTCCTACCCTCATTTCCATCATCTTTTTTTTTTTCTTAACCCAGATATTCAGAATTTAATTTCTATTGTAATGCTAACTTAGTGATCTAGATGTAAAATCCAAGCTGGTAATAAATAGCACGTTTACTATGTGCCTGGCACTGTGCTAAGGAATTTTTGTTTATACACTCATTTAGCCCTCTTACAAGGGTGTGAGTGTCCCCTGTTTTACAAATCAGGCTCAGTGATTTGCTGAGGCATAGGTAAGCTGGTAACTTGCTGGAACCCTATTCCAACTGCTCTACAATTATAGAAACTACATAGGAAAACCAATAGGCTGGTTTAGGGTATTCCAGCAAGTGCAAGCAAAGTTCACTCCATTCAGTGTTCTTCATACTGCCTGGTCTTTATTACTATTACCTTCAAAATAAAAATCAAAGGAAATATATGATATGTTTTCTTCTAAAATCCATGATGATATCATTTGGACTGAAAGTCTAACACAAGAGCTTAGATTTTGGGAGAAGTCAGCAGACTAGGGACGTAGGTCAGGTTTATGGTTTGTTTTAGCAGGAATTCTTGGCAGTGTAGCACTGCTGTTCTCAAAACTGAGAGGGTCCGTAGGGTGAAATGTGTCTGTTTGACTTAATAAGCTAATGTCAGACGTGCCTCCTTCCTGTTTGCCTTCCACCATGATTGTAAGTTTTCTGAGGCCTCCCAGCCACGCTTCCTGTACAGCCTGCAGAAACGTGAGTCAATTAAATCTCTTTTCTTTATACATTGAAAAAAATATTTAGCCAGCAAATGTGTGTTGGGAGTTGAGTGAGTGCCATCAGTAAGCTGTTCTAGGCTCTGGCATGTGTGGTGATGAACCAGGCAGAGATCCTTTTCCACATGGGGCTGGGATTCTAAATGCACATGAGAAAGAACACACATGGCAAAGTAATACAGATAATGAGCACTATGAAAAAAAGAATATGAGAAATGGAATCTAGATACTGGGTTGCAGGAGTAGTTGAGGTATTTAACGGGGGATGGAGGGAGTCCTCACTTCTCAGGTGAGAGACAAGCAAAGGCTTAAAGGAGGTGAGAAAGTGAGCTAAGGGGACAATGGGAGGAAAGGGCATTTCAGACAGGGTTAGGAGAGCAAGTGCCCTGAAGCAGAAATGCTCGCCTGTTCCAGGAACTGCAGGGAGGCCCATGTGAATCCAGCTGCATGAGTGAGGGGGATGGTGGCAGCAGAGCAGACCCCCAGGCCTTGAAGTTCCCTGTGAAGACTCTGGACACTGCTATAAGGCATATGCAAAACTACTGGAGACTTTTAAGCAGAGGAAAAACATAATCTGAGTGACAGTTTAACAGCTTCATCCTGGCTGCTTTGCTGAGGGTAGACTATAGGGAGTAGAGATAGCACAAGAGATACTGCAATAATCCAGGCAAGAGAGGAGATGATGCTTGGTACCATGATAGCAGTAGCGAATGCAGTGAGGGACTCATCAGATTACATGTAGGTGGAACCAAAAGCCTTTTCTAGCAAATTGGATGTGGATCTGAGAAAATGAGAAGAATCAACCTAAACTGTTGACCTATGGAGGGATAGTGTAACTGGAAAGATGCAGCTGCCGTCAGCTGAGATGGGTAGTCTGTGCATGGTGTCAATATATTAAGAATTCAGCTTTAGACATTTTGAAATTGCATCTACTAGACTTCAAAGTGGAGATAATTTTATATATGAATTTGGAGTTCAGTTTAGGCTAGAAGTGTGAGCTAGAAATGCAAATTTGGGACTTACATTTAAATATTTTCTCTCATTCCTCATGATCACTACCCTCATTGTTATTCTACTTAATAATAGAAGCAGAGAGGCGAGGAGGAGATCTTGTTTTTTTTGACCCTATCTTCCTAAAACTGGCAGTCTGTTTTGAGTAGTAGCTATTTTGACAAGATCTGCTTTGCTCTAAGGAAAAAAAAAAAAAAAAAGCTGTCTGGATATTGGTTCATGGAAAGGAAAATTAGCATTATTGGGTGGTCACAGTTTATGTGACAGATGAACTACTGGAAACATCTGATAATTCAAAACTCTTCTCATTCAAGACTCATCCTGGCGAAGAATGACAAGTGTTTTTGTTACCAGTTGAAGCGGTGGCTCCATATAGCAATAGTATAAACACAGTTAACAAACTCATTTTGTCTCCATCCTTTGAAATACTGTGTTTCCTTATATCTTATATGAAATAATTGGTATTTTTTCAGGTTCAAACATTAATTAAAATTTTAATCATTTTTTTCCAAATTAAAATCTATATCAACTGAACTTATTTCATAAGCATTCATCTGAAGACATTAAGCTATTTGGCCCAACGTGTACTAAAGTAGTAAACAATGCTTGCTGTTCTCTGACATCTACGTTCCTCTTTTATTAGAAGTATTAGAAATCCTGATGTTTAGTTTGACATTTGGACGTTCAAAGTAAAGATAATATTTTCCAGACTGCTTTGAAGCTAGGCCAAAAGTTTTGGCCAATAGGACATGAGTGGAAATGATGTGTGGGCTCTTCTTTCTCCCTTCCTCTATCCTATTGCCTGGATTGTGACCCTGACAGTCAACTATTATGATCTGTTCAGAGAAGAGAATTATCATGGATATGGTGGTGCAAGAAAATAGCGGGAGCCCAGGTCCCATGATGAGCCCAGCAGCAGAACTGCCACAACAGCCCATCATTGTCTATCTCCAATCAATCTGTTATGTAAAAAAGCAATCGCTTCAATGGTTTTATTTAAACTACTATTATTTGGGGTCTCTAGAACATGTAACCTACATTCTAATTAATAAAAGTAGGTGAAATATTCACTTCTCCAAAGTGTAAAGAAATGCAAAGGGCATTTTCCTGGGGTGCATGGTTAGCAAAAAGAAAAGCATGGACTTTGGTTTGGCATCAGACAACCTGAATTTGAGTTCCAGCTTCTCCATCTATTAGCTGTAGGACCTTTACCAAGTTATTCAAATTCTTTGATACTCAATACTTTTTTTTTGTTAAACAATATAAAACAAAACAGGTAGAATAGCTAACACATAGACTTCCGTGCAATTAAATGAGATGATGAATATAAAGTCCCTGCAACCAAGAGTGCACACAATAATTATTGTCTTTCTCCCCAACTCTTTCTTGATACATTCAACTGTCTACTCTAGCTCTCCACTTAGAGCTATGGTGGATATTTCAAAATCAGCGTGTCAAAACTGAGCTTCTCTGTCCCCATGAATTTGCTGCACCCGTAATCTTCATCTCATTTTACTGAAGTTTCATAATCTATTTGCACAAGTCAAAAATCCTTGAGTCATCTCTATCTTTCTCATGACCTCTCTCGATCTGTGAGAAAATCCTGTTGGTTCTATCTTGAAAATGGATCCAGACTTTAACCTCAGAACATCTTTTGCTACCATCCTGGTTTGAGCCAACCAGCTTACTAAGAATTTCACAGATACAGTCCTGGTAGCATGGGCTATGCAGATGTTTACCAATATTAAGAAATGTATTACATTATAAATGGTTTTAGGTGAACTGTTCTTATTAGAGAGATATATTTGGGCATCTGAGAATTAGACACCATAGTTTTTCCTTATAATTTAATATACAGCACTTTGCAAATGCTCTGTTTTACCGAAATACGGGTGGACACTAAGTGGGATGGATTTTTATTGCACTCTTGGCACACCCTGCACTTTGTAAATTAATTAGTCTGTTTTCAGTTTTGTTTTTAAGAATTAATTGTTTGCAGCTGTCTGCAGCAGCACTTATCTCCCTTCTGGAGGCTTCATTTTGATGCTTTTAAAAATGAAACTGACTGGTTTCGTTCTACATTCTGCCATTTATCCAACTTAAAGAGATTTCCTAAAGAGTCAGAGTGAGGCATTTTTTTTTTTTTTTGTAATCAGAATGGAACTTTAGTTATCTCTCTTTCCTTTTATTAATTTCTTTTTACTCCAGAAAGAAGAGCAATGTTGGGGAGGTCGTGTCACCTCTGGAGTCTCAGCCATTAATCAAGTGAATTTAAACAATTTCTTAAATAAATCACCAAGGTTCCGTTTACTTTCTTTGGCAAGAGTCAAATCCTAGGGCATCTCATTAGGAATATTCTGCATAATTCATCTAACGCATCCAGCAGTTTCTGCCATTGCTTTCAGGTTTTGTTAATTTTTGGCTTTTCCTGGTCATTGATCAGTTGTTTTCTCATTTAATTTCCCACCAGGAAAGAAAAAAAATGTTTCCATATCATTGAGGAAGTTAATTTCCAGGATGGAACTTTCTCAGAACATCAGGGCACATAATTACTCAGACGGGTGAAAGACGGCAGAAGAGCTGTGTTGAAGTAGACTCTCAGGTACAGTCTTCAGAGACATCAGTCCTGTAACAATAAAAGACACCAGAATCACTCACAGTCAGGCAGTATCAAAAGAGAAAAAACCGTGGAGTCGAATAGATCTGCGTGCATGTGTAGGTTTTGGACAAGGTTATTTCATCTCTCTGAGCCTTAATGTTCTAATCTTTAATTTATATCAATGACAAATAATTCAGTGTTACTTTCAGTATTATGAGTAATGATATGTATAAAGTAGCAACAGCAATACTAGGTTTTCAGCAAACATTAATGACCTACTCCATAGATACCAGTACTTTTAGGTAAAAACACTATATTCTAGAAATATTGTAGGAGTGAACCCCCAGAATCGTTTAAGTTGGGAGATATATCATACTATAAAAGTATATTAATCATATATGTACAGTTGAAAGAAGAGTGGCAAAATGAATGAATACATCATGTGCTGGCTTCTTTCACTCGACATCACATTTTTTGAGATTGATCCATATCATTTGAATCAGTGGTTCACCAATGGAGTGCTTCTTGCCATATTTCAGATGTTTACACTGAACTAGCTTCATAATTGATGGAACTTATTAACTACTCCTTACTGCCTTATCACATTTCTCCCTGTTACAAAGTACTTTTTCTATTTGAAAAGATGAGGGAAGGGTTTAAGGGATGCCTTCATTGCCTGTTCCTTTCTCTACTCCTTCTTCTACACAACGTTTATTCATTATGGTCAACTGTTCTATGAAGCTTTCATAACATTAAGCTTTGACAATGTTCTTTTCAGTCTTGATCTTTCCAGACAGAAAGTCTTTGAGACAGAGTCTCCGTCTGTTGCCCAGGCTGGAGTGTAATGGTTCGACCTCAGCTCACTGCAACCTCAGCCTCTCAGGTTCAAGCAATCCTCCCACCTCTGCCTCCTGAGTAGCTGGGACTACAGGCATGCACCAACCACGCCTGGCTAATTTTTGTGTTTTTAGTAGATATGAGGTTTTGCCAAGTTGGCTGGGCTCATCTTGAACTCCTGACCTCAGGTAATCCATCCACCTCAGCCTCCCCAAACGTTGGGATTACAGGTGTGAGCCACTGTGCCTGACCACAGACAGAAAGTCTTACCTCATAACTAGCCCTGCTTTAGGTTAATGGGAAGAGCAGCTTGCTGGCAAAAGTGTTTCCCTTATTGTGTAGCAGCTTCAATCCTGAATTAACATGAACCTCTTCTTGGGTATTTTTCTGCTTCAATAAAGCTTTTCTGAAATGCATGTGTAGTCTCAGTACAAGAATGTAGAAGCTGTACTTAAACAGGGGTTGCCACTTTCATATTATTTTCCTTCTTTTTTCCCCCTCGATTTTTTTTTTTTTTTTTTTTTTTTTGTCTTGCTCTGTCACCCAGACTGGAGTGCAGTGGCGTGATCTCGGCTCACTGCAACCTCCACCTCCCAGGTTCAAGCGATTCTCCTGCATCAGCCTCCCGAGTAGCTGGAATTACAGGTAGGTGCCACCATGCCCGGCTCATTTTTGTATTTTTAGTAGAGATGGGGTTTCACCATGTTGGTCAGTCTGGTCTTGAACTTCTGACCACGTGATTCCCCTGCCTCGGCCTCCCAAGGTGCTAAGATTACAGGCATGAGCCACCACACCCAGCCTTTTCCCCCCATATCTTTTAAAATGCTGGCTAGAAGTTGTCTTCAATAAGGGGACAAATAAAACTATTTTATTTGCTTCTGCGTACATGCCTAATTTTTTCTTTTGTCATAATAATAGGTGTCATAGTTCTAAAAGTCAAATGGCACTACTACAATGTTTATCATGAAAAACAATGGGAATTTACAGCACCTATCTCCTTTCAGGAGTCCCACTCCCTAGGAGAAACTGTTCTGAATAATTTTAGCTCTTTTTCCTCATATTTACCTCCATTTCTAAGTCGTGCTTATTGTTAAAGTTATTATATATTCCCTAAACTCCCCTCTCCCATCTTCCTAATATGGTTACATCACAATTTCTGGTTAAATTAACCTTTTATATATTGTTATAGCTTTGCAAATGTTGTTCATAGTGTAGCCTTGAATTATCCTGCATCATATAGCCTTTATCCTACAATTTTTTAGGTTTTTCATTAAAGAAAATAGCTGCTATAATTTCATTAATTGTAAAGTAGTCAATGGATCTAAACTGTCTTTGCTAGAAACTTAAAGCCTCTCTCAGGATAATTTTATTCATCAATTCTAACGTCTTGGCTTAATTCCGTCTATCCTGGAACACTCTATCCTCCTCTGACAATCTTGACGGGTTGCTCTAGGTCTGCTGCAGAGTTGATGTCCAGAGACTTCCCTCTGTCCTTATCCTGAGAATTTCTTTCACTCTTCCAGTGTTGGATCTTGTGTTTCCCAGCTCTCACATCTTCTTCTTTCTTACTTTAGTCCATCACTTCAATGGTCAACATCTTTCAGTAGTTTTCTGGGAAAGAGTGCATGGTAGGTAAATATTTTGGGTCACTTTAGGTCTGAAAATGATTATTCCATCCTGTTCAATTGCTAGTATGGCTGAGTAGGGAATTCTAGGCTGAATATTGTTTTTCTTCACATTTTGTCAGATAATTTTGAATTATATCTTTCAGTATTGCTTTGGGAATGCCTTTTTTCATTCTGGAAATTTCATTTTGTCTCTCTGGTGTTCTGATATTTCATGATAATTTATCTCGTGTGAATTTTTCTCCCTTATTTTATTGAACATTCAATGTGTACTTTCAAATGGAAACACATCTACTTCACAAAAGAGAAAACTTTTAATTATTTCTTTTACTCCTCTCATTTTTGTCCTGATATCTTTTTCTTAAGCACTTATTATTAAAATATTTGGATTTCTGGATTGATTTTTCTAGTTTTCTGTTCTTTTCTCCTTAATCTTCTTGCTTTCACTTTTCTGTGAGATTTCTTCAACTGTATATTTTAATCCACACTCCCCCTTTTTTGGTGACTACCGTATTTTTTTTTATTTCAAGTAGCTCTTTGGTTTTTTGTTGTTCTTTTCTTTTAAATAGAAATCTGTTCTTTATTCATGGGTAAATATCTTCTTTCTGAAAATATCATATTTTGGGGTTTTCTGCTTCTAGTACATCAATCTTGTTTTTTTGAAGTTACTTTATTCAGACTGTGTGTGTGTGTGTGTCTGAAATTGCTGGTTGTTTACCAAAAGCTCATTCTCTCCCTCATCTATAAAACAATTTTATTCAGGAGAGATATTTATCCTGTTGAAAGTCTGTATTTTCCAACCTTCCTTGTAGCTATTCATATGAGCATGTTCTGGCCAATGAAAGGTACACACAAGTGTTTTGTAGGGCTTCTGGGGAACCTGCTTAAAGGGATTTGACACAAATAAAGGCTCGCCCTTTTACCCTTCTGCCCTTTTTCCTTCCCTACTGCTTGGAATTGGATATGATGTCTGGAGCTCTAGTAATTCCTCTTATATTTAAGGCGTTGTTATTTCTGGTCAGTGATTACATGCAGCCAATCCAGTCTCAGTCTTTGATGTTAAAAACTTTTCACAAATATCAGGTGATCCTTGGAGATTTAATCGTATTTTATAAAGTACTAAAAAGCTGATTAGAAGCTATGCATATATGGGTTGGTCAAACCATTGTGTTTCACTGAAGCTGAATCAGGGATGGCATTTCCCACAACAGGGAAATCTGTGGGTCTTTCTCTTGAATCTATTTCTACAGAAAATATTTCCAATCACCTGCCTAGTACTTACAGACTTATAGGCTAGCATGCTGTAAACAAGTAGAGAAGGATGGGGATATGCCTGTTAATTATGTAGCTATTTCCTTAGCTCTGTTTTCAATATGGTACCTCACCATACAGGAACTGGACCTACCCTCACTGAATTTATTCAGAGAAAAATATTCTGTCTCTGTCTCTGATAGGAGAAGGCCATTTGGTAGCTGAGGTTCAGGAGAGAGGATCTCCTGATATAAGCTTTATACCAGTCCTTCTGCTGTCTGCCCTACCCTTCATCTGGCAGCTCTGCTTTCGGGTGTTTTTGGGCTCCACAATCTGAATATCCTTTCACATTACTGGCACCCTTCTTTTTTTTTTTTTTTTTTTTTTGCCAAGTTACTTAACACTCATTTATCATCTTCCTTCTTTCTCTAATATTGCCTTTCCCATTTTTTTGTATTCATGGGCTTACTTTTTAATCATTTATAATCAATTGGCTATAGAGACACTTTTGATGTTGTTTCATGTAAAGGACCATTTTCCTGAAACATTTTATCAGACCCTTATCAATATTGAGTATCACCTGCCACTTTTTAGCCCTTGATTTCATGGAATCTTGCTATAGCTTCCTTATACTTGTTATTTATTACTTAGAAAACCTTAGTATTATCCTCAGATGTGAAAATTTTCCTGTGTTCTGCTTCTTTCTTGGATAATGTAAAATAAGATACGGACTTGAGAACTTAATGGCTAACACTCTTCAATCAATCCAGAAAAGGTCTCGTTTTCTTTGCTTAAGCCATATTCCCATTTTTCAACCCTAGCATCTGTACTGAGATCCTTGTCTCCGTGTGCTCCTTTTCCAGTTTTTCTGGTCTCTTCTCTTCTAGTTCATCACCAATTCCTTGTACTCATGTACAATGATTCCCCAGGATGAAATGCAAACCCATTGCCTATTTTAACCACCTATCACCGAAGTAGGTAGGTTTTATGAGGCTTCTCTATGCTTAGCTATGTTGATAACTCCCTTAGCCACTGTGAATATACAGTATATAGTGCCACATTAGATGTTTGAGTTCCAAAAGAAAGTTGTAGTATTGGGCTTAAACAAAGGTAAGAGAAAAAGAATCCACAAATAAATCCTACTTAGGCTTTTTCCTCATCTTTCTTTTGTTAGACTCAGCTAGCTCCTCTTAAGGTCTCGTGTATCTGAATTCTAGCCACCTCCCAACAGATCTTTGCTCCTTCTATCTGTCATCTTATTTTCTTGTGGTCTATTCTATTTTAGTAACACTATTCCCTAGCATATGTTTCATAGTATAAAAGCTATGGTCTTCGCCTTTCAGGGCACTACTTCTTGGAAACCATAAATTATTTCCTATCTCAACAAACTTGAATCTTGCAGATAGAGAGAATTGTTTTGCTACTGGATATGTAGATATGCATTCAGCACATCAACTGATCTCTTTTCTTGGCTGTGTGTTTTCTCATCTGTAAGGGCAATATTTATAGAGAACCATCTCATGAACAATGGGAAAAGGTAATGCCTAAAGGAAGCTTGAGAGGCTATATCAGTTAACTGTGATACAAATCGCAGCACCATATAGCTATAATCACTTATTTAATTCACAAATATAAGGATTGGCTATGCGTCAGCTGATCTAGGTTGTGGTTGGCTGTGAGTGGCTCTGCTCGACGTGTTTCTGTTTCTTTTCTTGGAGTCAGGTGGCTAATACATGTTCTCACAGCTATGGCAGAAGAGTAAGAGAGCAAGCCCAAGCAGGCAAGCATTTTTCAAGATGTTGCTTACACCATGTCTGCTAACCTCCCATTGGCCAAAGCATGTCAGATGGCCAAGTGCAGAATCAAAGCACCTGAAGTACAATCTGTCTACTGAAAAGAGGGAGAAAGAAGTGATTATTTTAAATCTACTTGTGTACAGAACAATTTTCTAAAATCTCAAAATATCCCATTCACTAACTTGCCTTAGTTCAAACAGAAAGGAAAATACAGAATTTGAATTTAAGTCTGAATACTTTCAGAACCTGTGCTGCCTCCATCGTGCCATTGATGTCAACTCATTTTCAAATTTTCGAAGCAAAATCATGTTTGAACAAAGACAGTTTAATAGACCTCAGAAAAAAAACATACTCTTCTCTGAAATCCCTAAACTCATTACTAGTAGCTTAATTGCTAAGAAAATTAAACAGTGACAAGAAGAAAAAACAGTTTATTTATCCTCTTCTGTCTCTTACCACAGTACAAAACAATCAGCAAAGATAACATTTCCTAAATTTTTGTTTAATTATCTAGAAGTTTGATGGGAGAATGTTTCATAATTTATAAGCCAATTCTTGTTTAGCCAAATTAAGTCTTTAATTCTTGCATACTATAGCAACTATAAAATACAATTACATGTTACATAGGAAACAAAGCTATAAAACAAAATGAACCAATCAATATAGCCCATTCCCCATAGAATTCTGTTTGGTATTTTAATGAGGCAAACTCCCAAACTAAGAGTCAATATCTGTTGTGATCCTTTTGAAAGGACTAGTGATCACATCTTTTTCAATGAGTATTATCAACAGAAATCTTCCTCTGGCCTGTTTCTTTGAGGCCTAGACAGTGGCCCATGGCAATCATGTTAGGATGAACTCATTAGAGTGAGACTGCAAATAATTTGATAGGAGCACATCTATCTTATCAAAATCTTATGCTTTGAGAGAAAGGATGAAGTTGGTGGAAAGACAGGTTCAGCTTTCTGACAAAATTGAGAACTTTCCAGATGTTGGTATGAGTAATATGGGCTTTTGAGCTCCAGTGTGATAGTTATACTGTAATAGTAAACTTGGAGAGTCAGAGTAGTTTACTAGGAAATCCCAACCAGGAAACTCTCTGGTTTCCTCCACAGAGGTGGAGAGAAAAGAGAAAGAAGAGAAGAAAAGAGAGGGAAAGATGAAAGAACAAAGGAAAAATGGAAGGAAGAAAGAGGAAGGAAGGAAGGAAAGAAGGAAAGAGGAAGAAAGGAACAAAGGAATAAAGAAGGGAAGGAACAAAAGAAAGAAGGAAGGAGGGAAGGAAAGGAGGAAGGAAATAAGGAAAAAAGGGAAAAAGAGAAGACAGAGCAAAGAGTGACAGAAATTCTACAATTTTTATTTGTTTCCTAGAGGGAGATCTAACTGAAGATTAAGAATCTGATGAGGGCAATTGAACTTATTTGGGTCTTGGAGCATAAAAACTAGCTTTTATTCAGAACTTGCTAAGTACTTAGGCTCTAGAAGTTTCTGTGGCAATGGAAATATCTATATGCGTTTTGTCCAAAATGGATGTCACTAGTCACACTTGGCTATCAAGCACGTGAAATGTGGCTAGTGTAACTAAGGCAGTGAATTTTAATTTAACTTAGCTAATTTTAGTGGAAATAGCAGCATATGGCTAGTGACTACACTTCTGTACAACACAGTCCTATATTAAGAATTTATGTGTATTAACTTCTTCAATACAACAGCTATTGTCATCTACATTTTGCAGACGGAGAGGTGAGGCACAGAGAGGTTAGCAACTTGCCTAAGCTCACACAGCTGGCAAGTGTCAGAGTGATATAGTTTGGATGTATGTCTTTGAACAAATTATATCAAAATGTAATCCCCAGGGTTAGAGTTGGGGCCTGGCAGGAGGTGATTGAACCATGGGGGCAGATATCTCTTGAATGGTTTAGCACCATCTCCTTGATACTGTCCTCACGATAGTAAGTTTGTGTGAGATCTGCTCATTTAAAAGTGTGTAGCACCTCGCCCCTAGCTCTATTGCTCTTGTCCCAGCCATGTGACATGCCTGCTCCCTCTTTACCTTCCATCATGATTGTGAGCTTCCAGGGGCCTTTGCAGAAGCTCAGCTGATGCCAGCATCATGTTTCCTGTACAACCTATGGAACTGTGAGCCAATTAAACTTCTTTTCTTTGTAAATTACCCAGTCTCAGGTTTTGTTTTATAGCAATGTGAGAATGGACTAATACACAGAGTCAGAAATCAAGCCCAGGCAATCACAACCATTATGCTATATGCTGATCTTTAGTCCCAAAGGAAGCAGATTCTATAGGGAAAGACAAAATCTTGTTTTATGATGAAACATAAAAAGCCAAGAGATAGGAAAAAGATTCTTGCAATTTGAATGAAAAAAAGCTATGGAGGTTGATGTGGTTTAGCCATGTCCCCATCTAGATCTCATATTGAATTCCCATGTATTGTGGGAGGGACCCAGTGGGAGGTGGTTGAATCATGGAGGCAGGTCTATCCCATGCTGTTCACATGATGGTGAGTAAGGCTTACGAGATCTGATGGTTTTAAAAAGGGGAGTTTCTCTGCACAGGCTCTCTTTTTGTCTGCTGCCATCCGCGTAAGATGTAACTTATTCCTCCTTGCCTTCTGCCATGATTGTGAGGCTTCCCCAGTCATGTGGAAATGTTAATCTATTAAACGTCTTTATTTTTGTAAATTGCCTGGTCTCAGGTATATCTTTATCGGCAGCATGAAAACTAATACTGTAAATTGGTACTCGTAGAGTGGGGCGCTGCTGAAAAGATACCCAACAAACGTGAAAGTGACTATGGAACTGGGTAACAGGCAGAGGTCGGAACAGTTCGGAGGGCTCAGAAGAAGACTGGAAAATGTAGGAAAGTTTGGAACTTCCTAGAGACTTGTTGAATGGCTCTGACCAAATTGTTGATGATATGGACAATGAAATCCAGGCTAATGTGGTCTCAGATAGAGATGAGGAACTTGTTGGGAATCAGAGCAATGACGACTCTTGCTATATTTTAGCAAAGAGACTGGCAGCATTTTGCCCCTGACCTAGAGATCTGTGGAACTTTGAACTCAAGAGAGATGATTTAGGGTATCTGGCAGAAGAAATTTCTAAGCAGCAAAGCATTCAAAATGTGACCTGGGTGCTGTTAAAAGTATTCTGTTTTAAAAGGGAAACAGAGCATAGAAGTTTGGAAAATCTGCAGCCTGACAATGTGATAGAAAAGAAAATCCCATTTTTTGAGAAACAAATTCAAGTCAGCTGCATAAATTTGCATAAGTAATGAGAAGCCAAATGTTAATCCCCAAGACAATGGGGAAAGTGTCTCCAGGACATTTCAGAGGTCTTCACAGCAGCCTCTCTTATCACAGGCCCAGAGGCCTAGGAAGGAAAAATGGTTTTGTGGGTCAGGCTGAGAGTCCCCATGCTGTGTGCAGCCTAGGAACTTGGTGCCCTGTGTCCCAGCTGCTCCAGCCATGGCTAAAAGGGGCCAACATAGAACTCGGGCCATGGATTCAGAGATAGCCAGCCCCAAGCCTTGGCAGCTTCCATGTGGTATTGAGCCTGCAAATGCACAGAAGTCAATAATTGGGATTTTGGAACCTCTGCCTAGATTTCAGAGGATATGTAGAAATACCTGGATGTCCAGGCAGATGTTTGGTGCAGGGGTGGGGCCCTCATGAAGAGCCTCTGCTAGGGCAGTGTGGAAGGGAAATGTATCGTCAGAACCCCCACACATAGTCCCACTGGGGCACTGCCTAGTGGAGCTGTGAGAAGAGGGCCATTATCCTCCAGACCCCAGAATGGTAGATCCACTGACAGCTTACACTGTGCACCTGGAAAAGTCACAGACACTCAATGCCAGCCTGTGAAAGCAGCCAGGAAAGAGGCCGTACCCTGCAAAGCCATGGAGGTGGAGCTGCCCAAGACCATGGGAACCCACCTCTTGCATCCAGTGTGACCTGGATGTGAGACATGGAGTCAAAGGAGATCTATTTGGAGCTCTAAAGATTTGACTGTCCCATTGGATTTTGGACTTGCATGGGGCCTGTAGCCCCTTTGTTTTGGCCAATTTCTCCCATTTGGAATGAGTATATTTACTCAATGCGTGTACCCCCAATGCATCTAGGAAGTAATTAACTCACTTTTGTTTATATAGGCTCATAGGCAGAAGGGACTTGCTTTGCCTCAGATGAGACTATGGACTTTTGAGTTAATGCTGAAATGAGTTAAGACTTTGGGGGACTGTTGGGAATGCATGATTGGTTTTGAAATGTGAGGACATGAGATATGGGAGAGGCCAGGGAGATGTGGTTTGACTGTGTTCCCACCTAAATCTCATCTTGAATTCCCACATGTTGTAGGAGGGACCCAGTGAGAGGTAATTGAATCATGGGGGCAGGTCTTTCTTGTGCTGTTCTTATCATGGTTAATAAGTCTCATGAGATCTGATAGTTTTAAAAAGGGGAGTTTCTCTGCACAGTCCCTCTTTTTGCCTGCTGCCATCCATGTAAGATGTGACTTGCTCCTCCTTGCCTTCTATCATGATTGTGAGGGTTCCCCAGCCACGTGGAACTGTAATTCCATTAAACCTCTTTTGTAAATCACAGTCTCAGGTATGTCTTTATCAGCAGCGTGGAAACAGACTAATACAGAGGTCCTATCTGTAGAAAGCAGCTCAAAAGCCTCACTTGCCAATGGCTTCTCTACAGTCAGAACTGTTCACTTTGAATGTATTGAGCACAGCTTTTCCCCAGTATATTTATTGGAATATCAGTCTTACAAAAATAAAAGGGAATGGTAGCAGAATGGGGAATTAGTGGTTGAAAATACTAAACAAAAACTGCGTATGTTATACTTATCTCTTTGAAGCACATTTTAAGACTTTTAAGGCATGAAGTCACCTTAAAGGTTCTGATTCAAAACATTTTTGCCTTTAATTTTCTCTTATTCATTTGACCACTAACACATTTTGGGGATAGGTAGGTGATATGGTTTTGCTATGTCTCCACCTAAATCTCATCTTGAATTGTAGTTCCCATAATCCCACATGTGATGGGGGGAGGGGGACCAGGTGGAGATAATTGAATCATGGAGGTGGTTTCCCCCATCCTGTTCTCATGATAGTGAATTAGTTCTCACAAGATCTGATGGTTTTATAAGGTCCTTTGCCGGGCACTAATTCTTCTACTTGCTGCCATGTGAAGGACATGTTTGCTTCCCATTCTGTCATGATTGTAAGTTTCATGGGGCCTCCCCAGGCCTGTAGAAATGTGAGTCAATTAAACCTCTTCTCTTTATAAATTACTCAGTCTCAGATGTCTTTATTAGCAGCATGAGAACAGACTAATACAGTAGGTAATGTATGGATTGGATAAACATACTTTGGGAAAAGCTGAATTGCAGTAACTCTAAACAGAGTATGCAGATATGCAGGAGTGTATCTCTAATCAAAGTATTGTGACCAACCAGTGTGCCAAGAATCAGACTCCTAGTCCATTGGACTTTGCTTTAAGACTTCTTTCCTTAGGCTGCTGAATTGGTCAGAGTTCAGTTGCAAGAAACAGAATTGTAGTCTAGTTAGATTAAGTAGAAAGACTTTATTATGTGTTTTTTAGGATATGTGGATTGTTTTAAGGGCTGGAGATGCAAATGTAGGTTGAGCTTTCAGTGACAAATCCCAGAGGCACCCTACAAAACTGGCCTGCGTGGGAGCTGATGCCACCACTGCTGACTCAAGAGTCATTCTGCCTCTGCTACACACAGAAAAGCTGCCATTCAGAAAGCATTCACCTTGGCTGCTATCTATACTGAAGCTCAGGACTGCTCAGGCACCAGAAGCTTCACCACCGCTGCCATGAAAAAAACTCAAGTGTTTCCGCACCACATTTCCAGACAGCCATCAAGCTACCACGTTCACTTTTGCTCACTCAGCTTGGAGCTGATGCACCTGCTTGGCAAAAGCTAGATCACAACAGGATACTCTAGCTGCAAGGGAGTCTAGGAAATGTAGATTTTAGCTTTCCAGACTTTATAAATAATGAAAAACAAGAAACAGATTACAGTAGCATTTTATGATTCAATCCACAACATTTGAGGCAGGAACATATTCAAAGAAAAAATAATGTTCTTTTATTTAATAAAAAGATTCTTTCTTAAGGCCTTTTTTTTTTTCCCTTAACTAAGTTTTCAAGTACAGAATACGTGAAAGTATGAAAGATAGAAAATATAGTAATAGACAGGGTTCCCAGAGAAGTAGAAACAATAGGATGTGTGTGTGTGTATAGGAAGGGAGGGAGGAAGAGAGAAAGAGTATAAGAAATTGGTTCTTGTGATTACAGAGACTGAGAAGTCTGAAAATCTGCAGTCAGAAAGCTGAAAATGTAGGAGACATGGTGATATAAATTCCAGCCTGAGTAAAAAAGCTTGAGTATCAGAAAAGCCAATGATGTTAAGTTCCAGTGCCACAGCAGGAGAAGACCAATGTCCCAGGGCAATCAGTCAGGCAGGTGAAGTTTCTTCTTATTCATCTCTTCAACTGATTGGATGAGACCTATCTACATTAAGGGGGACAGTCTGCTTTCCTCAGTCTACCCACTCAAATGCTAATCTGATCCAAAGACACCCTCACAGAATAATATTTCACCAAATATCTCCATGACCCAATTGAGTTGACACATAAAATTAATCATACATAGAATAAATTTATTTTTGATAAATATTTTCAAATAAAATACCTGCAAATGTTTTCAGATAAAAATGCTTGTAAATTGGCAAACACAAAATGTTAATCTGAAAGAGGTATCAAGAATGCAGTATTTTCTTGTTTCCTGCCTTTTGGGATGCTGTACAATATATTCAAAATTAGACCCATTGTTTTAAATTCAGGGGCACTTTACCTGAAAAGGTGCCTAGAGGCTAAAGGAAAATATATTGAGCATATAATTTGGAGATGTGGCTAATGTGTTCTTTAAAGATAAGTTTAAATTTTGTTTCCTAATGTTGTAGCACCATGTAGGCTTTTTTCTTTTCCGAGCTCTCTCAAGGCCTTGCTAGATCTACATTCTCTGCCCACCAATTTTCTTGTTTTTCTTTTTTCCCTGATTTGTCAAAATCCACTCCTGGTACAATAATCTGATAACTGCATTAATTTCCTTATTAGGCCAACTACAAGCATATATTGGCATTTCACTCAGTGCCTGGTCTCGTATCACATACTAGGTTCCAGAGAGGAGTCAGACCTTACCAGCCCTGGGAGTCTCTGCCTGAGAGGGACACAAACACCACAGAAATGGAGAGGGGGTCTCAGGCAAGGCTCCTTCAAAGGCATGGAAAATGAGAAATGGAAAAGAGTCGGTGCTCTGAGTAGAGTTCGAACTTGAACAAAAAGGTCTAACTAGAATTTCTAGGGAATGCCAGCATAGGCAACCTTGGGGGAATGCCTTGAGTATACTGGAATCCTGCCTGCCACTGCCTGGAGCTGCATGTCCAGGGAGGTCAGGATGGGAGGAGGAAGATAGTGAGATTCAGGGCCCTTGACATTTCCAGAGATAGATTCAGACTTCCTCAGCTCACTGAGAAATTCAAGACAGCTCTCCTATGGGAGACAGAACTTCTGCTGCTCTCCTGGGAGAAACCCAGTTCAGTTTCCTCCCTAACACAGATCAGTCATATAATTTATCATCCAAACCAGAATACTTTTGAGAATCAAAGGAAGAGCTCTTAGAAATTGTACCAGGACAATCTTCATAAACCAGATCTGCCCTGGGAAAATAGGACATATGGTCACTCTACCCTTGGGTAAGTCAGAATTTTTATGTCAGTGACCTCCCATCACCTAGTTGGAAAAGAGTCAGTGCATGAAAATAATGGATTCAATTTTTTCTCAAAGAAAGCATGCCCAATTCACAGAGGAGCTACTAAAATGTAAATTCCAAGGACCAAGTACCAGAGATTCAGATTCAACATATCTGGGATAGCACCTAGAAATGTGCATTTTAACACACTTCCCACGTGGATCTAATGTGATGGTCTGAAGTTCACATTTTGAGAAATGGTGGGCCTTGGGCTTAGGGCTCGATGTGTTTCCCAGCTTTTTCATAACTGGCTGGGGTAACCTTGGAAACTTAACCTTCCTCGTTCCTAACTTTCTCTACTATAAAATTGACTTAATAATATCTACTTCATAGAGTATTTTGGGGATTAGAATAAACATTCGCAAAGTACGTAACACCAAGCCTGGTGCATTATAAGCACTTACTATATGGTATATATTATATTATGCTGAAATATACAAAAATTTGCCATTTTATTCATTGCAAGCATTGAGTTGCAGTGATTTCATATAGTTCAACCTAATAATTAAAGAAATATTCAGAAGGCTTCCTGAAGTTTGTTTCATGGGGTATTTGTCTTTCAGTATTCAAATAGATTATGTGCATGACAGGTTCTTTGATAGAAGTGAAGGAAGCCATAAACTGTAGAGAAGAATGATGCTTCCTGCTAAAGATTTCAGGCTGCTGGACTGATCTATGGCAGCATTTTGCAGACTTTAGTGTGCACACAAATTACCTAATGCCTTTGTTAAAATATAGATTCAAACTCAGTGGATCGGGGTGGGGACTGAACTTCTGCAATTCTATCAAGTTTCCAGGTGATGCTGAAGCTGATGTTGCTGGTCCATGGACCCCCATTTTGAGAAGTAAGGATCTAGGAAGATTAAAGGGAGATCAATTTATGAAGCTGTTCCCAAGGGTCTTGACTCTCCAGTGAATAAAAATGAAGTGCTCATCTTCCTAAAATTAATGACATAAATGAACATCTCTGGGGCATCATGATGCCCTTAAGTTAATTACTCTTTTGAAAGCATTTTTTCTTTTAGCAAAATTACTGTTCATTTATCTTAAAACAAATCCAGGAATTTGGATATTTCCATATTCTGATAAAGACACTTCCTATTGAAAAGGGTTTATTTCTTTTATTACTATGCTGAGAAGCATAATATTTTAGAGCTTAAGTGCATTTATTCATTCATCAAACATTTATTTTATTTTATTTTTTGACGGAGTGTCACTTCTTTGCCCAGGCTGGAGTGCAATGGTACAATCTCGGCTCACTGAAACCTCTGCCTCCCGGGTTCAAGCAGTTCTCCTGCCTCAGCCTTCCAAGTAGCTGGGATTACAGACACGTGCCAGCACACTCGGATAATTTTCATATTTTTAGTAGAGACAGGGTTTCACCATGTTGGATAGGCTGGTCTCGAACTCCTGACCTCAAGTGATCCACCTGCCTTGGCCTCCCAAAGTGCTGGGGTTACAGGCGTGAGCCACTGTGCCTGGACATCAAACATTTCTTTATTATCAACCACGTGCTGCTCTGCACTCTGCTGGGTTGTGTGATTTAAAAAAAAGAAAGAAAGAAAGGCAGAAAGGGACCTGAGAGAAAGTCCCAGAGCTAGTTAGGATGGAGTGGACACCAGGTCACAGGATTCCTGAACCACAGAGTTTCTTTCCTTCCCCCAGGTCGTGTTGCGAAGGTGGCAAAGTGATGTAACAATTACTCTACATGGCGTGGTTTGGAAATTAAAACTTTGCAAGCCAGATTCTATTCTTTCCATTCTTTTCCAATACATATATCAGAGAAATACTCTATCATAAAGAGAAATGGACAGAAGGCATAGAATTATCCTCTACAGCATCAGTTTTCTCATGTGTAAGATTAAAGATTGGGTTAGGTAATTTCTAAGGCCACTTCCAACTTACAAAATTCTATGATTCGAAATAGAGGTGGGCATTTTGGTCTCAATCTACATTTTCTCTGTGAACCTTTGGGCCACTGTTTCAAGCTGGGACTTAATTCAGCTTGCCTTACTCTCCAGCGTAACACCCTTCTCCAGCAAAGAAAACATAAAGGTGTAAAGAATAACACATTCTAGTCTAGTGACTGTGTTACTCCCAAGAGGTTTTAAGCTGAAGCCAGGAATCATGCTCCATATCTACTGAACTGTATCTAAATACAGATTTAAATTAATATCTGTGCTCCTGGACTGATGTATTCCATAACTGAGAAATCTGGCTTAATGGTCACTCCATATAGTATGGGAAGGGACCAGAGTGTAGCTGCTGATGGTGGATGCCCCAGGCCTGAGGATTTAGCATGGCATGTCTCTTTGAGTACAATATGGGGCTGCTGGCTTATTAGCCAAAGTGTGTCAGTCTGGGTAGCTGGAAGATCACTATAGTGCCATCTGTTCCACCCATTCATTCACTCCCATTTGAGGCCAATTGCTCATTTGGCTCGTTGTCCTGCCACTAAAGCCAGCCAGTGTTCTTTGTCCTTTTGGTGGCCCAGGATAAGGTTTTCTTTATTGATACAGATCTGTGTTTTCTTACCACCATTTTTATCTTCTTGAACCCGTGTTACCTTGTCAAAATATATGCAACTTTCCCTGAAACTTACATAGGTAGATGAATGAATATAATACAGCTGTGAGTTCTCAACTATGTACCAGTCCTAATCGGAATCATGGCCTTTACCAGGGCAGAAGACACAATCTGGCTTTGTGGTGATGGGTTGTTCATCAGACCTGGATTTTAACTATGAAATAAACCTTCAAAACGATGCAAAAGCTGATGTGTAAGGACATGGAACTGTGATTCCCCGTAAGGGCTTCATTTACACCCAAGGGTGGCATGCCAAGGCTGTTATTGATTAGTTATCAAAGGGCAGAAAACCTCTACTGTCTAGACTCATAACACCCAGAGAAGCATAAATGCCTAGAGATTGACAAACATTTACTACATGTCCCCTAGTCCTATGAGAATCTAACAGTCCTAGCTTCAGAACGTGCCTCACTGTCCATCCTAATTCAAGTTCTCCATGCCTCCATGTGGAGCTTGTCTTCCTGTCTCTGTCCTGCACTAGACCAAGCTAACCTTATTCTGGCAGTGCTCCCTTCTCTCTCCAACACGTCCAGTGCCCCAACAGGCCCAGGGAGTGCACTCTAACAACCAGAGGCTGTTTGACTACTCAGGTCCCCTGTGCTGTCCTTCCCTGCTCTGCTCCTCTGAAGCTTTAGTTCTAGATCTACTTTAGTTATATTTATTTGATCCTCTCTGGTTTCAAACTCTTGTTCACATCCCCAACTTAAAAGTCCACTTCCAGGTCCTGCCACATTCAGTAAACCTTCTAACCCCACTCCTGCAGCCTGGACTTCACAATCTTTAAAAAGTTTTAAAAATTAAAAACATTTTAACTTTCAGCTTTGCTTGGTCCTCTGGCCTTTCTGGTTCTCATGAAGACTTCTTGCTCCAGCCACTGACCCGTAGGTTGCTACCTCTAACAGATTAGTCCTGGACACACTGAGCTGCAGGGATCAGATACCTCACAATCTCAGACCCTAGAAATGTGTTGACAGCCTGCGTTTCAATGGCAGAAAATTCATTCCTCCTTAAAATAATCCAGCACCTTGAAAACATTTTCCTTTCTTGAATCCAAATTTGCCTCTATTTTACTTCTTTTCATGACCTGGCTTAGTTCCACATTCTCTGTCCTCATATAATACTTCTAGTCCCCCACCTCCACCCCAAATATTCCTAGGCAGATGTGGCAAATTGTATTTTCCAAAATGGCTTCAATCACATTTCTGGTCCCATAAACCTTCTCAGAATCTTTTCTCCAAACCTTTCCCTCCCCTGTCAACAGGTGGAGTCTACATCCCCACCTCACCCTTGAAACTGGGCAGGCTTTGGTGACTGACTTGACAAAAAGAATATGGAAGGCACACTATGTGGTTTGCTAGGGCAAATTGGAGAAGGCAATACAGCCACTGCTGGACTCGATTGCTTGTGACACATACTTTCCAACCCTGAGTGATTATGTAACTTCCAAGTAGTTAAGTTCAACAGCTTTTGAGATTATTCCAGTGATATGGTTCCGGACATGCTATTCCCAATATGGCATTTGAGAAAACAGCAGAAGCAGGAAGGTCATTCTCACTTTCTCCTTGTCCTTCTTCCCTGAAGCAGCTCATAAGACCCTCATTCCAGAGGTGCCATCCTATTACATGAAGGAAAGAAACACTCTTATCACTGAAGATACAGGGACATAGAGAAGAATCTGAACAAACAGGCCTTGCTAAATTCCCCCCCAGTTCATTACCACTAGATGATGTATCCTTTGTCCAATCATACTTCTCCACAACTATTTACTTCTTTATCAAATGTAGCATAAAAAGATACAAGTTAATCTGTTTATTTGGGTCTTCATTTCCTCGTGAAGGCTCCCATGTCATGTTAGACTTACTGTATTCTTTTCTCTTGTTAATCTGTCTTTTGTTACAGAGGTCTCACCATGAACCTGGTGATGGTTGAGAAGATATTTCTTTCCCCCCATACTAGCTCTCATCACCATCTGACTGCAAAAACATGAGAGACCAAGTGAGAATTGCCCAGATAAACCCAGTTAGCTCCCAGAACTATGAGAGATAAAAATAAACGATGGTTACTGTTTTAAGCCATGTTTTTGAGTAGATTTTTATGTAATGATAACCAAAACAGCAGACACCATAAAATTCCTCTTTTTAAGCTAAAGTTAGTCTTTTAGCAAACATTTACTAAGCACCTACTGTGACATTCTAAGTTGCCTCTTCTTTCTTCTAATTGGAAGATGTGCTTGTTCTGTCACTGCCTTGATCAGTAAGACTGTCTTCTGGACACAGACACAGATTTTCTGATGCTCTCTTAAAGCACAGTAACCAGAGCTAAATCCTACGCTTGGGATTTTTAGGGGGCCACCCCAGACAATGTGAGAGCACGCATTGCATTCCTAAGCTGCCGCAGCACCAGAGAAGCTCCACTCGCATCTCCATTTTGATGCTCAGCAGCTCTGTGGCTTCAGCCGTCATTGAACCACTCTGAACTCAGGTTTCCCCAAGTAGGAAATGAAGTTTTTACACCCACATGGAAAGAATTATGTGGCTATTAAATGAGATAATGTATGTAAAATACTTGGTGCAATGCCTCACCATAGTAAATGCTTAGTAAATTGTAGATGCAATTATTGCTTTTATTCTCTCTTCTCTTCTGGAGAAGTAATTGTTTTAAGGTACCCTAAAATAAAATTAGCAGATCAAATTGGCTTCAGTGGCTATTTACATTCTTGATTCTTATGGAATTTACAATGAGAGAAAAATCTTTAAGTCAGTGCTTCCCACACCAGTACAGGCTGATGGCAAAATTCAGGGGGCGGAGTCCTGGCCGTCTGTAGTTAACAAGTACCGCTAGGTGCACGTGGTCCACATTCTCATTTTGAATTTTCCTTGCTGACTGATCAAACATGCTATTAAACTTCAGCCTGCTAACACTGGTTCTTAGCTGTAGCATGTTGATATGTCTTTAGATTATAATTCTGCTGTCAAAGATATTATAAGATAGTCCTTTAGACCTTATGCCCTCTGTCAATTTGGCCAAAACATCTTGAATCTTCACCTGTCATTGATTTAAAAAACTACAACATGTTGAACAGGACTCCTTCAGTCTTCCACTAAAGAGTTGCCTCCAGCCTGATGCTGGCTCCTAATCTATTCCTCTTGGGGGTAGACATTCAACCGGTCATAAATCCACCTTGCCATGCTATCATCTGAGCCACAACTTTTGCCTTCTTTATAAAGATCACAGAAGACTTTGACAAATGCTCTGCTGAATTCAGAGGTCTTAAATCTACAGGATCTAACATGCTTATCAAAAAAGCCATAATAAAAAAGGCAGAGTCCTTAGCAATCTGTCCTGAGAAGGACCCAGTGATCTCATCTTTTTCTGTTTTTAAAACTGAACTTCCACTATCTCAATAATATGTCTTAGAATATTACCTAGCAATGAGATTGGAATCACCAGTTATTTTGCTGAACCTACTTATTTTTTTGCAGGAAACTTGGATGAGAGACTATCCTTTCTGAATATTTCTCTCTTTATCTTATTCTCCCTCTCTTCCTCTCCATCTCTCTCCTCTATCCTTCTTTCCCTTTTTTGCATAACTATTTACAACCTTAAATTTGGAAAATTTCAAATACATAGAAAAGCAGAAAAACTAGCATAATAACCTCCCGCTCCCATCTCCCAGCTTCAGAACGTACCTCTCTGGTACCCACTTCTGTTTTATCACCCACTTCTTCCCAACCACCCCACTTCTTCCCAACCACCCCACTTCTTCCCAACCACCCCACTTCTTCCCAACCACCACTGGATAGTTTTGAATCGTATTAGAATATTTAATTGTGTATAGTTCAGTAAGTGTTCCTCAAAACAGAATTGTTTTTAGAAACGATCACAATGACATTTTACAATTAAAACATGATCATTTTTTAGTAGCAAATATCCAGCTAGTAGTCAAATTTTTCTGGATTATCTCAATTTTTTTTTTTTTTTTTTTACAATTTGTTCTGATCTTTGGGAGCATTTTGTCCTTTTTGAAGCAGAAACTATGTTTTTAATATATATATATTTATTTTCCATGTATATTTATATATCTCATGCACCTAGGTTTCTAAATGACTTCTGATCATACTTTAGGGCTTTACTTTCAGGTTGTCTCAGGTCCTTGAGTGGAATTTGTATCAGGACTTTAGATCTTATTTGAAGAATCCAGCTAGTGCTATAGATCCTTGCTACTCAAAATGTGGTCTAGGGACCAGCAGCATTAGCATCTCTCAGAAGTTCGATAGAACGGCAGAATCTACAGCCTCATGCAGAACTTCTTAATCAGAATCTGCCTTGTAATAAGATCCCTACATAATTAATAGACACACCAATGTTTGAGAAGCTCTGTCCCAAAACCCTAGGCCCCTCCCTACACATGCTAAACAAGAAACCTGAGTTTTGAGGCATCAAAAATTCCTAATAGATGTTTTTTAGTGAGTGAGACCCGTGTTCTATTGCAGCATAACTTGATCATCTACGGACTGGAAAGTCTACCACTTACCTTTTAATTTTCTCTTCTCCTCCCTACCACTCTACCTACATAGTTTATACTATACCACTCCTTCTTGGGCTTGAAATTCAGAGTGCAAGATGTCTCAAAATTTCAAATCCCTATGGAAAGAAAGATGCCCATAAAAAAACCTTTTCATATTATCAGTGTGCTATAGAGGAAAAAGCACCTGTGTCAGGAGATGTGTACTCTTCATTAATTGCATGATATTGAGAAAGTCATGTAAGTTTCCTAGGCTGAAATCTTCTCCTCGGTGGAAAGAAGAACTTGACCTAGGTAATCTCTAAAGCACCTCTATGTTAATAGAGATGATTTTAAGAAAGGCAGCAGCATAAGGAGATGTCAGAACACAGATTCGAGACTGCTGGCTCTGCCACTTACCAACTTTGTGTCTTGGGTAAACTGGATGATGTTCCATGCTTCAGCTTCATGGGGAAAATATGGATAAAGTTCATGCCTACCTCATAAGGCTACTAAGAGAATGAAATGATTATTTGTTAAATGATCAGAATGACGCCAACACAAAGAGCTATGTAACAAATATGTGAGATATATAATTTATATATATCTATAATACATACTTTAAAACTTATGTACTATAAAGTCTATAAAGCATACCTTAAAATGTAATATATATTTTAAATATAGGCTTTATAGATATACTTTAAAAATTAAAAAAATTTAAATTAAAAAAATTTTAAAAATTAACATATATTATATATGCATTATTTATATATTATATATATTTGTTAACTCTTTTAAACTAAGGGTTTCTATGACTATTTAGGGACATTCCTAGGAAGAAAGACCCATGCTTCCTATCTACTTAGCAGCAGATGCAGAAAGACAAGTCACAAGTATTCCTGAGTTGTCAGGCCATGTATTTACTCAACAAATATTCCCTGAGCTCCTCCTGTGTGCAAATCCTGCTGAGCAGGCCGTGCACAGTGTCTGTTCTCATGGTGCACACAACCAGCACAGGAGGTAGCTACTAAAGAATCTACCTTTCCTTGTCTTCTACCTTTTGTCTGTTTCCCATCTATGCGACCCCAACTTGCCCTCTGGAATATTCATTTGTATTTGGTGTTTACAGATCATGTTTACGCCTCATATTATACCTCTGAATATGATGTGGTTTACAGAGTATTCTTAGCTATCTTTCTCTTGCAGTCTCCAATTTTAGCTCCAGCGCCATAGAAATTGAGCCCCTGATTACTTGACTAGCATATAACCTGGTCTCTCTTGGCTGTTGGTGTTGAAAAGGGATGGTTATCAGAACTTCTTCCCAATAACAGAATTGATACTGAGATGATATAACAGCTATTGTGCATTTAAAAACCATAAAACTGAGGGGCTTAGAACACCATTCATTTGTTTATCTCATGATTGGGGTCAACAATTTAGGTGGGACTTAGCTGGGCTGTTCTAGTCTTGGCTGGGCTGCTTCATGTACCTGTGATTAGCTGAAGATGAAGTAGACAGGTTTGTTGATGCAGGTTGGGCTTTTCATATCTCTGAGGCTTTAAATGAGACAATTGGACTAACTTGGTCGAGTACGGATGGTCCTTCACCCTTTAGTCAGTCAGCTTGAGCTTATTCATCTGGCAAAGGCAGGGACCAAGGAAATGAATGGAAGGGTGCATTTTTCTGGTGACCCATGCTCAGAACCAGCATAGTGTCAATTCTACCACATTCTATTGGTTGAAGCAAGACCTAAGATTCAAAGGCAAATGAAATAAACTTTGTTTCTTGGTGGGAGAAGCTGCAAGCCACAGTACAGAGAGTACACATATATAGGGAAGGATAAAGGATTGTGGTTATTTTCGCAAACAATGTACCATAAATACTTCATGTGTAGTCTTATCTGAGGACAGGGAGTTGGAGGTAGATGCTTTTTGTGGTGTCCTACTGCCTTCTACTTACATCTAAATAAATGACCTGTCAGCCAACAAGTGACCATCACTGAGAATAAGTAATTTGAGAGTAGAACATTCTGAAATTTAATATGTGCAAAAGCAAGATGAAGAGTTTCCCAAACTGAGGACTCAAAGCTGCAAATTCTCTCCAAGAGATTCCAGACAAGATTTAGGGGAGAGAGGCAAGGCACATTTCTTCGCATTGATCTTTGAATAATCTTAAGCAAGTCACAAAGACTCCCATATGATTGGTCCCCAGGCAGCCCCTATCCCTTTGTGTGTTATTCCCTTCTAACATAACATGCTTGTCAAAGCAGTGAGGTATTACCGAGAAATGGGCTGTGGAAATGCATGTAAAACAATATTTTATGTTTTGGTGCACTGGGAGTCAAAGTGATCATCATACAAACCATTTAGTGTTGAAACCAACTCTTGTGAAGCTTGTTTCATTGCTGTTCAAAATTCAATTGCCCTCTCTTTGAAAGTGCCTTCTCCACCTAATGCTTTCTCTTTCACTTAGTATATGGGGGCCTTGTTTTGTAGAGGACAGGCATTGTGACCTGAGACACAATCTCTCCCGGTTGCTGGGGAATTGATTCTGCCCAAGAGCCTCACTATTATAATATTTACTTTATGATAATCTATTTGATGCCTCTCAATTGAGTGCAACAGCCATTTTGTTATTTGTTGTTTCAATTTAGTGGGAAATTGTGCAAACTACTCCATCAGCTGCTTCTGCTTTTCTTGCTCCCCACTTTTCCACCCCCCGCCCACTGAAATAAGCAGTCAGATTTCATTCTGAGAGTGACTTTCATTTTGCTTGTATAAGGAAATGTCATCACATGTTAATGCATTTGGGTTTTGTGGGTTTTTAAACATCTTTTATTTTTTTATTTGTATAAATTTAAGGGTATAAGTGCAGTTTTGTTGCCTGGGTATATTCCACAGTGGTGAAGTCCAGGCTTTTAGTGTAACCATCACTCAAATAATTTACATTGTACCCATTAAGTAATTTCTCAGCCCTCACCCCACCTTCCACCTCTCCCACCCTTCTGAGTCTCCAATGTCTATTATTCCACACTCCGTGTCCACGTGTGCATATTATTTAGCTTCTATTTACAAGTGAGGACATGTGGTATGTGACTGAGTTGTTTTACTTAAGATAATGCCCTCCAGCTACATCCACATTGCTGCAAAAGATGTGATTTCATTTTTAATGGCCAAATAATATTCCATTGTACATTTACACATTTTCTTTGTCCATCCAACCATTGATGATCACTTAGTTTTATTTCAAAACTTTGAGGTTGTGGGTAGTGCTGCAATAAACCTATAATTACAAGTATCTTTTGAATATAATTATTTATTTTGGGAAAATACCATCATGGGATTGCTGGATTGGATGGTAGTTCTATATTTAGTTCTATTGTAGAAATCTCCATACTCTTTTCCAGAGGGGTTGTACTAATTTACATTCCCACCAACAGTGTATAAGCATTTCCTTTTCTCTACATCCTTGCCAACATCTGTTATTTTTTGACTTGTTAATAATAGCCATTCTCATTGTTATAAGATGATGTCTTACTGTAGTTTTAATTTGCATTAAACGCCTTTTATTGACCAAAGTTTTAGGTCTCTCTCTCTTTCTTTAGGATCCACTCTGCTATCTTGTGGGCCCTTTCTGGGCATGAAAATATATATCACACTTCCTTAGAGAAGCACCATAGTGTAATGGTTATAAGTTTGGCTTGGGTGGGTAATAGCCTGATTTAATATCCTAACATTGCTATTGACAAGCAGTGTGATCTTCGCAAGTTTTTTCATATCTCTATGCTACAGTTTCTTTATCTGAAAAGAGAAACAGTATCCACTCGTTGGGCGACTGTGGTGATTAATGAGATAATGCATAGAAGATGCTTAGTATGGAGCCTGGTATATAACAGGGGCTCACTACGTGGTCATTGTTGTTTGATGTTATTTCTACTGTGGTATAGCAATGGTGGTGGAATTATTCTTTCTGTCTCTGAGTGAAGTTACTGGCTAGAACAGAAGCTCAGCCAAGAGCCACCTAAAACAGTGTTTCTGGAGATATCCTAAATGTCAGATGATAAATTTAATTTACTTCAGTTGGTAAAATGTTATAAAATGCCCAAAAAGAGACAGAATACATTGCCTCCTTTTCCCCAATTATTTCTTCTTTCTGTCTTCTTTCCTCTTTCTCCCTCCCATTTTCTCTCCCCATATCTTTATTAAGGGACTACCATGCCACGCAATCCTAAGCCTTGGTGTATACAGACTAATACAACATAGTCTGTGTGCTCCAGATGCTCCCAATTCCTAAGATGCAAAGAATTAGCCAATACAGTTCAGCACTGCAGCAAGGGCTCGGTGGGGGTCCATCTCTTTCAGTTAATGTTACAGTTGAACATAAAAGATGAATAGAATTTAGACAGATAGCTGGGGTGAAAGATAGGCCTTACGAGGAAGAGAAGAGATGGGCAAGGGAGAAGAGCATTCCGGGAAGACAAAGCTTCATGGCTTGCTGGAGGCAATAGGACGAGGCCAGAAGAGCTTCTTCCATAAAGATATTGTCTTGCTTGTGCCTCAATGTAGATCAGAGCTGCCCCCAAATCTGTGTCTTGGGGAAACAGACATTCTCCACTTAGAAAAAGCTCCTACCCATTCCCACGCCCCTGTGTGGCTAGGGAGGCAGGCTCAGCAGTGGTGGTCATGAAACATGGAATGGGTCATGAAACATGGAATACCAGAAGCAGATCTAGAGAATGAAGAAGCTAAGATGGTGAAGGGGAAGAGCTAAAGGTCAGAAGGGGAACAAGCAGCCCCCATATGAAGCAGCATCCAAGGGTACAGGCCGAGACTGAGTCCCAAGGAACAGAGACCTAAAGAGGGGGCAGAAAAACTGGGCAAATCAATACAAAATGTTGCAAAGCATGCAAGCAGAAGTGGCCCATAGTAACTCTGGGGAAAAATGTCACACCCTGCACTGGCTTCCTTGGGAATTTAAGGCCTTTAAACAAGGGGCAAACTGCAATGCATGGTCAAGGGCAAGTAGTTAAGAAAAAAGTGCTTTTAACATGGAAACTCCTTGAGGCTTTGTTTTTTAACCTATCATGAAACATAGGAAGTATCCAATTAATATTGAGGAATAAAGGAAGGAACGAATTAATCAAATTACTAAAGATCTGAAAGGTTTCATTTTGTGTCTACATGAGATACCATGAAAGACAGTGAAGAGACTTTTTTGATCCATGTGCCAGCACATACCAGCAATGTAACATCAGGCAAATCATTTCACATCTTTCAGCCTCAGTTTCCTTATCTCTACAACAGGGATGATGGTGTGGGCCTTGCAGAGTTTACTGGGAATTAAATGTGTTGTTTGTAAAGTGCCAAGCACTAAGCAGTTACTCCAAAAGTGACAACTCTGGTTTTTTTTATATTAACCATATAAAAAGTCAGAGCTGTCACTCTTAGAGTTGGCAACTTTTTTGTCTCAAATTGAAAGCCATTTAAAGAGTGCAAGAACAACTTTAAAAAAAAATGACTTAAAAGGCACGGCCTATTTAAATACTTTAAAAAAAAAAACTTTCTTTAAAGAACTCTCACATTGAGAGGACTAGCAATTTTTTAAGATTTCATTATTTTGCGTTGCTGAGTCATTATATGAGAGCCCCATCAGGAGACAGAACAAGGAAAGACCAGTATAAAAAGTTATTAACACAGGAATGGAGTAACAGGGAATTGTCTAAGAGGAGGGAAAAAAGAACTCAAAGACACCTTAGGGCTGAGAATGTGTACCCAAGGAAGAAACAAACTTGAGAGAGTGATGTTCTTTTCACAACTGGATGCCAGGGTGTGGTTTAAGTCCATTCAATGGTAGAGAAATTTACTGTGTTGTCACTGTCCAAACAGTAGGGTGAGGCTGAGGCTGAGGCTGGTAGGCAGAGAACTATCTGCTAGGATGCCAAAGACATTCACTAGGAAGCTGCTGAGGAGGGCAGAAGGTGGAAGTCATTAACTTCCTGGAAAGCCAACAGGTAGATCTTCTAGAAAGTTTCCTGGAAGCTGCCTGTGTGTGCGGTGGGATATTCTTGAGTCATCAATGAGCCAGGTGCCTGTGGAAACTCATTAGCTGCCCTTGGGAGTACACTAAACTCCAGCGTGAGCAGGTGACTCTCGCTGCTTGCTGTGGGGCCATGACCACAAAACGTCAGCCACTCTGCAGGAACTCAGCTAGGACCACAAGAGGAGCACACCAGAACCAGGAGGAGAAATCTCCTTCCTTTTCCGGTGTCCCTCCAGTGTCCTCTACTGAAAAGTTTATTGTGCTAGCTGTCAAAAGAGAAATATTTATGAGGCCCACCCCTCTTATCACAGAGCAGGCAAAGGGGTGAATTTGGAGCTGAGAGGTATATCCATGACTGGCACAGTCATATGGGAGAATGGAAGGGGAAAGAGAGAACTCAGCATCATTTTTTCTTCTTCTTTGGAAAAGAATGGTTTTATAGAAGATAATATGCACATTTTCCCACATTTCCAAAGAAATACCTCAGAAACTGCTTATACAATTTCTATAACCTTAATAATTCTTTTGAAATGATCAAATTAAAAATACTAGTACACAGCACAACTACAAATTGCTCGGGCAATATTGTATTATTTACACAATTTTATCTCTGGTTTATGGATGTTAGAAAAACTATGCATTTCAGAAAATGATTGCAATGGAATTTTTTAGGCTTTATGAACTGTAAAAAAAATTACTTTCCAGGCCCCCAATATTCAAGTTTTTAAAAAGGTAATATAAAAACCGCAAAAGCGATTTTAATGAAACAACACACCTTCAAAAACTTATTTGGTTTAGTTCAGTTTCTTCAGTCCCACAAATATTACCTAATTGTCTTAAAATTGATTCCCCAGAAGTGTGCAAGTGATTAATTAAGAAAATGCTCTCAGTGAAGACCAATAATGGAGTAAGGAAGCAGGACAGGGAGGGGAGGAAGCCAAGCCGAAGGGGATAATCTAAAGCAAAGTCCCACAGAGGGGAGCTGTAGCTTGATCCTACAGGGAGCTGGGGCTTACAAGCCACACCTCAGAGTTGTTGCTTCCTGAGGCAAGGGATCTGGGGCTTTTATACTCCTGTAGCCACTGGGGGAGGCTTTCTAAAAAAGGTGTTTTTTTTTGTTTTTTGTTGTTTTTTTAGCATTTCCAGCTCTCTAATCAGGCTGAGTGGACTCCATTGGGTTGAAAGGAGTACTCAGAAACAAAACCGTTGGAGACGAAAGCACATCAGTGTCAGAGTAGGGATGGAAATGTGCACATATGAAATAATCAATAAATAAGTGCTAAGAAGAGATTTGAAGGGATCTGGGCAGAACGGTGATGTTATCCTCTCCACTATTTTGTTTTTATTCTCCATTTCTTCCTAATTAGTCATAGTGTAAAATGATCTGTAGCAGGACGAGCCGCAGACAAAACTCTTTAGACACCGAGTTACAGAAGGAAGGGGTTTATTCGGCTGGGGGCATCAGCAAGACTCCTATCTCAAGAGCCGAGCTCCCCGAATGAGCAATTCCTGTCCCTCTTAAGGGCTCACAACTCTAAGGGGGTACGCGTGACAGGGTTGTGATCGATTGAGCAAGCAGGGGGTACGTAACTGGGGGTTGCATGTACCGGTAATTAGATCAGAACAAAACAGCATAGGGATTTTCACAGTGCTTTTCTATACAATGTCTGTAATCTATAGATAACAGAACCGATTAGGACAGGGGTCGATCTTTAACTACCAGGCCTAGGGTGTGGCGCCGGGCTGTCTGCCTGTGGATTTCATTTCTGCCTTTTAGTTTTTACTTTTTCTTTCTTTGGAGGCAGAAATTGGGCATAAAACAATATGAGGGGTATTCTCCTCCCTTAGATCCACCTTTGGAGCTGAGGGGCTTGATAAGGACATTTTTAAAGAGATGGGTTCTTCCTCTGTTGCCCAGGCTGGAGTGCAGTAGTGTGATAATGTCTCACTGCAGCCTCTAACTTCTAGACTTAAGTGATTTTCCCACCTCAGACTCTCAGGTAGCTGGGACTACAGGCACGCACCACCATGCAAGACTTTAAAATTCAATCCAATACAGGGAAATGTGTACAAATGTGGTAAACAATAGGTTAAAGGTTAAGAGATTGAGGTCTACTGCATGTCATGATTTCAAATCATTAACACATGGTGAAATTGATTTTTTTAATGTGTGAGGAAATTGGATATTTTTTAAGGTAACTTGAGGGTAGTTATAAAAATTTGGAGTAACCAATGTGAGGAATGAGAAAAGATGCTGACCAATAGTACAACTACATAGTACAACTTTAATTCATGTAATGACATGTGCAGCATGGTAGTTTGCTTGATCAGTCATGAGTAAATAGGTTGAAAGGCAACACAGACAAGTTGAAACTGAACATTAGACGTATTTTGGGACAGGCACAGTGGGTCACGTCTGTAATCCTGGTACTTTGGGAGGCTGAGGTAGGTGCATTACTTGAGGCCAAGTGTTCGAGACCAGACTGGTCAACATGGTGAAACCCCGTCTCTGCTAAAAATATGTGGTGTGGTGGCACATGCCTGTAATCCCAGCTACTTGGGAGTCTGAAGCACAAGAATTGCTTGAACCCAGGAGGTGGAGGTTGCAGTGAGCTGAGATCATGCCATTGTACACCAGCCTGGGTGACAGAGTGAGACTCAAAAATAAAAACATAAAAAATAAAAATTTAAAAAGTATATTTTTAGGGGCATGGTGGTTCACACCTATAATCCCAGCATTTTGGGAGGCTGAGGCAAGAGAATTGCTTGAGCCCAGAAGTTCTAGACTAGCCTGGGTAACACAGAGATACCTCATCTGTCCAAAAAAAAAAAAAAAGCCAGAAGTTGGTGGGGCATGCTTGTAGTCCTAGCTACTTTGGAGGCTGAGGTAAGAGGATCATTTGAGCCCAGGAGGTTGAGGCAGCAATGAGCTGTGATTACACCACCGCACTCTCCCTGTCTCAAAAAAAAAAAAAAAAAAAAAAAAGTTTTTAGTGACACTAAGATCTATATTTGGAAACATTTACTCCAACAGAGCTCAGGTGTAAAAATAGACTGGTTGGATTCATTGACTATAGAAAATGTTTAAGTATAGTACAGTAAAAAGACAAAGGAGCAAAACGTTTAGCATTTTAGAAGAACTGGATTATGGGGTCAAGCAGACTGGTAAGAAAGTGGTGGAGGGACAGAGACAGAATAAGGAAAACAGCAGATGGGCAGGACTAACATGCAGCTCCCACTTAGATGGACAGAACAGCATGTGGAGACTCACATTGTGAACTTTTGCTACAAGAACCACTTAGGAACATACTAGGAAAACTGAAATAATTAACAGACCCTTTGAAAGAAGTGGCTTGCTACTGCAGAGGCTGCAAGACAGCTGAAAAACTGAGCTCTCAAAGTGTGAGAAGGGGAAAATGTCTGCCTCCAAACATAAATCCTCACTGGGGAACCTGAAAACCCAGATCATGGGGGAAAGATTTAACCTTACCTAGAATTGAAATGGATTTATGGAGCTAAGCAAAATATAAAAGTAGAGGAAGCTGTGGGAAGAGCCCTGTCAGCACTCCCAGTCCCCAGCTTGAATCCAGGAAAGCCATTCCTGGCCTTTTCTTACAGAGGTCCTTGGGGAAGGGAAGGCAGCCAGTGGAACTGGGGAGGGACCACAGGGTGAAGGAAGCTCCTAGCTGAGCTATGTAATAATATTGACTGAACACAAATTTTCCTAAACATCATCCAGGGGAGTGAATGGAAAATGCAGATACAAGCACAGAAGCTACAGCCAAAGGTGAGAGCAGGCAGGGAGGGGTAAGGTCCAAGAGCTCTGCTTGCTTTATTGGGGGGAAGCTTGTAGCCGGGGGCAAGATTTCAGCCCTGCTCACTGCCTGCCTGGATATAAACTAAATGCTGTTGTGGGGGCATGGTGGGAATAAGACTGGCCTTGCTGGCTGTGTGGGAGTTGGGTGAAGCCTGTCACTGCCGATTTCCCCCCACTTCCCTGGTGATCTGTATGATGCAACAGAGGCAGCAAGAATCCTCCTGGGAATATAACCCCATTGGCCTCAGAACCATCCCCCCAATCCCCACAGTGACAGCAGCAAGCCCTGCTCAAGCAGAGTTTGAGCTCAGACCTAACTAACCCTCCCCCCACATGATGGTTTTTCTCTACCTACCCTGGCAGCCAAAGACAAAAGACATCAACTTTTGGGACATCTATGACCGCACCCACTACCTTAATAACCCAAGTACTTCCTCTGGCCAACACAGGGCAAAATTATATCCCACATCCACTACTGCAGCTGGTGCTCTATTGAAAGCACCATTTCGTGGCTGGAGACCAACCAACTCAAGCCATTAGAGCAACTCATAACAGAACAACCCTGCTCCAAAGAAGGAGAAAACAACAGCTAATTCCACTGCCTGCAACATCCTGGCTAACCAGAGGTCCTGAGTTCTGTTCACGTGACAACTTCATTGCTAGTATAACCAACATTTGAGAAAACCAGCACACTAAACAAAACTACAACCAAGGATCTACTTCACTATTCTACCACCTCCACCAGAGCAGGTGCTGGTATCCACAGCTGGAAGACCTGAAGACAGATCACATCACAGGACTCTTTGCAGACATTCCCCAGCATCAGCCCAGAGCCCGGTAGCCCTGCTGGGTGGCTAGACCCAGAAGGATGATAAAATCACTAGAGTTTGGCTCTCAGGAAGTCTCATCACTAGGGGAAGGGATAGAGTGCCACATCAAAGAGTCACCCCATGGCACAAAAGTATCTAAACAACAGCCCTTGAATTCTAGATCTTTCCAATGAAACAGTCTACCCAAATGAGAAGAAACAAGAAAAGTAATTCTGGTAATATAACAAAACAAGTTTCTATAATACCCCCAAAAATCACACTAGCTCTTCAACAATGGATCCAAACCAAGAAGAAATCTGCAAATTGCCAGAAAAAGAATTTAGAAGATTGATTATTAAGCTACTCAAGGAGGCATCAGAAGAAGGTGAAGTCAACTTAATGTAAAAAACTATATAAGATATAGATGAAAAAAGTCTCCAGTGAAATAGATATCAAAGAAAAGACAGTCAGAACTTCTGAAAATGAAAGATACACTTAGAGAAATGCAAAATACACTGGAAAGTTTCAAAAATAGAATCAAATGAGTAGAAGAAAGAACTTCAGAGTTTGAAAATGAGGCTTTTGAATTAACCCAATTTGACAAAGACAAAGAAAAAAAGAATGTAAAATGAAATCCAAGAAATCTGGGATTATGTTAAATGACCAAACATAAGAATAATTGGTGTTCCTCAGGAAGAAGAGAAATCTGAAAGCTTGGAAAACTTATTTGAGGGAATAATTGAGAAAAAATCCCTGGTCTTGCTAGAGATCTAGACATCCAAATATAAGACATTCAAAGAAAGTCCAGAAAATTCATTGCAAAAAGATCATCACCTAGGCATGTAGTCATCAGTTACTTAAGTCAAGATGAATAGAATAATCTTAAGAGCTGTGAGACAAAAGCATCAGGTAATCTATAAAGAAAAACCCATCTGATTAACAGCAGATTACTCAGCAGAAACCCTACAAGACAGAAGGCATTGGGGTCCTATCTTTAGCCTCCTTATACAAAATAATTATCAGCCAAGAATTTTGTATCCAGTGAAACTATGCTTCATAAATGAAGGAGAGATAAAGTCTTTTTCAGACAAACAAATAGTGAGAGAATTCACCACTACCAAGGCACCACTACCAGAAATGCTAAAGGAAATTCTAAATATTGACACAAAACCTCGAAATACCCCAAGATAGAACCTCCTTAAAGCATAATTTTTCACAGGGCCTATAAAACAGTAACACAACAACAACAACAACAAAAAACCCAAGGTATTCAGGCAACAATTAGCATGATGAATGAAACTGTACCTCACATCTCAATACGAATGTTGAATGTAAATGCTCCACTTAAAACATACAGAATGGCAGAATGGATAGAAGTCCACCAACCAAGTATCTGCTGTCTTCAAGAGACTTGCCTACCTTATAAGGGCTCACATAAACTTAAGGTAAAGAGGTAGAAAAAGATATTACATGCAAATGGAAACAAAAGTGAGCAGAAGTAGGTATTCTTATATCAGACAAAACAGACTTTAAAGCAACAGTAGTTAAAAAAGACAAAGAGTTGGACTCGGGAAGGGGAACATCACACACCAGGGCCTATCACGGGGAGGGGGGAGGGGGGAGGGATTGCACTGGGAGTTATACCTGATGTAAATGACGAGTTGATGGGTGCTGACGAGTTGATGGGTGCAGCACACCAACATGGCACAAGTATACATATGTAACAAACCTGCACGTTATGCACATGTACCCTAGAACTTAAATTTAAAAAAAAAAAAAAAGACAAAGAGGGACATTATATAATGATGAAAGGATCAGTCCAACAGGAAAATACCTCAGTCCTAAATATATATGCACCTAACACTGGCGCTCCCAAATGTATAAAACAATTTCTACTAGACCTAAGAAATGAGATAGATGACAACACAATAATAGTGAGGGACTTCAATACTCCACTGACAGCACTAGACAGGTCATCAAGAGAGAAAGACAACAAAGAAACAATGGACTTAAACTATACCCTAGAACAAATGTACTTAGATATTTATAGAACATTCTACCCAACAACTGTAGAGTATGCATTCTTTTCATCAGCACATGGACTGTTCTGCAAGACAGACCATCTGATAGGTCACAAAACAAGCCTCAATAAATTTAAGAGAATTGAAATTATATCAAGTATTCTCTCAGACCACAGTGGAATAAAATTGGAAATTAACTCCAAAAGGAATCCTCAAAACTATACAAGCACATGGAAGTTAAATAATCTGCTCCTAATGATATTTGAGTCAACAATGAAATCAAGATGGAAATTAAAAAGTTATTTGAACTGAACAATAATAGTGACACAACCTATCAAACCTCTGGGATACAGCAAAAGTTGTGTTAAGAGGAAAGTTCATAGCATTAAATGCCTACGTCAAAAAGTCTGAAAGAGTGCAAACAGACAATCTAAGGTCACACCTCAAGGAACTAGAGAAACAAGAACAAACCAAACTCAAACCCAGCAGAAGAAAAGAAATAACAAAGATCAGAGGAGAACTATTAATAAATGAAATTGAAAGAAATAAAGACAATACAAAAGTTAAAACAAAAAGCTGGTTTTTTGAAAACAAACAAAATTGATGGACCATTAATTAGCAAGAGTAACCAGTAAAAAAATGAGAGAAGATCCAAATAAGCTCAATTAGAAATGAAATGGGAGATATTACAACACCACAGAAATACAAATGATCTTTCAGGCTTCTATGAACACCTTTATGTGCAAAAACTAGAAAACCTAGAGAAGATGGATAAATTGCTGGAAATAGACAATCTTCCTAGAATAAGGAAGAACTAGAAACTCTGAACAGACCAAAAACATGCAGTGAGATTGAAACAGTAATAAAAAAATATTGTCAACAAAAAAATTCCAGGACCACATGGATTCACAGCTGAATTCTATTAGACATTCAAGAAAGAATTGATACTAATATTGCTGAAACTATTCCAAAAGATAGAGAAAGAGGGAATCCTCCCTAAAATCTTATGATCATCTCAATAGATGCAGAAAAAAAACATGTGATGGAATACAGCATCCCTTTATGATTAAAACCCTCAGCAAAATGGGAATAGAAAGGACATATTTTAAGGGAATAAAAACCATCTATTATAAACCCACAGCCAACATTATATTGAGCAGGAAAAAGTTGAAAACATTTCCTCTGAGAACAGGAACAAGACAAAGATGCTCACTTTCACCACTTCTATTTAACCCAGTACAGGATGTTCTAGCCAGAGCCAGACAAGAGAAAGAAATAAAGAGCGTACAAATCGTATAGAGGAAGTCAAACTGTTGCTATTCACTGAAAATATGATTGTACATCTAGAAAACTCTAAAGACTCATCCAAAAAGCTCCCAAATTTGATAAATGAATTCAGTCAAGTTTCAGGATCTAAAATCAATGTGCACTAATCAGTAGCATTGCTAAACACCAACAGCGACCAAGCCAAGAATCAAATCAAGAACTCACCCCTTTTTACAACAGCTGAAAAATCAAAAACAAAAACAAAAAGCCTTAGGAATATACCTAACCAAAGAGGTGAAATTGAAAGAGTTTTACCTGTAGATCTCTATAAGGAAAAATACAAAACACTGCTGAAAGATGTCATAGACAACACAAACAAATGGAAACACATCCCATGCTCATGGATGGGTAGAATGAATATTGTAAAAATGACTATACTGCCAAAAGCAATCTATAAATTCAATGAAATTCCAATCAAAATATCATTATCATTCTTCATTCTTCACAGCACTAGAAAAACCAATTCTAAAATTCATATGGAACCAAAATAAATAAATAAATAACCCACATAGTCAAAGCAAGACTAAGCAAAAAGAACAAATCTGGAGGCATCACATTGACTTTAAGCTATAGTATAAAGATATAGTTACCAAAACAGCATGATACTGGTATAAAAATAGGCATGCAGACCAATGGAACAGAATAGAAAACCCAGAAATAAAGCCAAACACTTACAGCCAGCTGATCTTCAATGAAGCAAACAAAAACATAAAGTGAGGGAAGGACACCCTATTCAACAAATGGTGGTGATAATTGGCAAGCCACATGTAGAAAAAATGAAACTGGATCCTCATCTCTCACCTTATACAAAAATCAAGTCAGTATGGATTAAAGACTTACATCTAACACCTGAAACCATAAAAATTCTAGAATAACATCAGACAAACTCTTCTAGACATTAGCTTAGGCAAAGACTTCATGACCAAGAACCAAAAAGCAAATGCAACAAAGACAAAGATAAATAGATGGGACTTAATGAAACTAAAAAGCTTCTGCCTAGTAAAAGAAATAATCAGCAGAGTAAACAGACAACCCACAGAGTTGGGAGAAAATATTCACAAACTATGTGTCTGACAAAGGATTAATATCCAGAATCTACAAAGAACTCTAACAAATCAGCAAGAAAAAGCAAATAATGCCATCAAAAAGTGGGGTAAGGCCATTAGTAGACAATTCTCAAAAGAAGATATACAAATGGCCAGAAAACATACGAAAAAAGTGCTCAACATCACCAATTATCAGGGAAAGGAAAATCAAAACCACAATGTGGTACCACCTTACTCCTGCAAGAATGGCCATAATTTAAAACCAAAACAAACAAAAAAAAGATGTTGGCGTGGATGTGGTGAAAAGGGAGTACTTTGACACTGCTGGTGGGAATGTAAACTAGTACAATCACTATGGAAAACAGTATGGAGATTCCTTAAAGAACTAAAAGCAGGTCTACCATTTGATCCAGCAATCCCACTACTGAGTATCTACCCAGAGGAAAAGTCATTATATGAAAAAGACACTTGCACATGCATGCTTATAGCAACACAATTCACAATTGCAAAAACGTGAAACCAACATAAATCCCAACAACCAACAAGTGGATTAAAAATATGTGGTATATATGTACCATGGAATACTACTCAGCCATAAAAAGGAATGAAATAATGGCGTTCACAGCAACCTGGATGGAGTGGAGACCATTATTCTAAGTGAAGTAACTTAGGAATAACAAACCAAACATCTTATGTTCACATTTATAAGTGGGAGCTAAACTATGAAGACACAAAGGCATAAGAATGATATAGTGGACTCTGGGGACTTGGGGGGAAGGGTGGGAGGGACCAAGGGATAAAAAACTACACATTAAGTGCAGTGTACACTGCTTGGGTGATGGGTGCACCGAAATCTCAGAAATCACCACTAAAGAACTTATACATGTAACCAAACACCACCTGTTCCCCAAAACTATTGAAATAGCAACAACAATAATAGTAATAATAATAAAATGTAAGTGGTGGAGGAATTTTGGGGAGTGTTTAAGTTAAATAACAAGGTGTGAGAGCAAGAACTGAGGAAGATGGAAAAAGAGATTGTAGACAGAGATAGGAAAAAAAGAGTTTAGACATGGTTCAATCTCAAAAATGGTCCAAGAAGTGACCATGACATTAGGTTGACAGCAAATGAAAATGATGGTCAAAATGCAGAATAAGGATCTTGGAATTTTCAGGATCGGGAAAATATGTGGCTTGTATGTTAGCATCACCCCCTCATCACACATGACAGATATTATCATCCCATCCATCATGGTTCTGATGGCTTTGTAATACAGCTTTATAATCCTTCTCAAACAGCAATTCATTTAGCCACTACTAACTGGTGTCTAGTCATCCCAGAGCTTGGTTATTTCAGGCAAAAAGTAATAAACAGTAATTATTAATCTATGTTGCTGTTTGTATGAAGTGTAATATAATGGAAAGTGCCTGGACTAGGCATCTGAAGGTTTGGGTTCTTTCTGAGTCTATTCCCAGTTATGTGACTTTAAGTAGGTGACTTAATTGATCTGCACACTTGTAAATTGAAGATAATTATACCCGATTTCCAGCCTCACTGGGAAGTTGTAAATAGACTGCTCTGATTAGCAGGGTGTGGTGGCAGATGGTTGTAGTCCACACTACTTGGTAGGCTAAGGCAGGAGGATCCCTTGAACCCAGGAGTTAGAAGGGCAGTGAGTAAGATCAGGCCACGGCACTCCAGCCTGGGTGACAGAGTGAGATCTTGTCTCTGAAAAGTAAAAATAAAAAATAAAACCCTGCTTTTAGAAAAAGTTGAAGATGCTATACAAAATTTGTTATTAGCATCATTAGCCATGTAGAAAGCTACAAGTCATGGCATAAAATGGACAAAATATGAAACTAATTGAAGAAGGCTATATAGACTAAAATTATAGGGTTAGATTTGTTTTTTAAACAGTCAATTCCTGGATATTTTTTAGTTTAAACTAGAGCATTCATTTCAAGTGACTTTAACAGCTACTAAACGAAAAAAAGAAAAGCTCAGTTAAAGAACTGTTTAAAAGAAGGTTTAAGGTTAGAAGAATTATACAATATTGCCCCATTGTGCAGAACTGGATCACTCTGGTTTTTCTTGCTTATTTTTCCTATGAGTTTCCTCTCTGCCAAAGACCCAGAAAGTCCCATCCCATTGCTCGTGTGCCCATGATCAGGTGTGAATTAGACCTGTTGAATTGTATGGTTTTGCCATTCCCATGTCGACCTGCCCTCCCCTCTATTATGTTTTCCCAAGAGAAAATAAAATGTTATTATTCATGTTGCTCCTGCCATCACTCACAAATAGGTGGAACATCTCTCCTGGAAGCTGTGAAAGCATTCAAACGCCATGCTGATGTTTCTCCCTGTGGTCAAAACAGAAACTTGTTTGTTTTCTCTCCAATGTATTTGGAAAGGATGTTGTAACTGCAATGCTGTTTGAATTATTATAGCTAACCTTTTCCAGTGTACATGTCCAGAGGCATAATTGTATTCTCAAAACGAACTCCATCAACAACAGCTACAGAAAGATGCATCGGCTTGTTTATTCTTAAAATTAATGCTGCTTTCAATCTCTTTCCCTCTCTCAAAAAGGTGCTAAGTAAGCAAGACTTAGTTGAATGGCACGTGTGTTATTTACAAAAAAAACGATAACTAAAAAGTAGAGAGATAAGAACTGACCAGAGCACCTGCTTCTCATTCCCCTTCTATTTTCATATGCATTATTTGGATAATGTGTTTAATCAGGTAGAAGGGGCCCCAATTTTTCACTGTACTAGCTATCTCTTATGACCTCCCAGATAACATTTAGTGGCATCAAGCTCTAGTACCCACTTTTGCTCCTGAAGGATCCTTATTCTTACAAATTGTACATTATTATACTTTTATGAGGGGGCGATTTTATGTTGTAAACAGTACAAGCCCAGCACCTGTGGCTCAGCAGTCCACAGAGAGGGTACAGCCAGCCTAGTGGACAAAAGGGTCAGGGAAACCAGTTCTTCACCCTGACATGCACACACCTGGCTGTTGCAGGACAGGTGCCTGTCATGTTGGGAGGCTGAGTATCGGGGTGGTAAAAGCACTGGTTTGCGAGCAAGGCAGGTGTAGTTTGTACCTCACCTCTGCTGCTAATAAGCATGAACACATTATCTTCTCTGTTTTTCAGCTTCTTGAGCTGTAAAAGAGGGATAAAATTCCAGCCTCATGGGAGTGTGGAGTGTTACAGCCACTTTGGAAGCCAAACTGGCAGCATCTACTGAAACTAGAAATATGTGTATCCTGGTCGGGGGCAGTGGCTCACACCTGTAATCCTAGCAACTTTGGGAAGCCAAGGCGGGCAGATTACTTGAAGTCAGGAGTTCAAAACAAGCTTGGCCATCATGGTGAAACCCCGTCTCTACTAAAAACACAAAAAATTAGCTGGGCATAGCGGTGTGTGCTTGTAATCCCAGTTACTTGGGAGGCTGAGGCAGGACAATCGCTTGAACCCGGGAGGCGAAGGTTACAGTGAGCCGAGATTGTGCCACTGCACTCCAGCCTGGGTGACAGAGCAAGACTCCATCTCAAATAGAAAAAAAAAAAAAAAAAAAAAGAAAGAAAAGAAATACATGTGTCCTTCAAACTAGAAATCTCACTTCTGGAATCTATCCCATGGTAATAAAAGCAGCAGTGCACAGTGCACAGAGGTGTGTGTACATGGATGTTCATACAGCATGATTTCTAGTGCCTACAAAGCTATCAGAGAAACAGATGAGTGGATTGGCGCATCTACACCATGGGACACTGAATATTGTTCAGTTCTCTGAACGAATGAGTTAGAATTCTTCATGGAGATATTTTATGAGGTATGGTTGAACATGAAAAATGAAATGCAGAAAGAGGTGAATAATGCGTGTCGCTTTTGTGCATTTAAAAAGTCCCTCTCTATATAAATATAAATATGTATGTGTGCCTACAGATTTCTGTGCATGTGTGTTTATGATCTATGAGTATGGAAAGATAACATGGAAATATGCATGCCATGGATTACCCTGAGGGAGGAGAGATCTATGCGGTAATGAAAAACAGATAAGGGAATTAAGGAGAAAGGAGAAAGAAAGAAAAGGCCACATTAAAAGTGCTTATAATCTGTTCTGGGCTGAATGGTGTCCTCCCAAAGTCCAAATGTTGAAGTCTTAACCCCCGAAGGGCTTCAGAATGTTATTGTATTTGGAGATAGGGCTGTTGGTGTGGCTTCAGAATGTTATTGTATTTGGAGATAGGGCTGTTGGTGTGGGCCCTAATCCAATATGACTAGTGTCTTTGTAAAAAGAGAAAATTAATATACAGATATACACAGAAGAAAGACCATGTGAAGACACCACTGGAAGAAGACAGCCATCTGCAAGCCAAGGAGAGAGAACTCAAAAGGAATCAACCCTGCCGACCTCTTGAACTTGGGCTCCCAGCCTCCAGAACTGTGAGGAAAGGAATTTCTGTTGTTTAAATGACCCAGTCTGTGGTACTTTGTTATGGCAGTCCTAGCACACTGATATGTGATCACACCTATGCATTTATATATAATGATGTTTATGTGCAGGTATGTATATAATTAAACATATGAAAATATTTGTTTCACATATGAAGTAAATAACACTCAATACCAACTATTGTTATGATTACTGTCATTTTTATCATCATCACCTAGCACTGCTCAACTAGTGTTTATAATTATCATTATTTTATTCAGAAATTCTTAATTTTGATTATTGCAAGAGTTTATAGAGATTTTTCATTTTTGGGTTGAAATCTCTGCTTTAATTTTGTATTGTTATTTCTAGCTTTATTGAAATGTTATCAGATAATGCTGTTCTTATTTTTTCTGCTTTATGGAATTTATTGTGGTTTACTTGTAAACTAACATCAGTTTTACTATATGTACTTGAGAAAGTGTATTTTCAATGATTAGAGTCTAAAATTTAATAAACATCTATATTTTCTACATTAATGTGTTTTAGGTTACCCTTACTTACGTTTTGTCCACTTAATGCTGTGTGCATTTTGGTATACATTTTTGTGAGATGTTGACCCTAGGTAGCCTGTCGTTTTAAAATTCTTCTTTTTTGGTATTTAGGAAAAAGTTTTTATTTTTTTTTTCCAGTATTTGCCTGTATGTTAATGTCTTTTATAATGTTTTCATTTTCCCTTTTCCTTACTTAGGCTTCTATTATTTGATTTGTCATCTTTAAATGATATTGAGTCCCATTTATTACCTATATGACAATCAAAACTTATTCTACTTTCTTTTTTCTTTCACTTTTTTTTTTTTTTTTTTTCTACCAGGCAGGTCCACCTGAAAATATATGTTGCACAAATCCTTCAAGAGCATCTGAGAAGTACATCACATAGTCAGCCCAAGTATTGGTCCAGCTCTTTGAATGCACTAGATCTCCATTCCTGGATTGAACACAGTAGTCATGAGGAGACTTTTTCTCTGGTACCTGAAGATAAGTTCAGGGGTTTAGTGGGCTGGAGAAGGAAGACACATTTTCAGTATCTAAGAACGTCTAAAATCACTGGGCCACTGAAACGCTGCAATGGGGGCTCTTCTTTGAAAGGAATAAGGGAGAATTTTCCAAACTCTGCCATAGGGTGGGTCACCTACACGTGAGTATGTTCATTTCTGCTTTGTCCCAGCATTCACCTGCTTCAGCTGCCAATATACTTTCCTACACTTTTGCCCTAATAGAAAGTTGGTGTCTTTTGTTTCTTTTTTAAAATTTTACTTTAATTTCTGGGATACATGTGCAGAACGTGCAGGTTTGTTACATAGGTATACATGTGCCATGGTGGTTTCCTGCACCTACCAACCCGTCATCTAGATTTTAAGCACCACATGCATTAGGTATTTGTCCTAATGCTCTCCCTCCCCTTGCCTCCCACCTTCCAACAGGCCCTGGTGTGTGACATTCCCCTCCCTGCGTCCATGTGTTCTCCTTGTTCAATGCTCACTTATGAGTGAGAATGTGTGGTGTTTGGTTTTCTGTTTCTGTGTTAGTTTGCTGAGAATGATGGCTTCCAGGTTCATCCATGTCCCTGCAAAGGACATGATCTCCTTCCTTTTTTTTTTTTTTTTTTTTTTTTTTTTTGAGACGGAGTCTCGCGCTGTGTCACCCAGGCTGGAGTGCAGTGGCGCGATCTCGGCTCACTGCAAGCTCCGCCTCCCAGGTTCAGGCCATTCTCCTGCCTCAGCCTCCGAGTAGCTGGGACTACAGGCGCCCGCCACCACGCCCGGCTAGTTTTTTGTATTTTTAGTAGAGACGGGGTTTCACCATGTTAGCCAGGATGGTCTCGATCTCCTGACCTCGTGATCCGCCCGCCTCGGCCTCCCAAAGTGCTGGGATTACAGGCTTGAGCCACCGCGCCCGGCCGATCTCCTTCCTTTTTATGGCTGCATAGTATTCTATGTCATATACGTGTCACATTTTCTTCATCCAGTCTATCACTGATGGGCATTTGGGTTGGTTCCAAGTCTTTGCTCTTGTAAATAGTGCTGCAATAAACTATGTCTACATGTGTCTTTATAGTAGAATGATTTATAATCCTTTGGGTATATACCCAGCAATGGTATATACCCAGCAATGGTATATACCCATGGATTGCTGGGTCAAATAGTTTTCTGGTTCTAGATCCTTGAGGAATCACCACACTGTCTTCCACGATGGTTGAACTAATTCACACTACCACCAACAGTGTATAAGTATTCTTATTTCTCCACAGCCTTGCCAGCATCTGTTGTTTTCTGACTTTTTAATAATCACCATTCTAACTGGTATCTCATTGTGGTTTTGATTTGCATTTTTCTAATGACCAGTGATGAACTTTTTTTCATATGTTTGTTGGCTGCATAAATGTCTTTTTTTGAGAAGTGTCTGCTCATATCCTTCACCCACTTTTTGATGGGGTCGTTTGTTGTTTTCTTGTAAATTTGTTTAAGTTCCTTATAGATTCTGGATATTAGACTTTTGTCAGATGGGTAGCTTGCAAAAATTTTCTCCCATTTTGTAGGTTGCCTGTTCACTCTGATGATAGTTTCTTTTGCTGTGCAGAAGCCCTTTAGTTTGATTAGATTCCATTGGTCAATTTTGGCTTTTGTTGCAATTGCTTTTGGTGTTTTAGTCATGAAGACTTTGCCCGTGCCTATGTCCTGAATGGTCCTTTCTTTCACTTTAGTTGTATTGTTTCAACTCTATCAAAACATGCAACATTTACAAGCTATTTTCCCCCCATTACCACCACATTTTTTGTCTTAGATATATGTCTTCAGTATATGAGTATGGAAAGATAACATGGAAATATGGGGTCTATTGAGTATATATATATACTCAAAATTTTGACAGCATTTTCCCAATCATCTCTTGGTCATACTCTAGCCAATTTTTCAAGAACATATGAATACAATATTCCTTCAGTATGTAAATGTTTAAATTTATTCTTCAATAACTTTGATTCTAGAAGTTTGTCTGATTAAAATATCTTGGCTGACTTTATCTTTGAGCCTTGAGAAAATGTTGTTCCAATTTTTAAAATTGTGCATGTTGCTATTGAGAAGTGTGATACATACCATTTTTTTTCTGTCTTTTGCAAATGACTTTGCTATTTTACTGCAAGATCCATGGTATTTCTTCTTTATTTTTATGATCTAACGATTTTCTAGGTTATAGCTTGGAATTGACAATTCTCAGCATACGGTGGGCCTTTTCCATATGTATTCTAGAATTGTTTTCCTCTGGAGTGTTTTCTTGGATGATGTTTTAAAATATCAGTTATATCGCATTGTTTTTTCTTCTTCATGGATTCCAATTATGTTTATTTCAAGAATATTTGTACTGTCTCTTGGATCCTTTGTTTCACTTTCTCATAACTGTTTTCATTCATGTCCTCAGAGTTCCTTGTTTTTAATCAAGTTCATTTCCCCTTGGGGAGTTTGAAATTTAGTCTGATATATATACTTCTTTTTTTTTTTTTTTTCTTTTGAGACAGAGTCTCACTCTGCCACCCAGGCTGGAGTGCAGTGGCACAATCTTGGCTCACTGCAGCCTCTGCCTCCTGGTCCCAAGTGATTCTTGTGCCTCAGCCTCCTGAGTAGCTGAGATTACAGGCATGCACTGCTGTGCATAGCTAATTTTTTTTTTTTTTTTTTTTTTTTTTTTTTAGTAGAAATGGGGTTTTACCATGTTTGCCAGGCTGCTGGTCTCAAACTCCTGACCTATTATAGACATGAGCCACCATGCCCAGCCTAAATTCAAGTTATTTTCTGAGTTTGATTATTTCACATTCCTATTTTTTGCTTATCCTAGTCTACGTTTCTTATTGGAGGTGTTCTCATATTTGCAAATACTTATTCATGGCATATTATGTTGCAGTGTTGTTTTACATTTTTATTCTGCTGTTTCTTTTTTTAGATCATGGTCATCAGGTAAAAACAGTTCCCATTTTCTTTCTTCCTGTTATAATTGCATTATATGGATGTTGCCTATCTTGTCTTTAAATGTCTGGATTTAACTGGATCATCAATTAAAAAAAAATAGCAAAGGGTTTGGATGGCTCATAGGTTTCTTAGTTTAAGAGTGCCCTCAGCTGGGCACGGTGGCTCACATCTGTAATCCCAGGACTTTGGGAGGTGTACCACTTGAGATTAGGAGTTCGAGATCAGCCTGGCCAACATGGCAAAACCCCTCCTCTACTAAAAATACAAAAATTAGCCGGGCATGGTGGCGTGTGCCTATAGTCCTAGCTACATGGGAGGCTGAGGCAGAAGAATCCCTTGAACCCAGGAGGTGGAGGTTGTGGTGAGCCCAGATAGCACCACTGCACTCCAGACTGGGCAACAGAGCGAGACTCCATCTCAAAAACAAACCAAAAAAATGAGCACCCTCTTCTATCAGGACAGTGAGGTGTGTTTTCTTTAATATGTGGCATTTTGTGGGGAGTAGAAGGGTCGAGGTACATTTAGATTCTGTTGTACTCATTTGTTCTATAAGTCTCAAATTCTGACAGTTGGGTTTTTTTTTCCCCACCCCTTCTAAGACACTTTTCTGTTCTCACTTGCCTACTTTTTCCCCAGAAAGGGTACTTTATCAAGACTTCTAAACCATGCATTTCAAGACTTTAGATTCTTCCATAGCTACAGTTCTGTGCCACCAGGTCAGAGGTGACCAGAGAGCGATCTCACTAGTTATTTGCCAGTATTAGAATATGCAGCACTCTCCAGATTAGGGGGCATTGACATCTCTATCATATAGATTATTTTTCATTATTGAATATGGTGTGTCTCTATATTAATGTAGGTCTTAGATAATTATCTCAATAAAGTTTTCTAGATTTTAGTGTAGAGCCCTTACATGTTTTACAAGATTTATTCTGATGATTATGTCTTTTCAAAGCAGCAAATAATAAGTTTTTATTTATACAATCCAACAACACAAATTATATAGAATATTTAGCCTCTTAATGTAATTACTGGTATATTGGGATTTAAATCTACCATCTTTACTATTATGTTTTATCACATTTTTCTTTATTAATAAAAAGTAAATAATTTTATTGTGTCATTACTTATTTTGAGACCAAATATTTGAAATTTATTCATTGAGGGTTTTTTTATTTACTGCAAATTATAATTAGTTTGCGTTAAAAATATAAATATAATCTTTAACATCAATGAATCTCAATAAAATAATATATTTTTTGTTTGTTTTGTCATTGTATTTGGAAACCTTTTTCATTCACTTTAAAATAGTAGCATAATCAACACAGGTTTTGAGGGAGCAAGTGAATGTCACAAACTATAGAAAAAATTTGCTGCATGCTAGGCAATGTGTTCTCATCTCTTTGCATCCTCTTTGAGACTTTAGTCAAGACAACTGTTTTTAGATTTTGGAATTGAAATTTTGTTTCTTTTGTGTATAACTCTGATGAAATTGATCATGAGGTAGATCAATTTCTTTACATTCTGGGAGTTGCCAAGGGTTTGAGTGGCAGGGTTCAGCCAGAAAATAGAATCTATTCTGAGCAGTTTAATGAAAAGAATGTACTATGAACATCTGATAATCAGAGTGCTAGAAGAACTGAAAAAACGAAGGAAGAAGGTAAGACATCTCAGAACACCAACTGCAGGAAGATGCTTCCATTGTCTGGGGAGGTGAGACAAAGGCAGGGGGCAGTGCCACTGGATTTGACCACCTTGCAGAAGCTGCAGCCCCCTGGTAGGAGCTGTGACCATCATGGGGTCTGTCTGACCAGAGTTGAAACCAATCAGCTTCTGCTGAGGAGACAACTCAAGGCAAAGAAAAAGTGGAATGATCTTTATTTCTTCTTTCAACCACATTGCAATCTCCTGCCAGGGTCCTCGATAGGCTGAAACTAAGTGAAAGGGAACTCCAAATACCATTAGCTAAGAGATAAGCCTTACTGGCTTTCTAGAACTTTGAGGTTCTGTAGGTGGCTATTTGTCTGTATTAATCTGTTTGGAGAAAAATGTAATCAATAGTTTAAAGATCTGGATCCTAATTTGTGTCTTTACTCTAATTAACTGTGTGACTTTATCACTTCACCTCCCCATTCCCCAGTTTCCCCTTCATTGGACTAGATGGGCTTTCTGCTGTATGATCTTAACTATTGATTTGTAGAGGAATTTACAAAATGTACAACTTGATTTTTAAAAACAATTCTGAGTCTGGCTATATGTCACAATAATTAGATAAGTTGACTAAGTGTTAATTACCAAGCTTGTTTCTCAGTCATAATTTTCAGAAAAATTCTCTACCCTGCCTTTAGGTTTCCCTACCCTTGACATATTTTCTGTCTTACCTTAGCACATTTATACTTGCCTCCCCCACATTTATGCCTCTTCATTTAATACTGTGACTGTTCTTGTCCTTTTATGATTATTTTATAGGGTATAAGCTGTAGCTGACTTTTCTGAAGCAGAGCCACTTGTTTATAAAATTAGATACCTCATTATTTGAAAACATTAATATGAGCATGTAGCTCCTTTTACCTAAAGACTCCTGAGAAACATCACAGATGATAAAATGAAGAGACATTCAGCCAGATAGGTATACTCCTTGACAGTTGGTTACCTGGATTAAGCTTAAGTACTTCTAAGATGTAGTCCCAGAAGGCTGGCAACTGCCCACATGAAATATCCCCATGATGAGAATACTGAGAGGGAGGAGCTTGTTTTATAATTTTCTCAACAGGACAGCAGATCATGCTGTACAAGGAGGTGTCCTGCATGGCTGAAGTAATCGATAGTCTGCATGAGAAGTTGGTCTGTTTCTCTGCTCTAATCGATGTCTGACCCTCGTCTCCCTCAATACCTCCGTGGGCACACACACATCATTAAAACTGGAGACCACTGGCCTGTACAGGGCAGGCTAAACAGAAGGTCGGTTGCACCTCTAGAGAAGAGGAGGTTGGAAAGCAAGTAGCCTAGCCACTTTTCTGGGTGGATACCATCCACAATGAGTGTCTCCTTGCTGAAAGGCAAAAGGGGAAGGGCAAAAGGGCTCCCTCAAACCTCTTTTATAAGGACACTAATCCCATTCATGAGGACAGAGCTAAGGGTAGGTAGTACTCAGCCCCCAGAACAGGAACTTAATTTCCCCTACCATCCCCATGACTCAGATTCAACATTATCTTTTTTTTTTTTTTTTTTTGGTATATGTATTTCGTCCATCTACCTCCCATGTTTGTTTGTTTGTTCCTGTACTATTTTACAGCAAATACCATAGTCATATAATTTACCTGTAAATATTTATGTATTGCTAGAAGATAAAAACTATTTCATTTTTTGAGACAAGGTCTTGCTCTGTTACGCAGGCTGAAGTGCAGTGGTAGGATCCTAGCTCATCTGCAATCTCAGACTCCTGAGCTCAGGGCATCCTTCCGCCTCAGCCTTCTCAGTAGCTAGGAGTACAGGTGCAAGCCACTATACCTGGCTAATTTTTAAACAATTTTTTGTAGCTAGTAGATCTCACTTTGTTGCCCAGCCTGATCTCAAACGCCTGAGCTCAAGCAATCCAACCGCGTTGGCCTCCCAAAATGCTAGGATTATAGGCATTGGTCACTGTTCCCAGAAAGAACTATTTTTAAATGTAACCGAAAGGCCCACTATCATACTTTAAAAATTCATAATATTTTGTTAATATTATCTAATGCCAAGTCTATATTTAATTTTCCAGTATTGTCTGAAATATTTCTTTTCAAAATCAGTTTAGTCAAATCAGGATCCAAATAGAATCCTCATATTACATTTAGTTGACATATCAAAAATTTTAACCAAAATCTTGAATTTCATCTCAGATTTTAGTTTGTTATTTAGAGCATAACACAGTTCCTTTGAACCTGATTTTCCAATGTACTATCTTATTGTTTGCATGACTTAAACATTTATCATAGTGTGTCTTTATCCAAGTTATTGATTAAAAAAATTAAAGGTAAATGATTAAGTATGGATACCAAAAAGGCTGATTCTAATAAATTGTCCAGTCACAATACATCTACCCAACTGCATGATTACCTAGCCTTCATCTTGGCTACTAAGATAGTATGAGAATTCTTGTCAAATTTATTACCAAAATCAAGTGGCCATTTGTCTCATATTTACAATTTTTATACCTGAACTTTTAGCAGAAAGAATTATAAACATGTCCTAAGAACCATGATGGGTTCCAGTGAGTCTCACTTTCTTTTCTGGGGATTTGTTTAACCATCTGTTTAGATATGAATCACATGGATCAATATAACACATTAGAAACTCAGAAATAGACCTATACTGGAAATTAACATGTTGTATAGTTTCCCTTTTCCTTTGGAATAAATGTATAACTAGCAAATAATGCTTTTTATTAAATGCCCCTGCTGCCTTTAAATAAAATATGCTTTTGGTTTGTCTCCTACAGTTCCCTCATCCCTAATATCTAGCCACATTGATGCATCCGAGTGATCTTTTTGTAACCTAAATCTCTTTACAAGCTGCTTTCTCTGTGTACACCCTAGTTCTATTTCCTTCACCTTCTGACCCAGCAACCTCCCACCTTGCCAAATCCTTCTCATCCTTCAAGATGCTATGTCTTCCTTTCAGCATTCTTTCATGGGTAGCATAGTGGCTTATTTACATTTCTATCTCCCTAAGTAAATGGGAATTTCCCTAGACAGACATTCATTGTTACATCCCTGCTATTAAAATAAATTAATGAGAATTAATGAGCAAACGAGTGTCTCCTAAAATCAAGAAAGAATTGATAACAAACTTGGTAGTGTAAAATTTCTGAAATTGAACTGACTGTAGAATACATGATCTTTTGAATATCAGCTTTATAAATGGTCACCACTGATCTTTTGGAAATTCTTGTTCCACATATTTTTGTCACATACGTTTTCAAATAAAAATTCTACAGTCACATCTGCGATTGCTATCACTATCCCATCTAGTTCTCTGAGCATTAAACCAACTTTTCAGCAAATACGGGTTCATTTTGTATTCAATCACATTTATTTCAACCTTTCCAGCTTAAATCTCTTTTTTTTTTTTAATGGAGAAAATAGAAGCACGACAGAAAGGGAATAGTGCTGCTTTTCCTGACCATCTGCTAACATAACACTATCTGCTCCAAACTTTGGCCTATCACTTCTTCCTTGCTCGGAACACACATGAAGAATGACAAAACACCACAAAAAGATTGTCTGATAATAAACAACACTGTTTATTGTCTTGATACATTTTTCAAACCTCAATTTATTTTTAAAATTTTTATTCTCACAGATGTCTCCCGTTTATTCTTGATAATGATATTCTATATCATTTGTATCTATCTTTTAAAATTCAAACTTATCAGATGGTTCCCTGTAGAAAAATGGTTTTCTTATAAAATTTGATACTTTATAATTATTTAAAATTATTTGGTTTTGCATAATCAAAATTTTATTTTACGATCTTTAAAAAATATCCATCTTTAGAAATTTGTACCTTTCCAATTTGTTCGTGCCTCCCTATGCCTCACACACAGGATTGGCCATGTGACTTGCTTTGGCCAATGGAACAATAGCAAATTTGACTAGAACACATGTTTGAAATATGCTTTCACATTGGAGATTGACTTTCTGCAACTTTGTGACCACTATGAGAACGAGTTCAGTCTAGTCTACTGAAAGATGAAAAACTATATGGAGAGTGACAACAATCATTCCAGCCATCTATGCTGAGGTCATCATAAACCAAGCCAGTCCCAGACATCTCCAGCTAATGTACTGACAGACACATGAGTGAGACCAGCAGAGACTGGCAGAACTAATCTGCTGAGGCCAACCTAAATTGCCAACTCACAGAACCATGAGCTAAATAATTTTTTTATTGTGTTGAGCCACAAAATTGTGGGTGGTTTGTTACACAACACAAGATGGCTGATACATGTCTCCATCTCTCTAAAAATTTGAAAGGCTCTGTCTTCAAATCACAGGTACCTTTAACTTAGTTCAGTGTTGCCAAACTTTTATATTATGAATGATAAGGCAGCGCAGTTACCATTTCCTAAAGTTCCGCCCCCAGGAGAATCTTTTTTATTGGTTAGAACTTCTGAAACAAAGGAGTATGTTTTGATCTTCAGGATGAAGTTTAGGAAAGCACAGCATTTAGTGGTAACAAATTAGGGAATAATTAAAATACCACTCTCCCTGCTTTTTTTGTTGTTATATTTAGTTATGATTTCCTAAGAGTGAAGAGTCATCAAGAATTTGACAGAAAAATGAATCACCTATAATTTAATAGGAGGAAATATTTATTATAAAATGAGATTCCTCCCTCCTTGAGTTCCCTAAAGCACAAAGACTCTGGGCTATCCCTCCTCTTGGCTTGAGTCTGAACCCTAAAACCTGGCAAATACATCTATGTAGATAACTTGACATGTCTTCAAGTGCAAATAGACTGCTTAAGTCATAATTTTTGATGCCAATGAAAGACAGTAAATTAGCATGTTTAACTGTGTGGGCTCTGGAATCAGGTGAACCAGGTTGGAACTTGGGCTCTATCACTATCTACATGTGGACCTTGAACAAGTTTCATACCTTTGCTAAGTTTCAGTGACTTCACAAGTCCAAAAAAAATTTAGTATTACCTCATGGCATTGTTTGAAGATTACATGAATTAGCACATCAAAATGTTTCAAATATTGAGAGACACACAGAAATGCTCAATAAATGATAATGCATATGTTTTCATTGGGTATTATCTATTACACCTAAACATATCGCTATGTGCTACTTCTATGCATAAAGTCTACCAAGGCATCGGTCCTCTAAAGATATGTGCTCACTACATTTAACAAAACCTATGAGAGTCATACTTTGAAAATAGAATAGAATTGTCATTGTGAAAAATATTATAGTGAGTGAATCAGATGATATTGAAGCAGGATATTTCCCTGACCACTTTTTGGGATCATGACAGGGGTGCCTCCTTTACTCAGCCCACTGCTGTCAACTCAAGGGAGAGAGTGTGTGAGTGAACAAGGCAGGAGCTGCAGTTCACGAGGGCCAGAACTGGCCAGCCATTTCAGCACTGGTGGGATCAGACTCAACTCACTCAGACCTGCTACGTTCTACTTCTCGTGGGAGGGAGCATGCAGGTGAGCGGGTGCAGCAGCTGGAGCCAGTGTTTTAGGGTGCTGGCAGGAGTGAACTTCATGCAAGCCCATGCCAGGATCCAGGCAGGGTGCCTGCGACTCCCGAAGCCCCAAAGGGCATGTTACGGTGCTCTTTTAGCTCTGCCGTCAGCAGATAGCTTAAGTGTTAACAGCTCAATGGACCTACAGCTGTCCTTTGCCAGCAAGGGTAAAGGGCCAGTGTGACAGCCTTTTGTATCCATACTCGTGGCTCCCAAGCTGTTGTCTAGTGACCAGGAAAAATGAAGTCACACGAACAAATTGAAAAATGGTAAATGTGGATTTTGTTGTCAGTGAAAGTAGCTCTCAGTGGGAAGGGGAACTGATGAGGGGATGAGGTAGGTAGGTAATTTCCCCCCAAAGTCTGGCTGTCTCTGGCTGGATTCTTCTCTGAAGTTATGCCATCAAGCTGTCCCTCTGAAATCAAGTGCTTCTCTCCAATGTTCAGCTGTAGTCTCCAATGTCCAACTGCTTCTCCTTTCTGCCAGCTGAGTCTAGGGTGTTTATAGGCACAGGATGGGGTCAGGTGGGGTGGGGTGGGGCCATGGGTGGTTTAGGAAAAGGCGACATTCGAGTGGGAAAACAGGGATATGAGTTCTCACTTTGGGCTATGGTTTCAGGTTTTTTGGCTGGAGGGTGGAGCTTCACCAGGGACCTGCCTCTGTCTGCCTAGAATTTCTACACTTCCTGTTATCAGTATCATCAAAACAACATTTTTTTCCCTATGTCTCCAGAAAACATGGCCTAGTATTCCAGAAAAACAAAGAAATGAAGTTACCAGATCCTTTGACATCTGAAGGAAGCCTCTCAGATTACATGGAACTTCGATTTGTTTCTAATGGCTTCTCTGGTGGAATTCTACTCAAACCAGTCATTGCTCTGACAATCCTGGTGTGTGTCTCTAATGTGCCCATTGATGGTTCTGAACATCATTTGTCCCACAAACCCTTTGTTTACTCCCAATGTGGGTAGACACTGATTATTTAATCTCTCTTCAAGAGTAGTATGTCTTATTATCTTGTTTGATTCTTCTATACAGATGCTCTTTGACTCAAAATGGGGTTACATCCCAATAAACTCATTATAAGTTGAAAATATTGAGTCAAAAATGCATTTAATACACCGAAACTACTAAACATGATAGCTTAGTCCAGCCTAACTTAAAAGTGCTCAGAACACTTGCGTTAGTCTACAGTTGGGCAGAATCATCTGGCAACACAGTAAACTGTAGAGTATCAGTTGTTTACTTTGGTGATCATGTGGTTGACTGGGAGCCACAGCCCAGCAACGTGTGAGAGTATCGTATCACTTTCACACCATCGTAAAGTTGAAAAATCATGTGTCGATTTAGCATAAATTGAGAACTGTCTGTATAAAGTAAGATAGAAGCCAAATTTTAAAATAAACTCTGAATATATAAAATGTAAATTAGGCATTGCTTTTTATCCAGAGAAAATGTCAGGCTCACTCAAGTGTATGAAGTCTACTTTTTTTGTAAAAGACTCTGAGGTCACCCTGTGGATGTTGATAGCCCAAAGCTTCAGGATGGGGTCTGAAAGTGAGAGCAAAATTGGGCCCAAGGAGAAATATGCATGATCAGTGCTGTACATTGAGCAAGCTGATGAACAGCAAGAAGAGAGCAAGGGACAAGCCAGGAATAGAGAAAATGCAGCAAGGAGTTACAGTGTCCAGATTATGAATAAGACAGATGTGCTCAGAATTTATGCTTACTTTAAGCATACTAGAAACAAGTGCTTAGGTTTCAGACAGACTTGGGTGATTTTATATCTAAAAACCTCAATTTCCTTCTCTGTAAAATGGGGGTAATTGTAGTTTCTACCTTGCAGGATTGTTAGGATTTGAAATACTGCATTTGCCTGGTTTGAGCAGCTGGTCAGGAATTATTAGTTATTTTTCCCCTACATACAGAAAGCCTATTCCTCAAATGGACAGGCTAAGGATAAGAGTCTAATGTCAGCAAAGGCAGTTAGTGGAAAAACCCAGAAAGGAGCTTTAGAAACGTTGAGTAAGGACTCAGTGTTACCTGGCTATGAAAGTCAGATTCTAAACACTGAGAAGCTTCCAATGTAGTGGATTCTGATATTGCATTGAGTATGCCACAGGTCCAATAGATGGCAAAAGCCTTATACTGCCTCTTCTAAAGATAGAACAAGGAGGGCAAGTCAATATGCACCCCTTTTCATCTTAGACTCAGTGTTTTCCTAACCCTACTCCATCACACCCTGAACTGGAGAATGTTATGCGTTACCTTTATTATCAAGCCCCCACCCTATCAGGTAGCAATGGGTTTTGCTGAACTCTTAGTGGCATAAACAATAAGGGCATGTAATCATATCACCCAAAGAAGAGTAATCCAAAATAGGTGGTTTCAGATTTCATGCAAGGCCCTGAAACACCCTTGAGGATATATATACACATCGAGAGAGAGAGAGACATCCTGACTCTCTGTACATGACAGGGTTTTTGAAATATTTTTTTATTTTGGTCACCTCATGGTCACAAAGTGGCAGTTGTATCTCCAGGCATCATGAACTCACACTATTATCCATGGGAGAACAAATGTCTTTTTCTATCATGAAGCTCTGTCTTTATCTTCAAAAACAGAAGTCCCGCAGCTGACTTCCTTTTACATTTATTGGAACCCCTAGAATTTAGGGCCTAGATCAGTCATTAGTAACAAAGATTGAGACCACCAAGAACTGCTTAGACCAATCATGGTTCATCCCGTGGGACTGAGGCCTCCTCTCCCTGAGATGAAAGTCATCTCCATTTACAGCCTGTATCAGTGGAGAACCTGATAACAACCAGATGGTCCATTCAAATGAGGACAACTCCAGGAGGGTGAATTCACAAAGGGGCTCATTATGAAGATGGGGCCAGGGTTTGGGGAAACTATAAGGGATGGTATAAAAACACAAGCTGCTACCATCCGTGGGCCAATATAATGAGGTGAAAGAGAGCTTATGAGATTCAAAAAGAGAAAGATTCTTGTAGAGTCATTCACTTTTAGAGGAGCAGCGACCTTCTATCAAGGAAGAGAGCCAGGTTAAGGTGGCCTTTATAAGAGAACCTGGAGAATAAACACCCCCCTTTAGTCCTTCCATTCTCCTGCCCAGACTCCTCACTGATGAAACAACTGAAAGCCAAAGGGCTTGGGACCTATTGATGTAATCCAAACAGGACAGTCTCTGGGGGCAGAGCAGGGTGGAGAAAGATAGAGGAGAGGGGACCTCAAGGAGAAAGCGGGGGAAACACAGCACACCACCCGAACACAGAATCAGATTCTGACAGCAGGGAAGAAGTGACATGTGCACATGGCAGAAAAAGGCTGCTACATTAGGCAACCTCCCCCACAACTCCAGTCAGAAGGAGAATGGAGCAGGTCCTGTTAGTTATTCTCAGTGATATGCAACAAAGGAGAAGAGAGTACATACTAGGCTTCATATCAAGGCCTCTTTTACTACCATGTTTCCTCAGTGCTAAGATGCCATGGATTATAAAATACGCTGGCAGTTTAACAAGAACCTCTCAGGTAAAGGAAAGTTGGAAGGGAAAGCAAGGGAGGGAAGAAAGAGGCAAGGGAAGTGGAGACAGAGGAAAGGAAAGGAGACAGCACATTGCATTAATTGTAGCCATCAATGGTATTTGAATATCCCCATTTCTGAGACATTAAAATGTGAAAAAGATATGGGTCAGGGGGAACACCAGATATTTGGGCGTCAGGGACGAATACATAACATACATTTGTGATGAATACATACCATAAGTTTTTCAAAGTCTATAGCATGTGTAACAAAAAGAGTAGATCCTAATGTAAACTATGGACTTTAGTTAATAATAATGTGCCAGTCTTGGCTTATCAATTGTAATAAACATACCTCACCAAATGCAAGATTTTCTTTTTCTTTTGTCTTTTTTTTTTAAGATAGAGTCTTGTTCAGGCTGGAGTGCAGTGGCATGATCATAGCTCACTGCAACCTCAAACTCCTGGGCTCAAGTGATTCTCTTATCTCAACTTTCTGAGTAGCTGGGACTGCAGGTTTGAGCCACTTCTGAGTAACTGGGACTACAGGCAATGAGCCATTGCATTCTGTTAATTTTTTTTCCTTTTTGTAGAGACAGGTTCTTGCCATGTTGCCTAGGTCGGTCTTGAACTTCTGGTCTCGAGTGATCCTCTTGCCTCAGCCTCCCAAAATGCTAGGATTACAGTATTAATGCCACCACATCGAGTCTTCAAGATACTTACAATAGGGGAAATTGAGGGGAGGGGTATGGAGAGGGGATATATGGACACTGTTCAAAATACTTTCCGCTTTTCTATAAACCTGAAACTGCCCTTAAAATATGAGTCAATTAATTAGAAAAAAAAGCCTCAGACCAAAGGAAACATAGTCATTACACAAATCTTAAAATGTTTTTCACCCTGTCAGGATGTGGTAGGCGTGATGGGAATAATTCTAACCCAGCCAAATGGCATTTAACCAGATCATACTGTTCTGATATGCGTGGATTTCATTACATTTGTATAGCTTCATTAATGCAGTTACAAAATACACAACCTCCTGATAACACAAGGCAAAATATAAAAATAGAGGCAGATTTTTTTTCTCCTTCAAGACCTTAAATTTGCTTTACAAACACTAACAATAGAAGAAACAATATCAATGGACTACACATTGAACACCTAGTTTTCCTGAACATCAATCAGAGCCTCAGCGGGATCATAATTAGCTGCAGTGCAGGCAAACAAAAGCATGTCTGTGGGTTGGGTCCTTCAACCTGGAAAGTTTCTAATTCAGTTTGTTCTTTAGTCCACTTAGCAGTTCTCAATGTCTTTCTGTGTATAGAATTCAATTAATAGGATGGAAAAATAATTTGACTGCAAGATGTAACAAAGCAACAGCCAATTAAGAAGGCAGCCTTACACAGTGGGGGCAGTGGCACTCTAGTTTATCTGCTCTTGTGGCAGCTAGTCTCCAAAGAGAGTCCCTGCAATGAAGCAGGCCTCCCATGTCCATGTCTTGGTGTCATCACTTCCCAGTGAATCTGGGCTGACCCTGTGATTCACTTTTGGCTGTAGATGTGGTGCAAGGTGCAGCTTCCGCCTGGATCTCTTGAAATGCTCACTCTGAGGGAAGCCAGCCAACATCTAAGACCTGTCTCAAGTGCTCCTTGTAGATGCACATGACTGTAAGATAACGTGTTTACAAAATGTTGGATGAAGAGAACTGTTTTTGTTATATTGTGGTTATCTCCTGATGGTTAATGAACCACTTCAAAACTCTGTGGTTTAAAACAATGTGTTTTTCTTGGATGGGTCCATTTGTTGACTAGCCTTAGCTGGGCAGATCTTGCTTGGAGACACTTATGTGGTCACGGTCAAATGGAAGCTGAGGGTAGAGTCATCTGAAAACTCCACTGCACGAGATATCCAAGAGGGCTTCTTTGCTGGCATGCCTGGCACCTCAGCCAGGATGACTGAAAGGACTAGAGACTGACCAGGCATCTCTCTCTCCATGCTGCCTTCAGGTAGCTAGTTAGGGCTTCTTCACAGTATGGCCCTTTCAGGGGAGTAGAAGCAAGACTGAGTGTTCCAAGAGTCCCCATGGAAGCTGCAGGACTCTTTTTGACGTAGTCTCAGAAATTATGTAGTGTTAATTTTGCCTCATTCAAAAAAAACTATTTTGAATAGTGGGTACATACTAGGTATATATATTTATGGAGTACCTGTGATGATTTGATACAAACAATGTATAATGGATCAAATCAGGGTAATTGGTGTCTCCATCACCTAAGCATTTATCATTTCTTCATGTTAGGAACATTCTAATTCTACCCTTTTCGTTATTTTAAAACATACACTAGATTATTGTTAATTATAGTCACCCTATTGTGCTACCAAATACTAGATTTTATTCATTCTATCTGACTATTTTTGTACCCATTAATGAACTCCACTTTATCCTCCTATTCCTCCTACTCTCCCCAGCCTCCGGTAACCATCATTCTATTCTACCTGCGTGAGTTCAATTTGCTTAATTTTCAGCTCCCACATATAAGAATATGCAAAATTTGTCTGTTTCAGCCTTAGTTCACTTAACATTTTTCTGCTGCATCTACAGTCAAAAGCGAATCACAGGGCCAGCCCAGAGTCACTGGGAGGTGATGACAGGAAGACATGGATATGGGAGGCCTGCTTCACTGGGGGCTGTGTTTGGAGACAAGCTGTGTAAATTAGAGTGTCACTGTTCTGTGTTATCTTACTATTTTGTTTCCAGCAGTCCCCCCAGGTTCCCTTTAAGTAGCAAGTTCAGATCATAACAAGGTGAAGCTTTCCTGAGGACTTCCAGTGTGCCAGGTACCGCTCTAAGGATTTTCTCTCTCACAAGTATTTTATACATCACAATAACCAATAAATATGAGTTTCTACATATTTATCCCCATTTTTCAGATGAGGAATCAGCCTCAGAAAATATCTTGCCTAAGGACATGTAGGTAGTCTGTGGCAGGCCTATGTGTAGTACACAGCATAATCACTTTCCAGCTGCTTCAATTCAGAGCACCTAGATAAACATGTTCAATTCTAGCCTGCTTTAATGCTTTTGTATAAAACCTATGAGAAGCCAAGGGAGCCTGGAGGCAAATGCCATAAAGCAAACCACCATTGGAGCAAGAAAGGAGGTTGTTGGAAGCCCCCACTAAAAACAAAAAAATCAAGACAAAACAAATGATTCTCCTTGAGCATCCCTTAGGAAGGCACACAACTCTCTGTGATGAGCTATGCTTATATCCCTCCCTTGTCTCTTGTCTCCACATTTGCCCTTCATTCTGCTTTAGGCCAGTAATTCTCAAACCTGGCTGCACATTCCAATCACCTGGGGCAGGTCATAGTAATTCACGCCTGTGATCTCAGCGCTTTGGGAAGCTGAGGTGGGAGGATCACTTGAGGCCAGTAGTTTGAGACCATCCTGGACAAAAAATGAGACCTTGTCTTTATGAAAAAAAAAAAAAAAAACTAACTGGGCAAGGTAGCATGTGCCTGTGGTCCCAGCTAGTCAGGAGGTTGAGGCAGGAGGATTGCTTGAGAGCCCGGGAGGTCAAGGCTGCAGCAAGCTGTGTTCACATCACTGCACTCCAGCCTCAGCAACAGAGTGAGACCTTATCTCAGAAAACAACAAAAAAGAATCACCTGCAAGTTTAAAAAAAAAAAAAAAAATCCCAATTTTTAAAAACCTCACCCCAGACCAATTAAATCAGAATATCTGAGGTAGAACTGAGTCATCTGTATTTAATCAGTCTCCCTAGTCCCAGGGGAATCAAATGTGTAGTTAAATGGAACAACCAGAGCTCTAGTCATCAAGAAAAATTCATAGTTCACCAAAAATACCAAGATATCTAGTATTACTGTCTTTTGCATTTACTTAGCAAATTTCACCTCATCTTTCAAAGCACAGAGTATTACTTCCTACAAGAAACCACCTTAACTTTATATCACCCTTCTTCAAGGACACACAGCACCTCCCATTGCTTGTCATGCCTCCGTTGTAGCAGCATTCAAGACAGAATATTTCTCTAGCTTACTTAACTGGTCATTTCCTGCCATTGCTCGTCATCGCCATGAATTGTAATCCCCTTGAGAGCAGAGAATGTATTTTTACTTAATTCTTATCACAGTGCCTGGGACCCAGTACAGTCTCTATTTTACTTAATTCCTATCACAGTGCCTGGGACCTAGTACAGTCTCAACAACTGTTTGTTGCCTGATAAATGAATGAATAAATGAACGAATAGATGGATGGAAGAATGAATACATGAATGGATTTTAAAAGCTACCACTTGCAGTGGTATTTCTAGAGCTGGGATTAGGGGCATACTCTTGCTCTGTGAGACTATGAAGAATGTTAGAACTGCTCATATGTGTATATTAGTACTCCTTATCCTTAAAGAAAAAAACAATCCTGGTCCATTTCTTCACTCCTATTTAGGTAAATTGTCAGGTGTGGCAGGCTGGATAATAACCCCCACAGATGTTCATGTCGGAATCCCTGGAACTTGTGAATGTTTCCTTATTTGGCAAAAGGGATTTTGCAGATGTGATCACGCTAAAATCTTAAAATGGGAAAATTATCCTAGATCATCTGGACATACCCTCAACGTACTCATGTGACCTTATAAGGAGGTGGCAGTGGGAGATGTGACTGCAGAGACAGATGAAGGCAATCTGAGGCCTGAAGCAAGGTGCTCAGCGGCTGGCTTTGAAGATGGAGGGAGGAGCTTGGAGCTAAGGAACTCAGAGATGCAGCTTTAGAAGTTGGAAATAGATTCTCCTCTAGCTTCTCTGGAGGGAGCACAGCTTTGCTGATAACTTGATTTTGACCCAGTGAAACTCATTTTACATTTCTGACCTCCAGAAGCTGTGAGAGAATAAATGTGTATCAAGTTGCCAAGTTTGTGGCAATTTTTACAGCAGTCATAGGAAACTACTACAGAAGTTGCCATGGAAAGTTTGTGCCGTAAGCGGTCCAGCATAGGGCCACTGGAAACCTCCTCAAACCTTTGGTGGGTTTTCTAATGTCGCTAATCCAAGCCATTATACTAGAGCAGGGCAAATAGAGGTATCTTTGGGCAGCCAGTCACCTGCCCCAGGATTTCCTGAAGCAAAGCATTACCATAAAATGAAAGTTGCTCGTGTAATGGAGCAGAAGTTCCTTCTGTTTTAAGAACAAACATCACTGTCAGTTAGCACTTACTAAAGGCTTACTATCTGAGACCATGTTCTGTGCTCTTCACGGGTATTGCCTTGCTAAAGATTCACAGTAAGCCCAGAGGAACTTTTTCAAGCTTTTAAGCATGAGGATATTGAGATATAAAGAGGTCACGTTAGTTTTAAGTTCTAGTGGAGCATTTCAGAAAGAAATGTCTGTGTTTAAGACAGATGCTTCATAGAATTGTTTAAGTGTAGAAGATGATACTCCAAGATATATGGCGTGGAAGATTGTAGCAGGACAAACAGATGGTTACAGTACTCTTTCTAAGAAGTAGAAGGAATTTGAGAATAAAGAGATGATTCCAGGAGTGAGGAAAGAGGTAGCTTATCAACAAAGGTGGCCAGTCAGAAATCCCCCCCTCCTTGGTGTGACAGAAATGTCTTTCATCTTTTACTTTCAGTAAAAGCTGCAACTTTTAAATACTTTGCATAAGAGACTGGCAGGAAAATCAAGAGTTAGGAGTCACTGACCACCCCTGGGTCAGTGTGAAACCCAAGGGGGAGAAGAGTTATAGAAGGTGAGAAGAGTGAGAGAAAGAAGTGACTAGAGGAAGAGAGGCATATGACTTCCCTCTTAGTGGAGATCTAATGTTGGAGAGAATTTTATGTACATCTCAAAGGACAAGTGGCTTTGACTGACATCTATGATACACAGAATCCCTTTTCTACCTGGGAAAAGGGTTAAATCATGTTCACATGTGGGACATGCCATGGGGTATGGCTCAAAGAAGGTAGCTAAACGGTATGTGCCAAGCATAAGCTCTAACCCTCCGTTTCACTCCTATTCCGTAAAGCTCATGGGTTGCAAGTGAGGGAGAGAGACACAGAACACTTCTAATTTACTATTACATTTCAAAAAGATGTTAATAACATATTACATTTAACCCAGTATATTCAAAACAGCATAAACGTACATATAATTCAATATGTAATCAACATTTAGATTATCAATGATATGTTTTGCATATTTTTCATAGATACCCTGAAATCCAGTGTGCATTCTACAGTTTCAGCACATCTCAATTTGGACCAGCCACATTTTAACTGCTCAGTAGGGACACGTGGCCTAGGGCCACCATAGTGGGCTATACAACTCTACTATTTCACTAACGAATTCGTTGTCTCCTCCTATATAGACCTTCCCTTCACTTTCAATTATGTAGAATTTTTGCTTATATTTGAAAACCCAAATATGTGAGCTCCATGGTTGGGGGCGTAGGGCAGGACCAGGAGCGCTCTCTTAGCCCAAGGCAGTATGGGAAGCACATGCCTGGAGGCATTTTTCTTATTCCTTCATGGTAAGACAGACAAAAGTTCATGTGGAGCAATGTTATTCCTTTTCAAAATTTCACCTTTGATAACATTAGATATTTTGATTAACACATTACTCAATCTACTAATACAATTGAGTAAGCATTGCTTAACATATAATAGGATCAAACCCAAGAATTTACTAATAAGGACATGGCACAGATTTTGAAGGCCCTGTTCATAAAACACAAGCAGGGTATAAGTGGTAAAGGATATTGCATGGTAGATAAGTTTATCAATCAGAAGTCTGGTGGGAAACCCATGCCTGGGTTGAAAGCATTGAGAGTTTAATAAGAGGATTGTTCTCAAAGGTGCCAGTGGGCTTCAGGAAAGCCACTGAAGATGGTGTGGTCTCCTTGGGTGGGCATCCTTTGCCATCCCTGGACCTGCCTGAAGGAGAAAACGGTGGAGAGCAATGACTGGAACTGAGAGAACACAGCTGATTCGAGAGGGCTGGCTGGCAGGGGCCCTGGGTCATTGGTAAGGAGACACAGCAAGGCTGCCACAGGCCAGCAGCAGGGCAGCACAGTAGCACAGCAATAAACACACAACCTCACATTTTCTCCTCTCTCTCACCAAGCCTCTCATTGGCTGAATCTAGCTGAACACCCAAGGGCTGGGAAGCCAGTGAGAGCCCACACAAGCTAGCCTCTGGGGACCCCAAGCAGGTGGAAGGACAGAGGGTGGATCTGGGAAGACTGGTGGAAAATACCCAGTGTAGTAAGATGCTGCAATCCTGGTGACAAATAGAGTGCCACTCCACTGGGGTCTCACCCAACTGCCGCCACATGATGGTTCCTACTCAGTATTTTCAGGAGCACCATCTTGTCTTGAACTTTTTATTTATTAATACTTCCTTTTAAACACATGCCAAATTATTTGAGGATTTCTAAGGATTCTTACTACTCAAAACCACAGGAGAAGAGAGAGAATAAAAGAAAGGAAAAAAATCCCAAAGCTGCAAACTTACCCCATCAAGTTTAACAAAGACAGTGTTTTGAGTCTACAAAGCATTACAGCTGAGGGGAAGAAAAGTGAGGGGACAAGGCTGTAATGCTTTATATACTCAAAACACTTGGTTCTTGGTTCTCCTCAGATTTTAAATTCCTTGGGGCCAGCTCTTTTTAGCAGGAAGGTGCTAAAGACCCTCAAACTCCTCCGCTTTTTAGAAACGTCTGTATCTACTTTGTTTGGTATCTACTTTTAAAAATTGGCGAGACTTAGCAAGGGTCACAAATGCAAATGCATGTAAACTATGTGCCTCCTAGGAATTTAAATCAATTTCAATTGGACTGGGTGGGGACTCTGTCACTTATTAAATGCTGGGCATTAAGTGTTTTACTTACATCAACTTCCTTGCTTATCACAAAAACTCTATGAAAGAGGCATAACTACTATCCCCATTTTTCAGATCAAGAAACTGAGGCACAGAGAGGATAACACAGAAAATACATTTCCTATATAAAGGGAGCAGCTGCTACTCGGCTCCAGCTCATTCCAATCATGCGAGAATATAGGTCACGACACCATATTTTTTAAGGGCTTAAAATCTGAATTTAATGTGAATTCTCCCAATTAAGAGAAAAACCCTGGCAACCATTTAGATATTTTTAAAACATTATGCAGGCCAAAAAGAAAACCTGTGTAGGCCAACTATGGCTTCAGACAGCCCATTTGCAACCTCGGGTTAATGGGTCTGAAAGCCTTGTAAGCAGCAAAGCTCTATTTTTTTTTAATAAAAAATACAGATAACCCCGATAAATTACTATGAATCTGCTTTGGGTTAGAGAACAGAAGTTAACCCTGTTGGCCACTGCTTTTCATCAGCAAGAGGACCCAGGATACCTACACATCACCTGCAAACAGTCTTACTCAACTGAAAGCCAGTACTCACAGTACTTCAAGCATTGGGGAAAAAAATAAAAAATAAAAAGCCAGTGAGGCTCATTTGCATTGCACACAGGAGGCCAGACACCTGTCTTCTCCTTTTCAATTACCCTCTTTACATACAGTTGCCAGGAGGAATCTAATTTCACCTCCAGTCATTCCTTCCATTATTTTTATTTATGTAAATAACCATCCCTTGTGCTGAATACTCAAGTTAAAATTTTAGAACCGTTACCCCACTGGAAGAAAACGTTTGGTTTGCTGAGCCCATTTACATTTTAAATTTTATTGTTCTTGTGTTTTGTAATGTTAAGTTTGAAACCAGCACACATAGTAATGGCTGTGCTATAAATACGCCAGAAAAATGCCCCGTGTTTCTGAAAGTTAGTTCCTACATATACACGTACTTCTTTTCAAATTGCTTTTCCCCCCAAAGAAAACACCAGTAGCAATTAAGGCTGACACATGACTAATTTGGGTGAAAATACTTTCAGAGTCAAAGGTTTTTAAAACCAAAAGTTGTTGTAAAAATATTCATAATTAGGCCGGGCGTGGGGGCTCACGCCTGTAATCCCAGCACTTCGGGAGGCCGAGGTGGGCGGATCACAAGGTCAGGAGATGGAGACCATCCTGGCTAACACGGTGAAACCCTGTCTTTACCAAAAATACAAAAAATTAGCCGGGCGTGGTGGCGGGCGCCTGTAGTCTCAGCTACTTGGGAGGCTGAGGCAGGAGAATGGTGTGATCCCGGGAGGCGGAGCTTGCAGTGAGCTGAGATTGAGCCACTGCACTCCAGCCTGGGGGACACAGCAAGACTCCGTCTCAAAAAAAAAAAAAAAAAAAAAAAAAATCATAATTAGTTATAGTTGATAGTCCTTTCTCTTCTCACCATACAGTGTCCTGAGGGCCTTGAGAGGCGTCAGGCCCATCTTGACTTTCCTGCAAGCAGGCAAAGCTGAGAGCGGGGCACAGTTAGCCCAATGAGCACGATCCTGCAGAACAATGATTCTGGAAGTGTGGTCCTTTGCCCATTTACACTAAAATTATGAGGGGTGGGGAGGGCTGGGGAAAATGGACTTGTTTAAAACACACATTTTAGAGCCCCATCTCAGACCAATTTCATTATGTTCTCTAGAATTTCAGCAGTGAAATTTGGAGTTTTAATGCATTTCCCCAAGTGATCCGTGCTCATACTATAAACTGAGAATCATTATGACAGAAAATGTGAAAGAAAAGCAATGTGTCCACATTTCTTGTGTATTTACTATGTGCCAGACACTGCTGTAAGTACTTTCCATACACTCATTCATTTACTCCTCACCAATACCCACCCCTTTGAGGTAGGTCCCATCATGCCCATTTTTCAAAAGAGGAAACTGGGGCAAAGAAATATTTAGTAAATTTCCCGATATCATACATTTGGTTATTGGCAGAGATGAAAGTTGAACCCAGGCAACTGGGCTTCAGAGGGGGCATAATTACTCTGTATCATTTCTCACATGGTGGCTTTCTGGGGTGCTGGTTTAAAATGCAGGTCCTGGGACCCTCCTCCCAGTGATTCTGATTTGGTGGCTCCTGGGAGGGGCCCCCTGAGTCTGCTGGGGGTTCTCAAGTTCCTGGGGGAGGACTTTCCTGCTCCCCAAGGCCAAACCTTAAGAAATACTAGGATTTTCATGAGACATTCCCTCAAGTCAATTTCCCTCCCATTACGCCTAAAAGCAGGACTTGTGGTCTTCCCCTCATTCCTAAAGTCCTCACTTGGAACATGCCCTGGAACCCTCTGTCTCTAGGAATTTTCAGCCTTTCTCTTTTCACTGGGCCTTTCCCTCTCATTACAAATAAGCTCAAGACATCCCCAGCAATTAAGGCTGACAAATGGGGATGAAATACCACAATTGTAGCCTGCCTCCAGTCTCTAGGCTGTTGGGTTAGCTTTAACATCAAATTTATGAATTAGTAGTCCACCTTACTGTCAGAGGCATTTGAACCAGAGTGACTCCATCTTGAATAGGGGCTGGGTAAAATGAGGCTGAGACCTACTGGGCTGCATTCCCAGGAGGTCAGGCATTCTGTCACAAGATGAGATAGGAGACAGGCCCAAGATACATGTCACAAAGACCTTGCTGATAAAAATAGGATGTGGTTAGGAAGCCAGCATCCTAAAACCCACCAAAACCAAGATGGCAATGAAAGTGACCTCTGGTTGTCCTCAGTGCTCATTATACACTAATAATAATGGATTAGCATACTAAAGACTCTCCCACCAGTGCCATGACATCTTACAGATGCCATGGCAATATCAGAAAGTTACGCTTTGTAGTCTAAAAAGGGGATGAACCCTCAGTTCTGGGAACTGTTCACCCCTTTCCCAGAAAACTCCTGAATAATCCATTCCTAGTTTAGCATACGATCAAGAAATGACAATAAAAATAGCCAACTAGCGGCCTTCAGGGCTACTCTGCCTATGGAGTAGGCAGAATACATTTGCTTTCATTTTCTCTATGAACTCACCCTGAATTATTTCTTGTGCGAGGTCCAAGAACCCTTTCTTGGTGTATCAGGGCCCCTTTCCAGTAACATTACCATCTGTACTTCCACAAACCCTGAGTGCATGCCTCAGTCCACTACATTCTAGCTGCTGGCCATTCCCCTTCCTTTGATGTGGCTCTAGCTAAGGTCTCTAGTGGCCTCCTAATTGCAAAATCCTATGGATATTTTTCTGCACATCCCCAGGCGGACACGAGGGCTGACTGCTTCTTGAAACCTCCCTTCACTGGTTTCTATCACTCTAGTCTTCATGTTCCCAATTCTCTGACTCTCCTTTCTTTCCCGTATTATAGTATCCTCTCGTGTTTATCCCTTTAATTGAAGGTTCTCTAAGATTCTGTTCTGGATCTTCCTTTTCTTTCTAGAACTTTCAGCCACTCATGTGGCTTCATTAATCACTGATATCTCTAGTATCTTTCTTACTCTTGTAACTCTGGTATCCTATTTTTCAGCATCTTTTGGATAAGTCTGTTTGAAGATCCCACAGTTGTTTCAAACTTGTCCTAAACAACTCACTCTTTACCATATCTCCTCAAACATGCTCTTTGCTCTTTATTTTTGTCATTTCTGTTAAGAGTTTCATCAACCACCTAGTCTCCCCAAGTCAGAAAGCACCCTCCTCTCTCCCACCTCCTCGTTTAATGTAAGTCTTGAAATTTCTAGAGAATATCTCACTACTGTCACTGCCTTAGTTCAGGTTTGCAAACAGCTTCAGAGCTGGACTGTCTGCCTCCACTTTTTCTTGCCCAGTCTGTAATATGCCATCGGATTTCATCTCCAAAGAAACAAAGTTGATCAGATCACATAATTTTTGAATTTTCATGCAACCAACAAGCTCAAGTAACCTTGATGTGAGGACATGACCTGACCTGAGCTCAGCCCTTTCTTGGGTCCCTACCACTCTGTTTACTCACACTCTCTTTTTGCCATACTAAACTGCTGCTCATTTCAGTCAGCCTTCAGTCTTCTTTATTTACACAAGCTGATTCCTTTGGCTATAATGCTTTATTTTTTTCTTTATCTAATAAACCCACCTAATCTTCAAAGCCCAGCTGAGATGGCATCTCCTCCAGGAAGCCCCAAGTTGTCTGAAGAGAGATTATGTTACTTATGCTTTAGCTGCTTCAGGGTTTGGATCATCCTCTGAAATAGCATTCACCCATCTTGATTATCTTTTTACACAGCTGAATTCATCCCTCTGTGAGAGCATCGTAGGGTGAGGAGCACTGATTCGTCTCATCTGTCTTTGGAACCTCAAAGCCTACACATAGTAAATACCCAATAAGTGTTTTCCTTGGCATTCAGAGGGCAATCAAGGTCACTGTTACTCATTTTCCTAAGGTCCATTAAGTTTAGTTTGAGTGCTCGCTTGACAGATTGGTTAAACATTCTCTAGCAATCAAATTTGGGAGACCCCTTGAATCTTACAAGACCAAAGAATTAGTGATGGGAGAATTAGTGATGGGAGACAGCTAGTGAGGGACATTGCTGCCAAGACCAAGACAGACAAGTCTCATGGCTCAACTTCCAATTAATGCAGTAAGATCAGGCTCAGGCAATCTTTATTCACTCCTGTAGAGGTGCCCATATTGCTAGTCCCATCTGAAGCAGACCTACCGCCAAGACCCAGGACCTAAATTACATAGCAACTGCAAGCACTCTAGCCTTTGACCTGCCCTGTCCCAGATTTGGACAGTCCCTGGGTCTACCATGTTGTATCCTCAAAGTCCAAATCCTCTGTCACCTCTATTTCTCCAGATGTCTAGATGAAATGCTCTGTTGACTTTGTCCAGGAATTGCCAACTCACATGGCTACATGGATCAGGAAGTGAGCTGTCAGGAGACAGCAAAAGAGGGCTGAGGATGGTGGCTGCTTTTCCGCTTCAGTGGTTGACATTGTGAGGTAAGGTAGGCCCCGTGTTCCCAAAAGGCTCTGATCTTTCAAGAGAAGCTGGCAATCAAGATTTCTATGAGAAGTAGTTTTGTAATTAATTTTTAAAAAGTCAATATGAGAGGCAAATAAACCTGTCTGTAGACTAAATTTAACCTGTGTGGTTAGGCAGTGTGTGACCTCTTACCTAGGGCTTTCTCTCATACAAACATTTTGAGGGTTTACCTCTAGGTTCTTTCCCCACCTTCTCCTCCAGCAAATTTTCATCTGTCCTGAGAAAGAAAAAAAAGAGCTACTTACTTTCACTAGAGAATGAATAACCTAGTGCTGGCTGCTTCTTCCTTTCTAATGATATGGGAAAGTTAAAGACTTCATGATGGGTTACAGACATAAAACCATAAAAAGCAAAGTCTAGTTAATTTCGTCAAAGTCATCTTGTAATGTTGACTGTGGTAGGGGAATGATAGATAGTCCAAGGTTGTACCTCTTCTTCTAAGGACCACTTCTGTATTTTACAGTGACTTTCTCCCTGTGTGTTTTAAGCTATATATGGAGAAGGGCTCTTTTTAAAACTCTGTAGGAATTAAGAGCAAAATATAATAATGAATTACTAGAAAATGGAATTAAAAGACTCGATACAATTTTATTTTCATATTATTGGATTCTTAGGCATAAAATTACTCTATTAAATTGTTATAAAGACGTGGTTCTCACCTGGGACGTTTTGTCTTATGGGGACATTTGCCAATGTCTAGAGACATTTTTGGTTGTCAAAACTGGGAGAGTGCTACTAGCATCTAGTGGGAAGACATCAGAGATGCTGCTAAACATCCTTCAACGCATAGGACAGCTCCCACCGCAATGATCATGTTCCGGAGGTCAACAGTACTGAGGATGTTTCTATTGTAGTGTCTAAATGACTCACCTCAATTTTTGCTCTTACCTTTCATGGGCCAGTTATGAGCATGTCCCAGATCAGCACTGGTCTGCAGAACACACTGAGAAGTAACATTCTACAAGAAGTTTTCCCGCTGCCTTTCTCATTAGCCCAAGGATGAGATCCCAATGTGGGGGAATTTCAGAAGAATTTGTATATTACCCAAACCTGAATATATACCCAATTTGTATATATTCAGAAGAATTTACTACCAAAGGTAATAAAAACAGATGGAAATCATGTAACTTATAATACAGACATTTATTTTCTTAAAATGATATAACTAACCCTACTATAAGTGCTCTAGGATATGAATAGGAGTGCTCACAAACATCTCTAAACAGCACTGAAGAATGATTGCACAATCCCAGATGGAATCATGACACCTCTTTGACATACCCAGCACCCTTGTCCTTTTTGACCACTAATATTTTAGTCAGTTTAGCAGGATTTACCTAATGAACCATTAGTTTCTTACCACTAATCAATAGTTCTTTTTAAAAATAGAGATTTCAAGATTCCTCAAAAGATGGAGGAACTAGGTTGGGGGATTGCTGGGAATCTGTATATTTAGTAAGTACCCTGGGTGAGTCCAATAATTAGAGAGGTCTGAAAATACTGAGAGAAAATATAACCCCATCAGGTATTCTCCCACCATTTCTGAATCCATTCACAAGTCTTGTTGATGTATCTATTCAACGACCCCTTATGCATTGCCTCATGCCACTCTGGGTTTGGGGCTTCAGCAGCAGTAAAGGCAAGAAGTCCTGGTGCACTCACAGCTCGGGCACGCCCCTTGTATGCTCCCTCCTGTGGACCCTTCCTCAGTTTTTACTGTCCCCGCCTCGCTGGCAGCACTTGCCACCTCTCACCTGGATTATTACATAGAATAGTCCCCACCCCTGCCCTCTGGGCATGTTCCATAATGATACTATCTCTCTCCATCTGTCCCAGATTAAAACTCTTCCCTGGGTCTCCATTGCCTGAAGGAGAAAATCTAAGCTTCTATATATGGCCTACAAGTCCTTCAGGACCTGGGACCTGTTCCCTTCCCTACCCTCATCTCTGAACACCCTTTTCTCCCAACCTTAACCCCTCCAGAAAGTACTGGCTCAACTATTAGTGCTGGGTCAGAGGTCAATACTTGGCCTATACTTGCCCCTCTGCCTGGAAAACCAGTATTCTACCTTATTAACACCATCTACATGGAAAACTTGTATTCATTTTTCAAACTTCAGCTAAAATATTAGCTTTTTATGCTGATTGTTAACATTTAAGAATGTACTATGTATGATAGGCACTGCGCTGAATGTTTGTTTCATTTATTCTCTACAAGAACCCCATGAGGTAGGTACCATTTTATTATTAATAACACATTAACTATTGAGGAAATGGAAATGGCAGTTAGCTAATTTAGGTAACTTTCCAAGGGTTATACAATAGTAAGTGGTAGAAACTGGATTCAAACCCAGGACGAATCCAGATCCCACCCTTCCACCGGACAACTTCACATTTCTTCTCCCTGGGAAAGCCTTTCTTGTTGCTCCCCTCTCCCAGAGGGCTCATGTGGGGGACTATATTCTTGTTTAAAAACACGTGCTGCCCCTCCCTGGGAGAAGATCAACATTATTATTTCCCATCCTATTGGTGTCAGTTTTGGCCACGTGACTTCCTTTATCCCACGAACTACAGGCAGAAATATGGGTATTCTTCCTGGATAGACAGTGTGGGAGCCAGGACATGGTTTGCTACTCTTATCTCTCTTAAGTGAGCCTGTCCAGACAGAGGTTACTTCAGCATCCTGGGTACTGGTGGCTGGGGTGGGGCGGGGGGTGGCATGGCAGAGGGGGTAGAAATGAAGTACAGAAGATGCATAGTGGACATTTAGCAGGAGTGGGAAATAAATCTTAGTAGTTCTGGGGATTTACTTGTTAAAGGGGTCCAAGTAGCTGCCTGCTCAGCACTGCTTCTGTACATTTTTCTGTGCATACTTCTATTGTTGCACTTAACACAACATATTGTGATTTAACTGTCCACATATCAATCTCCTCTGCCAATTCTCTAAGGAACCATGACTTATTCATGTGCCACATTTAGCTCAGTGCCTTTCACATCAAAGTTCAATAAGAATTATTTGAATGAGTACCTGATCATTGGAAAAATAACTATCAAGTGTCCACACTGTCTACTAGCTAAAAGAACAATGCTCCATGTCAAATGGCCTTGAGTATTACATTGTCATCCCCTCAAATCCCTTGACTTAGACAAAGTGAAGCAGATTTTTAAAACTATGTCAAATCCAGATAAAATAAAACATGGAAGTAGGGTCAGATATTGCAAAACAGAAGAGCTCTTGAAATCCACAAACCTAAGTTTGAGTCCCAGATCTGTTGCTTACTAGCGATGGGTCCTTAAATAAATGTGTAATTTTTAATTTACAAAATGGTAGTTACAATTATTGCTTCCCAGGATCATGGTGAATATTACATGCCTAGTGCTCAACACAGCTTGGCTCATTAAGGCACTGTGATTGATATTTGTCCCTCTTTTTTTGTTTATTTGGCTGTCCTGCATCTAATCCTCTTTCCTGCAAGTGTAAGAGTCCCTCTTGGAGGATGATAATGGTGGGGCCAATTTACTACCCAGGGAAGCCAAAGGAAGAAGATTCATCCTATCTCAATCCTTGGATCCAGGCATGACATGGGTAATCAGGCACATACACCTGATTGATTTGATGAAGTGATACAAAGATAAGAAACTGGATTCACCCATTGACCCTTGCTCCAGGCAAACCACCATGGCACATGTTTACCTATGCCACAAACCTGCACATTCTGCACATGTATCCCCGAACTTAAATTTAAAAAATAAAATTAAAAAATAAACTGGATTATCTCTGAGTACTTGCGATAGGATCTGATGGTAGCAATGGGGCTTTCTTGCAGCAGTGGGACAAGGAGGGCATCCTTTACCAGACTCATCCCTGTAAAAAATTACTTGTTGTGCTTCCTGCCTTTTGAACTTCCAGAGTTTGGTTCTTGCTTAACTGCCAAGTCTGATTTTCTGTCTTTACAACCTTCAGTCAAGTCTGTGTGGCCTTGATATCCTCCCAATTGATTGCTGTAAAACCAGTCTTAAGAAAGGCAGATGTGATTTAGGTTGTTTGCAAGCAATACATATTAGATCCCTTTCTCATTTTTTCTCTTCCACCTTCCCACTTTTGTTTCTATGAATTGCTGAGCTCTTTCTTTCTCTTGGCCTGGAGTTCGTCTGTGAAGTAACCGAACTGTGTTCCTATTCAGGCTTTTAGCACCAAAGTATGCAAAAGATTGTAACCTAAATGATGTTTCCTGGCTCAGCTTGAAACTTAAAATTAATGAGTGTTCTGCCTCTTTCATGAGAAGTAACTATCTGATCAAAACTCTTTCTCACACTCAGCCTCAACACACACACACACACACACTCTTAGACTAGTTTTATTATCATTTGTCAGGAATCTGTTTGATTTTCTAACATACCGATTTTTTTTTTTTTTTTGGAGTATTTTCTTTGTGGCACTGGGTCAAATCTGTAACCACAGTGGATATTGCTGGCTGTCCACCCAATCTCCATTCTCTTTTTCCTTGATAGCAGAACCCCTAAAGTGCCCACATTCACAGACAGACACAGACACACACACACACACACACTTCCTAGCCTCTCTTGAGAAGAAGCGTCTATTGAATTTTAAATAGATGTTGAACAAAGCCACTGGGAAAGTTATTTAAAGGGTCTGAATCAACTGCCAGATGCCACTTTCTCCCCTTTCCCCTTTCCTTTCCTTTCCTGTTTGGAAGACTAACGGGAGTCCTCCGGAGTTCTGGCAGCCATTACAAGACCATGAGAAAGTTCTGAGGCTGGAAGGCTGCATTAAAGGTGATACAGAAGAAGATTAAAACATGCTTGATTAAAATATAGAACTGTAATAACCCTAGACGACGTCCACCTCCACACTTTGTGCTAAATGATGAAAAAAACAACCTAATGTAGTTAAATCATTGCTGATTTAGATCTCTGCCATTAGCAACTGAGAGCACTTCTTTACCAATAGAGACATCACACAAAAGTTCCTTGAAGTTTATACTATTAATCCCACTTTACACAGACGTGAAGTCTTAGGGTTAGTTTTATCGCTTGCTCTAGTTACTCATTCATTGGATAGTACTGGACTGACCTCGTATTGAGCACCATTGATCGGACTGGTCAGCATCTGGATGTAGTGTTTACTTGACACCAAAGACTGGATTCTTAATCACTGCATTTTGCTGCCTCTCTGTTGAGTGCGCTTCCAGATTTTCAGACCCACACAATCTGGGGGGACTCTTGGATAGATGTGACTGGTAGAGATTTTCTCATCTGAATAGAAGCTTGGGATCTTCTTTATTCTCTTTCACTTCCTATTCGACAAAAGGCACATTTCTCAAGTTTAAATAAAATGGCCTACTGGCCAACTCTGCATGGAGTAATGCTTCTTTTTTCTCTCTTTTCATGTACATATCTAATTCCTTGGAGCATTCCTATGGAAATCTGTTCTTGGAATGACATCAGCTTCCATAAAAAGTTTGTGCAATGTAGTAGGTGCCCAGGAAATGTTGAACAAATTTATAAATTAATAAATGCATTTCCTTGGCAGTCCTGCCTGGGATATTGATTTTCAAGTGTTTTTGTTTTGTTTTGTTTTGTTGGAGACAGAGTCTTGCTCTGTCACCAGGCTGGGATAGAATGGCGTGATCTCAGCTCATTGCAACCTCCACCTCCCAGATTCAAGCAAGTCTCCTGCCTCAGGCACCTGAACTGGGTGTGCGCACCACCACACCCAGCTCATTTTTGTATTTTTAGGAGAGATGGCATTTCACCATGTTGGCCAGGATGATCTCCATCTCTCGACCTCATGATCCACCAGCCTTGACCTTCCAAAGTGCTGGATTACAGGCATGAGCCACTGCGCAAAGCCTTCCAAGTTCTTTTTAGAGAGCCATTTGTGTGTTCCATCTTGTCATGACAAGTAGAGATTCCTCGGTGAGGGAAATGTGACTGCGTAGGCACAGTCCAGTTTCCTGTAACACCAAGTGGCACATCTTCATACGCACAAAAGACTTTCTGAAAGGTTTATGTGAAAAGTTTTACACTACAAGCATTTTACAAAGTATCTTTCCTAATCAATGCAGTCCACTGTAGAGATAGGAAACAGGCTGTATAATAAGAGACAACTGCATTCCGATTATGATTCTAAAACTCTTCACCTCTGGGTTCTTAGGCAAGTTACTTAATCTGAACCTTGGTTTGTCCATTTGCAAAATGGGACAATAATTCCTATTTTTACAAAGGTTATAAAAGGGAATGTATAAACAGCATTTGGCGGAGTACCTAGTTCATAGTACATGACAGAAACTGTCATTAGTGAATTTTTCCACGTATTTCGAAATGGTCTTTTCCGGTTGGAGATGTTTTTTAATCCCCCTATTAGAATTAACCATCCCCTCAGCAGCGGCTCCTCAATGCCCTTTATCTTTCACAGAAAAGAAAACATCTAAGCAAGGTTAGCTAGTTTTATGCATCTCTCCCTCAATTATACTAAACTCTTCCGAGGGCAGGATTTTTCTTTAAATCCTTAGTGTCGGGCACAGGGAAGTGTCTAGTAATTGAAGAATATAATGCAATACCTTTGTACGGGAATAAATGTGATAGTTGAAATAAGGCATTAAGAGGTATGCTACAGGGCAGTTTCTGGTTTTCAATCTAAGAAATTTTGAAAGGCATATTCCCTGCTTGGGGGTCTTTGTCCAGGTCTGTAAAATGACTGTGGCCCCTTCAGGTCCTGGTTTGTCACACAGAGAAATGCGAACGTTAGCAGCAGCTGCCACGGGTCACTATCCTCAACTGGAATGGAGAGGATTTTCTTATTAAAATGCTAAGAAAAAAGCGAAAAACTGGCTGGAGTGTATACGGTCATGTGCTGCATAATAATGTTTTAGTCGACTATGGGCCACATATATGATGGTGGTTCCATAAGAATATAATGTAGCTGAAAAGTTTCTATCACGTAGTGACTTTGTAGCCATTGTGATGTTGTAGTGCAGTGCATTACTCCTGTGTTTGTGGTGATGCTGGCGTAAACAAACCTACTGTGCTGTCAGTCCTATAAAAGTATAACACATGCAATTATGCATAATACATAACACTTGATAATGATAATAAACAACTATGTTACTGGTTTATGTATTTACCATACTATACTAACTATATACTTAGTAATTTTATAGTGTACTCCTCATGCATATGTATATTAAAAGTTAACAGTAAAGCAGCCTCAGGCAGGACCTTCAGGCGGTGTTCCAGAAGAAGGCATTATTCTCATAGGAAACGACAGCTCTATGTGTATTACTGCCACTGAAGACCTTCCAGCGAGACAAGATGTTGAGGTGGAAGACAGTGATATTGATGACCTGGACCCTGTATAAGCCTAGGTGAATATGTATGTTTGTGTCTTAGTTTTTAACCAAAAAGCTTATAAAATAAAAATAAACATAAAGCTTATGGAATAAGGATACAAAAAATAGTTTTGTACAGCTGGACAATGTGTTTTAAGCTGTGTGATGACAAAGTCAAAAAGTTTGCCAAATTAAAAAAACTTATAGAAACCTCGTTTGTTTTAGACAGAATCTCGCTGTCGCCCAGGCTGGAGTGCAGTGGCATGATCTCGGCTCACTGCAACCTCCGCCTCCTGGGTTCAAGCGATTCTCCTGCCTCAACCTCCCGAGTAACTGGGACTACAAGCACATGCCACCACACTCGGCTGACTTTTTGTATTTTTAGTAGAGATGGGGTTTCACTGTGTTAGCCAGGATGGTCTCCATCTCCTTAACCTCGTGATCCGCCCACCTCAACCTCCCAAAGTGCTGGGATTACAGGCGTGAGCCACCACACCTGGCCTATAGAAACGTTTTATAAGTTTTTGGTTTGTTACAATAAGCTAGGATTAATTTATTAAATAAAGGGAAATATTTTTAATACATTTAGTATGGCCTAAAGGTACAGTGTTTATAAAGTCTACAGTAGTGTACAGTAATTTCCTAGGGCTCTCATTCTCACTTAACACTCACTGCCTTAACTCAGAGCAACTTCCAATCCTACAAGCTCCAATCATGGTAAGTGCCCTATGCAGATGTAACGTGTTATTTTATCATCTTTTACGCCATATTTTTGCTGTATCTTTTCTATGTTTAGATACATAGTTACTTACCACTGTCTTACAGTTGCCTACACTATTCAGTACAGTGATGTGCTGTACAGGCTTGTAGTCTGGGAGCAATAGACTATACCATGAAGCCTAAGTGTGTTGTAGAATGTGCCATCTAGCTTTGTGTAAATACACTCTAGGATGTTTGCATGATGGATTGCCTAGAGATGCACTCTCAGAACATATCCCCATCATTAATCAACACAGAACTGCACTTCTTTCAGTATGTTTTAATAGAGTTACAGAAGATTAACTCCTAAGTTATGTATGTTTTCATCACTAGATCTCAGTGATATTTCTGCTGAGACTGGATACAAAAGAGTGTGGGGGGATCTCGGAAGCTTACACAGTCTTTATGAAATTTATCTGCAGCTTCTTGACTTTAGTAACTCTGGTTGTTGGTATATTAGAAATAATCTATCCTTATTTGGAAGAAAGGTCTGCACTGTCTTCACTGATGTGAACTACAATTATGCTTACCAGAGGAAAAAAAATTCACCTGCTAAGAAGTGACACTAGGCATTTGCAAATGTAAAGTGAGATTTTTTTCGTCCATTGAGAGATCTGGATTACAAATGCAGCTCCGTAAATGCAGTTGTCATAAATGTGCTTTGAGATGGCATTAACTGATTGTTTCTGTCACATCGACAGCCTCAGTAAAAGGGTCCTAAGGGAATTCCACTTTAAACATAAAGCCTGTTGGAGGAATGACAAAGCTGCACTCACTAATTAAATTTAAATTTACAATAGGAACATGACTGAAACTAAAATTCCAAGGGCTTGCTGGAGCAAATACAGTGAGAAAATTTTACTCTAAAGACCAAATATTGAGCCTTTTGCAATATTTCACCTTTTACCACCTCCTTTTGCACATTACCATAAGGTAACAACATGCCTACCACCCCCTACCATTTCCCTTTTCCAAACTTAAAATTTTGCAGAGGTACACACACAGAGAAAGTTGAAAGTGGACTGGGAAAAGGGATTCACTTATAGAACTCTTAAATGTCAGGACAGAGCTGAATGAATGGGCAGTGGATCCTGTTCACCACAGCTGCCCTAAAATAGGTTCCTTCAGCTGATGACCTGGCTCAGGCATCATATTTAGCCTGGGGCTCCTCCGGGTGGATGAGGCTCTGCGAAGTGGTTACTCCAAAGAACGGGACGCTGGAAAGGTCACCAGGCCAAGAGCCACTTATCTGCCTTGCCCAGCCTGTATCCTAGGAGGGCTGGTAGGGTGCTCCCTGCCTTTTCCTACCCAAATTACCCACGTTCCTACACACTTTCCCACCCCTTCCCCACAAAGGCGGAGAGACTCTGGCCCTGGGTCAAGCCTGTGGCAACGCAGCCAGCAGTGCTCCAAATATTAAGAGAGCCGCGGGCTGCAAAAGTCTGGCACTGGAGCCTCGGATAGCAAAGCGAAAGGAGCACGGAGCGCGCGCGTCCTCGTCCCTCCGTTTGCACTGGTGTGCGCTCCGCGGCTGCCTGGTGCACCTGCGGGTCCCTAGGGGGGCGCTGCCTCAGCAACCACCGTCGCCGCCCGGACTGCGGGAGCCGCGCCCGGGGCAGCCCGGAGTGGGGGAACAGAGATGAGCAGCGACTCGGACCACCAGTGCCCTGTAGACGGTAACGACCCAGCGCGGCTGCGGTTTTTGTCCTTAAGCTCCCTTGTCTGGATTTTAATCTCCTTACTTTTTGACCTGGGGACTAGAAGTTTGGTTATTTCCTTGTAAAGCGGCTGGGGTGGTAGAAAGTCCCCATCTTCATGGATTTTTTGCACCATTTTCCGTACCTAAAATGTTATTATTATTTAGAATCAAATGAGTTAACTTTTATAAAGCGCGAAGAACCGCGCCTAAGACATAATGGGGTTTTGTTAAATAGATACGTATTGAGATTTTACTGCTTGGCGAACTGCTGCACGTTTCCCTAGTTAGACTGGAAATACCTGCCCTGTAAAAAAGATGATTTTGCTTCTTTTTTGGGGAACAAGGACAGCATCATCCCAGTCCTGTCACCTGCAGCCAGTTATTCTATAAACAAGGGTTAAAAGAGGCTACCCTCATCTCAGAGTGCGTGATGCCCTTAATGTTCTTTGGATCAGAGCTGCGCGTTGAGAACAGGGACGTTAGTTGTTTGAAGATCTTGTGCAGCAGGATTCCCCAAACTGTCTTTATAACTCGGGTGTCACTTAGTTCTACTTCGGTAAAATAATAGTTACTCCTTCTTTGAAAGGTGATCATTATTGTCCTTCAGGTATTCTCACTAACTAGTTGTTGACCTTTTAGGAGTGATCCTCCAGGAATAACTCCTCTTTGTATCAATAACCTTTTTGAACTGTGCTGAACACAGCTTAATGAAGCCTGAAAGCTGAATCTCTCTGGGGGCTTCTGCTCAACAGGTAGGTCAGGTAACTCAGCTAGGGTTCCCTGCAGATCAGTCATTTTCAGGGCTGGGAATTTTGCACAGTGGTTGGTGAAGCAGAAGCCATTTTTCTGAAAGAAACACTTCACCTTTTATTGTCCCAAGGAGAGTTTCCAGCATAACTGTCCTGACGCTCTTTTAAAAAAAAAAAAACTTTAAAAGTTGTGTTATTATCATTATTATTTTTACATATGGCATAAAACCTGGTACTTAGAAGTAGAAAGTTAGAATAGTGGTTACCAGAGGCTGGGGAGGGGAGAGACAGGGCTGTAGACATGTAGGTCAATGGGTATAAGGCTGCAGTTAGACAGGAAGAATAAATTCCAGTGTTGTATTGCACAGTAGGGTGAATATATTTAATGATAATGTATGGTATATTTCAAAAAAGCTAGAAGAGAGGATTTCCATGTTCTCACCACAAAAGAGATGACAGGTGTATGGTAATTACCCTGATTTGGTCATTAAACAATGTATATGTATGTTGAAACATCACATAGTATCCCATAAATAGGTACAATTGTTATGCTTCAATTAAAAACAAAATAAAACTTAAGAAGAAAAGCAACTGACACTTTAAACTGCTAAGGCTTTTTGTCAGACTCTTATGTTCCTAGGGTCAGCACATACTTATTTAAATATTTGGCTAGGCTGGGCATGATGGCTCATGCCAGCACTTTGGGAGGCCAGGGTGGGCAGATCACTTGAGGTCAGGAGTTTGAGACCAGCCTGGACAACATGGTGAAACCCCATCTCTCCTAAAAATACAAAAAATTAGCCGGGCATGGTGGTGGGTGCCTGTAATCCAGTACTCAGGAGGCTGAGGCAGGAGAATTGCTTGAACTTGGGAGGTGGAGGCTGCCATGAGCTGAGATTTGTGTCACTGCACTCCAGCCTAGGTGACAGAGCAAGACTTCGTCTCAAAATAAATAAATAAATAAATATTTGGCTATTTGAGAACAGATTGAAAAGCATAAATTAGATTATTTAAGAATCCTAATACAGGAGACTTCTTTATGTGAATGAAGGATGGTCAGAATAATTTTTTCTGACCTTAACCCTGCTCTGTTTTGATTGGTTTTAACCTTAATTCTTGTTTTAAAGCCATATAGCATAGTCTTCAGAAATCTGATAGGAACATTTTTTAAATAAAATAAAATAACAAGGTATCTACTTTTCCTAAATTAAGCATGTGCCTTGTAACAAAGCATGTCTGTAGCTTGTGGTGACTTTGGTAGCTGAATATATGATTTATAAATAGTAAAGTTCAAAATTTGCCTTAAATCTGAATTTCTGAAAATACCAGAATTCTTGGGTTGCTCTCTGGTTATCCTTGAGCAGGTGATAAGGCAGCAACACACCTAATTATGCCAAATGCTTGCTATGGCATCTTAAAAGAGTACAAGATAACTATCTGTCAGACTTAGTAATCCTCCAAGTATGTATGATGAGATCCTGAAGGTAACACTGGATTAGTATGTTAAATGATATCTTGTCTTAAATTCTCTTGTTGAATATCTGTTACAGACCTATACATTATGGAAGAATACCATAGGGAATCCTGTTGCAGATAAAGAATTCTTATTCTTCTCTTTATGCTTTGATATCGTTTATGATCTTGCTGTAGTACATGCAAGAGAGGTTTAAGCAATTAGTTATATCAGATTCAAATTTTCATTATATTAAAAATGAATGATTCTTCAGATTCAAATAATGTTTTTTTCTCTATCACTTGAAATAACAGCACAACCTTCCATTCTTCCTGAATAGCTTTGATTCTTGTTAAAACATGTTTAAAGAGAAGTAGAATTCTAATTTTCATGATGGGTCAAAAATTTGTTGTTGAAATGCTGGCTTTTATATACCATTGTAAGACTGGCATATTATAATAAAATTGAAATCATGACATTTGGGACCAAAACTTCTGTATTTTTTTGCCCCCTCTAGATTTTTTCTCCTTTTCTCTGTGACTTTTTCACTTTTTTTATTTACTTCTTATCATTTAAATGAAACCCCCAACAGGCAAAATTCATCACTGGATGCCTGGTCCCTACTATTGCTGTGCTGAACTACAAATACTATCTTATCTAACCTTCATTAACAAGTCAGTGGGGGTACTATTATGGTCTGCTTTTTATTTTTTTATCTTAAGGAAACCAAGGCTTGGAGAAGGTAAAGATCAGTTCTGGGCATTAAACCCAGGGCTCTCACTCCAGAGTCCCACACCCCTACACTCCTAACACCTAATCCCAGACCCTGGCCTATGTTACAGAATATGGGCCAGTGACCTGGAACAGCCTCCTTTGCCTGCCTGTGCTGGGACCACAGGAAGAACGCTGGAGAAGACCCTGAGATGTGTGTGGCTTTAAGTTCCTTGAAATGACAGTAGCATTCTTTCCTCTTTGAGTGGGAAGGATGGGAGAAAAACTGTCAGTTTTGGGAGGTTTGCACTCGTGGTAGGACTGGATGTGGCAATCCTGATGAGGCAGAGCTGCCTGCTCCTCTCAGAGGCATGTATATGTGCTCTGCTGTTTGGTTGCTAAGAATCAAAGCAGCTTGGCTCTGAGGGAAAAGGGCAGCACCCCATGGGATGAATTCTGTAGCAGCCCTTTCTCTTGGGGTAGGTTTACTGATTCTTCCTCTCAGATCACGACAGATGAATCCATTTTATAAAGCAGTACCCTGGGAGCAGGCAGACTCACCATAGCTGTTCTCTATCACTTGAAATAGAGAAGGAAGGAAGAAATAGGAAGGAAGGAATAAACAGGAAGGAAGGAAGGAAGAAAAATGCAAAGTAAATACTCTAGCCAACAGCCTGTTCAGACTGTGTCTCTGGATACGTGATTTAACCTCTATGAGCCTCAGTTTGTTAATTTGTAACGTAGGGATAAAAATATGTACTGTTTAGGATTATCATGAAGATTAGGAATAATATGCAGAATACATGGCAGGTGGTAGGTTATAAATAGACATGATGTTCAGAAAATTGTACGTGAAAGTTAATGAGGTTATTGAAATGTGTTAGCACCACGTGATTTTACAGAAAGAGCCCATGGTGATGTTCACGCAACTCCACAGTGCTACCAAACACAATCTCATACTCACCTATTGATGAAGAATGTCCACCAGCTGCATGATTACCCCACACTCTATACATTTGGTCTGCTGCTGAGTCTTTGTAATTTGAGCTTTCAGTTTTAGGAAAGAATGAGTAGTTAATATACATATTAAAACAGGAGAATGAATTAAGAATCCAGGTGATTCATAGGGAGGTGATTTTCAGAAAGCAATTTGGTCACTGGCGTAATGGAATTACTACCACAGATGTTTCAAGATTTTTATCTCTATTCACTGGTTTTTCTACTGTATTTGGTAAAGGTTGTATTGCCCATATCATCATTCTTTTTTAAATGTTTGTAATTCTATATCTCTATTTCTTGCCTGATGTCTATGAGGGTATGGAACACATCTGTCTATTTACTGCATCCCCAGAATCTAGCAAAGTGCCTGGCACATAGTAGGTACATATATTTGACATATGTTTGTTCAATAAACTCATACATTATTTAGAGAGTGACAAGAATCATGACAGTGCATGATTCCTGAAATCTTAAGTCCTTTTCATCTTTGCATTTAAATCTTAAGTTCATATTCACTTTTGCCTCCTTGAAGCTGTTTATAATAGTAAAAATTAGTAACCATTTACACATCAAAAAAGGGGCATTGTTTGGAATATCTAAATATCTAATAGCTGGATGGCTAAAGTAAATTATGGTAGAGTATAGAATACTATGTGAATGCATTCCATGTTTGGACAAAGACTATACATTGCAAGAGGTTCTAGGTGGTTAGATAGCAAAGAACAGGGGTTGTCTCTAGGTAGATGGGATTGTGGATATTCCTTAAATTCTTTGACTGTATTTGATTCTTATGTAAAGAATTTGCATTGGTTTTACAAGGAGGAAACGCAGTATAAGAAATATAAACTATGTATATTATAGATCACTTATACTGTACCACCTGTCACTAGGCACTTAAGGTTGTCTTCTCAGCTAATTTTCTAAATTTGCCCTCCTCTAACCCTTTTTGAACATTTCAGTAGTTTCCAACCTCTCAGCATTTCAAAATTGCATAATTGAGTTAAAAGAGATGTGTGATTTAAAAAGAAATTCAAAGTAGGAAAAAAAAAGTTAACTGGAATCCAGTGACTAAGAATATTAATTTTTCAGCATGTTGCCAGGTTAAATACGTTGCTTTGCTGTAAATCATAGTTAACTTTGGTCTCATTTCTGCTTTTGGCTTTTCCTTTGTTATATATACATTTTCTGACAGTTCATGAATACCTCCTTTGTAAGTGTTCTCTAATTGTTTCGCATGTGTGCTTGAGGTGTTTGCAAGGTGGCCACTATTGAGTATCATTTCTTTGTCTGCGAAGGCAGTTCCAGGAACGAGAAACTTTGTAAAGTAAGATGGCTTCTGATACGGTTTGGCTGTGTCCCTACCAAAATCTCATCTTGATTTGTAGTTCCCATCATCCACACATGTCATGGGAGGGACCTGGTGGTTTTATAAAGAGCAGTTCCACTGCACATGCCGTCTTGCCTCCCACCATGTAACACATGCCTTTGCTCTTCCTTTGCCTCCCACCATGATTGTGAGGCCTCCCCAGGCATGTGGAACTGTGAGTCCATTAATCCTCTTTTTCTTTATAGATTACCCAGTCTTGGGTATTTCTTCATAGCAGTATGAAAACAGACTAACAGCTTTTCTCTTTTTTAAAATTAACATTTGGGAATAGAGGTATGAATGAGCAAACTTTTAATATTATACATTTATATATATTGCAGAAATTTTACTGTTGGTTCTACACCATTTCTGGGAGCATATGACTTTGTTTTCTTTCTAACATCTGGTTGCTTTTTTGGTTTTCTGACAGAAGTGGAATTCAGGGTCCCTTTTCCCGGGATCCACCAGCCACATCACTTTTCCTTTCATGTAGGGAACTCTATTTCAGTCTTAAAGGAAAGCCCTACTTCATTTTTAATATTTTCCCTCATAGGCACTCTGATGAACTTGCATGCCCTTAAGACTGTCTCCTTGTTGTTATGCAGCCCTAATATACTCCTTCTCTTGAAAAAGGGAGTAAGAAGTCCTAATCTCTTGATTTGAAGGTGATACCCCTATTGCATCCCACTTGGGGATAATAGGTATGGAATGGGAAAAATCCTGAAAAAAAAAATCTCAAAACTAGAATCTGTCCCCACTAAACCTACTGCTGGCACTCAGGGGGTTTGGAACATCCCTCCTTCTCTCTCCTTCCCACTTGGTTTTCACTATGAGCTTCTGAGGATCCCTGAGAGTCTCCACAACTCCATAATGGTGGTTCTGTTTTCTGTTTATTAAACTTTTTTGAATTATCAGGGGTACACACATAGAACACCCAAATATTATTTTGTACACTTGTAACCACCACCCAGAAGAGGAAATATAATTTTGCCATTATCTTAGAAGGCTCTTTTATGTGCCTGATTCCCAGAGCTCTTTTCTCCCCTGTAAGTCCAGGATCCTGATTTTGATAGCACAGTTGGTCCTTCATAGCTGCAGTTTCTGCATCTGCATATTTAACAAACTGCAGAAGGAAACTATTCTTTTTAAAAAATCAATAAAAACACAAACAAATAAAAACAATACAGTATAACAACACTTACATAGCATTTACATTGCATTTGGTATTATGAATAATCTTGAGATGATTTACAATATACAGGAGGATGTGCATAGGTTATATGCAAATATACCTTTTCACATAAAGGACTTGAGCAGCCTTGGGTTTTGGTATCCACAGGGGACCTGAAGCCAATCCCTTTTGAACACCAAGCATTGACTGTCATTACTTTCTGGCATTTTAAAAATAGTTTTATGATTCATAGATGCAGATTCCTAGTTATAACAATTTAGTTTTACCATTTAAAAACTATGAGATGTCTTTTTAATGTATAGATTCTCTCTCGTTCTTTTCTATTCTTAAAACTTACCTGTTGAAGAACCTGGGCCATTCAGCTTATAAAACTGACAATCTGGATTTCACTACTTTTGTGCCCACGGTTCAACATTTTTCCTGAAGACTGCCTCTTAGTCTCTTTTCTGTTGCTTATACCAAAATTCCCTAAACTGGATAATTCACAAAACATAGGAATTTCTTACAGTTCTGGAGGCTGGGAAGTCCAAGGTCAAGTGGGTGCATCTAGAGAGAACCTTCTTGCTTGTGGGGATTCTTTTCGGTATCCCAAGGTGGTGCAGGGCATTACATGGCAAAGGGGCTGAGAGTGCTAATGCACTAGCTTAGGTCTCTTCTTCTTATAAAGCCCACCAATTCCCTTCCCATGATAACCCATTAATTCACTAACTCAACAATCTATAAATGCTTTCTCAAAGATCCAGAGGCCTCACGATCCAATCACCTCTTAAAGGCCCCACCTCTTAGTACTGCCACATTGGGAATTCACTCTCAACATGAGTTTTGGAGGGGACATTCAAACCATAGCACCTTCTTTTTAACTCCAGTTTGTACCACCCCAGAGTGTCCTCCTTCTCAGTCCTTGACTGCACATGCTAAGTACTCTATTAACTAACAGGTATAACAAGGTGAGGTGACACACCATGTTGGAGTCCAGGCTCTAGCAGTTACTGAAGTCTAGGCACTGTGGGCACTGAACTATGTCCTTGGGTATGCTGCCCCAATTCTGAGGTCCAGCTTCCTTATCTGTAACTAGTAACAGAACCTGCCTCACAGAGTAGTGGTGAATATGACATGAGAGGATATCTGTAAACACTTAGCACTTGCTCATTCTGTATGTGCTCTCTCTATATTAGCTGCTGTTATTATGATTATCATTAAGTAGAAGTGGCAGACAACATTTGTACTGAAGCTCCAGTGTACCCTATTAACTCCATGTCCCTGGTTTTTTCCACTGTCTGTCTTATGCTGCCTGCCAGGAGCTCTAGGCTGTGACCTTGTACACAACAATATAGATTGGGACCTAGAAGCTCCATTCAGGCTGGGTGCTGCAAAGCAGAGTTGTCTAGTCCTTTCTGTATAACGCAGTTGTAGCGAGCAAAGAATTACAACATGAATTATTAGCATAAAGCTAACCCCCATGCTGAGAAGTTTGCATTCTACTTCAACAGGCTCCAACAGCACTGTTTAGGTCAGAGTCCCCTCCTTCAATGAAGCCCCTTTGTCAGACATTGCTATCCCACCCCACTCCCCATCCCTTGCCCTTGCCCTGTCCTCTTCTCACCAGCCCATTTGCTCTTGTTGTGCCCATAGTTTGTTCTTTATAATGCAAAACTGCGCAGTTACTCCTGGGGGAGGGTCTTGCTTACTACTGCAGAAACCATGGATGCTGTAAAAATTAGTGGTGAGAAATCAACACCTTGTCTTTTGGTGTGCAGAAATGTCTACATATTGCTTCTTCTGTTGGACATATCCAGTCCTCTTGACTACAGCACATTCAGTAATCTAATCCTTAAATTCCAGAAAAAAGCATGAAGTCATTTTATCATCTATTGGGCTTCTTAAGTGATCAAGTATTTTATTGAGCTCTTCATATTCAACTCTTCAGTTCTTGTGTTAGCTTCATTAACCATTATAATGATTAGTAAAAATTGATGTTCTCATTTACCAATTAGTTCAAATATTAGTAATTTTCATTGTGATGCATTATGGGGCAGTTTTACAGACTTATATATTAAGCCTTTTGTTGATGTATATTTAGAATTTTTCAAGTTTATTGCTAGTCTGTTTTTGATCTTTATTAATTTTCTGGCAATTATTTTTCTCTGCCAATAATGGTAAAATATTCATATTTGTTAAATGCTTAGAAATAAATATTAATTTAAAAACATAGGCTGGGCACGGTGGCTCATGCCAATAGTCTCAGTACTTCAGGAGGACAAAGGAGGAGGATCACTTGAGATCAGGAGTTCAAAACCAGCCTGGGCAGCATGGTGAGATCTCATCTCTATTAAAATACATAAAATGTAATTTTATAAAAAATGTATAAAAATGTAAATGCTGACTTATTTACATTATAGTAGATTGAAAGGGTTTATATAGAAGTCTGTTTTGTTGAAAAATAATCATCCATTTATACATATGAAACTGGAATTGAAAATATTTACATGTAGGAATTAAAAGTAGTTGTGTGTGGTAGGGTGGATAATGGAATTTTTCTTTAGATTCATCTGCTTGTCTGTATTTTCCATAATGAGTTTGTATTGTTTCTGTTAAAAAGAAAAAAAAAAAAACTTGGTAGGGATGGAGCTTTCATTTTGCTTAAATGCTTTTCTCACTTTAGGCCAGGCTTTTTAGCTTTATCCATCTGGTTTTGGTTTTCATCATCATCTTATAAAGGCATGAATGTCATTCTATTGTTTAAAAAATTCTTACACTGGAATCTAAAATGTTTTCTAATTAATCCCCTCTTGCTGGATAGTTAAGTTATTTTAACATCTTTAAATCATAGATAAGACAGAAGAAAAAATAATTGAATGGAAATTAATTAAAAATATAGAAGCAAAAAATGGAGGAACACTGCAATTCTGGAAAAAGATTAATAATGTTTTAAGGTGGAACATGCCAGAATTACTAATCCCTGGAAATCAGTAACTGGAAATACTTATTTTTACAAATGATCATCTTGACCAATTTGTATTTGGGTAAGTTGGTATTGAACAAATACTAGATGCTTGTCAGGACAGCAAAGGGGAAAAACAAAGTTTGAGCATTATTCTGATACGGACTGAGGTGTGGGTTCTGACTCTAATAGCAATGAGCCATCAGTTCACTCCCCCATACAATAAAAGTGATAAGAAACAACACTACTTACCTCCTAGGGTTTTCTGACGGTTGATAGAGAATATATGTTAAGTACCTGGCACATTAATAAGTATTTCCTGCCTTTCTCCCTCAATAAATATTTATCACATTGAATTCTATGTATACATATGCATGAAAATCTCTGGGGAGTATGATTTTTAATAAGGATTCATTTAAATATGTCCTCCAAACCAAATAACAAATGCAATGTATAATGAGGAAGGGACACCTTTGACTTTTAGCACTTGTAATAGAGTAACTGAAAAAGGGCAGTATCAAAGATTCTTTCTGCTCAGAATGGAAACAGCACAAATAGAAAATATAATAGAAAAATCAGTGTAGGAGATAAATAGATTAGGTTTTTTTGGCTACTAATGAAATTATGGTGGTTGAAGTTGGTATCTTCCTGAACCTGTGCTCAGATTTGATCTCTCGTGGATTTAGGGAACTGAATTTGGTTCTGCTTCTATTGCCACCACCACTTTAAGGACTGTCCCTTCAACAGGTGCTGCAGACTTGCACAGGAAGGGAATAACAGAGATCGCCAATATGAGTTTTTGCCTGATGCTCATTTTTGAAGAGTATATCACGAAGTCCTCATGCAATGGGATTGTCTCGGGAAAGACATTTTCCTTCCCCAACTGGGCTACATCTCAGGTCCCCAGATGTGGTTCAAACACTCTGCTTAATGTTGTCTGATCTGTGACTACTGTGGCTGTGGCTCTTCAAGTTGGAGATGGACCACAGAAAGTGTTGTCCTCAGACCCACCAAGATAATATGGAATGCATCCCTCCTGTTCCCTTCCTGTTCCTTATTGGCAGTGGAATAGCAAAATTTTGCAGACTAAGACGTGCAAGCATTTGGAGTTGGATGAGCAAATAGGATATTTAGAGTTGGAGGACTTAGACAAGTGGGATACCAGTTGTCTTTACACAGCTCTCACTGTTAATCTCTTAAAAAACCAATTAAATTTTTTATTTAAAAACTTAATATGTTTACAATAGCATAAAAAATAGTAACAAGTCCAATGAAGGAGATTAAAGACTTATATACTAAAAACTACAAAATATTGCTAAAAGAAATTAAAGATACAAATAAATGAAGAGACATATTGTGTTCATGGATTAAGAAAATTGTATTTAGATATCCATGCTACCCAGAGCAATGTACAGATTTAACACAATCTTTATCAAAACCCAAATGGCATTATTTTTGCAGAAATATAAAAATTTACCCTTAAATTCACATGGCATTTCAAGGAATCTGAAAGTCCAAAATGATTTTTAAAAGAAAAATAAATTTAGAGGACTCACACATTCGGATCTGAAAATACTATAAAGCTATAGGAATCAAGAGTGTGGTACTAGCATAAAGACAGACGTATAGATAAATGGCATAGGATAGAAAAACCAGAGATAAACCCTCACATATACAGTCAAATGATCTTTGATAAAGGCTAGAAGACCACTCTATGAAGAAAGAACAGGCTTTTCAATAAATGGTGCGGGGAAAACTGAATATCCACATGCAGAAGAATAAGGTTGGATCTTTTTATTGTACTGTATATAGAAATCAACTCAAAATGGATTAAAGATGTAGTGCAAGACCCCGAAATATAAAATTTTTATAAGGAAACAAGAAGGGAAAACCTTATGACATTGGATTTGGCAATGATTTCTTGGATATGACACCACAGCACAGGCAACAAAAGCAAAAATATATAAATGAGACTACATCAAACGTAAAACCTTTCATGCACCAAAAGACACAATCAACAGTGAAAAGGCAATCTATGGGATTAGGGAAAATATTTTCAAATAATACACCTGATAATATTGTGAATATACAAAGAACTCCTACAACTCAAAACAAAATAATTGTAGCACTCAACTTAAAAATGGGCAGAGTACTTGAAAAGTCATTTCTTCAAAGATGGTACAAAAATAACCAACAAATGTATGCAAAAATGCTCCCTATCACTAATGTTAGAGAAATACACTGAAACCACACTATCACCTGACACCTATTAAGACGGCTACTATTAAAAAAAAAAACCACCTGAAAGTAACAAGTGCTGGAGAGTATGTGGACAAACTGGAGCACTTGTACACTGTTAGTGACATTGTACAATGATGTAACTGCTATGTAAAATAGCATTAAAAATGAAAAATCAAAAAAATAGAAATAGAACTACCATATCCAACAATTCTGCTTCTGAGTATCTACCTCGAAAACTGAAAACAGGGTGAAGAGATATTGGCACACCAATGTTCATAGAAGCACTATTCACGATAATAAAGAGGTAGAAGCTACCGAAGTGTCCATCAATGGAAGGATGGATAAACAAAATGTAGTATATACATACAATGGAATGTTATTAAAAAGGGAGGAAATTCTGTCAGTGCTATAATATGGATAAATCTTCATGACATTATGCAGGGTGAAATCAGTCACAAAAAGACAAATACTACGTAACTCCATTTATGTGAGGTATTTAAAGTAGTAAAATTCATAGAAACAGAAAACAGGATGGTGATTTTCGGTAGATTGTGAGGGGGGAAGTGGAATTATTCAATGACTATGCAGTTTCAGTTTTGGAAGATGAAAACGTTTTGAACATCTGTTTCACAATGTGAAACATTGTTATATATGTCCAAATAAACAATGTGAATAGACTTATAACACTACTGACCTGAACACTTAAAAATGGTTAAGATGGTAATTTTTATTATTCATGTTTTACAATAAAAATACCTAATTAAAAAATATTTTAAGGATAGAAAAGTGTGTAAAACTATTTAGAACTTTCCTTGTCAAACTGTCTTAGTCTATTTTGTGCTGCTATAACAGAATACCACGGAATGGGTAATTTATAACAACTGTATTGGCTTACTGTTCTGGAGCTGAGAAGTCCAAGATTGAGGGGTCAGCATCTGGGGAGCCTTCTTGCTGTGTCATTCGATGATGGAAGGTAGAGAGGCAAGAGAGCAACAGGGGGGCACACTCTTGCCTTTGTAGCAACTTCAACCTCCACCCATGAGGCTGGAGCCCTCACGACCTAGTTATTTTTTATGGTATTTCAAGGTCCCACCTTTTAATGTTGTTACAATAGCAATTAAATTTCAACATGAGTTTTTGGAGGAGACAAACATTCAAACCATAGCAGTCACTGATCAAATTTATCATTTTTTTTTTGCATTTTGATATTGCTAGACAGCACTGATCATAATGTAATATTTCTAAAGAGTAGAGATGTGTCCAGTTGTTTATTTGTCCCTTCATTGAACAATCTCAGATGGCTGTTCTTGAGTTCTTACATCTTTTTTTATACTGTTGCCATCTTCCTCCATCAGGGTCTCCCATGAAGGTCAGTGATATTTTCTTCCTTCTCTTGAATTCCAGTAGCATCCTTAACCACTATTTGATGCTTTTGTGTATTGCATTTAACAAGCTTGGTCATCATTTTATCTTCTAGTTTTTTAGCCCACAAAAGGTTGGAATTACATATAGCGTAATTTGGGTTGCCTCTGAAAATGTTAAGAGGATCTACTATAAGAGTTTCAGTATCTGTTACTTTCACATTGTTCTAATTTTTGGCATTCTTCTGTATTCTTGCATATGTTCTAGTTATATGATTTTATCAGATAAGAAGCTTGCACACAAAGTGTATGTAAATGAAAATATTTTTATGTAAATGTATACATGCATAATTACAATTTATGCCCATGATTTGTAAAAGCTGATAATATTTTATTGCTCAAGAGATACACATATAAACAGAATTGCCAGATAAGTCCCAGTTGAAAGGAATATTATAGCTTTCTACTCACTTACCTGCACTGGGAATGTGATTGATCTCTAGCCCTTAGCTAGGAAAAGGACAATGCCTATGCTTTCTTTCCTTACTTTCTCCATTTTCACTGCTCTCATAAGCAATACTACTAAGAGTTCATAGTACAGCTTAAAGGAGGTGGCCAATTATCTTTCACTCTTTTTTATACTGCATGTAATTTTTAAAGAGCTTTCTTGAGGTCTAATTTGGATTCCACAAAATTCACCAATTTGAGAGTACAATTCCATTTTTAAGAAATTTACAGTTATTTAATCCTCATGTCCATAAAATTTTAGAGTACAGTCATCCCTCAGAATCTGCAGGAAATTGGTTCCAGGACTTCCTGTAGATACCAAAATCCACAAGATGCTCAATTCCCTTATATAAAATGGTATAGTATTTGCATATGTATTAGTCCATTCTCAAACTGCTATAAGGACATACCTGAGACTGGGTCACTTATAAAAAAGAGGTTTAATGGACTCACAGTTCCACATGGCTGGGGAGGCCTCACAATCACGGCAGAGGCAAAGAAGGAGCAAAGGCACATCTTATATGGCAGCAGGCAAGAGAGCGTGGGCAGGGGAACTGTCCTTTATAAAACCATCAGATCTCATGAGACTTATTCACTATCATGAGAACAGCATGGGAAAAACTCACCCCCATGATTCAATTAATTCCCACCAGTTCCTTCCCATGACACATGGGATTATGGGAACTACAGTTCAAGATAAGATTTGGGTGGGTACACAGACAAACCATATCAGCATATAACCTGTGCACATCCTCCTGTATACATAAATCATCTCTAGATTACTTATAATACTTAATGCAATGTAAATGATATGTAAATAGTTATATTTTATTTTAAAAATTGTATTTTTATTGTACTGTCATTGTTGGTTTTTAAAAATGTTTAATATTTAAAAGTATTTATTGAATCCATAGATGTAGAACTCAGGCAGAGGACTGTGTTTTCATGTATGTATTTAAAAAATTACTGTGCTTTTCTTCTGCTGCTTTTATGAATACCTCTTCCTTTATGCCAGCAGTGTCTGGCTGTGAAAGATTCTGATCTTAGTAAGTAGAATGCAAAGAGAAAGGCAGTTACTGTTTAGATTCAGGCAGTCAAAATAGGAGTTTCAAAGCAAAACAATAGTTTTATCATTCCAGCTATTGCCTTGGGCTTTCTACATATTCTTTTATTTTCCCTTTAACTTAACTAATTTTGCCTAGAGAACCAAATTATGGAGTTTTTTTCCTGGTGCAAAAAAGATATTTTTGTGTACGTTCAATGGCTATCCATGAGGCTAGCATCAAGAAAAATTAACATTTAATGCAGGCAAAGTCACTGAAAAATCTCCATTTCTGGCAAGAAGTGACAATGAGAGGAGGAAGAATAAGCAAGAGAGGCGAGTGCAGAAATGCACATTCTTGATTTCTTATTACTTGGGATGGAAGCAGGGGTGGAGTAGTATTTTACTACTTTAAATACATCACATAAATGGAGTTACATAGTATTTGTCTTTTTGTGACTGACTTTACTCTGCATAATGTCATGAGGGTTTATCCATATTATAGCACTGACAGAATTTCCTCCCTTTTTAATAACATTCCATTGTATGTATACACTGCATTTTGTTTATCCATTCTTCCATTGATGGACACTTGGGTAGCTTCAACCTCTTTACCATTACCATTAGTAAAACTAATGGTAGTTTTATGGAAATAAGGTAAGTAACAACATAGGCCTTTATCAGTTTCTCTTGGAGATCACCTTGCAGACTTATCAAAGCCAAAGTGATGGCTCACTAAAGTGGGATGGAGAGGGAGAGCCTGTATTGATCTCTTCAAGGGGTGGAGATAATTCAGAAAAGCCCTTTTCGTCCTCAGAGGAAGGTAGATTAATTGAGTACCCTTGGTCCTCCCAATGGGCTTTCTCTGATGAGGATGAAGGCAAAAACTATGGGATGCATTTGCTTTACTGGGGAGCCAAGGAAGGATGGGGCATAAGCCCAGAAAAGTCTATTCCATCACCAAAAGCTAAAGTGAGACAACCTTATCCAGAGAGAGCCCTAGTCTATGACTAACATGAGAGATAAGAGGCCATGAGTATGCATCTCACATGACTGCCAGGTGTGAATGGAGTCAAGATGTAGACAAGCGAGATTGCCCAGGGACAAAGGTACCAGTCAGTGCACACTGCAGTGATCCAAGGACTCCACCACTCTTCCTCCACTCTGAGGTTGAGTGAGACATTCTTTTCTCCCCATGTACCTAGAAGTCATCAAGAAAATATTGGAAGTGGAAATCTGAGATAACATGGTTCAAACAGTTAAACAGAACATTGCCTCAATGAATTGTTTAACTTATTATATATGTTTTAACCAGATTGGACAAAATAAAATAAATTTTGTTACCTTTCTTTCAGCAATATGGGCTCATGTGGAAGACAAGATTAATTAAAGAACATAATAAGGATACTATATTTTCTCTGTATACCCTAGTGTCCTAAAAATAGTAGTACCACAACAGGCTTAAAACAAATGGAATTGACTGCTTCAGCTAGTACCACTGCCACTGGCACTGTCTTGGGAGAAGTGCAGTTGCCAAAGGTAAATATGTGCAAAGCTAGGTCTCAGGCCTCTGAGTGGAGTGTCCTATGGTAAGTGAGTCTCACTAGATTAAGTTATGTATTTTGTAAAGAGGGAAAAGAGATGGGTGTCAAATGTCTATCAGTATTCTTATAATTTAAGTCAAAGTATTCATGTATTCATCCAGCCTACAAACTCTTTGTTTAAAGAAAATTTACAGAGATACTTGAGATAAAATTGCGTTTCTATACCTAAAGTAGGCCTCATGGGCCTAAAAGACTACCTGCTCATGTTCTCCATCACTTCCTTCCCCGAGCTACTTCCATGAAGGTCCTGGACGATTTTAGAAATTTATGGTTCTGAAGAGCACTAATAAGGACCACTTTTAGAAACGGTAGCATGTGATCTTTGTTAGTTACATGAATAAGAACTTAACTTTAAAAAATAGGCTTTAGCTGTACAATCACTGTTAGAGTGACAAGGTGTTTTGTAGAGCATTATTTAACCGAGAGTATTATTTAACCAGAAAGGTTAAAGTACTTGAAGCCACAGAGCTACTTAGGGGCCAGAGTCAGGGCTAAAACTCTCACTCCAGACTCCAGAGGGTTCCTTTTGTGCATATCACCAGGGCAGGTAATTAAAAGTAAGAAACAAAACCTGTAAGACACTGATCAAATCGCACTGGGAATTCATGTGTGTTTCTACCAGCATCTGAGATTTTTTGGTGTAGTGCTTAATAATTTCAACATTCAGAACTTTCTTCATGTTAAATATTGTAGAGCAACTATCTAAATTACTTGATGACAGCAAGCCACTGTTAAATATTAAAATATATTATGGTTAAATATTAAAATCTATATGGTTAATACTACATCATTAACTATCTTAAATTTCCACACTTCAGTTTTTGTCCCTTTAACAGACAAAAGTCAAATCAAAGTCCTTCCTTTGCTGATGTTAGCTGGTAAGCCTATTCCCATCTCAGCACTGTGTGTGCTGTGTTGTTTGATCTTCTAATACTTTGTATTGACTTACAAAATCAATAGAGACGTAGTTGGCATTTTATGACATACCTGATTTTTCAGATGCTATGTGGGCCGAAAAATATACCCAAGCAACGTATTTCCTTCATATGCCTTTTCATCATGGTATATGTCATGACACTCAGTTTTATTTCAGTACCTAATTTGTATGATGCAGTGATAGAGGAGAAAGAAAATTTATGAAAAATTGGATTTCCTAATGTTAGTCAGTGGCCTTATTTTTCAAATTGATGGTACAAAAAAAGAGAATTTTAGAAAGTAATTGTAGAACATAAGTCTGATGACAGTTTTGCCCAAAATTGTTCAATATGTCATCTTAGCATTTGTTCTTTTATTGTTTCATGTGTGTTAGTCCAATCTTTCTGGTAAGAGAGGCTACATAGTTTAGTGGAAAGAGAAGAGGTATTACAATTGATCATAATTTGAATATCAGCTTTGCTATTTACTATATCAGCTATGTGACCTCCATAGAGTTAACTGACCTCTCTGATCCTCATTTCCATATTTGTAGAACTGGGTATACTTGCCTTATAGGGTGCTATGAATATTTGTCCAAAAACATGAAATATAAGTGCCTCGTGCAGTGTCTTTCTGGTCCATTGGGATTCAAAATATAAAAGGTATTTGTTAGGTTTTTCAGAATCAGACTCTGAATCAAGAATTAGAATGTGGGTAGTTACTTTGTAAGGTGATTTCTGGGAGACAGCCAAATAGAGGATGCATAATAAGGTAAGGTATCTCTCACTGTGGGTAACTGAAGCTTAATCCTGCTGGGTAACTCTGGGTGTTAATGAAGACAGACATTAGTATTATCGCATGTGAAGAACAAGAAAGCTGGCTATTAATACATCAGTTTCTATCACTTACTGGTTGAAGGATGCTGAGCTATGGGTATTTATTTTTCAGAGCTTCACACTTGGCACCTAAGTGGGCATTAAAGAGAAATTAGAGAGCCTGTGCGTGGAAGAGACATCTGAAGAAACACTACTCCATTTCTGTTATTTTTTCAATTGATGCACTTTTGTTTTCTTGGCTCCCCATGAAAAGGCATGTTGAAACCACCTCATACTTGTTCATCACAAATGTTAAATATTCAGAAATGTTGTGAGCCAGTTTTAAAATTGGCCCTGAAATTAGCCATGATCGGGGTCTTTACACCATAGAAATAGGTAAATGCTACCAATCAGTCTTTTCTTCAGAAACCAATTTATCAGTACACATTACTGTCCTTATCCTATCTCTTTCCATAAATAGAGAATAGGGGTTACAATCATAGGCTTGAGAATCATACAGACCTATTCGAATTTGATCTCTGATACCTTTTAACTGTGTAGCCTTGGGCAAGTTACTTAACTTCTCTGAGTTTTAATATTCTCATCTATAAAATGGGGATGTTAGTATGTAACTTGCATGGCTGTTGTGAAGATTAAATACAGTAACATATAATATGTGCAGAATATTATAGAATACGGAATGTATTATAGGAGTTAGACCTTACACAATTGTAATAGGAACTGAAGAAGAAAACATTCATAAGGGAGAATTGGAAATCAGAGAAAAGTCACAGATCAGCCTTCCTGAAGAACTGGCAACAATGGCCAAGTTGGAGCTTGTAGGAAAATCTGGAAATCCAGGCATGTCCAATTGCCCAAGTGCAATAGTGAAATGGGCTGGAGAAACTTTTTCCTCTGTGTGAATATCTCTGGGATGAATAATGAAGCATCTAGATGAGAAGAGAAGAGAGTGAGGATAAACTGCAGTATGCTGGCATGTTTGTATCTATCCATCATGGCATTTGACCTCAGAGAGGCTGGGCCACTGCTTCACTTCTGCCAGAGTGTGGAGCTAAGAGCCACAGAGAATATTGGATTAGGAAACCACCCCAGAGGGCAGAATCAGATCCTACTTAATATGTGAAGTATGTGCCCAGTGGGATTTCAGAACTGCTATAAGCCAATGATTACCCTCTGCCTCCCATTCTTTTCTGAGAGTGTCTGCAGAAATTATCCTGGCCTGTATCACTATTATATGTTGCGTGTGACGTCTGATAACTTGTGTTTTTAGTTTAGGGGTCTCGGGACCAAGAACATAACTGAACAGTCTTGTCCGCCTGTAGACAAGACACACAGACCATGGCATTCTAGACTTCAAGCCTAATTCTATAATGAGATAAGATTTTGGGAGGTCATCATACGGGAATGAGAGGAATATGAATAATTTTGGTCAGAGACTGGACTATGATAGATTGCAAAATTGGTTTCAGAATCCTTTCTACCTAGTATGCTTACTACTTTGCAATGTGACACTGCCCTCTGTCATCAAGAGGTGAGCTTTTTTTTCCTTCTCTATATCCTTGAGTCTGGCTGCTTTTGTGACTTGCTTTGACCACTAGACAGCAGAAGTGATATTTCTGACAAATCATCTGAGATCTCAAGAGGTGCTGTAGCTTTTGCCTTCACTGTCTTCAAAGCTGGTATTACTTTGTGAGGAAGACGAGTCTTATCTTTGATAATAAAAGCCTACATAGAAAGACCCAGCCATCTCAATCTTCCTGGCTGAGCTGAGCTCTGAGTCAGGGCACAGGTTGGATGCAGTTGTGTGAGTGAGCCCAGGCAAGACCAGCAGAACTACCCCGAAGCAATTATGTACGTTGGTGCTGCTTTAAGCTACTAAATTTTGGGTTCATTTTTTGGTACAACTATAGATAGCTGATATATCCTTTAAGTAGGTTTTTTTTCTGATTTACTTAACCAGAGTGAATTTAGTTGTATTTTCAAAGAGTTGTTGTTTTGTGTAAATATGCTGCTGTTTACAAAGGACCTACAAAAATATGGCATAGAGTAAGCACTAAATAAATGCTAGCTATGATTATATGAAATAGGTTCTAGATGCTTATGAGAGGTGGAATGTAGATAACACTTAGTGGATCTGGTGAATCTTTAGAAGGGGTTACACGGGATTCAAGCAATCTCTGTGTCATCAAACCTTGGTTCTCTCAAATTCAAAATGAGGACATTTGCTAACTGATCTGTAAGTGCTTGTAAAGCTCTAAGATCCCAAAATCTTACACATAATTGGCCAAAAACATCCTTGGCCCATATCCTAGATGGTGTCAAACCCACATCTCAGTGAATTTCAGTTGAGGAATAACCCAGGCCAGCGTTACTATGATCTGTTAGGCAGTGTTCTGCAAGTACTTCATTTCTCAACATGACAGTGGCAGTGAGATGTGTGGGCATTCCCCAGGGCACCTGCATTTGCCACTCCAGTGGTACAATCTATAATGTAGTTTATGTTACTGTGGTGACTCCCAGGAAGTTATAATTTTCAGGACATTTGCTCCAATTCTATATAGAGGTGAAGCTGAATCTGTGTGGCATAAAAGGACGAGTTTCAGCCTCACCCTCTTCACTACTTCACTAAGCAATTCAGCTCTGGCCCCATATTTGCAAACCCTACTCAGCAATGCATTTTTCTTGCAGGTAACATTGTCCTCCCTCCCTAGAAGGCAGTTTGGACCATCTGTTTTAATTTAAGTGTAGCCCTTGGAAAGGTTTTATTGCCATTCCAATGAGCATCTCAATATGTATTTTCCAATCACATTTAGTATCTCTGTAAAGGAATTTGGTGAGTAGTTTTCTGTATCTGAAGGTGGCCACATGTGAATGTCACAACATGTGTATTGAGAAGCAAGAGAGCTGAGAGTAATTGCCCCCTGTTCATCTAGAAAATGATTCACCAAAGCCCTAAGCAGGAGGCAGAACCCTAGGCAAAGATAATCCCCATATCAGAGTTAATCAACAGATGATGCAAATGAGGCACCCATTTCTAGCATTTATTTAAATTTTCATTTAAATTGCTGGTTAAATGGAATGCATTTAAAATCCTGTAGTCAACACTTGAGCAAATTGTTTTTAAAACTATATATTAAATTGTAACACATTGCAATTTAATACATACTTCTAAGATAATTGCTTATTGCTTTAGGAGTACAAAAATGTGTCCAAATAATTTAGTGTGGTTGATAAGACACAGAAAGCAATATCTTCTTGCCTTTTTTTGAAAAAAAGGAGAATATGGTAATTATTAACATGGGATCTGGAATCAGGCTGCCTGGCTTTGAATTCTGGGCTCCACCACTTACTAGCTATATGAGACTTGAGCAATTCCCTTTCTCTAACTTCAGTTTTCTTATCTATAAAAGAGTTTAAAAAGATATCTTCATCATAAGGCTGTTATGAGAATTAAATGAAATAATCTACATAAAATATATAGCCCAATACCTGGTCCATTGTAAGTGTCCATTAAATGTTAACCATTATTATTTTATAAGTGCAGTTATATTTTTGTTTCATTTATGCTATACTACAACTAGAAAAGCTACTAGAGAAGATAGAATTACTGGGGTGGCTTGTGTCAGTGGCTTGCATTATATTTCTTTTTGGCAGCACTGTCCTGGACTCTTTTTGCTATGACTGCACTATACCCACTGACCTCAAGCATCCAGAATTATACATGGGAAGAATGTTAGAGTAAAAACAGCATATTTATTGTCTGCCAGTGACTGGTTGACCTCCAAGTTTTGGAAAACAGTGTAAATAGATGAGAGACTCTGAAGGTCAAGAGAGTATACTTAGTAAGGTGTGTCTAGTTGGTTTTGTTTTCATCAGTTGGAAACGGCTATACAATCCAAGCCACTCAGAGTATTCATTATGGCTCTCTAGTTTCACAGAGCGCAGAATGACTCTTGCTCACCAAAAGGGGGAGTTTATTGGGAGTATCTTAGAAAGCTCACAGAATTAGAGAAAGATAAATAATTAGGTCTTAAATAAGACAGAAACCAAGGTGACTCTGGAGATCTGGAAAACTTAGAACTTGGAGTTACCCACAAAAGGGTCTTTATTTAACTGACAGTATTACCAAGACCATGTCCTAGGGGAACTGTGGTTCTAGTTGAGATGCTAGTTAGGCCAAAAATGCCCTCAAGTAAACAAGCAAACCAAAAACAGGTCTTCTCTTTACTCGGCCCTGAATCTCAGAAAACACAGAAGTTACCATTAAAGCAATGGGTGAAACTTGGTGTTTTACAAAGGTATATAGACAAGAAAAGGATGAAGAATAAGAAAGGACAAACAGCCAAGATGTCAGAGGAGGAAAATGCCAAATGCCAACAGAAACCGTGACTACGGGAGTGACAGTGGTTAATGAAGAGAAGAAGGAAGATATGGTTAGTACAGCTGCCGAGGAAAATACTGCTCTGTGGTGCAGTAGCTACTGCTGAGCCACATTAACGCATATGGTCAAGTTCTCCAACCTGGGACTGAAGGACAGGGATAAAATTCACTGAATGGGTATGCTACGTCATTTTTTTTTTTTTTTTTTTTTTTTTTTTAATTGAGCCCAATTTCACAAGTTTTTTCAAGCTGAATTTGGACCCATTAAAAAGTTCAAAAGGTTTAGAAATGGGTTAGTGGGTGGAGGTGGTTTAGAGAGCTGCCTTAATATGACAATGTAAGATATACAATTGCAGAACGTCATGCCCCTTATTAAGTAATGTTTACTCAAGCAATAGGAGTAAATGTCTCTGAAAAATCTACTCTCCTGAAAAAATTAGGTTATTTAACTCCTGGCCTTGTGCCCAGTGAAAGGAAAACATTATTGAAATTAAAATAAGCAGGGTTTATGGTGTACTGTGTATTTATTGGCTATTGGTGGGGCACTGCCAACTATTTTTCTGGCTGTTTCAGAGACTCTCTTCTGAGGAGCATGTTCTCTCAGAAGCTGGATGGTGTTTATGGATCTGGCTCTTTGGTTCGTGGGGGTGCCTTGGTGTTTCAGTAGAATCAGAATTATCTGACTGGTATCAGATTCTAACATAACAATTTCATAACATAAAACTCTGGGTGATGGGAACATGTTCGCTCCCAGAAATATTACATGTTCATCTGTGTTTTGCAAGAAAGGAGCTGATGCACAAAGTGATTTTCTCCCATCTTCTGTCACTTTTTATCTAATGATCATTTTTAGAACATAGACTTACTGGAGGACAGAAAAGCTGTCTATCCATGGAGTTGTAGAACTCTTTACAAAGATGTGGGATACCTGGCTCAAATTCAGTAACAGCATTGTAGGAGAGAGTATAAAATAAATGTAAACCTACCATCCTGTCTACTATTTATTTCATTTCCTCCCTCTCCCTGACCTGGAATATTGGTGTCATTTCTTCCTTCAATTCTTGGTTTCCCACCTAAACTTTACACCAGTCCCACTTCATCTTTCTAAGGCAGTCTTCCTATCCCATCGACAACATTCAGTGGCCTCCTATTGCCCACTCAGTAAGTAACAACTGAACTCTCAGTTTCTACTGAAGTCCCTGCAAGGTTGGTCTCTTTGCCTCCTTCTCGAAAGCTCCTTCCCTCATTTACAGACCCTGCCCTTTGGACAAACAGAAGTACCTGAGGTTCCTGGACAGACACACACACTTTTTAGCCTTAGTTCATGTTGCTTTTTCTGTCATGAAAGTCCATGGCGTGAATCTTGTTTCTATGTCATCATGAGCAATCCCTATGAATTTGTCAAAATGCTGATCTTCCTACGCGCCAGCCACACACTTGTCTAACTTGCTTTCCCCCAGCATTCCCCAGATCAGTACAGGTGGTTCCACATCTATCTCATTGGTCGGGTCTCAAACCTAAGAATTACTTTAAATTCTTCTGCTTTCTTGACCCCTACACATCCAATCTATCAGCAAGTTCTTTACGCTTTATCACCTAAATCTCCCCCAAGTTGCAGCACTTTGCTCCATCTCCTCTGTTACCATTCAGACCAAAGTTCCCATTATCTACTGTCTGGACTTCTACAGTAGTGACCTAAGCTTTCTCCCTATTTCCACATCTGTCTTTTGACAGTTCATTCTCTACACGGCATCCAGAGTAATCTTCCATAAATGTAAGCCAGTACACATTACTCCTCTGTTTAAAACCCTTAAGCGGCTTCCTGTTGATTTTAGAGTAAAATACAACCTGACCTGATCTGCTCCTGGTCCCTATTTCCAAATCTAATTTCACCCTTCCTTTCCCTTGCCCTCACACGTGGGCCACACTCGTCTCTTTCCACTTCTTAACGAGGCCAACTTATTGATTGTTTGCATTTTCTGTTCCTTCTTCCGGGATCATTCTCTTTCCATATCTTTTCATGTCTGGCTCCTTCTCTTTTACAACTCAATTCAGATATCTTCTGCTCAGAAACATTTTTTCCTAATCATATCTACAATAGCTCCTTGTCCTTATTCTATGAAGTCATTCAGGTATTTCCTTTAGAACATTTATTAGAGCCTGCATTATTTTAATAATTTATCTGTTTAAGTGCATATATTATCCACCCTAACTAAATGTAAATTTTTCCTGTTCATTGCTCAACCTCGAATGCCTTACACAGAGTTCTGTACATAATAGGCACTAAATATAAGTCTTTGCTGAATGGCTGAATGGAGGTCTGTCTCAAATACCACCTCATCCAGAAGGACTTTCTGCTTCTTACATTCAGAAGCAATACCCTTCTCTGCAATTTCAGTATGTGTTTTGTCTGACTTCATGTATCATAATGTATGCCTTTTGGATAGAATTTTAAGTATTCATAAACATGTCTCATTTCCCTTATTGGATTTTGGGGTCGCCAGCTATGTGTCTGTTTGGTCTTGAAGTTTTCTATAGTGCCTGCCCTAATGTCTTGAACATAGTAGCAATTCAATATTTTATGAATATTTCATGAAAGTATGAATAAGAGAAGTATCTGCTTACTGTGGATTTCAGCTGAGGAGAATGAGCCCAAGAGGAGACTAAAAAAATGATTAAAATTATCTTGTCTTGCTCTTCCTTTTCAAAAAAAAAAAAAATAGGTACCCATCTCTTGCTGACAAAGTTGTAAATATAGTTTTCTGTTTACTCCTTTGAATTCATGTTTGTGGATTGGATATGGAAATGGTTCAATCCCTAAGCGTTATGATTCTATCAAATCATAGGGCTAGATCCGGGGACTAAGTTGCCACATTTGTTGCCATTACCCAAAGCTTCAGAGCTTCTGTTCTCACTGCTTTGTATTAGTGTTATTTCTTAATATTTATTTCCCATAGTCTTCTTCTTTGTAGGTTGTTCACAGTTACCCTGTCATTGGCATGTCATTTTTAAGACAACTAAAATGGCTTTAAAACCAGTGTGAAATTCAGAAGTGTGGCAAACAATCTATGAGGCTGAGGTACCAGGTACATCAAGTAAATTAGGCATCCATTGTTTTGAGCTTAGAAGAAATACGTGACTTAGAAAACTCCAGAACAGAAAATATATCTTCAGTTTTTTAAATCTCAATTTTGCTTTGCCCTGGTTTCCTAAATATTCTCTTTCTAGACTTTTAACAACTTGAGAACAGAGACTGTGTTGTTTACTTCTGTATCCACAGGTACCAGGCTGGGTGCTTGATACTTAGTAGGCTCTTATTAATTTATTAATTAATACTACCCAAGCTCTTTTCTCAAACTTTGCTTCTCAGACTCTCTTGGACTGGCCTACTGGATTCTCTAAGTCCTGATCCTCCTGCCTCACTCAGTTTCCAGTGTCTTTGCACTAACTTTCTGAAGAGCTCATTGGCCTCCCCAACCAGATGTCTGGATTCACTTTTGATTCATTGTTTCTCATTTCTGTCCTTTGAAAGCAAACATTATTTTTCTATTGCTAATTTGCTCTTAACAATTAAAGAGACTTGGATGGGAAACTTGGCTTTTACTGGCAGACTTTCTGACGAAACCCTAAGACTGCTAATTATGACTTCTACCTGAGCCAACAGTGTAATGTGAGTGCCAAAAGAGTTCATATAGACTGAGCCTCATATAGTCACCATTTATTGAGTTCTTTACACTGTCCCTGGCACTTTGTTTAGTACCTTGCATACATTACCACATTTGACCCTTTCGATGACTCATAGCTGTTTTCCCCATTTGCCAGATAATAAATATGGATCACACAGAAGTTAAACAACATGGGTAAGGTCACGGCAGCGGAGTTAGAATTTGGGCCAGGATTTAAAGCTCAGGCTTTGGATTCGACTATGGTGTCAATAAAAGCTTTATTAATGAAATCATGGTGCCCAGAGGATGGGAAATATGAGTTCTCTGTTGAGAGTTGGTGAGATCACACCTGGAATTTTGTGAGATGCCTCATTTTATAAGATAAAAGCAAATTGGTCCAGACTACAGACCACAGACTATCAGAAACCACTGGAAAAAGTGAGAGCAGTTTTAACTGACAAAAGAGAGTTGATACAAAGTCTTCACATATTTGGATCATAGTGCTGTGGAAGAAACATTCCATGCACTTTGCTCATTTACTATAAAAGCCTATAGACATGACACAAATGCATATTTGGAGTCACTCTCAGGAAAAGCTGTGTGACCATTGTGAAAGTGACAAGATGGGAGGTCTGAGCAGCTGTCAATGAAGTTGTTACTTTAGAAGTGATGAGGTTTTAAAAGTATTATTATTATTTATTAGTGCATATGTTCAAAGAGAAGGCAGGTCTTCCAGTTTCAGAAATCTTTCCCGACACCTCAGCTTCTCTATAACCACAACCCTTAATTTCAAATATCTACATTGTTTACATTCAGAATATTTTATTGGTGTCTTCCATGTGGCACTACTTGACACCTACTATCTTCTGTTGCACCTATTATCTTCTATTCATTGCTTTGAGCCCCCCAATTACCCAAGTACAGTAATTTGTCTTGCTGTCATTATTAACTCCCTAATGATGCCTTGCTAATGGTTGACACCCATAAAGCAGAATCTCACTGATCCTTCATAGAACTTCGGTAAATATTTAGTACTCAGTAAAAATTTACCTTCAGCTTCACTACTCACTAGCTCTGTGACCTTGGGCAAGGCAATTTAACCCAATTAAACCCTCTCTGTGCCTCCGTTATCTGAACTGAAAAACTGAGTAACTGGAGTTTCTGTTACAATTACATTTGTTAAATCTGTAAATCCTTTAGAACAGGGCCTGGCACATGGTAAGTACTCTGTCTCATATATATATGTGTGTGTGTGTAGTATTGTAATTTTTCAGTTCTTCTCAGAGATTGATGCATATTTGTTAAGATAAACACATAATTATTAAAGGATTAGAAAGAGGGGCTAGACAACTGAAGATTTGAAGTTTTGGAAGGACTTTAGAGGTCACCCAGAATAGCCATGCCCACACCCACTGCATATTAGTGTATTTCGGTATTATTAATATAAATGGGAATACTTGCTAAAATTTTGGATTCTAGGCTTCACGTAGAATCCTTTTGGGTAGGAATCCAGGATTCTGAATCTTCATTAATTTTCCCAGGAATTTTTTGGAAACTAGCAGATCACTTTCCTCAGATGGGCTCCAATTTTTATAGATGAGGAAACTGGGGCACAGAGACGTTGTATTATTTCAGTATCAGAGAACTTGGGAGTGATCAAGTGGGACTAGAAGTCAGCTCTCCTCGTGTCTTGGCCACAGGTTGTGGAGGGAATTATTGGATTGTATGAAAAAGTTAGATAAGATGACTTCCAAAGTAAATATACAGTCAGCCAGTTAGTCCTCAGAGAGCTATTGAAAGCCAGTTGCTGAACTCTGTTTCTGGAATGGTCAGTAAAATGGTTCTTTTTTTCTATAGGTTTATAACCTAGTATAAGAAATAATTAAAACCTCTACACAGGTAACCACGGTGCAAGGTGGAAAGCAACAAGGTAGGAGGTCTAGCAAGCTGCCGACCCAGTGTGGGTTAAACTACTTGGCTACTATCTTGCGTTCATGAACATGGTGGAGGAAGCTCTGTTCTTCTCACAGGGAAACCCCCAACCACTGTGGTCCTCTCTTCCTGCCCTTCCAGAGGTGATAACTCACCAGCTACTTGGTCTAGAGTTTATTACCCTGGTCATTTGATCAATCTGAGAAGACCTCTCTTTCCATTATCACAGCTTACCATCACATGCAAGTTTCCTTTATGCATTTATGTACTATTATTACTATTATTTTTGAGACACAGTCTCACTCTTTTGCCCAGGCTGAAGTGCAGTGCTATGATCTTGGCTCACTGCAATCTCCTCCTCCCAGGTCCAAGTGATTCTTGTGCCTTAGCCTCTCAAGTAGCTGGGACTACACAGGCACGTGCCACTGTGCCTGGCTAATTTTTGTACTTTTTGGTAGAGACGGGGTTTCATCATGTTGGCCAGACTGGTCTCAAACTCCCGGCCACAAGTGATCTGCCTGCCTCAGCCTCCCAAAGTGCTGAGATTCCAGGTGTGAACCACTGTGCCTGGTGGCATTTATGTATTGAATAAGTATTCTTGTTACTTAGTACTGTTAGCTAACTTTTATTTAGTTCCCACTATGTACCAGACACTGTTTTAAGGCATTATCTGTATTAATTCATTTAATTCTATGTCAAAGGAAGAGGCTATCTCTCAAAATCTGAAACAATATTTGAAGCTCAATTGTCTGTTCATTAAGGGAGAACAATATATCTCTCTGAACAAAGCAAAAGTTGAGCCTATATAGAATTTTGGAAGCTATGGAGGGGAGGAATTAGTAAAAACGCAGAAGTTGGAGTCTTTAAGGAATTGACTGGCTTTCAAATTCAGAAGTATGGTTTCTGGAGTGAGCCCGTGGTCCGTGGTCTGACTTTCAGAAGTCAAATGACTACCATAAAGAAAATAAGAGCACAGAAAGAGTGGCTGCAGTAGCAAGAATGGAGAGGAGAAGAAAGGGAGGGTCTTTCAGCCACAGTTTCCTTTAATAATGCAGAGAACAGAAACCCAGGTTTGCCTTGCTGACTGTTCCCCGGGTTCTTTCAGCCTCCGCTGTCTCTTCTCTATCCCGTTATCTGTGTTCTATGTCTATTGCATCCCCAGCCAAAGGTTTTTCCTGCTTAATCAGGTCCAGTCTCCTTGCTGTGCTATCAGTTCAGAAAGGCATACAGACAATGGCATCTCAGAGGAGGAAGACATTATCGCTGGTTGGTTGAAGGAACCAGGAGGAACTTCTTCCATTGAATAGTCAAAAAATGTTCATCAAACTCCTACAAACTGCCAGGCACCTTCTGGGTGCTACGGAAATAACAGTGAAACCAACAGACACAAACTTATGCTCTCACAGAGCTTAACCTTTCTTTACTGGAGAGACAGATATTAAAAATATATATATATATATATATATATATATATATATAAATTTGTGTAGGTATTATATGTCCCATTGTAGTCACTGCTCTGGAATCAAAACAGAGAAAGTAGTGCAGAGAGGTAGTTGCATCGTCATATGAGGTGGTCAAGGGAGGCCTCCCTGAGAAACCGATGTTTCAGGAAAGAATCAGAATGGTGAAAAGACCACAGATGGTAGAGCTGTATGAGCTTGGAGAACAGTAACGAGATGAGGTCTGAGGTCCATGAGGTAATAAGGAAATGGGCCTTAGAGGTTATCAGAAGGATGTTAGCTTTCAGTTTGATGAGGAGTCATTGAATGGTTTAAGCAGAGAAGTCATCATGTGATCAGATTTACCTTTTCAAGGGAACGTAGGAGGTACTCTGTTTAGAATAGTCCACAGAGAATGAGGGGAAAGGGTGGAAGAAGGTGGTTAGTTGGGAGGCTACTGCAGTAACCCTAGCATTTGATGGCGGTTTGAACTAAGGTGGTAAAAGTAGGGGTGATGAAAAGCAGTCATATCCTAGGTATAGTCCTCATGGAAGATTCCTCAAATTGAAAGATTTCATTAAGAGCCACTATAAACTCTAGCAGTTAGAATGAAAATTCTGAATATCCTTCCTCAGGAGACCACAGCTTGACCTATTCTAGAATCTCCAGAGGGCCTTTTTTGACCTGGGCTGGGGGAGAAAGAGGCACATTATCACATCTGGCTATAAAAATGAAATATGTCCATCAAAGACAAGACATAATCTAGACCCAATTCTGTATAGATTTTTATAGTATTTTCTCCTAGATAATTGTGTGAATTATGGGGATTTTTTTAATTCATTGGTGTGAAGACAGTGATAATTTAAATTTCACTGCTATTCTGGTTACGAGTGGGTGTTGACATTTTTTATTTTATCGTGTGTGTGTGTGTGTGTGTGTGTGTGTGTGTGTGTGACACACACAAGGAACAGGGTGAGAGAAAGAGAAAGACTGAGCAGGCTATAGAGCTGCTGCTATTCTCTGGGTAATAAAAGCTTGAAATCGTACTAATGAGGTTAAAAAAAAATCTTAACTTTTTCTGTGTGCTTAATAATAGCACTGCCTACTCACATAACCAGAGTTCTTGGAATAATTGCCCTCTTTCTTACTCTATTTTTAGGGCCTAGAAAATTTGAGAGGAGAGGAAAGTACCTTCAGGTGCAGAGCATTTTCATCTAAAAGCTCAATTCTAGGACTTCAACATTTGGCTCTAAACCATGTTAAATGTTTCCTTTCATGTGAAAGTGAAGGCTGGAACTGACATTCATCATTGGAGCTCTGAATGGCTCCTCTTTCAGTGAGAGGACAAAAGATTGATCCTTTGCTGCAGATTCCATCTTTCCCCAATTGGGGGATCTTCCTGTAACATTTTTTTCTGGTGCTTTTGTAGACACCATTTGTGTTTGCCAATAACAGAATTAAAGTGTTTGTGAAGCCATAGAATTTTATCAGAACGTTTAACTTTGAGGAGAAGGTGGAGTCTAAAGGTATGATCAATGTTAATATTGTTAGAGCCCTCACTAAGAGTAGAAGTGTTTGAAATACATATATTTAGAAGGGGTTTTTTTTTTTTTTTTTTTTGGTAGACCATTGGAATATTTAAGATGGATTTAAAATAGAAGGTACTGTGTGAGGTACAGTAAAATTGTTCCTGTAAATTTCAACAATTAAAGGAACATATACATTATAAGGTGGAGAAACACACTGATTAGAAAAAGAGAATATGATTAAATCAAAGCTTGTGCTAGAAATTGGTTGAATGTCTGGATTGAGTTGCCAGCATTATTTTTGTGGAGGGCTATTTTGGGTAGGCAGTAACCTTTCTTCTCAGATATAGATTTTCATGTTGACTTTTAACATTTAGTCAATGATCAGCATGTACAGTCTTGAACATGTTCCGTCTCATCCTTTTGCCTGTGCTTAAACTGCAAGGTTGAAAAGTTTAAAGTCACTTAATACAGGCTTAACAAACCATTGTGCCGTTTTCTTTCCTCTATCATTCTCTAGGTGGAAAATGGCTGAAAAATTACGGGCTTTCAGGGACAAAGCAGTATCTGTAATATAGAGGAACATTTAAACATAGAATTAAAACATACAATTAAGATTAGTGACATATTTATATCGCTGCTTTTTAAAGGAATGATTTAAAAGGGAAAATATGGTATCCCTAACAAATTACGAGAGAAAGAGTATGTGCGCGTGTGTGTATGTGTCTGTGTGCATGAAACAGACGTGGGCTTATGTTTACGAAGATCTTTTTGTACATGTGTTTGAAAGGTGACTGCAAGAATGAGTAAAATGAGTTGCATTTACATTTCTTCGGCTCCTCCACACTCCCTGATGCGAAACAAGATGATGCAAGAATGGAAAATAGAACTTTCTATGTAAACTTTGTAATCTAGTTCATAGAGAAATTGGCCAACAGCTACATACACCTAAAGGAAGAGGGAACATACATTTGGAGAAACATATTCATGTGTGCCAGTTCAAGAAGAAAGCAGCTAGCTCTTTGCCTTTGAAGATTTCAATATTCACTTTGCTGAAGGTGACCCGGTGATCCCTCTTAGATGCTTCCATAATTCAGATACATCAAATACATGATGGATCTTTATAAAATTCAATTCGTTATTTCAGTCTGGAAATGCATTATCTCTTCCTTAAAGAAAACAAATTGTGTAAGGACAGGTGATATTTTCTTTATCTCTGCCCAAAGCTTCATCCTAGGGCTCAGAAATGCTAAAGGACTTTGTACAAGGAAATGAAGCTAAAAGCTTGCTACCTTAATTATAGGATACCAGATTCTGAAAGTTAAAACAACTATTGTATTATATTGTATTATTTATATTTTAAGGGGACACCGACAGCATAGAGGAGGTGTTAATTCTAGATAAAATCTGAAGTGATTTTTCCTCATCCTTTTCTCCAAATGCTTAACTCTTCTTCCTCCATCTTAAACTCTCCTGTGGTAGAGTAATGGCTGTCTCTGAGGAAAGGATTAGGGAAGTCACTTAATCATTCATGCATGTGTAGGAATGCCAATGAATAATACTCTCTTTTAGGGGTATAGTTGCTTTGTGAACCAACTCTAATTACAGAAATCATTTTTTCCCCCAACTTCAGACACCATCTAGCATGGGAATTGGTGTATGTGAATGGTACCTTTCCTCATCAGACCTGAAATTATACTGAATGAGGGGTCATATACTCCATGACTAACTCAGCCCAGTACAGAGTAACATATATAATAAGGTAGCTTTACTTAATCCATAAATTGTGAGCTTTCCTTGTAAAATTTTCCTTAACTCTATCACACCATTGTGTGTCATAAGAAATCGTCAGCTCAACACCTCAAATGATGCCTTCATGTATTAAAAGATGTGCCGTTTGAAGCTGGGATAGTGATGCATTTTGTCCGCTGTGCTTCATTATGTGATGTATTAGATTATATCTCAAACACAATTTGTTTGCATGCTTCCAGGAGCTGTTGATCAGCAAGAGATGATTCCAAGTAAGAAGAATGCTGTTCTTGTGGATGGGGTTGTGTTGAATGGCCCTACAACAGATGCAAAAGCTGGAGAAAAATTTGTTGAAGAGGCCTGTAGGCTAATAATGGAAGAGGTGGTTTTGAAAGCTACAGATGTCAATGAGAAGGTAAAAATTAAAACCTGTAAGAAATTGCAGAAATGGGAAAGATAGATGTTCCCCAAATCAGTATGGCTGAATATAAGGGAAATGGGAAGGCCAAGTTTTTATTTCTTCTATGCCTTTGTCTCAAAAGGATGTCCAGATATAAAAATGTAGGCTGTCCTTCAGGCAATTCCTGCTTTCCCTGAAGGGTTGACTCCCTCTGCCAGTCATCATTCATGGGAAGATTGACTGAGACTCTAGAGCTTAATCACATAACGCCATGAAACACAGGGATGAAACTCTCTGCCCTAGGTAATAACATAGATAAGTAACCTGCTAATCTGACTTATGCAACTCTCTAATGCTCTTCGCTCCCCATTTTCTAGTGCACACTCTTCATGTTGCTCATGAAAATCAAGCAAAAGGTAGAAAAGGATGTGAAGATATTTTAAATTTATCTTAAGGTCCTTATCAAGAGCTTGTCTGAATTTAGCCTAGAAATCTTAGATGGTTAAGCCTGACTCCTTTCTGGTACCAATTATTGATTATAGATTTCAAATTCAGGCTCAAATTCAATTCGAATTGATACGAGAACCACTGCCAATGGCATCTACTCTTAAGAGTACTTACTATGTTCTAAGGACTACTCCTTATGTATTTAATCCTTTCAAAAGCACTAAAAGGCAGATACTATTTACTACCCCCATTTTAGAGCTGGGAAAGTCAGGCAAAAAAAGGAATACCTTGCCCAAGATTAGACACAAGTATCAGAGCTGGGATACGATCTGCACTCTTAACTACTCCATATGCCTCTTAAAATTACCGAATTATCCTTTATCACATTGGTTTTCACGTTGGAGGTAGATTATCACCACATGTTGTAAGGAAGAGATTTTTATTCTAGTTATATTAGTTAGAAATAAATATCATTTTTAAGAGATTTTAAATGTGAGGTGATATTTATTCTGAAGTTTTGATCATATGCCGTTGGGAAAACTAATAGGAAAATAGATTGATGCATGAATTTGGAAGTTATGTTCAAGGCAAAATCCTGATGGTGTTTGGTATTTGCCTAGAGAGCATATGTATAATTACATAACTTCTGGTCTTCTCTGTACTTGTGAAATACTTTGGACCTGCTTTACTTTGGAGTACACTGTTCCTCTGGCAGGGTTTTTTTTATTGGCCTTTATTCAGTCATTAAATATTAACTGAGTATTAGCTATGAATAAGGCTTTATATTCAGCCCTAGAGAATACAAAGAAAAACAATAGGAAGGCCCGGCTCTGAACAGAATTTATAATCTAATTGGAAGGATATGTTTTCATTAGAAAAGGCAGTGGGGGTTCCAGTAAGGATGTGAGAAATGCTTTGAGACTGGAGCAGATTTTTGGAATTTCACTCAGGAGTGGGTACTTTGAGCTCAGATGTGGAACGTAAAGGGCAAGTGGCAGGGGAAGAGAAAGGTTGGGTTTAGGGTACTCATTTCTGGAGGAAGAAAGCAGGAAGGTCAATAATGGAAAGAGCATTGCAAAAGGACAAGATGTATTTAACACAGCAAGGGGACCATTTTTTGCCCGGAAAAAAGGGCTCACACTGGGGACGAATAAGATGAGAAATGGAAGATCTTAAGATCCTAAGTTGTCAATGAAGGAACCACAAGTCAACCACAATGTAATATATGTGCAGGCTACCACGGGAAGTTGGATTGAAAGCTATGTTAGAGTTCAGGGAAGGAGGTGAAGTTTTGATACCACTAACTTAACTTACCTTGTTTGAGATCCAATAGAGCACCATTAAAAAGTAGCCTGCAGACACATACTCAAGCTTGATGCAATGATCACTGCTAGTTTCATTAGTAGAAAATTCTTCGTCAGTTTTTAAAACTGAATTGTAATTTACATTCAGAAAAATTTACCCCTTTGGGGTGTGGTTCTATGAGTTTCAGAAGTCATAACTATTACTACGACATGATGGAACTGTTCTATATCTTTATTAGAATAGTTATACAACTATTCTGTGCCCCTCTTTAATCAATTCTCTCCTTTCCTCTAGCCCCTGAAACCACTGATTTTCTTTCCCTGATACTTGCCTTTTCTACAATGTCATATTGATGGAATTGTATTGTAGCAGCCTTTGAGTCTTGCTGTTCACCCTCAACAAAACGCATTTGAGATTCATCCATGTTGTTGAATGCACCAATAGTCATTACTTTTGATTGTCTCAGGCATTTCCAATTTACCTCTGGCCTGTCATGGTTATAGCATCAGAGTTCAATTTCATACTACTTGCACAACTTGGTATTTCCTTCTGCTTCCCTCAACCTCCCAGTCTTTTCACTCCCTGGCTACTTCCCTATCTCTCTCCTCCCCTCCACAGCCAAAATTTTTAGAGATTATCTATACTCCCTCCCTCCCTTGTATTTCTTCACCTCCTACATCCTCACTTCAAAGCAATCTGGCCTCCGCCCCCACCTCTCTAAGTCAAGCTGCTCTTGCCAAGAACACCTCCTTGTTGATAAATTCCATGAGCACTTCAGTCTTTATCTAATTCGGCTTCTTAGCAGTGTTTGACAGTGGTGAACATCTCCTTCCTAAACATTCTTTCTTCTTGGTTATGGTAGCACTAAACTCTCAGGATTCTCCCTACCCCTCTGGCATGTCGTCCATAGAACAGGCAAGCTCCTCTTCCTGTGTCCATTCGTAAGTGTTGGTGATGCCCAGAAAGATTCTGCTCCTCTCTTTTCTGCTGTAGGTTCTCTCTGCGCCACATCATCTACTGTTATATTATCATAGTATATCCCTGGAACTCTGTCCTCGATCTTTTGCAAGAGCCTCAGATCAACTGCTATATAACTTTTGGATCTTCTGAAAGTGCCTTGTCCTAAACATGCTTACACCTCATCATCCCCACACCACCCCAACCAGATCCTTCTCCTGCTCTCCCCATTGCTGCCATCCAATCTTGTGTCCAAGCTAGAAACCTCGGAATGATCCTTGGCTCATGCATCTCACTCTCAAAATCTAACTGATTTTCAAGTTCTAGTGATTCTGCATTTTAAATATCTTCAAAAACTACATACTTAATACAGCATTGACCCTCATCCAGATCATCACCTTCTCTCGCCTGGTTTATTACAGCAAACTCTTATTTCAAATTTTATTTGGAATCTCCACATAACAACTAAAGCTATTGCCCCAAACACAAATATGATTCTTTCATTCCCCTGTCCTACACATTTAAGTGGCTTCCTTAGAGCCAAGTCCAAACTCTGTAAATATGTCACATAAAGTCCATTATGATCTGAGCCTTGTTTATCTGTTTATTCATTCATTTATTCAACACATCTTTATGGAGCACTATTATGTGCAGACTCTGTGGTAGTCACTTGGGATCAGTGAGCAAAAAGATCTACTTGTATGGAGATTATGTAGGATACAGTAAATAACAGTATATTAGAGGGTGATAAGTGCTTTGTAAAAAGGAAGAGTAGGAAAGGTTAAAGGGGATTGATAGAGGTAATGGTTAGATTTTAATTTTGGGTAAGGGAGGCAGGATTGCTGTTGTTGAGAAAGTGACTTCTGATTTAAGCTTTGAAATAAGTGAGGGATTCCGTTATGAGGATATTTTGAAAAACGTTCTAGGCAGAGGGCACAGACAGTGCAGAGACCCCAGTATGGGAACATTCCTCATGTAGTTAAGAACAACAAGGAGGCCAGGGTGGCAGGAGCAGAGTCGGCCAGAAGGAAAGTACTCCCAGATGAGACTAGAGAAAAAATGAAACCAGGAGAAGCAGATCATAAAGCATCATTTTATGTCTTTGTAAGGACTTCAGGTTTTACTCTGAAAGAAATAGGGAGCCATCAGATGTATTTGAGTAGAGGAATGGCCATGGCTTAAGTTCAGGAGGATCATTCTGGCTGCAAGGTTGATAGCAGACTGCATAGGGAAGGGTACACGCAGAGAAAACTACTTCAGCATTCCTGTTTTATTTATTTCCTCTCCGTTTCTCAAAAATCCATGTTCTAACCAAACCAAATGTACTTGATTTTTCAGATGTGCCATAGGATCCGAATTTTTTATGTTTTTAAATTTTACTTTTGGTCTCTGTTACTTCTGTCACTTCCATCTAGAACTTCCCTAAACTTTACTTGGTTCACTCTACTCTTATTCTATGTAACAAGTTAGATATCAGTGTCTCTAAGAAATCAGCCTTAACCTTGCAAATCTAAGATGGCACCCCTCATCGGTACCATCAACATCTACATTACTGTCATAGTTCTTTTCGTCTGAACTGTAGTTGCATGTTTAAATCTCCCAGTGCCCAGACGTTGTAATGGTAGAGTCCATATTTCTAACATCCTCTCAATACCTGGCTATGGTGGATACTCAATTTGGGTTGTGGTTGAATCTCCAGGTGTGTGAATGGAGGCCTCCTGAGCAACTGAAACAGCTTCTTGATTTGGAGATGAGAGACTCAGGCGAGCCACCCCATAGACTATTGGAACTCTGTCGGGATGTCATACGCTACAGCGTCAAAACTAGTAAGAACTTTAATTTACTTCCTTGATCTGTACCTCTGACAAGTTCTTATGTTTGTAAAGCATTTTTTTACCTCTCAAAGCTGAGTATAGCGATATTTATGGAATGCAAAATCTGGATTAAAAAATTAGTGGTTCTGACGTTTTTGCAATGGTCCCTTTAATCCCTAATCCAGATTCACTGCGAAGGCCAAAGATAAGTTGATAGGAAAACTGTTGATGTTAGTGTTTGTATGTAAATATCCTCTTCTCCTTGCCAACCCCCACATACTATTTGTAATCGAGATCACATATTATCACTGTTACTTATTTCTTATGTTAGACCAAAGTGGCAAATAGTACTTTAATTATATATATTCGTTAAGGGATTTTAAGTCTTGATGGCCCAGAGTATGCAAAAAAACGTGTTCAAAAGGTATCTTTAATATAAACAGAAATAGATTTGGAAGACACTGATTAACTCTTAGCAGTTGGTAACTGCCAAACTATTTGATCAAATCTGACAGTATCAAAAAATAAAAATAAAAATAAAAAATAAAAGCCCTTAGATGGATATAAGACAAACGTATACATTCCAAGTTTTTGACGAGATTATTTCACAGTGATGTCATAACTGTGAACTTTCTACATGCAGTGATAGGACGTCAGTCTTACACTGAGGCGCATTCCAACTTTCCTGTTAATATCCTGTTCATCCAGTGAACAAGTTTCAAAAATGGGAGAATAATCTTCCAAAATATTTCTCAGTGTAATGTAAAGGTAATCCAGTGCTTAAGACCATACAGGCATTACTTTGTAAATTCTGACACTGGACTAAATTTAGTGGAAAGAACATAATAAAATTCTGGCTAAAAATAATTGGAGTATATTCCCTTGGGAAAGTCTAGTGTATGTATCAAAAACCCAGTTAGCATTTCAAAAGCAGAGATATGTATCTTATTATTACAGTGTATGTCAAAAGTGTAGAATGACATTTAATGCAGTAGATTTTTCAGTTTACTGGATATTTTCCCTGTTACCATGGAAATAAATCATAAATTAACGCAGAACTAAAAAAACTTATTAAAATTACTTGTAGCAGTGCCTATTTGTTTTCTTTCTTTTTTTTTTTTTTTTGCCAGATCAGAGGAAGTTTTCCACGTTTAAGCTGAAAAGACATTTTCTTTTGAGACTTGTTTTTTATTGAACCCCTCGTTTAAAGAGAAAAAAAAAAACTAAAATAAATTAAAGCCAGATGCTGTAAGTTGTAATGAGAGGTCACCAAATTAAATGATTCCCAAATACTCAAATGTAGAAATAGACCTCCTGCCTATTTATTCTGTCATGCTGAGCTTCCTGTGATTGAGAATGTCAAGCCAGTTAGCCGGCTGTATGGTGTGATTATTCACATGGTGTAAAGCCAAGAACCTTTACGAGACCTTTTATAGGAGGGGAAAAAATTAAAACTGGAACAAGATGTTGTTTGTCTGTTAAAGGCAATTGCATTTGAAGCAAATTGAATCAGAAGTGTACATAAGCCGCATAGTGAGTCACATCTTACTCCATCTACATACCGCCAGTCGCATAGGTACAATCTGAAAAATGAAAAGGCTGCTCAGTGCCATAGCCTGCGGTGAACTCTGTTGTAAGTGAAATGTATATGAAGTGAAAAGTTAATATTGATATTTTCAGGAAAAAAGGCAGTACCCTGTGATCCTTGGACAAACAGTGTTCAAATAATTATTTAAAGGGTTCTGGTTTGGGTCTGGGTTGTAAAAAAGAGAAGCAAGTAAATCAGAGCTCTTAAAAGACAACTCAGATTTTACTTAGAAACACTGATCAGCAGAAAGGGCTCTGAGATGAGTCTTCAACATGTTCTTCCTTGTACATGATCCTGTTTTGGATTTTTTTTTAAATGGGGTATAATTTATATTCAGTAAAATGCACAAATCATAATTGCTTGGCGTGATGAATTTGTACATAGCTGTGCATATGGAGCCATCACCTGGATCTAGATATAGACCAATTCTAGCACTCCAGAGGCTCTCTGAAGTCCCTTCCCAATCCATAATTCTTTCCACAAAGTACCTAGAATTCTAACCACCATCTCCTTAGCTTTGTTGATTTTGAATGCCGTATCAATGGAATTATGTTATATATAATTCTTGTGTGTGTGTCTGCTTTCATTTTCTGAAAGATTCATTTATGTTAATGCTGTATCAGTTTTTTTTTAATTGCTGCATAGATGAATACTCCGTTTTCAATTTGCAGACCACCCAAGATTTTTCAACCAATTGTATGCTGGACTTGATTACTACTCCTTGGTGGCCCGCTTTATGACCGAAGCATTGAATCCAAGTGTGTAAGTGCCATGCTATAGAAATTTCACACCAAATGTGGATTAGAGACTTTTCAGATGAAATTTTATTTCAAAATTTTCTATTTACTGGTTTCTTTTGCATAGTGCCATCGCAAATAATGGAATAGTTTTATGATACTTATCAGATTCAAATAGCTATTTGATTTAAATAGTGGTACCGTGAGATGGAAAGGGCAGTTATTATTATCTCCACTTAACAGATGAGAAAGTTGATTGGGCAAGTTTTTATTTGTTCCTGCATGAAAAGCCACTTTCTGTGCTAAGTGATGGAGAGACATATTGAACATAAATAAACCTTGACTCTGCCCTCATGGAGCATAATATCTGGTATAAAAATGCTAATCGAAGTGGTCCACAAAAATTCATATAAAATCCAAACTCTCATCTGAAGGAAAAGTACAAAGTATTCTAAGTATTAATATGAATGGGGCAATTCTTCCTAGTTGGAAGCTCAGGAAAGTGTGCTCTGCAGAGGTGACAGTCGGCACTGAAGAGTAAGTGTTATTAGGTAATACGGTGAGGGATGAGTTCTAAATAGATAGAATGACGTGTATAAAGGCTCTGTGGTGGGACACAGCATGCCATTCTCTATGAACTGGAAGGTCAGTGTGGGTATAGCTGAGAGAGTTACAAGGACTGTAGTGGAGAATAAGACTAGAGAGAGAAAGATAGGAGCCAGACATACAGGGCACAGGTGACCATGTTTATGAGTCATTCTAAATGTAACGAAAAGCCATTGAGGGTTTCTAAATCACTAGGTACCACCATTTGCTTATTGAAAAAATCTCTAAAAGTATAAATTGGTTGCAGAGGACCCATTAGGAGGGCATTACTTTAGTCAAGTGAGAGAGGAAAGTAGCTTGGACTTGAAGAGAAGAGGTAGAAATAGAGCGGGAAAGAATGAGTTCATAAAATAAAACAGAAAGGATGGGATACACATCTTGGAAATAATGGTAAGACGGAGAAGGTTTCTGGGACAATGCCTGGGTTTCTTCTGGCTTTCATAGCTGGGTACATGGTCATATCATTCATAGAAATAAGAAGCACTGGGAGAGGGAACTGGGTTTTCAAGTATATGGTGAAGGAGGCAAGAGCAAGCAATCCATTTTCAGTTGTGGGCATTTGAGTTTCCAGTGACTTTAAAATATCCAAGAATACATAGGAACTAAGCTGAGAAATATATGGGCCTGGAATTCTGATGTCTATATGAAAGGTATAAATTTAAGAATTATCAGTGAAATGATGGTAATTGAAATGGTGGAAGTGGATGAGATTTCCTATGTCAGTAATTCAACACCCTGACTATTCATGAGAATCACTTGAGAATTTTATAAAAATGTATTGATACCTGGGTGCCAACCCAGGCCAATTAAATCTGAATTTCTGTGGCTGTGCCCCATGCATTGATATATTTACAAAGTTCAACAAATGATTTCAATGGGAAGCCAAGATAAAGAACCACTGCCCAGGGGACAGAGTATAGAGTGGGCAGAGAAGAGGGCTCAAGACTGGGCGTTGAGGACATCTAACATTTAACGGTTAGGAAGAACAGGGTCAGTTTACAATGGTGAGAATAGAAAGAAAAAACCAAAAGGCTAGCTGTGGCAGCCAAGAGGAGAGTGTGCCTAGTGTCACATGTTGTTGAATATTCAACTAAGAGCCTAAACAGCATCCACTGGATTAGCTACATGGACGTCACTGGCAACTTTAGGGATGTTTTGTTGGAGTGATGAGAGCAGATACCAGGTTACAATCAGTTACAGTGAGGGTAAGTCAGAAGAGACAGTAAAATTGTATACCTTTCTCAATCTTTTCTTGTATATGCCAGGTTTTCTAACTCTTGATCTAAGTTCAAAAATCTCTAAATATTTCAGATTAAAGAAGTGTTAAATTGCTGCTAAGCTAAACCATCCACTCAAAATATGCCAGCCCATGAGTGTGTTCTATCTTGTCTTCCCCTCCACCTCCAGGCTGATTCCTAGGTTTATAATTGAGCCAGTTTTCGAAGACAGGCTTAATATTTTTATGAAAAAGTGAATAACTTTTATATATATTTGTAGGTTCACATAAATATATATGCTTTTCTTTCACACTTTTGGTGTATGTACACTGGTTTCATAACATGGTTGAAAAACAATTTTTTTTTTTTTTTTTTTGAGACCGAGTCTTGCTCTGTTGCCCAGACTGGAGTGCAGTGGCACAATCTCGGCTTACTGCAACCTCTGCCTCCCAGGTTCAAATGATTATCTGCCTCAGTCTCCTGAGTACCTGGGATTACAGGCCCCCGCCACCATGTGTGGCTAATTTTTGTAGTTTTAGTAGAGATGGGGTTTCACCATCTTGACCAGGCTGGTCTTGAACTCCTGACCTCATGATCCACCCGCCTCGGACTCCCAAAGTGCTGGGATTACAGGTGTGAGCCACCTCACCCGGCCGAATCTATGTTTGTAAGATGGCATAATATCTGTAGAGTTCTTGACACATATGTAGGTGATAAATAGTAGGTGATACATAGATGACCAACTTTTATGCCTCAATCCCAAAGTTTTCCTTTCCAGATGTTAAAATAATTGCATTAAATTTTGTGACTATAAATCTAAATGTATCTGCTTATACATTTAAATTACACATTTATTCAGATACAATTTAATGTAATCCCTTAATTGAGAAGGAGATCATAGATATGTAGTCACCCTCAAGTTGTCTGGAGAGAGAGAAAATACTCAAACACTACCAAACAAGGCATGGTGACTGTTGCAATGTGGGTTCCCAGGAATGCTGCTCTAGATGGTGTTTAGTGAGTGGGATGTTTATTAAGGAGTACCCTTGGGATCAACATGAGTGACCTGGGGAGGAGGAGGAGGATGCAAGAAAGGGCAGGGATAGGAGGCAAGTTGCCATGCAGCCTCCATGGCAATCTTGGCTGATGCTCGGAGATCTCTGGAACTACAGTGGCCCTTCAAGAGTGGTCTGCAGTTGGGCCCAGACAGCCAGGCCTTTACATCTCCAGCAGTCATCAGGTGTAGACCATCACAAGAAGGGGTGTGACCCTGGAGGAGGTAGCTCCTTGCAACTGAGGCAATCTCTAAAGGGGCTAAAACAGCAATGCTCTGAGACAACAGCATTCCAGCCCGAGCAACAAATCCTACACTGACAAGGGATTTGGGTAGTGCTTTGCAGTAAAATTATCACATAAGAGATGTCTCACAGAACACTCCTCATTTATACAGAGAGTGTAGAGGAAACCCTGGTTCAGGTGGAGTAGTCTCCACTTAGAATATCTAGAGGGGACTGTTAGCGTACTCATGGTAGTAATCTGATAAAACCTGGTTACCATGACAATGAATTTTCTTTGACCATCAACAGCATCCAAGGCAGTATTCCAAGCATCCAAAGAGTGAAATGGCCACTGCCCATGGCTAATACATAGGATGCAAATGCATTGCCTTTATCTCTCCCTCATGGAATTGAGGTTTTTCTAGAAAGTAAGACTGCTGCAGCAGCTTGCAGATCCCTAAGGCCACAAGCTATTGGCACTTATCTAACCATGACTAGTGCTCTCACTAATGGAGTAATTCTCTATTTTCAATGGATAAATTTCCAAAGACTGCCTACACTTCAGCAGCCACTTGGTTTAATAGAACTCTGTGTGCATTTCTTGGGACACCAAAGGAATGTTTTGACTCTAGTCATAGAAGTGAAGTGTTTTTTATATCCATCTAGTTATACGTATGAGGTGTCCCCAGTGTTTCTGTTAGTGGAAGAAGCGGTTCTGAAGAAAATGATTGAATTTATTGGCTGGAAAGAAGGGGATGGAATATTTAACCCAGGTGAGTACAATTAGTTATTGATATCAATCTTCCAATACAAACCACATAAAAATTTACCTATATGAGGAACAACTCCTTGCAGATTTATACATGACAAAAAGTTGGATATTAATAATTCTACTTGCTAAGAATCTAGCTTATGCCTTTCTCCAGAGTGATCACATTTTGTATTAATGCTAAATAAGTGACATACATACTTCATGAATGAGATGCCTACAGTTTAGGATTCATATCTAACACAAACGAATTGATCAGTTGCTGGAAGTTTGGAAAGACTGTAAGTCCTCTAAATTTTAAAATCAAATTTTACTTGAGAAGATTTCTGAATTACATTTGTTTATCCTGCAGTCCTTTTTTGGAGCCAGAGACCGACAAATATTATTTCAATTTTATTGATTAGGTGACAGAAAGAATATTAACTATGGAGACCTAGGTACTGACTCTAAGTCCAGAGCTGACAGATTGAGACTTTTGATTTGACAAAAACCCTGTCATGAAAATACACCAAAATTTATCTTTTTTTCTAAGAATAAAAGTTCTGGAATTAGAGATTAGGGTATGCAATAAAATCTTCAGAGTAGTGGGAGCAGGGAGGTCGCTGCTCATGTGCTTTTCACAGTGATTTTTCATTAGACTAGCGCAGCCATGGCCATCCATGCTTTCCACTGTATTCAGCATTTTGTGAGCTATAACTTCATGCTACAAATATGCCATTTTAATTTTGTTTTTGCAGGTGGCTCAGTGTCCAATATGTATGCAATGAATTTAGCTAGATACAAATATTGTCCTGATATTAAGGAAAAGGGGCTGTCTGGTTCGCCAAGATTAATCCTTTTCACATCTGCAGAGGTAAAAATTATTTTTTGTGTTGAATATAGATTTTCTGAGAATGTATATTTAAGAGGGCTTGTTTGAGGACTCCTGATGCGATTTTGTCCTATACCCATGTGACTGATATGCTGCAGTATAACATAGTATTTCATTCCAAAGTAAATTCTAAGGAGTTTGATGTTGTAACGCTTGGTCCAATTTTGTGTAATTACCTTTAAAGTGTATAGTCTGTAAAAACATTTTAAGAAAAGAATATTTAATTTGAAAGTGCTATCTCTGTGAATCTCTTGTCTTTTTTGAGTGTCTTATTTGTCAGTATTTAGATGAACACTATGGATCTCAGCTATGTCTTCTACTCACATTTCCTTGTAAAATGATTGCTTTGATTGGCTAATATAAGGGATGTGTATCTTTTCCAGGGAAAAGGAAGATATACAGTAACAACGAAAACACACACACACACACACACACACAGAGAGAGAGAGAGAGAGAGAGAGAGAGAGAGATTTTGCCACAGTTCTCAATCTCTTCTATTTTACTCTCTACTCAGCTAGGAGGTCAGATGGTGAATAAGTGCATTGGCTTTGAGTTAGGCTGCCTGGATTCAGTCCCTGCCTCTGCCACTTACTATCTGAGTAACCTTGAGTGAGTTAATTTCTCTGTGCCTCAGTTTCCTAAATTTGTAAAAATAAGTTTATCACTTAGCTCTTATAACCAACAAATCACCCCAAATATACAGTTATCATTCCATAACTGTATATTATCTCTTTTAAGTCTCAAGATAGCTGGGCAAATTTGCTGCTCTTGGCTGGGCCCCCTTCCACGTCTAGGGGTTGGCTGGCTGATGGCCCATCTATGAGTGGCTCAGCCTGGATGATTCCAGTGATGCCTCTCTGTTCCATATGTCTCTCATTCTCCAGGTCAGTCTAGGTGTGTCCTCATGGCAATGGTGCAGGTGTAAAAGGGCATGGCAACACATCAGGCCTCTTGAGTCTTAGCCTCGGAACCGGCCATTGTTACTTCTGCCTCATTTTCTTGGCAAAGTCCCATCTGTGAGCCCAGATCCAAGATGTGGGAAGAAAGACCCCACCTCATGGGGAGACTTGCCGTAAAGTCACCAGGCAGAGGATTTGAATACATGGAACAGAGTACCACTGGAACCACTAGAACAATCCAGCAACCACGCAGTAGTTGCTGATTAGTTGAGTTTTGGCAAATGTTAAATTAGTAATTGCATGTAAAGTAGCATTTGGGACATAATAGATTTTTTTAAATATTAAATATAATTGTTACTAGGAGAATGATCCAGCTACAACAAGGTGGGCAGAAGTAGATGGCACAGCTTAAGTGCATCCTTTATATGGAAGAGACTTTTTCCCTTTCCTGTTCTTGTGTGACTCCAGTGGATGCCTCTGTCTATTCTACCACTGCTTCATCACCCAGGTTCTTGGTAGAATGAGTTTAGCTTCTTACCTTCTGAGGTAATACCAGGTATCCTGTCACTAACATGAAGTGGGCAAAATAAAAAACTGAGTGTTTGTTATTTCCAGCTGGGCTTTCCTGTATCTATCATTTTCTTCTAAATACAAAAGTTAGATTCTTATTGCAAAAGGACCAATTGCGCACTAATTTCTCCTCAGTAGGAGAAAATATGACCACTCTCATGTTTTCCTCTTGCCCTGTCTGACCTTTGCTCTGGTTCTTTCAGCACTAAGTGCAAAGCGGGGGTTGAGTGATGGGAGGCAACTGGGAGGAATCATCTAGCCTGAGATTCTTAACTCAGCCATTCGAGGCTCTTGTTCATAAGACATTCTTTCTGTACCAAAAGAATGTTTGGTAATATGGACAGCTGGAAAAAAAAGTACCTGATTATTTGGGATTATTATGGAATAGAGTTTCCTTCTTCATGCTTCAGCCCTGGATATTTCAATGTGAGGGACCCCAGTGGACCATAAATGCAGAGTCTCTTCTGCATTCAAACTGCTATTTCCAAGCGTGGGAAAGCTGATTAAATGGCTCCCTGGTTATCAGCTCAGGTTTTTTACTTTTGCCTTTTTTATTCTTTATTTGGTTTAAAGCTTGCTGGAGTTCTTCTGGAATAATTACCATGGAAAGGGGAAAGATATTATATGGAAGCCTAGAATAAAGATGATGCCTGGGAAAGATCAGTAACAGGTGGGGCTTGTGAATTGGGAGTGAAAAGAAAGTGAAACCTTATGTGGTTGTGAAACCAGAACTAAGTGGTTTTCAAAAATTTTCCAAATAGAGGCAAAATATATGCCTTGGCTAACATGCCAGCAGAAGTTGGAGCCAGAAAAACCAAGAACTAGGTGTGAATTCCACAGAAAAATTACATCACTTCGAGCACACTGTAGCCTGGAATTTATATTTTCACTCCATTGGTTGAAACACTACTTTGCAGCTCATTCCTTTCCCTGCTCTCTCAAAGAGTCAAGTTATAGCATTTGCACTATTTTAATTCATATTTTATTGACTGCCTTTACTACTTATTACAACAAATCAATCTATTTCATTAAAGAATTAAAGAAGGTTGTGTTTACTAAACAGTCTTAAACTCTGCGTTAGTCTTTTTGCTATATCTCCCTTATTTCCTTTTAGGGGTTTGGTCCATGGCCCAGTACTGTTCTATTAGGTGATCTTTTCCAGTTTTTGTGCTACCCCAAATTACTCCATCTCTATCTTGCACCATCAAGTGCAGAATATATGTACCCACCACTGAAGGTGTTTTTGCATGCGTTAGGCTTTTATTGTAATTCTACTATTGATAGAGACCTGCAAGATCACGACAAAAACCTCTGCACTGTCAGTATATCCAAGGTTGCCTATCTAGTGCTAAATGGGAATCTAAGAGAAGGGAACTTTGAGAAATAAAAGTAATAAATCTATGACTTGGTTTGCACTTTGATATAAACTCCATGGGTGTATAGAAATCCCAGGTTTGTAAAGTTCCTGTATATTTCAGATCACTTCTGGAATTAGCATAAAGTAGTGATCATGATTTGCCACTAAAAAGCGAGGGTGAAAAAGAAACTCTTACCTCCCAGGCCAGTAATCAATGGCCTAGCTCCTCTCTAGCAGGGCTTGGGCTGGGAGAGGCAAGTGAGGTAGGTATCTAGGGTGTGTCTCAGGGTCATGCCTCTAAATTGTGCACCCTAAGGTGCCTCCTTCACTTCCTCCTGATCGCTGAGTGAGAGCTAGAGGTTGAGTTGCGATGGGATGTGATTGCAGGTCTTCTCCACAGGCAAGCAGGTGCTTCGTAGGACATCTCTCAGAGCATGAGTCTGGGTTCAGTCTATCTGGTTTCTGGTTCTGGCCTCTTTGGGAAGTAAACCAGCTGTGTGTTCTTAGAGACATCCCCTGAAAACTCTTTTTCTTCATTCTCTAAAATGTAACATTTATATACCCCGTTCTCTCTACCAGCTAACTTGAGAATCAAATTAGTCAGCATTGGAGTCCAGGTGTCCAGGGCACAGTGTACACTGAGGAGAAAGCAGCAGTTCATTGAGCAGCTCAAGGTCATAGAAAAAAAATCCTTGTGGGAGCCAGAAAGTAAAACTCCTGCTCAATGCTGTGTTTCATGTAGGCACTTGCCATTTTATCTTTATAGAAAGGAACACCCACTGAGAGTTTTTTCGTCTTCTGTAGATTTATGAAACCTATGGGGAGGTTGGGTCTTAGAACAACCGACTTACCTTTTGCCAGTGATAGAAACAGCCACTGTTTGTTTCTAAATGCAGTTGTTACTTTTGAATTCCAGCCTTCTAGGTTTTTCCTTTCCTTGAAACTACTCAGCATGTCTGAAGCATCACCTTCTTTTGTTCCCCTTCCAGGACTCTTCCTTCTCTGAAGCTTTCAGATATTTAAACTTCAGTTTTGCCGAGTTTTTTTTTGATCTGTCTATCTCAGATTGACATTGGGTTGTAATTTGCACTGAGGTACTTAAAGAGAGCTCCACTATTCTTATTCTGATTACAAGTTTTTTATTCAGCAGATTCATTGGTTGGAGATATTTTGCTATTTCTCAGGGGGAGAGCATTGTGATTTTCCTTATAGGTAGATATCAGTGGGGTAGGCTAGCCTTTATCATTATGAAATCAATAGCTGTTTGGTTGCCAGAGCCCAACTCTCTGATGAGAAATAACTCACCCAAGCTATGTCACCTTAGCTATGGCAGGCAGGTTACCGCCAATCAGCATAGGCTGGTGGAGCAAGTAGAGAATTAATTACACTTTCATGTACATCATTACTCTTCAGTATGCATATGGTCTTGTAACAACCTGAAATAAAAGCATCCTATAGGCATTTTGGACATGTCCTATTTGATATTTGGAAATTAATTATTTAGAATGGTTTCATTGTTCCTGATGTTACTTCTGCATTTATTTTTAGAGTTAAAAAAAGAGCTCCCAATAAAACTCTTGACAAAAGGAAAAAATTACCACATTTGAGGGAATATATCAAGTGAAGTGTGAAGGCATGACTACTCTTTTAATGTATTCATACCTACAAATTACTAAGATTTTCTTTGGTACAATGATGTCCTTTAGCACCCTCATTTTTCTGGGATGAAAAAGAATTGACCACCTGTCCTCACTAATGTATGAAAAGCGACATATTCATTGTTTGCATCCTAATTATTTTATGGGCTTCATGTAGTATAGAGAAGGCCCAATAATGTAAAGCACACACTACTATTTATCAATATGAAATAGACCAGACTTAATTCCATATTCACCTATTAGCCTCACTCATGCCATAGCTGAGTAGATTTGTCTATTAGTACTCTCGTTCTTATGATTTTAGCCACATTCTTGTGTTTAATTTCAGTCTTGTGTTCAGTATTAAACCAGATTGGTCAAGTGTCTGATCAGCACCTATAACTCATTGTTTGCTCTAAGAAATAATTAAATTCCTCTCTAGCCTGTGATTGCAATCTTTGAGATAGAGTCATGCCCTCTCCTTAGAGGGTTTCAAGTCAGCAGTGGACTAGATTCTAAATTTCCATTAATACTAAGTCTTAGGGGTAGCATCAGGAGAAACTACTTTTCTCAATGGGATGGAAAACAACAGCCTCCAGTGTCCTGGTTTGTTCCATGTGCCAGGCTCTGTGCTAAGCCCTTTACATATATTATTAACCCACTTATCACAAGCAGATGGAGTAGGCATTATTGGCATGATCCCTTTAAAGATTAGGAAATTGAGGCTTGGAGAGTGTATATTATTTGTTCAAGATTCCATAGCTGTAACTGGAAACTTGACATTAAATCTTGGTTTCTCTGACCCCAAAGTGAATGTTCTCAACCACTATGCTAAGGAGCTCAATTAAAGTTCTTTTTTATGCAATGATGTCCCAAAGACTATGCTCAGCCATACTGACTTTCATCTGCCTCTGATAATAAGCAATGCTTTTTTTGTGCCATGTATTCATGTCTCTCCGTTCCCCACTGTCCCTTTTAATTCAGTGTCATTACTCCATGAAGAAGGCAGCCTCTTTTCTTGGGATTGGCACTGAGAATGTTTGCTTTGTGGAAACAGATGGAAGGTAATGGGGACAGGATCCGGAAGCCTGGTGGGTGGAGGGAAAAATTCATACGGTTTATAAAGCAGTATCATTGTCTGTTAACTACAAAACATAACTGAAAGTCTCAAATCTTTGTCCCTTAGAGGTAAAATGATACCGGAGGAACTGGAGAAGCAAGTCTGGCAAGCCAGAAAAGAGGTGAGAGGGGAGAAAGCAAGAGGGAGAGATAACATGTGTGTGCGCACGCGCATGCTTATGAGAGAGACAGAATAGCAAGGAGAGAATGCAAACAGCCAAAACCATTTGTGTGTGTGGGAGAGAGAAGAGAGCATGTTGGAATTAAAATAGGAAAACTCATTTACAGATGTTCTATTTCCAAGTGCTTGGCTCTCCATGTTCTGTGGAGTTTCCCGGATATTCATGTTCCCAGGTAGCTGGAGCCTATTAAAACAATGAAATCACCCGTATTCAGGATTCTTGGCTAGAAGCAGCTCTAAGGATGAACCCAGTCTCTCCAGCAGGGCCCCAGCATCTCCTCTCCTTATAACTCCTCCCTCTGAGAAATCTGCAGGACAAACCGATTTTCTCTGGGCTGCATTCAGGGTGATTCCTGATTTCTTGACCAACCTATTCTCCCAGGTTGCTTCCAACCCAAAAACCCATCTATTACTATCACCCCCCTGTTGGATCTGTATCTAGTAGTTCAGTGGCAGAACGTCCTTTCTTCCTTAGCTGCTAGAACATATTAAAACTGAAATATTGGAGAAAGCAAGGCATGGCTCTGTGCACCTGCTATGGCTCCAGCCAAGGCTGGCCTTAACACCTGCATTTTAAAAAGGGATGTCATTAGGCCAGGTGCGGTGGCTCACACCTGTAATCTCAACACTTTGGGAGGCTGAGGCGGGCAGATTATGAGGTCAGGAGATCCAACCCATCTTGGCCAATACAGTGAAACCCGGTCTCTATAACAACACAAAAAAAATCGCCGGGCCTGGTGGCACATGCCTGTAATCCCAGCTACTCGGGAGACTAAGGCAGGAGAATCGCTTGAACCCAGGAGGTGGAGGTTGCAGTGAGCTGAGATCACACCAGTGCACTGCAGCCTGAGCGACAGAGTAAGACTCCATCTCAAAAAAAAAAAAAAGAAAAGTATCATTATTTTGGTGTCAGCCATTTTGCTTTTTGGACCAAAAGCCTGCTAGATCTGCTGCTTCTCTCCCATCCCACCGCTGCCTGCTAATGGAGCTTGAGTCTATTCTCCAGTAACTTTCTAATAGGTAGCAACAAAGTCAGGCATGACTACTGAAAAATAAAAAGCCTGGCTCCTGAGCTGGGATACACGTGTATCTATCCTCATAGGAGTTCATCCTCTAACAAGGATGGGTTTTTAAATGTTTTTAAGTTCAAATATTACAGTTCTGTTATTGTACTTTTTTTTTTTTTCAAGTTTTCATAAAAATCACCTAGCCCTGGGGAATGCTAGATCACAATATTTGGCTTGAACTTCTGTATTTAAAATTTCTGCCATTATTGCAGATGTATGACTTCAGGTATGTGTCCTTCATCTACATTTCTTTTTTAAACATTCCAATGACAAGTGAACTTGATTGTTATCTGATGGTTTACGTAATCAGATTTGACTCGGGTATAATTCTGAGTAACAACTTGTAAGTTCGTTCTGCTGAGAACTGCAGATATTTTTTAGTTTTAGTTTCTTTCTACACAAATTCCTATCAAAAATAATTTGCATATATTATTAATCTTGGTGGGGAATATTAATTGTGTCATGATTGTTTTTCTTCCCTATTTCTCCTTTCCTTCTTCCCTTTCTCCGTTCCCTATTCCCCACTTCTTAAATTTTAAACTTCTCATTACAAAAAATTGTAAATGTTTCCTAAAAAACCAACACACACACAAACCAAGAGACTAATATCATAAGCCTTCATATACCCATTCCGTAATCAACAGCCATTAGGCTCCTTTCTATTTCATCTGTACCACATTCCCTCATACCACCACTAGATTGGTTACCCTAGACATAATATCATTTGATCTATAAATAGTTGAGTATATTTATAAAGGATATATACTCGCTTTAAAAACATACCATACTTTTGTTTAAAATATAATTTTTAATATCAAATCTTCGGTGTATATTAAAATTTCCCCCATTGCCCTTTTAAAAAAATAGTTGGCTTGTCTGAATTAAGGATTCAAATAAAGTTCACAAATTGCATTTGGTTGATATGTCAAATGTAAATGTTTTCTGATCTATGGCTTCCTCCTCCCTCCTCTGTCCCCCACTACCATTGATTTGTTGAAAAGATCAGGTTCTTTGTCCTGTAGAGCTTTCCACGTTATAGATTTTTGTGGATTACATCAAGAATTTGAGACCTTAAGTGCTCACCTCTTCTGCACCATCCGGTTTGTTCTTTATATTTTCTGTAATTTGGCAGTTAGATCTTGAGACTCAATGAGATTTAAGCTGTATCTTTCTTTTTTTTAAAACCAGGGAGGCTTCATGGGTCCTGCCATCAGGAGACATCCTGTGTCTCTTTTTTGTAATAACATTGATTGGTGGCGTCTGGTATCGTCAGTCTATCCATCACAATATACCCTCCATCAGCTTCTCACTTGATGGATTTTGCTGCCATTGATGATCATTGTCTAGACCCATTATTTCATTAAGCGATGTCCTAATTCCTTCTCTCCTTCCTTATTGTCAGGCATTCTGCTATAAAGAAAAATATTCCTCCTCATTTTGTTTCCCTAAGGAAACACTGCACAGCAAGACAGGATAGACGTCCTATTCTTTCCCCTTATTTATCAATTTTAAAAATAGTGAGTTTGTTGCCTAGCATCCCCTAAAGATAATCCTTATTTTTTTAGTGTCATTAAGAATTCGTATTTCTAGCATAGAGGGTTTTATTCCACCACAGTCATTATCATTTTCGTCGCTCAAATTTTTGTTTGTTTTGACAGTGAGAGTACATGAAACGGACATAATACTAAAGTTGAGAACTCAAAAAAGTAAGTTTTTGAAAAGTAAAAATTGCTTTAGGCACATTTAAAAGTAGGGCAATGGGGTTAGAGTTGGTATGTCTCCTCAGTTTTCTTTCAAGTCAGCTAATATTTGAGCCTGGATTCACCAAGGACAAACTTTGCATCCATTCTGAGATAATAATACATGATGACTGGTTCATTTTTCTCAGTAGCTTCAGACCTAGTTGTTTTGTTTCAAGCTTTTAACTTGTGTTGTTTCAGATACAAGGAATAGTAGTACATCAACTATTTTTTCTGCTGGGATTCAACTCCCTGGCCTATGACAATCCATTGAAAAACTGTTGCACGGTGACCTTGTCTTGATATCATTACATAGATGGTGAAAACCACCAAGCATCATAGGTTCTAAAGGGCTTACTGACAAGCTCAAACTAGGATGAACACTGAATATTTAGAGACATTTTGTTCGAGTTATAAGTGTTAGAAATGACAAATTTTCTTAGGCAATACAGCTCAGTGGCAGCATGCAATCAATACTGTTTCTACTGAACTTTCCCATTAACAGCATGAGATATGGGGAAGAAAATCTAGAAGGTTAAATCCAGATTGCAAAAGTTTAATTTCTGGGCTTGTATTTATAGTGAGATCTTTTTTAAAAGGTGAGGAAAACTCATTAATAGACTATAATAGCTTGCAAAGGTATTTTCTCATGACTGTCAGGATGTCATATAGTTTATGAGGAAAAGCCCAACCATTAAAGACACCTTAAATGGTTTTAGTAAATTACTTTTTCTATTGCTTTTAATGATTTTAATGATTGATGTAAAGCTGGTCTTATTTCCTTTCGGTCAGTGGTACGATAAAGCCATAGTTATCAGTAGTTTGAATACAGGGAAGAATTTTCAAAACCTTTGGTTTCTCCAGGGCTCTGTCACCTACTGACTTGGCTCTACAAGTTTTGGGTAGATGGAATTGATTCTATTTGCCACAGCTGTCTCCCAAGATGGCAAATGGATTTGTTATATACCATCACTTTGATCTGTATGAGTCTCAATTTAGAGATGCAAACCATATATTCTTGCTCTGCCCCACTTTCCATTGAGAAATAACATCTTTCTGTCAAAAGTCAGTTAAATTGGAAAGAGTTTGGTTCAAACACAATAATCCCTGGCATAAAAGGACACAAAAATATATTGTTATGAGCATGCACTTTATAAAACTGAGGGGAAAAAGTGGCTCCATGCTAAATGGAGAAAAAAATAATTTTTAGCAGTAGTAAACAACTTTTAGAGGCAGTAAACATTCTTGTCGCCATTTCTCAGGTGCTCTCGAATCTTAAATATTCTAGTTGCTCCCCTCACCCCCACATGTGTCTGCAAGTGTTCTTGCAGGGCACCTACACAGCGAGCAACACATCCCTGCCACCGTCCTGGAGCAATCCAGGTGGAAACAACCTCATGTACTCTTCCTCGATCTGGTAGGCATCGAGTCCTTTAATGGGGACAAAGCGTGTGACTAGCTTGACCGAGATAACCATTCACTGTGTGTGTGCACCCACATTCTCCCTTTCCTTCTCTATTTCCCACCAGCGCCTGTTCCCTCCACGAGATGCAGTCATCAGCGATGTGAGGAGGAATCACCATGATAGAAGTGACACAGATTTTCTTTTCCAGCACATGCCAATGGATTTCTCTGTTGCAGCACCTGTTTTGGAGAAGGTGTCTCAGTGAGGCGGCCTTATCTCCTCTGTTGCTGAATTTGTACCTGAGTATATTCTACATTCTTTGTTTTATAACTGCACTTACTTTACAAGGAGACAAGCAAACAGGCCTGCATGGTTTACTCATGGAGCTCTGTTCGTATTCCAATTTTTTTTTTTTTTTTTTTTTTGAGAAGCTGACAGTTTGCTGTTGCAGCTGAAGTTATTAAATTTCTATCTGGACAATTTAAAGAACAAAACATTACAAAAAGAACATGAGAATACTGAAGAATACTGAGAATACTGAAGATGTACACTTGATCCGTTTATAATGCCAAGAGACCACATATTGACATTTAAAAACACCCATTGAATTAGTGACTATCTCCAAAAAAAAAAAAAAAACCATGTAACTCTCTGGATGCATAACCCTTTATATTTTCCAGCTATTACAGGACAAGCTTAGTGATGACGGTGACAATTCTCTTTGTGTTTTGGATCCTTCTTACAGGGGGCAGCACCGTTTCTTGTCTGTGCCACTTCTGGTACAACTGTGTTGGGAGCCTTTGACCCTCTGGATGAAATAGCAGACATCTGTGAGCGGCATGGCCTCTGGCTTCATGTAGATGTAAGTTCATCTATGTGTACATACGTGTTTAACCTTTGGTCTTTTTGTAGCCTTGGTATGACATTTTTCTTATTCTCAGAAACTAGATGTGGAGTCCCCAACGCTTTTATTTATGTTTCAAATTGGGGAAAAGTAGTATGCCGCTTTCTGTGAAGTATAAATGAGAAGATTCCAAGGCTTCATAAATTTTTAGTTTTCTGGATTTCATTTTGCTTCTTTCACTCTCATGAGCCATCTTTGGTCCTCAAATGTACTGTCATTGAAGCAGCCTCGTGTAAGGGACACATCTGGGATTAGGGAGCTGAGAGATTTGTTTGAGACTCTCATCTGCCTCTTCTTCATTGTGATCTTAGCCTGTTGGATTTCAATTTCTTCATTTGTAAAGAGGGGGGATTGTGGATGTGGGCTGTAAAGGATCTTTTTGCTCTAAAATTTTGATGCCAAACAGCTGGAAAATGCAAAAAGCTACATTACATAATTGCATGCTATAACTAAAGCAAGTTTTCTCTGGATCTATCAAGTAATTATTTGAGGGGGGTTGGGAAAATATACTCTTCACTGTTTTTTAACAAAGCATTGGCTTTTAAAAAAAAATTTGTAAGTCCTGTGGTTATTCAAAATACGTATTTCCTTAAATCAAAGGCAACTTTAAAAATTCTACTTCTCCAGGGTTAGAATGCTGAATTCAGTCAACTATGAACACTTGTTGAGCTTTTTAATTTTCTTTTTTAAAATGAAATTTTTGTGAAACCAGGAGTTCATTAGTTTGATTCTAACCAAAGAGACAATTGCATGTGGTATTTTGGGACCTTTCCTCTGGTAAGTGATAGTTTCAGATCCTCTTTATTAGAAGCAATATTCTTTGACTTGCTGAACAAAATAAAACAGCATTTGGGGGATATATCCACACATAATTTTGTAGTTTAGATGATTTTATGCTTTCGAAGTGTTTATTTCAATCCAATCGTATCATGTAGTACAGCGTCTGTGATATGATTCAAAGTTTACCTTAACTGTATACTAACATTTGGTAAGAGCAACAGGAGTATAAAGTTCACTAGAGTTATTGCTTCTATTAGTATGCCAATGGCAATACTTCAGGTAGATTATTTGTGACTTCTTAATGGGATTTTAGCATTTGTATCTGTTCATATTTCAACTTATATCTTATTGATTTTTATAGACTTAGAAGCATAACAATACAACATTATATCCTAAAAGATAATATGAAGTGAGCATTTTTTAACTATAGAAATAAGGGGGAAAAAATCAAATACATCAGCAGTTATACCTAAATATTATACTCTCATAAAAGAAACATCACATATGGATTATATAGTTTATGTAGTTTGTATAAAACGCAGAAAAGTAAATAGTTTATGTAAAACAGTAACCACAGCAGCTTTTAAATTGGGAGTGACATTAAGAGATTTATGGGGCTTAGAGAAAATTGTGATTTATAAGTATGAATGAAAAGCTCTTTCGGTCTTCTAAAAATTAAAGGTTGAGTCTTTGAAGAAAACATCTTTATAAGGGAATGTAAACCACACCAAATTATCCTATTTGTGCATAGCATGCCCATCTGGCAAATGCCTATAGTATTAGATTAAATTTGACACAAGCCTATCTGGCTTATTAAAGACAGTGTTTACCCATCCTTTAGTATTGTGGGTGTCAAATCCATAAAATGTTATTATAGGAACATGTAGCTTATGTTGAAGAAACTTCATATGCCATAGGTACTTTATTAGTTTTAAAGAGAAAATATTAACAAATTGCAATAATTGCTTGGACCTGTTGGAAATCTTCTAAATGGCATTTTAAAGCTTCTTTAAAATACTAAAAACTGACATTCTCTTTTTAAAAATGAAAGGACATTTACTTGTTCTGAGTTTTCAGTAAAACAATACTGCTCTGCATACATATCACGTTTTATTAATTCTAAGATGCACTTATTTGAAAAAAATTTAACATCTGAAATTGGTATTTTGATGTCAATTTTTATTAGTAGTACACAAAAAATGGGGATGCTTACATTTGATAGTGTCTTCATTTTGGTAATATAATGCATTTTTAAGCAACCGAATAAGAAAAACTAGTTTTATTAGACTCTTTCACCTCCAGTACAGTTCCTTCCTTCATGAGGGCAATTGTTATGCGAGCTTCTGTCTGAGAGCAAAATGTCGGACTGGTCTAGCTCTTCTTTAAATCAGAGGTTGTAGCTGCTGGAAGCCTCATTCCCAGCAAAGCTTCCTATTCTCTCACCCATTCTTCATTCCAAGTCCCATAGAAGGCAGCAAACATATTTAAAATCCTGGGCTTTAGAGGCTGCCAAATCTCAATTCCATTCCTTCCTTCACTTCCCTTTCAGGATTGGTTCTACTATTAATTTATTAACCAATTAAAGACAAATATATAAAAAATGATAAACCGTGGTGCCTCACATATAGTAAGAGCTTAATAAATGACAGTCTTTATTGAGATGGAAAGCCAAACTCCATCATTTAGGTGATTGGTTTGATAAATTTCACAGGTTCTGGAGTTAGGAATTAGAGTAAAGCAAATTAAAGTACGGCATTTACATCAGGAGTGTTTTATTTATTTATTTTTTGAATAAATTTATCGATGAGCTGTTCCTAATCCTGCCAAAGTACTTTGTAAACTGGTGAACTAATACCTTGAAAGAGTTCTTGTGATTTCAAAACTTAAATCCAGTTCACTAGAATTGGGAGATGATTATTTACCTTTCTGGAGAAGGAATGGAGGCAGACGCTAGCTCAGGGAGCATGAAGGGGTAGAAGAGTAGGGTATGAGGCAGGTGGAAAGGGTTAGTGAGTAAACAAGTGTGGCTGAGTAGACTAATTAATCCTTCCTGTAGTTGTCACTGAAAGGTTCTCAGAGAGGTTGGGCAATAAGAGAAGTGAGAAAAGTAGGTAATTTAGGATTTAGGATATGTAATGAAAGTCAAGAAAAATGGGATATGTAACTCATCTTAATATTTGCAAGGACCAAGTTCTCAAAATCCAGATCTGGAGATCCTCAGGTGTAGGCTGGGATAAAATTTTCCTAGATGCTGAGGACATTTGCCTTTGTGGCTCAGCCGTAGTCACACATGGTCCATTGTGAATCCAAGTAAGGGAGAAAATGCAACAGGAAAGGAACTTGACTGACAATACTAAGTTACTAATCCTTTACCTGGGAATCTTTGGGATTTGAACACACAACATCCTTGAAACACATCAGACCTCACAGGCCTCTGGGGACCCCATCGAGTTGTTGGAGACTCTAGTCCATGGGATCAAGGCTGGTACTAATATGAGGCCAGTGGGATTCGCAGGGCTCAAATTTTAAGAAGGATTCACTCTTAGGGCCTTGCAAGAGTCCAGCTCTGAGACTGAGTTCCTCCTTGAATTATGCACCCTACTGACTCCTTCACTTTACCCTAGTCTCAGCTGTCAATGAAAGTTGTTTTTAAGTGGGATTTAAGGCCACAAAGTTGCTTGTGCTCTACTTTCTCATTATTGGCTACCAATGGGCCCAGCGTTTGTAATACTCTGAGGATCATGGAGATACTTCATTTTCTTTATCTTCCATATCTGTGGTGCATACAACCTTGCCACTTCCTTCTACGTATTAAGGTCTATCTATGCCTTTAAATTCCATAGCCAAAAACAGAAGTTGCTACATCCTAAGCAACTCCTGAACTTACCTATTGCCTGAAGCATCTCTGTCACCCTCATTGCACATGCTATACTCCCTACTTTGGCCAAATTGTCACTTTCCTTAAAGCAATGATGTTAACATGACAAGAGAATAGGCTTTGAATCTCAGATCTGATTTTTGTCATTGGCAAGACCTTGGACAATTTACCTGAACACCTCTGAACTTTATAAGAAGTGGAAGTGATCATAACTCCATTCTTAATGGAATGCTATAAGGTTTAAATAAACATGGAAAGCATTCAATACAGCCCAAGCCAGTCCCCTCAAATTCTCAATACAGTTATCCTTTAATATCCCTACAAATTAAAATTTATGTCTGCTCCATTTTCAAGAAGCATACTAACTTTTGTATTTCTTACATCAATTTTTCTCCCTTTGTTCCAGACCTGTTGACTATGGGATTTTATCTGAGCTCCCCTCTCCTTTGCTCACAAAATTTATTTATCCTGTGGATAACTTCCTTATGTCCCAAGCTTGCTCTCTCTCTCTCATTTGTCCTTGTTTCATTTGCAGATATTTCTGAAAGCCATTTAACTAAAATGATTAATTTTTCATTAACAGATATTTCCACCTAGATCATTCTAGTTGGTCTTCTATCTACCATGTCAATAATATGCCTTGCTCATTATGTAGAATGCCAGTCCTTAGCCTATGTCTCATCAAACACTGAATGGCAAAATGTTAGCATTGTGAAGATGTTGTCTATGTTAGAGTCTAAGCTGTAAGAGGGCATAGACTTTGAACCTCTTCATCCACACATAGCTCAGTTGGTTAATATACCAATATATGATGTGTGAATTTATAATTCTAAGGGTCAGTGAGGGCCCATCTATTGTGATGAGGTTCTGGTTGCCTGAGTAGAACCAGTGATCAGAATTTCCTGGGGTACAAATCAGTTAACATGACATAAAACAAAATATCAAATAATGCGGATTGAGGTCATCACTGAGGGTTTTCTATGACAATCCACTGGCAAACAAATAACGTTGGAATAACATTGTTTGGTACTGTAAATATCTCAACAGGCTTCTTGGGGTGGCTCAGCTTTGATGTCGAGGAAGCACCGCAAGCTTCTGCATGGCATCCACAGGTAAATGTAGTTTCCTGGTGTACAGCCAACTTTTGTCAGGCAAAGGGATCTCTTTGGACTAAGTGATATTTTGAAATTAGGAAAAAACAAAGTAATTGTTTTCCTTAAATAAACCAAAAAAAAAAAAAAAAACCAAATTCCTTAAACCACTCAGACAAGGAGTTCTGTAGAACAGTAAACTTTATGAGTACTGAATGTAGATACTGATAATGATAGTATTCCATTGCCTGTGGAAACTAACTGAGTCCTCTCCCTTCTCTGTCCCTTTGTTTAAAAAATAGGGCTGACTCTGTGGCCTGGAACCCACACAAGATGCTGATGGCTGGGATCCAGTGCTGTGCTCTCCTTGTGAAAGACAAATCTGTAAGTTTTCCTCTTGTGTTCTTTGGGCTTCAAGGAGGTTAAGTCACTGTGTTTGCCAAGGGCTTCATTTTTGCTCACCTCTTGGCGACTTGGGCAAAGTGTAAATTGAAGGTCTTTGGGAAATGTTGATGGTCTCTAAATGAAAGACAAAGAAGCCTAGATAAAATATTTAGTGATTCTGCTCAGGTAATTTTGTGGATTTGATTTAGGTATTGTATAATCTCATTAGTTACAGCAAAATGGTCTCTCTCACCCGCATTTGGATTATATTTTAAAACTCAGTTTTAAACATTGCCAAGATTTTTTTCTCCTTGATTAAGTCTGGGATTTAAGTTATCTTGAAACTTCTGCTCACTGAGAAAGTGGAACAGATGTGTGTCATACATTAAATTGAATACTTAATACGCTTAGCTAGGGCTTAACAGCCCGTTTATATGGGAAGACATTTGTTCAGGGCTGATCATTGAACACTGATTTATTAGGGGATTGCTCATCCCAAGTGGTTGGTACTTAGCTTCTTTTGGAATGCTAGGGAGAGTTGGAAACTTGTCTGGATAACTGTGAGGCAAGTGGGAAAAAAGTTGAGGCTCCTGTTGGCCGGAGGTATAAACTCTGTGTTTTCTATGGGTTAAATAAGGATCCTTGTGGGAAGTGGCCCAGGCTGGAAAGTGCTACTTCATTCTTAGAAATGCCTCCTCAAGATCTGTGTTCAGCATGTGGGTGATCTTTCTCAGCCATCTGTTTACATTTTTTTCTTAGGGGACTCCCTTTGCCAATGTTAAAGTCATTTTCTGTTTTTAAGGAATTTTATTTCAAATGAAAACTATTTTTAAAACTTGAAACCTAGTCTTGCATGTGTAGCTATTTACAACTTTGTAAAGAAATTGTGATATTTATATGCTAGTGCCCTGTGCATTTTGACATGATCAAACAGAATGTCCATCAGAAACTAGGAACAGGTTTTGCTTCTATAGAAATAGACACCACCAGAAATATGAATCAGTTCCTTAATGTTTTATTAGGTTGGATATAGTTGAATGTATTCAATGCCATTTAATTTTTAAATTTAAGTTTTAAAATTGTGGTGTGACTGTATTTGTAACTGAAAAGGTAGTTTAAGATTACTATATTGATTGTGAACCAAAGAACGTAATCAACTTGCCCATAGGTACACATTTAGGATGGTACAGAGATAGGAATTTACTCAAGTTTTCTTTTGGTCTAGGTATAAAAACAAAAATGTGTCAAGCATCCTTAATGAGTGAAGTATTTTACATGTGCTTTCCACCTAAATCAGACAATCTGAATGACAAACTTATCTGTTGGTGTGATACGCTAAGGAGTGGGGAACTTAGACTAAAAATTTTATGACTACTCTTAACTTTCTAGCTTTCATACACTTTTCTTGTTAAATATTTGAGTAATTTAGCCAACAACTGAATTACATTTATGTACTTGAGGCAATTTAAATTTTTCTGGATCATATAACTTCTTAACAAGGTTTTATTTAAAAAAAAAAAAAAAGAATTCATTCCTGGATCTTAGTGACAATAATAACCATGTCTGTTTTCATGGCATGAATTAAGAGGTTAGGGGAATTCTATTCACTGTGCAAAGAACTGAGCACTTTCAAAAAGTTACCTGATTTTTTTTTTTTAAATGAAAAGACTGTTTCAATTTAAATGGAATAGAAAGCTGAACCATGAGATATGAGATATGGTAATCAGTTTAAGCTTTGTGTTGGCAGTTTTCTATCTCTTTTGTACCTGGTTTCTACCTGTTATTCTCTCTTCCATATCATTAATTCATTCCATCAACCAGCATAAATGATTTGTGTAGGCTAGACACACTGTGCGATTCTAGGCTCTTATAGCATTGAATTAGACATATTCCTCAGAGACAAAGAGCTTTTAATCTCACAGGGAAGACAATGAACAAAATGCAGATATTTAATTTTTTAACTGCTATTTTGATAAGTGCACCAACGAATGTCAGACTCTGTTGATTGTAAAAATCAACAGGCATTCCAGCCTCCTTCTCTTCTTGCCCATCTCCCAATATTCACCTAACTAGCCTCCCCTGCAGTTTCCATATGACGTAGATATGTCTAATGTGATGTAGGAAAATGTGATGAGGACCTTGAGAAGAATTTTATACGAAAGCATTCTTCTCACATTTTTCTACCTTGAATGCAGTTGCATCAGACTTGATATATGGGTTGTTACCGTAAGGCAATTACCCTAAATTTTAAAAATTAATATGCACAGAATGACAGAAACAAAGGGAAAGTCTTGGATTGGGGTAATTTTGAAATGTTGCACCCCCAAAATGTGACTCCTTTCAGACTTTGTGATATCAGTGGTTAAAATTAAATGTTCTTACTACTGAAATCATCTCCATTGGGTAATCTGTTAGTTGCAGCCAAATGCACCCTTGTCTGATATAGAGAAGAATATGTCACTTCAGTAATACACAGTAGGGAGATCTATGATGTTCCAGGTGGAAGGAACATCATGTAAAAATTCTTTAAGATAGGAATGTCCTTTTTTAAAAAATTAAACTGAAAAAGCCTATTTTGACTGAGGCATAGAGAATAATGTGAAGATTGACATAATATGAGACTAAAGGATCAAGCAGTGGGTAGATCATGAAGGGTCTAGGAGACTATTGTGATGATTTTAGACTTGATCTTTAGAACAATAGAAGAACTAAAAGTTATTGGAAAAGATTTTCATTTAGGACAATGAATTGGAGGGGAACAAGAATAGATAGAAGACTAAAAAAGGGCTTGTAATATCCTATGCCAGAGTTGATGGCAAGAGAGATGGGAAAATGTGATATTTAGTATACATTTTAGCTGTCAATTTAGACAGGGCTGAATTATCAACTATTGATTATCAATTCATTATCAATTATTATGGGAGATGAGAGAGAAACAGGTGTCATGTCTATCTCCCTAAATAGAATCATTCATTCAGTTGCTGTATCAGTAATCAGGATACAGCAACTGAATGAATGATTCTATTTAGGGAGATGAAGATCACTGAAAGAGAAGAGTTGAGAGTGAAACACCTTTCAGTGTTGCTTATACTAAACGAGGTTCTTCTGAGGTATTCAAGTAAGGAAGTCACATAGGAGGTTGACATACGGACCCAAATCTAAGAAGTCTATATAGTAAAGTCTATTACAGAATTGTTGACACATAGATGACATGTGAGGTCATAGGAATGGGTTAGATGCCTTGGGACGCTCTTTGGAATTAGAAGAAAATAAGATCTAGAACTTAGCCCTGAAAAACTTTAGCATTTAGAGATTAGATAGAGGAGGAAGGATTCCCCATGAAGGCTGAGTCAGAATGGCCAGGGAGATGGTGGGAAGACCACAAAGAGGGATGCTAACCAAACAGAGAAGAACATGTAGGAGAGAAAAAGTCCTCTCTTTTCCTTACCCATTGCAAGGTTCATGGCTGACTTTCCTATAACAAAAGACCTTGACAAAAGAAAAGCATAACAAGCTTATTTAACCAACATTTTATGTGAAACAAGAACCTTCAGAGATGAAGCTCCAAAGGCCCAGGTAAAACTATTCTTCTGGACAATCATGCAGAAGTATGGTCATAAGCTGGCAGGGGGGACTTTGCAGGGCCTGTTTGTCCAGGCTTCTTGACCTCCAGGCATAAGGTAGGACCCCTCTGGAATGAGGGTCTTAACAGCCTCCTTTTAGGGGAGGGAGGTCAAATAATTATTTATGACCATGTTTCAGGGAAGAAAGATGAGAGAAGGTCAGCGAGTGACCTCCAAGGTGCCATATTTTGGATAACTGTGTTCTGAGCCATACAAATGTGAGGCATGTGAATGACTTTCATCCTTCGTGTGACAGCTTATTGTCACCCTCTTCTTTGAAGAGTCCCCAGACTTACCAAGATAAACTGGCACCTCCCAGTGTTGTTTCTCAGACTGTTTCCCTCCTTTAAAGTGCTTATATAGTTGCTATATGCATAGTGTGTATAATTACTATTTGTAATTATGACTTCTCATGTAATATTCTCTCCCACTAGAATGTAAGCTGCATGAGGAGAAAGACTATCATCATATTCAACACTTTGTTGTCAGTGCCTAGCAAGCATTCACTGAAAATGGAAAAAAATCTAGTATTTAAAAACTGAATGATTAAATACAATAATCATCCTCAGAAATATCTGCCTTCATGTCAGCAGTAACTAAGAATTTGAATTTTTCTCTCACCCCAAATTATTCCTTTTGAAAACTCCAAGATACAATGATTAAAATTATAGTTGATGAGCTCTATTGCTTAGGTCCTAACACAAGGCTTGTGTTAGGACAATCATTGATGAATAGTGATTTTAATTGGTACTTCTTCTGTTGATGTAAGAGGATAACTCTAGTTTAAAAGAAAGTAAATTACTTAGTAAATATACTGCTGTTCAGGCAAAAACTAATTCCCTAATTTGTACCTGCAAAGCCCTGACATCCACAATGCTGTTTTCCTGATTGACTGGTAGCTTTTGCATTTTTGATTTCCTGTGTTAGTAAATAGGACTGCTTCAGGAACAAAGCACAGCTGTTGCTCTCAAAGTTGTACTATCACTAACCCCCTTTGAATCACAGGGATAAAAAGAAAATCAGGGATTTTTAAAAAATCTGATTATAAATAGGTTGACTTCAGAGATAAATGCGGGATTTGCGTGGCTGTTTTGGATCAAAGACAGTTTTGATGCTTTGATCTAAAATAAAAGGCAATATATTCTAAGAATCAGTTACATAGATGGAGAAAAATCTCAGTATCAGCTTTTTGATTTTTAGTGTTTATGAGACAGATTTTTTAGTTCAAAAAAAAAAAAACCCCAACAGGTATGAGAATATGAAACATGCTAATCAGGTGGCATTTTAAGTATAAATGATTCCTCTTTATTTCTACCTACCATTATCATTCCATTTGAACTCACAATGCCTTTCTGTTGAACCTAGCTGCTACAGAAAACTCAAGTGAATTTTTTTTTATTTTTAGAAAGACTATGTTGACAGTGGGTTTTAAAAAATCATGTTCATTTTTAGTATTTTTATTTCAGAAGTAATTCATGTTCATCATCCAATGAGTCTGAAAATTCAGATAAAAAGAAAGGTGAATGAAAAGCAACACAGAATACTGATATCTGAAGATGCCCTTTATGTACTTCCCAATGTATACCTACATTTAAATGTATGTGTATACACCATCCTTCATCTAAAAAATTTGCAGTATATCTTGCTTTTAGCATGCATTTTCTATTTAACAAAATTATGAAAACTGTTTCATGTCAATATGGATGCTATTACAATTTTAATAGCTGCAGAAAGTCCTATCATTTTGATGTATCATAATTAACTTGGCCAACCTCTTATTGCTGACCAGATGACTTTAATTTTTGTCTATTACAAATTTGGTTACCATCTTTGAGACTAAATCTTTTTGCACAAACTTTAGTCTTACTTTAGCATAAATCCCTAGAAGTGGAAGAGCAGTATCTAGCTTTCATAATGCTTTTTAAATACAGGTTTCCTAATCTTTCTTCAAAAGCATTTACATTCTCATTAATGGAGTGTGTGTGTGTGTGTATATATATATATATATGCATGTGTGTGCATGCATGTTTTTGTTCTAACCTTTGACATCACAGGCATAGTTTTGTCAATTTGATAGGCAGACATTTGTACACTTACTGACACAGATGCAAACATTTTCCTTCTAATTTTATCTATTGACATTTTATACCTCCTTCTCAGGGATCTTCTTTGGCTCAGTGTATTGACACGCAATTGTAAATTACCTAGGTTTTAAATGTGAGGCCCTGGAGATAAGCTTGCAAGGCTTTTCCTTTCCTTTCATCTTCATTCTAGAGGAGGCTCAGAATATAGACCCTCCCCGCCCCCCCACTTTTATTTTTGGAGAAGGAGTAGCAAAAAAAAGAAGAGTGGGATAGTCATTCAACACATAGTTATTGAGGATGTGCTGAGCCACACACTGCAATGTAAAGAAAAAAAGGAGACTAATGTCATTTCCCAGTGTGGTTGCCAGGAAAAGACAGAATTTTTGCTGGAAAATATACCTGAGAAGCAGGTTTCTTAGTCCCATTTTCATTTCTGTTCTGAATGATATTACAAATGACAATTATTACATGCCCGTTAAAAAGTGTGCAAGTAAAGAAAGAAAATACATTTTTCTTTTAAATCAGAGAAACTAGAACAAACTGAATCTGGTTTTGTGGGGATTTCTTTCCTAGCTCTTGCTTTTCTTCATAGAGTTCCTATGGAAATGCCATTAGATGGTTTGAAAATACTGAACAATCTGATCAAAGAAATTTTTTTCTCTCCTGCCAGAGAACACTCACACTTTTTCTGTACAGGTACATTGTAAATTTATTTAGGATGACAGCCTACCAGCTAATGTAGCAGAAAAAGGGGAAGGTAGGTGTTTAAAACTGATTAGAAAAGAGAAGCATTTGACTTGTAGGGGAGATATCAATCTCTCGTGCTTCATGCTGCCATAATCATTCTCTGTGTCTGGGCTGTTCTTGCTTGAGCTCAGAAAATTCTTCCCAGGCCTTTCGGCAAGGTTGAGAATCAAAACACAGAGAACTCATTGATTTCCTGACTGGTAAATACTCTTTTTAATTCCTGTGTTTTAAAAATTATAATAAGCAACAGGTAATTTTCTTTCCACGAAGTTTTGCAGGTGCATCACATTAAAAAACATGATTTCATCAGTAATCACAAACACCGCTGTCATTTCTGCTTTCCTTCTCTAAAAGGTAAAGGGATAATAATGTTAGAACCTCCTGTGTTCAGAATCCATTATCTATTTCTCCACCAAACCAATAAAATTTTTAGCATTTGTTGGTATTACCACTGCCATTCGTTTTAACAAGAGAATTTGCATTTTGCTTTAGATCCTTGACCCATACAGCTCAGTATATTGCTGCTATTGCTGACTGTGGCCCCAAGAGATGTGTTATTATGTAATTGTGATTGTACTACCTGATCTCAATCATCAGTTACCATCTAGTCATAAATGTATACCGGTCCTAATGCAGGGCTTGAACTGGGCACCACAGTTCTTAGAATCATCTGTGTAGTACACTGAGAGCTACTTGAGGACAGAATGGGTCTTACTCACCACTGTTGCTCCACTACTGAGTATAAAACCCAAGCCTCAGCTAATTCTCAATTAAAAAATGTTTCCTGAAGTGACTAAATCTGTATCTATTTCCAATACCACCAAATGGCAATGTGTTTTAAGTTTTTTACCCACAGTGTGGAGTAATATGTCCTTTATCATGCATTCTGATCTTTCAAGTCTCAAAGCATGTCCCTTCTCACTAATATATAGGAATTTTTTTGAAGGGGTATGGAAATCATTTGTCTCATCCATATGGCTTGATGTAGCCATTACCTCCTCTCATCCCATCCCATGTTGGCACTTTAAAAATCTTGACTCTGGGTTGTGCCAACATTTGGCCTTTTACCTACATGCCTTAGAGACCAATAATAAACCAGTGACTCATGGTTTCCTTTTTCAGAAACCATATTGTCTTTCCCCTAGGAAGTTATTTTTGTTTTAGTATCTAATGATGCTGTCTTTTATTGGAGACTGGACAAGTAGAAGAGACACTTGCTTTTCTAAGGCTCCCTGGGTCCTCTCTTGACCCCTTCTAATGAACAGAATGACATTCACAATCTGCCAGTTTGCTGCAAATGGCTGTCTGTAATGTTGGATGCAGCATCTTGGCCAACGGTCTCCCAATTTCATCCTTGAGTTCCTTCAAAACTCTTGGGTGGCTGCCACCTGGTCTTACTGATTAAGCTACATTTATTTTGTCAGTTTGGCTTAGATGAGTTGGGGTTTTGCCCATTATTGGATTTTATATTTTCTGCCTGTTTCTGCAGAACCCTGAGGGTGTAGGAATCTCGCTAACGCCCTTCCAGGTAACAAATTCACTCATCTTGGCAGTCAGCCTGTTTCTGTATGGAACTCCAATCTTTGCTTCTCTGCCCCGTCATCACAGAGGACTTCAGATTCCCTAAAAAATGACCAGAAAGAAAAATATGAAATTCTGCCTTTGTGTCCTTTTGTCATTTGATAAAAGACCAGCAGTTGAAAAATATCCCAGAGAGGATTCTGTTTACACACTAATTTTTTTCCATCTCAGCTTGAAACAAAACTGATTAGGGTCCCACAGCACAGAAAGATTATATAAATTAAAATCTAAGAAAGGAAGAAACATAAGATTAAGGGAATAAAAGGAAGCCTGGAATGAACGTAATAGAAAAATTTATGCCATACTAAGCATGCTACACCTGCCTCGGGTGGGCTAGAATTTGGTTTTACTATTTTTAAAGGATTGCAAGTATCTGGCTTTTTGCCTTTTATTTTACTATGAACTCGTGGCAACAAGGCCTTCTCTTTTTAAGTTCTGGGATACGTGTGCTAAGCGTACAGGTTTGTTAAATAGGTACACGTGTGCCATGGTGGCTTGCTGCACCTGTCAACCTGTCATCTAGGTTTTAAGGCTCGCATGCATTAGGTATTTGTTGTAATGCTCTCCCTCCCCTTGTCCCCCCACCCAAAGACAGGCCCTGGTGTGTGATGTTCCCCTCCCTGTGTCCATGTGTTCTCATTGTTTCTCTCCCACTTATGAGTGAAAACTTGTGTTTGGTTTTCCGTTCCTGTGCTAGTTAAGGCCTTCACTTTTACCACAACTCTGATAAGATACTTGAGGCCCCCTTTTGAGTTCTTGGAATAAATCATTCTATTTGTTTTTCTTTGTATAATTTTATTGTCATATTGGTTGTTTCCAAGGAAGATATCTTAAAACATACCTGATAATTCTAATTAGGCTTTCTAGCTTTGTTGTTTCATGGCCAAAATATTTAGGGAGTCAATTTTTTGCTTCCATTTCTCTTTTTCTGGCACATCAATTAAATATATAGTAAGCCTGTTCCTTTTTTTTCCTTCTATTTTATATGTTCCATAATTGTCTTTCCATGTTTCATTGTGTACAATTTCTTCTGACCTATCTTGAAATTCTCTAATTTTCTCTTCAGCTGTAGCTAATCTGCTGCTAAAGCCGTCTGAGTTATTTTGATATTGTCTTTCTAGCTTTATAATTTCTAATGGATTCTTTTTACCTATATACTGTCTTCTCTAGGTTCTTGATGTTTTTAAGATTAGTTTTTATCTGCTTAAACACTAAGTATATTTACCATCTCTTTTGTTAACTTCAATATCTAGTTTCCCTTTGGTGTTATTACTATTATTTCTTGTGTCTGATTCCTGGCTCTCATATTGTCTAGAGAGGTACCTTATAATCCTTGGTGGTTTACTTAATATTTTATTTGAAAAGTTACCCTTAGGAATAATTAAGACCTGAAGTGATCTTTCTTTATAAAAATGGAATCTCTATTTTCATTTTTATGAGCATCTGAGGGAACTGGCAGTTTAGGACCAATGTTTGACATTTTTTCTGGATCTTCGAGGTATAGCCTGCACCTCCATTTCATGGTGGAGACCTTTGGGTCCCAAACAAGAAAAGGGATTTCTTTCTTGGCCTTAATGACAATGAACACTTTTGAATTTTGTTTCCTGAAACCTTTAGGATATCTGGTGGTGAGAATTGATAACACTCTAGGTCTCCAAACTTGGTGGACTTAGGACCTCAATCTTTGTTCCCTTCCTTCTCACCATTCTGGTTCTTGTCTTGACTGTCCTCCCCAACTCTGAAAATTTCCCGGAGTAGGAACGTCTCTAGCTTACCTCCTTGAGTTCCCTTTTCCTCTTTGTACCTCCAGCAGTTTATCCCTGTCTTGTGAAAGTCTGCTAGGCTTTTCATTAGATGCAGTTTTATATTTTGTTCCAGGATTCCTGGCTGTCTTCAGTGGGAGGGACTCCAATTCATCTATTCCTTTATTAGAATTGATATGTACCACATTTTGGATTTTTAATAATTAGCAGCTGTTCAGTACTGCCACTGGAAATAAGTATTTGTTTATTCAGTCTTTCATTCAGCCTGAAAATATGTAGAGACTACTATGTGTTCAGTGAATAAGACATGCCCCCTACCCTAAGTTAACGCAAAGATTAATAAAAAAAACATTTTAAGTAAACAATTAACATATACTATTCTTTAGTTATGTAATGGTTAAAAAGGAGTTGGAGAATGTAGATAAAATAAGAACACTGCTGAAAAGGCTGGTCAAGAAACTTGCAACAGAGGTGACTTAAAATATCAGTTACTGGTATTTTCTTTCCATATTTTAAAAGTAATATATGATGATCACATTATCAAACAGAATCAAGCATAATTAAGAACACAAAAATTACTTGTAAAACACCAGCCAATATTAAATCATTTAAAATTTTCTTGAGATGCATGTTAATATATGTCTATGCTAAGTGTAAATTAATATATTTTGCTTATATAACCAGCATCTTGCTTTCTTTATCCACTTCTACCCCTTATGATCTAAAAAAACAGTCTCCTTGGGTTTAAAGAAACTTGAGAATATTTCTTTAATCATGGCCATCTTTACCACGAAAGCAGCTAATTCAGCACCTTCAGCCAAGTTCAGCGGTGTGCATTACATGAAAGTCCATATATATTTTTAGAAGCTTTCTTCCTATTACAAAATTTGCAACACCTTCTCCCCCATCCAGACACTTCTTACAACTGTAGTTACTGAGGTAATCAGTGACTGTCAGAAACATGGGAAGCTAAACCTGTCTTGTTCAATTAGGAGATATTGGTATTTGGAAATATCATCCAGCCATCTATTTTTCTTGTGGAATTTTGTCATCTTTTTGTGACACACATTAACTATTCATCTATAGAGAAAGTCTCCAAGCGATACCAGATTTTCGTATGAGCAAATTATCCCATTAGATGTACCAAATGAAACCCAATATTGTACAAAACCTGCATATCAACTAGAGGAAATGTGGAATAAAGTGAAAATAATTTGTAAAAAACATAGCATTAGTGCATAAACTGGAGGAGAAAAGTAGAGGAATTTTAATTAAGGGTCAGAAGACTGGGTAAGGCATGAATATAACTTGATATTACATTTCTGAAATAATCCCATTCATTGGATCAAACGGCTGTTGATTGTTTTGCAAGTCCACCTTGCTGTCATCATTATAACTTCAGAATATATTTCATCTAGTAGAGTCTTTTACAAAATGACTTATTATCATCTATTTATTCTTCCAAACAGTTTTCAAAAACTTAAGTTTAAAAAACTTCCACTGGGGAGTTTTTCTGAGGTTTACATTAAACCTACAAGTTAATTTCAGAAGACTTAACATCTTTGTATGATTTTAGCCTTCCAACCTAGTAATATTCAGATCTCATTTATTTCACACACAAAGGTTCTTTTTAACTTTTTGTTATAAATTTCAAATATGTACAAAAGTAGAGATGAACTTCCATGAACCCATCACATGGTTTTTAGCAAGGATCAATTCATGAGAAGTTTCATATCTATTTCTTCCCCCTCTTGCCTGTGTATAAAAAAAAAAAGAGAAAAAAAGACACTCACACATTATATCAGTTTACCTGTAAGTATTTCAGTTGTAATGGCTTTTCTAATAGAGGACCCTGCATATATTTCGCTCGGATTATTTTATATTATTATATATTTTGTTTTTTAAACCTAACTGCTAAGGCTGATGTAAGAAACTTTTGAAATATTTACTTATATTTAACTACTTTACCAGATCGCTAGCTAATTGGTTCTGAGAGATTTTAAGTTATAATCATATTCTTAGAAATGCAAGAGAATATCAGTATATATTATTTTTTTCATTCTAATATCTAAGCTTCATATTGGTTACAATTATAATGCACTGATAGAATTTTCAAAAATATGTTCAGTAATAGTAAACAGAAGACATTGTCTTTGTAATTTTATTGAAGGTGCCCTAACTTATATATTCTTAATATTGAGAAATTATCTAGTATTGAGTTTTACCATATATCTTTCTATTATCATAAGGCAATTCTATCAATTTACTCCTTAAAATTAAATTTATGTTAATAGATTTTCTATATTACTGATTCATCTCATTTTATTACATTAAATTATTTTAATATATTAGTGGATGATTTTTGCCTCCATATACATGTAATCAATCTATTCTTTGTGTTTTATCTTGGTTGGATAGTATTTTGAGTACAGTTTTAAAATGTTTTTTTAAAAAAATCTCAATAACAGGCATCAGTTTTTAGAAATGTTCAGGAAATGTAATAAAACTCTTGCTCAGAAATTTTGGGATAGATAATTCTTTGACTGTGTTCAGTTTTTAAATTGAACTATTAATAATTTTCTGCTATAGTTGAGTTCAATATTTTCTCAAATATATTTTGCTAAGATTTTCAAAGATCTTAGCATAATATATGCCATGTCTATTTTTATCTCATTTTTGTCTCGTATTCCTGCCTGAAATCTTAATTTTTAATTAAAAAATTTTCCCTGATTACTTATTTTTTCTCCATGAGGAATCACTTTTTGCATTTATTTTTCATGTCCTTATTAAATTTATGTAATTAATATTCCATTTCTCCTGATTTATGTTTTTGTTCTGTAAGAATGCTGTTTTACATTTGAGGGCAGTTTTGGCTCAGCTCCTTAAATTCCATTTTGGAGTGTTCTCATCTAAATTATTTTCCAATTAATCTATAATAACCATGTTAGTTTACTCTGAGCAAAGACTGATTTATAATAGTGATTTTAATCTCCCAAGTGCTTAAGATGCGTTATGAAATTCTAGGTTTTATTGTACTCAGATAATGATCAGAATGAAACCAGAGATAAAGGGTGACAAATTTTTACCTTTTACAAGCCATAGTTATTCTTGGAAGGATATCTTATACAAAAAACCATTTTTAATTCACATCCTCTTTCCCAAGTAGATAAACAGGCTTCAGAGTTGGGGAGGGAAGAGGCCTCTCTGAAGAGAAAGCAATTAAGTATAAGTGTAAACCCAGGGCACCAAGAAAGAATAGAACCTCCCTGTAAATGAAAAGATAATAGGTTCTTTCCTGTCAGCTCAAATTCTAGGTGAAAATGTGGGAAGCCTCCCCCTCCATCTCCCATGTCAATGTGGTCAAGCAGAAACTAGAGATGGCCCTTTATCTAGGCATTAGAGTACCTGGGGTAGCCCCCTGTGTTCCTGCAGGCTTCAGAGTGGCTGGTATGGAGGATCATCCAAAAGTGACTGAACATGAACAAGACAGAAAGATGCCTGGAAATAGGAGCATGAAGCAAGAAGCAGGCCTCAAGTGATCTGACATTCAGAGGCCATGGCAGATCTTCAGGCATAAGCAGGAAGGTGGGAAGACCATCTTGGGATGAGCTAAGGGCGGAGCTCAACACACGACTGCAGTGACCAAACTGGACAAGCAGATTTCACACCTCAGTATAGGGTTGCCAGATTCAGTAAATAAAAACACAGGAGGCTCAGTTAAATTTGATTTTCATTAAATAATATTTTAGTGTAAGTATATCCCAAATGTTATATAGGACATACTTATATTAATGGTTTTTATAAATTTATAATGTGTTTGAAATTCAAATTTAATGGGGGTATTTTGTATTTTAACTGGCAACTCTTCTCAACAGCATTTGAGAAATTCACAATAACATGAAATAGAGAACAAGAGGAGGAAGAAATTACCCTCAGAAAAAAAAATTCTTGATCAACTATGTTTTATTTCTGAATGGTCTGACTGGTCAATTTGAGTTTTTCTGGAAGTGACCAGACTAAATATTATGCATTAGAAGTAATGGTGGCTCCAAATCAGAAATGTTTTAAAGAAAAATAAAGTTCCCTTTGTATACATCCAAAGTGATATAATTTTAAAACTTCTAACAATTATATTTGCTTTCAAGTTCTCATGACAGGAAAAATATGGCACCTCCACAGTATAATGTTTACATCTCTGCCCAAAAGACTAGCAAAAGCTAAATTAGAATATCTCAGTGTTAATTCTATATTTCTAGTCTTCTTAGCCTCTGGTCCAATTGGTGGGGCAGCAGGATGGAGCGAGGGTTCATTATGCCCATCTCTATGGATGAGAGGGGAAGTAAGGGGTCATTGTGAACTGGGCAAGGAGGCTAAATTGTGTCTACAATGAACATCTTCCATGCCTTGCTGTAACTATTTACTAGTGGATTGCCGATTTTTAAATGTAGTCTAGAAACTAAAAAACAACAAAAACCAAGAATTATATCTTCCCCATCTCCAGTTCCATAGCAGTTATCAGAAAGAAGTTTACCACTTCTCCTTTATAAGGCTACTCTCTTCCCAGTACATTTCATTATGCCCTTGTCATGGAGTAGCACATGTGGCTATTACATGTTCTTTTGGTCTTACCTTGAAATAGTATTCGTCTGTTTTATTTTCAGTCTTAGCACCAAAGTGTAGATTAAACCCTTGACATCCAGTTATAGAAATACTGGTGCATTCATTTAGAGCACTGTCAGAATCTTTGTGCCATTTCAATATCCAACTTGCCAGAGAGGGAGTGAAATGCAATGAAATACGTAGCTGTTTTCAGAGCTAGTGTGAACCAGAAATTTATATGTAATAAGGAAAAGATTGTTTTCTGCCTGTGAGGTAGCAACATCAAGCGTTAGAGGGTTAGCCGCTCTAATAGATTTCATTTCCCAATTTTAAAAGATATAGGGCCCCTTCACGTAAAAGGTTCAATTGAAATCTAAAAGGAAAATCTCTAGAGTTCAATTGTCTTCTTTGTTTAAAAAGCTTGTGATTGAGGAAATGACTCATCCATGATTGGTGGCAAGGTTATATTCTAGAATCTGATATTGGATTTACAATACAACAATAAATTAGTATGAACTCATGGAGTTTAACTCTCCCTGTACGGAGATTTATTTTTCTCAATGCCTCTATAGCTTTAGACAATTTTGAGAAAGGTTGTCACTTACATTCAAGACATTTATAATTATTTAGAACCAAAAACAGACATGCATGCCAGGCTACATGAAACTAGAGAAGACATATTGTCACTCATCATTGTAATGCGTTCATGGATTTTGTAAGGCAGGCGAGAAGGAAAGTATCTATGGTTCATTTTAGGTCACTGGGGTATGGGCACTGTATGTCAGCACATGGTGACTTTTTAGAGGGTATGCTGAGCCGTGATAGGTGTGGGGACTACATCAGTGTTTGGATATGGGACAGGAATAGGGTGTGGCACCCTTCACCCTAAGATGCTGTAAATACAGTTATCCCCTGATTTCTGACAAGCACTGAACTGTCAGAAATTAAGAATATGTGGGCCGGGCGTGGTAGCTCATGCCTATAATCCCAGCACTTTGGTAGGCTGAGGCGGGTGAATTACCTGAGGTCAGGAGTTCAAGACTAGCCTGGCCAACATGGTGAAATCCTGTCTCTACCAAAAATACAAAAAGTAGCCAGGGATGGTGGCATGCACCTGTAGTCTCAGCTACTCGTGAGGCTGAGGCAGGAGAATCGCTTGAACGCGAGAGGCAGAGGTTGCAGTGAGCCAAGATCACGCCACTGCACTCCAGCCTGGGTGACAGAGTAAGACTCTGTCTCAAAAAACAAAACAAAACAAAACAAAGAAAAAAAAGGAAAGAAAAGAAAAACACAGATTAAGAATCTATGGTCTTGGGGAGAGCAAAGTCAGATCTAGACAATGACATGTGGGTATCTGGGACTGGGGAATGATGTGCTGGGAGATGAGGCTTGGAAGCAATTTCAGATCACATATGGAGGGATTTAAACATCATGTTAAGAATGCATTTATTTTCCTACAGGCAAGTTGTTCCCTTTGTGTGGAAAACCAGATACTCTTTGCCTACTTGAGTCCTACTGTTTCTCCCATAAAACACAGCTCAAGCCTCAACTCTTCCAGGCGGCCTTTCTGCTTTTCCAGGACGCTTTAGGGGCCTCCTCTCTAGCCAAGCATTTGGTTCAGTACATATCGCAAATTCCTCTAATGGTGGAGCCATTAGCCTTTCACCTATATTGAAAGAGGCTCCCTGCCTGTTCCTCATGTCCAGTACAGGCCTGGCAAGTTCCATAAACAGTTAAAACAAGTGGATAAATATAGTAACCCATCAAATCCATATATAAATCCCATGAGGTAGGGACTATTCCCCTTCCTACTGTACAGATGAGGAACCTGAATACAGAAAGCATAAACAACATGCTCACAGCCTTCCATGAATCTCATAAAGGATGGAAGTGGGATTCAGTCAGTCATGCTCAGTCCACAATCCATGCTTTTAACCACATAGCTTATGTGTGCCTAAAACAAGATGGCAGGTAATGGATCAACCCTATTTCCTGCCTAAAACTGAATTTTAAAGCCATAATAACGTACAGAAATAGAAAACGTTGATTTAGAAAGATAAAACCTGCTTGTTTAATCCCCTTTGGAACCTATACAAAATGAAGTAGTAATGCTGATGATTTTGCTGATTCTAACTCATTTCCACAGCCAGTCTGGTTAAACTGACCTATGAATCTCCACCTAACTCAATTCGGTCCCCAGACTCTTGCCTGTAGGTTTTTCTCATTACACTTTCCCTCTTTCAGCCAAGGTTGTACAGACATTCTGTAGATATAGTCACTCTCTCCCCTGGATTTGCAGTCATGGTTGTTCTAAATACATCTGGTTCTCTTGTTCCCTTCGGGACACGTGCAATTTGTCAGACAACGGTTTTCTTGTTTGGTTTGGAAACCATAATTCTCATACCTAGAGACCTAGGATTGCGCCAGAGAATCGTAAACGTCATCACATATCCCTCCTTTTAACCGACCAGAGAGACCTGTCTACTTTCCCTCCCTGCCTTTTTTGCTCCTTTACTGGTAGCTTCCACTTACTATTTGCAGTAAAACAGAAAATGAAACCAAATTTAACCAGTTTCATCACAGAGTATTTTTTTTTCTTCTTGGGGTATTGGGGGAACAATGAAAATTAGAAATTATAAGCCAGTATGGGTCTTGATTTTCAAATGTCATTCTTTATGGGAATTGTGTAAAATGTTTCTCAAATCCAGAAAGGAAAATAAACCATGGCCGTTTTATTTCCCAGTTTAAGTATCTCTTTTAGTGGCTAAATATTTACTGTGTAAAAGGGATTAAAAATTTACCTTAATGAAAATAAAAGTTTTTTTTTTTTTTTTTTTTTTTTTTTTTGGTGGGGGAGGCAGCGTCTGGCTCTGTTGCCCAGGTTGGAGTGCACAATCTTGGCTCACTGCAACCTTTGGTCTCCCAGGTTCAAGCGATTCTCCTGCCTCAGTCTTCCAAGCAGCTGGGATTACAGGTGCCCGCCACCATGCCCAGCTAATTTTAGTAGAGACAGGGTCTCACTGTGTTGGCCAGGCTGGTCTCGAACTTATTCCTTTTTTTTTAATCAAGAAAAATGTCTCTGGTTTTGCAGCCTTCATGTAAAGGTTTCACTTTTTCTGCCTCTACAAATTTGGAAATGACTTAAGTGTCTCTTCACTGGAATGTCTTAAAAGCAGGGGTCTAAAAATTATGGCCCTTGGGTTAAACCTGACCTGTCACCTGTTCTTATAAAGTTTTATTAGAATACAGTCAGTCATGCCCATTTAAATATTCTCTATGGCTGTTTTCATGCTACCACCATAGAGTTGAGTGGTTGTGATAGAGATCATGTGGCTTGCAAACCTGAAAGTATTTACTACCTGGCTCTATACAGATAAGATTCTATCTATCCTATATAGGATGTATAAGATGGAATCACTTGCTGATCCTTGGTTTAGAACATCCAGATATGCGGGTTTGCTTTACCCAGTCTCCAAGGCTATAGTCTGAACTGGGAAATTCTGGGATTAAATATTTCTCAGTGGGTAACATATGGACCTTGAAAACCCAGCAAGATTTGTATTCAAATTATTCCTCTGCTTGGGACTGCCTTGTGTGACTTTGAGAAGTCATTTAACCTTTCTGAACCTTGATGCTGTTATCTGTATAATGAAGACACTTTGTTTTGAAAAACTACTGTAACATTAAATAAGGTTCAAACATGTGCAATGCATTGTTAACCAGGTAGTCAGCACACAGCAAATAATTTCTTTTCCTTGTTATGTCTATGTTGAGTAAGACATGTGCAAATGCACAGGCTCTTCTGTATGAACAAATATCCATTAGTATAGTTGAAACATTTGTCATTTTAGCACATTTCTGTAGTTTATAAGTCCTTTAAAAAAATGCTATTGTCCACTACATCTTTTGTTGTATCCAAAAGGTTCTACCAAAGTACTTCCTAAATTTTTAACTGGCATTTAATTATAGTTTTAAATAGGACTGCTCATGGTGATGGTAATGTCAGTAATGTCCCACAAATCTTCAATGGGATTTATATAAAGAACAGGAAACTTATGTTTCAGAACTCACCTTCCTGTATAGCATTTTCCTTTCTGTGGTATCAATCTCCTACCTATACTTCAGGCCTCAGAGGCCAGAACTCTCAAGAATGCTCGAACTCCAAGAAATGTAGGCCACAGGCCTTATTGCTAAAGGTAAAATTCAAATGTAAAATTCCACTTGAGAAGGAACCGTGCCTTTGTTGACAGCATCACAATAAGCTGGGGACATAGATTGATTTTGTTAAGTATTATGCTCTTGGTGAAGAATTGCTCTTCTAGCCTCAGTCCAAAGCAGCACACTCAGTCTGTTTTGTCCAATTTGAAAGGGAACATTTCTAGACATCTACCTATTTTAGAGAGATGCAATTAATCCATCTAGACTGAAGAAAAGCGTCCTGTGTTAATATGTTTTTTCAGGCATTTACTTACACATCATGCCACAAATAATCCAGATATCTCCAGGTGGTGGGCTGCAGTGCAATATTATTATCCTCAATTTGCAGATAAATGAAAATGTTGTATGATGAAGCAAGGTGATGTAGTTGACCATTACACAGTAAATACCCAAAGTTCAGAAGCAGCAAATGACTACTGAATACCTTTGCTACACTGTGTCAGTTAACTAGATAGGCCAAACATTTGCCAAATTCTGTAATCTCTCGTCTTTTGTCTCCCTTCTCATGTGCCTTTTGTGTGCAGACATGCCAGGCTTCCTCACTGCATTTTCTCTTGGCTTTGAACCTCATTTATTCTCCTGTTCCACATTCTCCCCCTTTTATTTCCCCCTCCTTCTCTTCTTCCCCCATCTCTACCCTACCTCCCTCACTTCTCCTATCTCTTATCTCTCCTTCCTTTTGTCCTCTCCCAATCCTACCATATTGTAGGCTACCTTAAATCCCTTTTGCGACAAAGTAGGGTCTCAAATGGATCCCAGAAACTCAGAGTTAGCAGTAATATAGGAAGAGGAAGGATTGCAGTTCTTCCTATCAGAGCCAAGTGAGCAAAGTTCACCTATCAGTTGATACTAGCTTCTGAAAACATATGGTTTTTCTTCCATATCACAATAACATAATGATATGGTTTGCCTGTGTCCCCACCCAAATCTCATTTTTAATTGTAGTTCCCACAGTTCATTTGTGTTGTAGGAGGGACCCAGTGGGAAGCAGCTGAATCATGGGGGCAGGTCTTTCCCATGCTATTCTCATAATAGTAAGTCTCTCAAGATCTGATGGTTTTAGAAAAGGGAGCTTCTCTGCACAAGTTCTCGTGTGTCGCCATGTAAGATGTGCCTTTCACTTCTACCATGATTGGAAGGCCTCCCCAGCCACGTGGAACTATAAGTCCATTAAACTTCTTTTGTAAATTGGCCAGTCTCTGGTATATCTATCAGCAGCATGAAAACAGACTGATACACATGGCAAAGCAAAAGGTTGAATAAGGTTCTTGGTTTTGTTTGCACATTTCATCCATGCTGTAGCCCGTGGACATAGATTTTATAGTTTGGAGCTTCTTTTTTCCTCCCACTGATTAAGACTTCAGCATGGACGACATGTAACCCATATTCTCTTTGGGTTACATGGAATAAAGCCATTCTTCACTTGTATTCACACACAAATAAAACTCTTATAATGAGCACTAGTAGCAAAAAATAAGTTAGATAATCACCCTAGTTTATATGTTATCAGAAAAACAACACTTCAGACTTCTCTAGTCTCAACATGAATGTAATATTCACTGAAACTTCTAGATCAGGATTTTTCAACGTGAGATCAAGACCCATCAGAGCAGTGGTTTCCAATCCTGGCTGCACCTGAGCATCGCCTGGGAAACATTTTGAACAGTAACATTGCCCTTACTTCACACAGAAAATTCTGGTTCTGTGGCCTGGAGTAGGAACCCTGCAATGTTATTTTTTGGGGGGAAAAAAACAACAGATGATTCTAATGTTATCCAGGGTTAACAGTTACTGTACTAATTGTTCTTGAGTTACAATTGACTGTAAGTCATGCCAGTTTTTTATTTTTTCCTTTTAATGAACAGAACAGACTGAAATAGAAAAAAATCAGTATGCACTCCATGTGGTAATGTGTACTATTCCATGAAATTTTTCTTTCAGTTTCATGTGTAGTAGGGTGGATACTGTGTCACTATTTTAAAATAATTTCTTACTGTGAGTTGTAGTCAGAGTTTGAAAAACACTGTTTTAGATTATCTTTAATAGAGAGAAGGTATGTTGATTGTTGCCTAGGGAAAATAAAAAAAAAAAATCTCCATCTGTCCCAAGAGAGAAGCCCGATTGTACTATTTTTAAACGCTTGTAGGGCATGCCGAGGTATTGCCAAGTGATCTCTGCACTATCAAATGTTTCTTACCTATTTATAGAGGCACTTACACATTCTCTAAGAAACTGAGTCCAACTTTCCTCTCCTGTAGGCAGCGTTATGGTTTAAAATTATTAAGTTGCATTTCTAAAAATATCTTTTAGTTCAGTCTCCTCATTTTCTAAGCAGCTCATTCTAACCCTTAGTTAGGGGTATTTAAGGAAGATTTACACTCTGGGAGAAAATATCTCAGATCTTGCACTAAAGTATGCTAGCAGTTCTCTGAAAATCCCTAACAGGTCTGCAGCCCTGAAACTTAAAGCTTTCTGGAATCTTCCAAGAGGCTTTCTGGAATTGGAAGGGGAGTCTTGATCTCAACACTAAGTGCTCAGAATATTCTAGAAGTCAGTCGTTTTTACAGATGATGTCAAACTGATCCAGTGCCTGCGACCTCTTGGCAGTTCATAGCTGGTAATGTGTAAACCACTGTCAAGAAGGCTGGTGTTTCCAGCCCCGCCCTTGTAGCATGAGGGGGAGGGACTTCCCTCCCCCTCCCTCTCTACTTTCATTTTGTGTGGAAGGCTGCTATTTCCTTTGCCCATTGTGCTGTGAGACTACTGTGGGTGACTGGGAGAGAGAGTAGCAAAGATGAGAAACCAGAAGAAAGGCGAGCCAGAGGAGGGTGCGGCCAAGAGACGACTGGGGGCTCACGGGAGGAACCTGGGGAGTAGTGCCCACTGCACAAACATGCCCTTTCCTGCTCTTCTGCCTTGAGCTGGACAGAGCTGTAGGATGTCTTTGATAACCTATTACATAAAGCAATATACACAGTGGGAAAGTGAGGATTTTGAACCACCACAAAAAAATGTCAAGTGTATTAAGGAAAGAAGCAAGTGACCTCAGCTTTGTAAAGCAACTTAAGAATTTTCAAGAGCGTATCAACGAAAGGATCAAAGGTGGAAAACAAACACAGATCTCTCTCTGTATATATCTCTGTATTTACCTATCTATATATATCATGTAAAACTTTTCTTTCATAGTATCATGAATTGATGTTTTCTCAAAGAATATATTTTCACAGATAGCTGTGAAGTTAAAAGCATTATGTCAATTAACTGAAACAAGAGATGAAGTCACATTTTGTTGGAAACCTAGCACACAGCACCCAGAAACTTTCTGGAAACGGCTTGAACCAGGCAGACCATCGAACCAGTTTGTGAGGAGGGCTGACAGCACACAGTTTTTGAGAAACTGGAGATCAAAATAAACTCGAGGAAAGGAGATGTCAAAATGGCAGTACAAACTCAAATATGTCACTATATGGCAGAAGAATACAGGACAGACTGTTCACCAGAACAGAAATTCAATCACAAGCACCTTATGTATCAGCAAACTTCATTATGTATCTGATACACTTCAGAATACTTCTGAGAAAATATTAGAGCAAGGTTGTTGTCTCCTTGTAGCCTCATGCTCCTTAAATTGGAATAAGACAAAAAATATGTATATATCCCCCACAGAATATGCATAGAGATTCTTCTTATAGTATGAATTTTATGCAATGACTTTTTTGGAGGAAAAGGTGTGTGTAAAAATCTTTTTCTTAATATATACTTGTAATAAATCCAAGTAATATAAAAATATAAACTTAAATGAAAGTTCTCTACAATCCCCCCTCTGAAAATAAACTATTAAAAAACAAAAAAGTATCAGCAAACTTCTGTACACAACGTGTTCCAGGAAGTACAAGAGATCATGAGAAGGAAGTGAGAATTGGAGAACTAATTGAGGATTTGAGCAGAGATCGATCTATAGGCGATACCAGTGACTGGAAAATGCTTGACTGGAATGGGAAAGATAGCTGAGTTAATATCAAAAAATGATTCGGAACTGGTAATAGAAGCAAGCCTTTATATCATGATTTGAACCTCGTACATTGAAACATCCAATGGAGCACAATGTGTCTGCAATTAGTCTCTCAAATTGCAGATGAAAAGGCAAATAGGAATTCAGATTTGGTGGCAAATTCAAAAATTAATTGTGCCCCTTTATAAAAAAATAAGTTCTCTCTCCAAGCTGTATGCAAACCGGATGATTTTAAATATTTTCTATTCTGACAGAGAATGAAAAATCTATAGCAGAAAAATGAACTAAATAAATCCAAGTAAAGAAATGAATTAAAGACATGCCATAGGAAAAAAATGAAAGATGTCTATTTAAAGATGACAGAAATGAAAGAATACCTGCTTTGGATTATAGGTGAACATAGAGCAAAATGCAGAAAGATTGTGAGTAGAGACTCAGGAAATGAGTCCTCGCTGGTTAAAGTTGAAGGCAAATTCCCAGTTATAAGTGAATAGCTCTTACAGTAGAACGCCACCATCCTTCACGCACTGTGCAGGAGACTAGGAAAGCAGAGGTTACACAAAAGAACAGACACAGGAGGGCGAGGGGAAGGTTAAGTGCAAAGATTGGTTCAAATGATTTTGATGACCTGCTCTCATTCTTACCACAGGACTTGAAAGTCAGAAAGAAGGAACATTTATAACGCGGGGGGGGGGGGGGGGGGGGGGGGGGGTACAGAAAGACAAAAGTAGTCGGTGGACTTGCATTTAGAGAAATGAAGAGGGTTATTTTCCCACTTTCTAACTTCATACATCAGCATTTTAGACAAAAAAGACAAAAAATTGATAAAAGTGGTGTGCTAATGTAAGAATCTGTGTATTAGATGGCATCCAAATAGTCTGCTGGTTTCCACAAGTTCAAAATGCATCCATTTACACAGGTGCCTTGTACTGACCCTATACTTTAGCACTTGAAATCTCACCTTTGAATGATATCCCTCATATTGTTTTGTTTTTGTTTTTGAGATGGATTCCTGCTCTGTCGCCCAGGCCAGAGTGCAGTAACGCTATCTCAGCTCACTGCAACTTCCGCCTTCCAGGTTCAATCAATTCTCCTGCCTCAGCCTCCCGAGTAGCTGGAATTACAGGCATGTGCCACCACACCCAGTTAATTTTTGTATTTTTAGTAGAGATGGGGTTTCACCATGTTGGTCAGGCTGCTCTCCAACTCCTGACCTCAAGTGATCCGCCCACCTCGGCCTCCCAAAGTGCTGGGATTACAGGCGTGGGCCACCAGGCCTGGCCTGTTCATCCTTTGTTTCTTCCTTTTTCCACCTCTCTGCCCTGTCCTTCCCTCGCTCTTTCCCTCCCTCCTTTCTTTTCTTCCTTGTCAGACTATTCATGGCCCAACCTAATACACTGACCTTTTACATGGTTCATTCTGATTTGCTTCCTTTTGGGAAACACAGTTTTATTCCCCCGCCCTGATGGAGTCTCCCTCTGTCACCCAGGCTGGAGTGCAGTGGCACAATCTCGGCTCACTGCAATCTCCACCTCCCAGGTTCAAATGATTCTTCTGCCTCAGCCTCCCGAGTAGCTGGGACTACAGGCATGTGCCACCATACCTGATTGATTTTTGTATTTTTAGTAGAGATGGGGTTTCCCCATGTTGGCCAGGCTGCTCTCGAACTCCTGACCTCAAGTGATCCACCTGACTCAGCCTCCCAAAGTGCTGGGATTATAGGCATGAGGCACTGCGCCTGGCTGCACATCCTCTATTGTCCTCTGTTTACTCTCTTCCTTCCACCCCACACCAACTACGCAGAAATTAACATAACCATTTTCCCCTCTTTGCTTAAGGAAACTGGAGAAAACTCAAGTTACACCTGGCCAATTGATGGCTCCTTAGCTTTCAGTCCACCCGGCGTATGCCCTGGGTCATTCTAATTTTATGTGATGCCTTTAGGGTCTTCCATTTTAACTACACTGAGACTTGTAAAGACCCACAGCATCTACAAAGGACTTCAAGTATGGGAGCTTAATTAAGTCAGGATCCGCTCCATTTGAAGGATGTAGAGCATTGATAACTCTTTTTATTGCTTCAAGATTTTTTGTAATATGTTCTGTCAGCTCGGCCTACTTCTATAACTGTATAACTGGCAAGTACATTCCATTAAAAAGGAAGGTGGGTGAGGGTTGTAATATGTTCATTTCATAAACAGTGAGGAAGTCGAGAGCTGATGTTCTGTCCTGCAGCTTGCCTGGGGGAAATAAAGTAAACCAAAGGAGGAACAGGCAGTGACAGCTGAGAGGGGTCAGGGGATACCGGAATGTGCAGAAGAGGAGGAGTGGTGGGTAAGATTTTTGGTTTAAGACTGAAGAGTATTCCCAGTTAACGTTAGTTCCTTAGATTTTCCTAATACTTATGTATGATGGGTAGAACAAGTAACAGCCTTTTCATTAGGCCAATGAGAAAAATGAAACCCAAGATGTTAAGTGACAGGCTTTGAGCTCTGACACCAAGTAACTAAATCAAAAGCAAAATTCACTTCTGCTGATTCTCACTTTATTCTGCCAGATTAGTAATGAAGTTTAAGCTGTAAGATCTACAGGAGCCTGGGAAGATTCCATCACTAATCATTCTTATTGTGGCGTTTAAGATGCTTAGTGACTTGGCTACTCTAGATTTCTAGCCTGAACTCTCCAGCTATGGCCCACTTCCTTAATTAGCTCCAGTTATACTCAATTCTGTCCTCTCATTGGTCCAGCTGCCCCTCACTTTTCAGCTCTCAGCATCTTCTGAAAAGCCATCTCTCACACCTCTAAGGTGGTGAATATGACCCTCCTTTGTGCTTTGTCGCGCCTTGTGCTTTTTCCTATTCTAGCACTGGACGGTAGTGGCCTGTTTTTTTCTGCTCCTATTCCCACCTGAAATGTCTTAAGGATGGTGACTTATTTACATCTCCAGCGTCTAGCATAGCTTTCAGCCTATATTAATGTACCCAAATGTTTGATAAATAAAGCAAGCCAGTATCAGATGGCATAATCATTTTAAAAGTTCACTTTTATATTTTAGATTACAACCAAGTCTTCTATTTGCAACCTAACTTTGATTTTGTACATTACGCCAACGAATATTAACCCAGATGCTAGCACCTTCATGGGCTTGTATACCCAGGCTCCTGGCATGATAGTGTTTATTATGTAATAGGTCAATACATAATTTTTGGATGTATTAAAGGATGATTAATATTCCTATTTTCTAAGTCATTTAGTTTAGACCTTTTTTATGGTGACGTAGGACAGAATATAGGAAGAGCCATATGGGAAGAGCTTTTAGTAGCTTTTCTTTAATGAGCTGAAAAACATGATTGCAAGGAGGAAATACAAAGGCTTTTGTTGTGTACAGCAAGGATCCCCCCACCCAGGCCACAGACCCGTACCAGTTGATGGCCTGTTAGGAATCGGGCCACACAGCAGGAGGTGAGTGGTAGGTGAGCAAGCATTACCACCTGAGCTCTGCCTCCCGTAAGATCAGCCTTGGCATTAGATTCTCATAGGAATGCAAACTCTATTGTGAACTGTGCATAAGAGGGATCTAGGTCATGTGCTCCTTATGAGACTCTAATGCCCGATTTGAGGTAGAACAGTTTCTTCCTGAAACCATCTCCCCAACACCACACCCCACATCTGTGGAAAAATTGTCTCCCATGAGCACTGGTCCCCTGGTGCCGAAAAAAGGCTGGAACTGCTGGTGCACAGAATCCCGACTTAGTAGACCCACATGGTCACTGACCAAAAAGAGACCGCAGAATCTGATCTGGCCTATGGAAATCAAAGATGGCTTGGCTAATCTTGGTCAAGAGAATATGCAACCTACAGATTCATTCATTCACATAATGAGTGAATATTTTGGATAATATCTCCAGATTCACAAGTATTCATAAAGATCTCAAAATGCTTTATAAACAGGATATTACTGGTGGTAAGACCAGAAGTCATGTTTATAGGAAAAAATAAAAGAGTTTGAAACAGGATCTTAGTTATTTTGACCTCTAGTAGCTCAGTGTTCTCTTCTTCTACCATTTTCCTTTTTACCAACCTCTCCAAATGGAGCACCCTCTTTCACATGTATTTAAGCGCCCACTGTCGATGCAATAAAGTATAATAGGTTAGAGTTCAGGCCCTGAATCTAAGTTTTGGTTTGAAACCTAGCCCTATCACCTAGTAGCTACATGAACTTAGGTAATTAACTTGCTGTGTTGCAAATTGTACAATGGAGTTGACAAAAATAGAATTTATCTCACTGGGTTGTTGAGAGATTTAAGTGAGTTATTACATATGAAGTGTCTGGAAAATAGTAAGAGTTCAATAAATGTTAGCTCCGGTCATTATTATGTGCTAGGTTAGGTGTTGTGAAGGCAAAGAGGGAAAGTAAAAGTTGTGGTTTCTGTGTTGTCATTGGCTTCTCTTTATTGTATAATCCAATCCATTCTTTTCTTTCCTCTGCTTTGCTCTGCAAAAGGGCCAGACTCCTAAAAGCTATATTTTCCAGGCTCTTTTGCCAATTGGCTTCCTGCTAGGTTTGGTCACAAAAAGGTTTCATATAAGATAGTGAGGTTGGGAGGCCAAGAGTCTCTCTCTACATGGGTAATGTTAAAGAAAACTAGAAGCAGACAGTAAAGTAGTAAAAACAGACTTTGTTCAGGAACTACTGCAATAAGGAAGAGAGACCTCAGTGTAACCTGACTCACTTCTGAATACAGCATGGACAAGTAGGGATTCATAGCCAAGGGGCAGGTTGGGAGTCAGTGGGTGGAAAATGACTGAGAAAACATTAGGAATAAAAGGACACAGATTAGACATCTGACAAGATGCTTGCTGAGGGCAGGCTAGAAGGATGAAGAACTTGGTCGGATAAAGGGAGATATTGGGATGAGGGATTCTTTCCAAACTGACTAGCAAGATTCTTGCTACAAGAGGGCAATGCATTTATAGAAAGATAAATGTCAAGGTGGAGACCTAGAGGACTTAGACTAACTAAATGTTAGTCAAAAAGAGAATGTTGGTTAGTAGCACCACCACCAGAAGTTGTCTTCTTCATCACTTCCTGTCTCCAAACAGAGCCCTTCTCCATGCTCACAGATCCCACTTGGAAGCTTCAGTTTTCAGCCTTCCTACCCGCTTTCCGTGTAGGGAGTGAGGCCAATACAGGCTATAATAGAACAAGACGAAAGGACATATTCCTGATAATGGGTATTATTTAGTACCGGATTCAACTGTGCCTTAAGATTATATATACGACTAGATTTTTAAATATAGAAGCCTATAAAAAGACTCCGTTTTGCTTAAGCTTCTTTCGCTTGCCACTGTACAAGTCCTAATACAATGTCTACTAACACCTAAGAGTTTGAATTAATGTCACAATATAAAGCAATTTGAATTTTCATTGGATACTTGTCTCTGAAAGCCATGTTACTAGTATTTATTGTCCTGCTAGGATTAAGAGTATATGAAGATGAGCAAGATAAATATGGTGCTTCTCTTTGATAGCACAATAACTATTTTCAACAATGTTAAATTTTACTATACTTATTTCTAAAATGTTTTCTCTGAAGATCTGAGCATCTTCTCTTAGTTGATGTCTTAAAACTAAAGGACATCTCATCCACTTTAATACAAGGACATAAACTAAAATGCAAAGTGAAATATTCGGGAGGAAAGTTTATTTTTGATAAAGTAAATCCCAAGCCTCCAGTTCTTTAGGAAACTTTCCCAAGGCAGAATTTTTAGTGCCATGAAATTAACTGTCACTACTGCAGGACAATTGTTTCTTCTGCTATTTGCTTTCTTGGCTCTCTTGTTCTCCACTTGCTTATGATTACACAAATTTGTCTTCTGATAATGGATGAGCCTCCTCTCCCTTTCGATCACTACCATAGGCCCCTAAAACTTGCTCAATAAATGTCCAAAGTTCATTTGCTTTGGGAATTTTTAATCTTTCATGGTTGGTGACAGTAAATTTATAATCGTAATGCAAGTGTGTGTGTGTGCCTGTGTTGTGAATATGTGTGCGTGATTTGTCCCTAAAATACATGCAGTAGCCTTTTAGTGTCATAATATATGGTCAGACTGTAGTTGCTATGGAAACAATAACCAAATTTCCCGACTTTTGAGGGCAGGGAGATGCAGCAGTGGCAACTGATCAGAGTAGTGTTATTGATGATAAAATCTAAGACTTTAAGGGATTTTTCTACTTTAGTGTTCAGGTCAGAGCAATCTGCTCTTTCCCTGTATCTCTCAAGAATACCCATCAGAACCAGGCTGAAGGCATACTAATGTTTATTATTATTATTAATTATTCTAGAGACAGGGTCTCACTGTTGCACAGGCTGGTAAGCCGTGATGTGCTCACAGCTCACTGCAGCCTCGACCTCATGGGCTCAAGTGATCCTCCCACTTCAGGCACATGCCACAACCACAGACATGTGCCACCATGCCCAACTAATTTTTATGTTTATAGAGATGAGGTCTCACTGTGTTGCCCAGGCTTGTAGCAAACTGCTGGCCTCAAGTGATTTTCCTACCTCGGCCCTCCAAAGCATTGGGATTACTGGTGTGAGTCACAGTGCCCAGTCTTATTGTTTTATATTCAGTTTATTGTGGATACTGGATGAGGGACATATTGTAATTCTTGGTTATGTTTGGTATATAATTTTTATGTAGTATAAAATCATACTTTTTGATAACGGAACATATTTAGATCCAGACTAGTATGTACACAAGACAATGTTGCTTAAGTCAGCAAACTTATGCTTTCATTTGAAATGTGATACATTGAGATTTCCTTTTCATTCAACTAATTAGCACAAGCTGATTAGTCAAATGAAGCACATTTAATACATTCTCTGATCAGAAGGAAACATTTTCTAGGACCCCCATGTCTACTGAGCAGCTTTTTTGTAGCTTCCTATACAGCACTAGTAGTTTTGAATTGTTAAAGTTTGGAAAATGCACCAAATGAGAAGCTCATCTATCTGTGTTTATTCTATTCATACCACATGTCAGGGGTATTGGGAGAGGAATCACTGTCTTGATAGCTTAATGAGAGTGCTCTGTGCCCAGCAGCGTTAAGCTACATGGATATAACGATGGATAAGAAATGATTCCTGCTCCCAAGAACCTGCTAGACCACACAAGGAGAGAATACAGGTAGTGACTGCTCATTGCATGGGGAAAGCACAGGATGAAGGCCAACAAATGCAGCCAAATACCAGTTATTCCTTTGAGTCCAATGAGATGGGCAGATGAAGCTGAAGGGGAGGAAAAAGTTGAGATGGGACCTGATGGAAGGGCAGGCCTGAGAAAGAAGGCAAGGCTATGTTTAGTGTCAGTAAACTTCACAGCTTATAAATAGACTGCATATATTCTGTTGAAAGTGTCAAGTATCGTAATAAAATAGAGAGTTAGATGCAAGCAAATCGTATAAGACATAGAAGAGACATGATGAAGTGGTTCAGGGACATTGAGTACATTGGCTCCACTGAGGAGGCACAAGGATCTAAAATATTTTAGGGGAGTTGTCAGGGCTGTAAATGATTAGGAAATCCTGGCTTTTGTAGACACTAGATGACATTGAAGACAACATGGCTTCAACTTTAATGGTTTGAGGTCGAGGCAAAGGCCCTATAATCGTGATGAACAGTAAATTATCACCAACTTCCTAATGATAACAAGTTAGTAAATGCAGATGGAATTTTGTTGCAAATAAAACCAGCATGAGACAAACATGAAAGGCCCTGTGGAATTATAGCTGACATTTTGTGGTAGTGAGAACTTGTTGGCTCTTGTTTACCTCTTCCATAGCTCTTTCACTGGGTTTTTATCCCTGGGCTTTTTCCCTGAGTTATGTCGGGTCTAGCCTTTTCAAATGAATATGAAAAAGAAGGTCTTTAAACCTATTTTGCTTATGAAATTGTATAACATGTGTAAATATGTCAGTTTTTTTTGTTTGCCAATGGAGAGCTTTGAGTTATAGACAGTTTTATTCATACTGAAAAACTGGCCCGCCTTGATGTCATAGCGATAATAACATGGTCTTTTCAGCTTCTCAATACTCAGTAAAATTGTGAAGATGGATTTTAGCATTGTCAACTCTGAGGCTTTGTTTGGTAACACCGTGGGTAATGTGTATCTCAAAGTCAATGTACATGGTGTCCGATGCAAGGCAGTCAAAGTGAGATGTACATTTGGCATAGGCAGAATATACACATTGTGTGTGTACATGTGTGTGTTTGCTTTCAAAATCAAGTTGTATTCTAAAATTGAACAGTCTTGTAATCTTTCTTTCTTTTTCAAAGGATCTTCTTAAAAAATGCTACTGTGCCAAGGCATCTTACCTCTTCCAGCAGGATAAATTCTATGATGTGAGCTATGACACAGGAGACAAGTCTATCCAATGTAGCAGAAGACCAGATGCATTCAAGTTCTGGATGACCTGGAAGGCCCTGGGTACATCAGGCCTTGAAGAGAGAGTTAATCGTGCTCTTGCTTTATCTAGGTACTAGCCTCTCTGTGTGTGTGTGTGTGTGTGTATATTCGTGACTATCTATAAAGACCTAAGGAAAGTAATACTTCAAATGCGTTGCAAGTGCATATTTTCATTTGTGCATTCTTTATTTCATCCAATACACGTTTTCTCAATACCTACTACGTGTTAGGAATTATGAACAGAGCAGTCCTACCACCTCTTTCCAAGATCCTAGCCTACTGAGAGATACAAATGGCCCTCCTTTCTAGCAAGGTGAGGTATAGAGTCTCCAATCCCAATCAGGAGGGCTCTCTAGTATGTTCTTGAGGAACACTAGCAGAGGCTCTTTGGAGGAAGTGACTTTCAACTGAGATCTAATGAAGAGAAGGTGATATTGTTTGGCTCTGTGTCCCCACCCAGATCTCATCTTGAATTGTATTCCCATAATTCCCAGGGGTTGTGGGAGGGACCTGGTGGGAAATAATTTGAATTATGGGAGCTGTTTTCCCCATACTGCACTGTGATAGTGAATAGGCCTCACAACATGGGATGGTTTTATCAGGGGTTTCTATTTTTGCATTCTTCATTTTCTCTTGCTGCCACCATGCAAGAAGTGTCTTTCGGCTTCCACCATGATTCTGAGGCCTCCCCAGCCATGTGGAACTGTAAGTCCAATTAAACTTTTTTCTTCCCAGTCTCGGGCACGTATTTATCAGCAGCATGAAAACTGACTAATACAGCAAATTAGTACCAGTAGAATGGGGTGCTACTGAAAAGATACCCAAAAATGTGGAAGTGACTTTGGAACTGGGTAACAGGCAGAGGTTGGAACAGTTTGGAGGGCTCAGAAGACAGGAAAATTTGGAACTTCCTAGAGACTTGTTGAATGGCTTCGACAAAAATGCTGATAGTGATATGAACAATAAGGTCCAGGCTGAGGTGGTCTCAGATGGAGATGAGGAACTTGTTGGGAACTGGAGTAAAATTGACTTTTGTTATGTTTTAGTAAAGAGACTGGCGGCATTTTGCCCCTGTCCTAGAGATCTGTAGAACTTTGAACTTGAGAGAGATGATTTACAGTATCGGATGGAAGAAATTTTTAAGTAGCAAAGCCTTCAAGAGGTGACTTGGGTGCTATTAAAAGCATTGTTTTAAAAAGGAAACAGCATAAAAGTTCAAAAAATTTTCAGCCTGACGATGCAGTAGAAAAGAAACGCATTTTTTGAGGAGAAATTCAAGCTAGCTGCAGAAATTTACATAAGTAACTAGGAGCTGAACGATAGTCCTCAAGAAATGGGGAAAATGTCCCCAAGGCATGTCATAGTTCTTCATGGCAGCCCCTCCTATCACAGACTCAGAAGCCTAGGAGGAATAAATGGCTGGGCCCAGGGTCCCCATGCTGTGTGCAGCCTACAGACTTGGTGCCCTGCATCCCAGCTGCTCCAGCCATTGCTAAAAGGGGCCCAAGTACAGCTCAGCCCATGGTTTCAGAAGGTGCAAGCGCCAAACCTTAGCAGCTTCCATGTGGTGTTGAGCCTGTGGGCACACAGAAGTCAAGAATTGAGGTTTGGGAACCTCCATCTAGATTTCAGAAGAGGTATGGAAATGCCTGGATGCCCAGGCAAAAGTTTGCTGCAGGGGAGGGGGCCCTCACGGAGAACCTCTGCTAGGGCAGTTCAGAAGGGAAATGTGGGGTCCGAGCCTCCACACAGAGTCCCTACGGGGGCATTGCCCAGTGGAACTGTGAGACAAAGGCCACTGTCCTCCAGGCCCCAGAATAGTAGATCCACTGACAGCTTACACCGTGCGCCTGGAAAAGCCACAAACACCCAATGCCAGCATGTGAAAGCAGCCATGAGGGGGGCTATACCCTGCAAAACCACAGGGGTGGAGCTGCCAAAGACTATGGGAACCTACCTCTTGCATAAACATGACCTGGATATGAGACATGGAGTCAAAGGAGATCATTTTGGAACTTTAGAATTTGACTGCCCCGCTGGAATTCAGACTTGCATGGGCCCTGTAACCCCTTTGGTTTTGGCCAATTTCTCCCATTTGGAATGGCTGTATTTACCTAATACCTGTATCCCCATTGTATCCGGGAAGTTACTAGCTTGCTCGACTTTACAGGTTCATAGGCAGAAGGGACTTGCCATGTCTCAGATGAAACTTTGGACTGTGGACTTTTGGGTTAATGCTGGAATGAGTTAAGACTTTAGGGGACTGGTGGGAAGGCATGATTGCTTTTGAAATGTGAGCACATGAGATTTGGAAGGGCCAGGGCCAGAATGACTTGGTTTGGGCTCTGTGTCCCCACCCAAATCTCATCTTGAATTCTACTCCCATAATTCCCAGGTGTTGTGGGAGGGACCCAGTGGGAGATAATTTGAATCATGGGGGCAGTTTCCCCACGCTGCTGTTGTGGTAGTACATACGTCTCACAAGCTCTTTATCAGGGGTTTCTGCTTTTGCATCACTCTTTTCTCTTGCCACTGCCATGTAAGAAGTGCCTTTTGCCTCCCACCATGATTCTGAGGGCCTCGCCAGCCTTGTGGAACTGTAAGTTCAATTAAACCCTTTCTTCCCAATCTCGGGTATGTCTATCAGTAGCGTGAAAATGGACTAAAACAGAAAGGGAGAAGAATGACCTGGGTGGAAAGAGCAGCAGGCCTAAACCTCTGGATGTGAGGTGATGCAGAAGTCTGGATGTGACATTAAGGACGTGAAAAGCATATCTGTGAGTTTTGGTGGCAGCTTAAGTCTTAAAGGGAAAGGCAGTATGGAAGCACCATGTTTACTTGCCTTGTAGTAACATTAAGAAATAAAGCTGTTATCACACTTGTGAGAACATTAGAAAAGCTCGAGAGATAGGTGCCAGACATTGCTACTTGAATAGGACTGAACTGCTAAACTTAGATCAGTGGTGGACAGGCCATAGCCAAATTTAGTTTTACATGTATTTTGCTGGGCTTATACTGCTTAGGGTTAACTTCCATGGTGTTAAACACTCAAACATTTAAATATTTAAAATGCTTTTTTAAAAAAATAGATTTCTCAAAAACCTGTATTTTTTGTTTTTCTAAAGTTTAGAATGTTCTCAATTCCACATGGTAACAATTAGCTGAACATGATGATGCCCGACTCTGGAGAAAGTCCCTTATCACTTCTTACAGTTAAAAACAAACAACAACAACAAATAAATCTAGCCTAATAGCATAGAGGTACAGACAACCTGGATTCAAGACCTAAGTCCTATGTGACTGGGGCAAGTTTCTTAATCTCTCTGCACCTCAGTTTTGTCCCAGGAAAATGATAATAGCACATATCTCAGTTACTGTAAAGGTTAAAGAAATGGATACATGTAGAACACTTAGATCAATGCCTGCGATGTCCTACATGCTATTTAAGTCTTAGTTATTATTTACTTAACTGCTTGGCCAGTATAGACATTAGGCTTTGAACTCTGGTTTGGATAGTCTTTCCTTCTTTACTCCCTGTTAACATTTCACTTGGAAAGTCATGAAGGACCTTCTTAGAGATTTAGAGCAATTTCTTCTTTCTATAGTGGGTATGGGTATTCTGAGCAACAAGCTGTCTGAAACCTAATGTCTTAAAACAACAATTGTTTTCCTCCTAGAGGTCTCAATGTTGGCTAGCATGACTTTATAGCATACCATAGTGGCTGGGGTATTTGAGTCTACTCCCCACATGTCTTTCATATTCCTTGATCAGCATGCTAGCCAGCACATATTCTTGAGATGGCCATGACAGAAGGCCAAGAAGGCAAACCAATTATGTAAAAGCCCACTTTAAACTTCTGATTGCATTATACTCCCTTGGTCAAAGAAAATCATATGGCTAAGCCCAATGTGAAGAGGTGGGAAGTACCCTCTGGCAGCTTTTAGCAGGAAGAATTGCGAAGTTACGTGGCGAAGGGCTTGGATGTAAAGACAGGTAAAGAGATGGCTTTGGCATTTTCAGAAGACGTTTAGAAGTCAGTAATTCTGGTGATTATGGGTATGAAGTAGTTTGAAAAACCTGTGAAAGTTATATGAGGACTCTTGGTAGTAAACGATGGAAACATTAACTCAAGGTATTATAAACAATGGTAATTTAAGGCTGTTAAGACTAGTGTAGTGATGACTTTTGGAAGGCTTGGTCTAGGTGCTTAAACAATATCAGCAGTCTTCAGTCTCTCTGCATCTTTCAGTTCTGCTTTCCTTCAGGTTGAGTTTATTCCTATGGGGGAAGGTGGCTGCAAAGAGTGTCAGATCTCTGTTCTTCCGGGTTCAAGATCAAAAGATAAAGTACTCCTCTCTCAACAATCTGAGGAAAGTTTAGTTATTTGAGAGTGAGGTATATATCCATCTCTGAATCAGTCATGGTTTCCAGGGCAATGTGATGCTCTCAGTAGTAATGATGACTCACCTGCTCTCTCTTGGCACTGGGTAGAGTGTCAATTCCTTTTATAGAATGTGTACTGAGCCTAGATGACGAAGGTACCTTTGTCAGAGATAGGGTTAAAGTGCTTCTATTAGAAGTGGGGAGATAACCCAGTGGTGAGAAAACAAGACGGTCTACGGTCTACCATAAATTATTTATAGCTGCTCACTAAATTAGAAGTCCAGGAAGCTCTGTTCCCTTTTTGTGGATTTTCTTGCACTATTTAAATGGGGTAGAATCTCTGCATTATTTTGTCTAAGCTTTGAAATAATTCAATGGGAGCTGTTTTGAAATAAGGTTAGATATAAATATTTTACGATCGTATTTATTATAAAGTTAACATTCATCTCAGGGTGGAATTTAGTTTACGGTCTAAGAATACTTTCTAATTTTTGCAGAGAAATATCACAGGAGGATAAATGTTAACATTTCAATTCAACAAACACTTATTGTTTATAAATGTTTGTCAAGTTGAATTGAATTAACATTTTAGTGAGCATTGCTGCAGACTCTGTGACCTATATTTAAATATTTGAAAAATAATCCCTCCTCTTTCCTGCTGTTACTTATAATAGTTTTTTTTGGCTTAACTTCCCACAGTCTTGATATCCAACAGTCTATTCCTGGGGTGGGCAAAAGTCTGCCTCCAATGCCAAGGAAAAGGGCAGAGTACTTTGAGGCATGTAATTTGGTATGAATGTGAAATTATAAACTTGAGAATTTCTCTACAGTAAGATTTGTAGTAAATTAGCAACAGAAGGGCTTTATTTTCATGGTTTCTTTTCAAATTACTGATTCATTTGAAGTTCTGCTTTTTAGGAAAAACAGTATTTTCTCAATTCTAGGGTCTCTTGCGTTTGCGCTTAAGCCTATATGCAGTGGTGTGGCCGTAAATTGGCTTTCAGAAGGAAAAGCAAGCGCCAGTTGTGTCTTCCAATTTTCATGGTGCAAATATTTCTGTCACAGCAAATTGCAAGCTACCAATGGTTGTAGTTTATGAATTTCCTGAATATTTAACAGTGGACTCTCAACCACTACAAACTAGCTCTAGAACACCACTGGTTCTGTGGGCCATAATCTTAACTCTTCCAGCCATAATCTTAACTCTTCCAGTCTTCTAACCACGTGCATAATGTGAAGTAGCATAATCAATTCAAAGACTCTCAGGGTCAAGATATTTCCCATGAAGCTCACTGATGTCTGGCAACTGGCTTCAGAGTTTACCAAATCAAAAGCATTTCACCCATGGTTGGAAGGCTCCACCTGGAATAATTTCTAAGTCACAGTAGTAACATTGTTTTGTTTCCAAGAGGTGTAACTTCTTTCAGTAGATAACTCCAGCAAAGTAAAGCTGCATGTGATGATTGTTAGTATTTGAGGAGCACGTTATTGGCAGGATCTTATAGCTAAAACATCCACTTCCCTAGGCCCTAGGTCAGGTCTCTAAAATACCGGAAAAGCTGTGCAACTCCTTTCCTTTGAATTCCATAGATTAATGTTTCTATATTCCTGAATCTAAATGGAGTTTAACTTTGAAGTTTTTATATTGACTAAGATTTAAGGACGATATTTTGATAGGCCAGTGATCACTTGCACTGATAAGATAGCCTTCATCTTCCCCTGGGAAAGTAAGAGCAGACACTTTCAAGAGGACAATGATTCCAGTTTCATGGGTTGTCAGAAATTTAGCAAGAAGGAAAAAATTAGTGCCTAGGAGACCTCTAAGGCTTTTTCTAATTTTCATTTGACCCTGTCAACCCAATTGAAGAGAGAACATTTCTCCCAGAAAATATTAATGGCTAATATGCTTTTTTTCTTTGGTTTGAAAATCAGCGACACTGAGAGCCTAAAGCAACATGTGATTATTGAGCATAATTGAAACTCAGGGGGCTCAGGTTTAAAACCACCACTATGGCAGAAAACCAGTGACTGTATATTTCCGATATCTGCCTAGGAAAGTAAAAAATGTTTTACTATACAAGGTTACCCTGTTGCTGAGGGCACCTTCTAGGCCTTTGTGATGGCATTCAGGTTAAATGGATATCCACTAAAGGATAATTTTTCAAGCAGGCCTAGAAGAGTCATGTCTGTAAGTCTTTTCAACAACAGCTCAGGAACTCCCAACTCTGCTACTTTGTTTGGTCTCCCGAGTATCATTTATCTATTCCCTTGACACACAATCTCTGCAGTCTCTCAGATGGAAATCACTTCATAGACTTGCATGGATACTGAGGGGTTTATTGCTATCCATATGGAAAAGGTGAGCAGTTACACAATGGTGCTTTTGTGCCAGTGTACTTCTCTAGGTGATGGGAGGTACAGAGTCTAGAAAACTAGGGAACAGTCTTTGTTTTTATTTTTATCTGTATATTGGTGATCTTTTTAAAAGTTACAATTACAGTAGAATAGAGCACGTGGGTGTCTGTGATGAATTCCACAAGCCATGTGATATGTGCTGATATATGCAGAGCATACGGAAAGCAGATGGAAAAATCTCAGGAGTGCTGGGACACTCAGTGCATCAGAAGAAATTTCAAATGGGAAGATGAGACTAGGAGAGAAACTTGGTCCAAAGTGGTCCAGGGAGGCGCTAAGTAGCTGCTGAAGAAAGGGACTGGAAAGGCTATTTTCAGAGCGAAAAGAATGTCTTGCAAAAGGACAAGAGAAATAAAAACAAAAAGCGGGGGACTTATATAACCAATCTGAGAACTGAGATTCTCTAATGTTAGAAGCATCGTTGTAAGTAAAGGAAAATTGTTTTGTAGCAAGTTTATCATTATTGCATATGCCAAGATCAAGCCAGAATATTAATGTTATTACCACGCGGTAGGATTGGTGAAACCTCTTATTTTTCTCTCTTCTATGCCAAGGTTAGTGGAAGGGACAAAGAGTTTTATGAAGTTATTATTGCTTTTCGAGTCCACTTACTTGAATGCCTTTTGATAGTAGTTTATGGTTTCGGTATTATGTCCCCAAACTGAACGTACCTTGTTTTCTGGCTTCCACCATATACGATTAGTTTATTAAATGTATTTTGTCTTTAGGCTGTTTTCATATATTGAAAACAAGAGTTGTGAGGAATAAATCGTCCCTAGAAACATAGGCAGAGGTGACTTCAAACATTTTGGCTTTCCTCCCAACAACTCATTTCATTTAAGCATTTATTCAAGAAGATAGGGTACTTTATAGTAGAAACACTTCTAAACCAGCATTTATGAAAGTATGCTGTGGCCAGTAGACTTCCAAGAGATCTTAATAGATGATCTCTCAAAAAATGGTTCCATGGTTAAATAAGTTTGGGAGATGCTAACTGCTATATTATCCCTCTCTTGGAAATTCAAAGTACTCATTAGGACATTTAAAATTTTGAGAGGGCCTGTAATATAGAAGCATTTTTTAAAAAATTGTACTTTAAGTTCTAGGGTACATGTGCACAACGTGCAGATTTGTTACATATGTAAACATGTGCCATGTTGGTGTGCTGCACCCATTAACTCATCATTTACATTAGATCTATCTCCTAATGCCATCCCTCCCGCTCCCCCCACCAATCCCATGACAGGCCCCGGTGTGTGGTGTTCCGCACCCTGTGTCCAAATGTTCTCATTATTCAATTCCCACCTATGAGTGAGAACATGCGGTTCCCCAACTATTAGTTTAGGGGAGGGTATGTGGCTCAGTCAACAAGATATGGTGAAGACGTCACTGTGTAAGATACTGTGAAGACTTCTGGAGAAAATATTCTTACCTAAATAGAGAGAACTTAAGTGCTTTTGCTATAGCCCCCTCCACTCTTGGGACACTGCTGTATAAGGATGGGACATATGGAGTTGTAGCAGCTGTCTTGTGAACATGAGAGGAAACCTCCCTAACACTGAGCATGGCTAGCTGAAATTATAGTAAATAACTGGTTCCTGATATTATCGAACAATCCAACCAGCTTGACAAATGGCCTTATGAATTAAGCCAAGTATACTTTTTTGTTCGAGAAGGGCTTATTCTGTCACCTAGACTGGAGTGCAGTGGTCCAATTATGGCTCACTGCAACCTCCACCTCCCAGGCTCAAGTGATCCTCCCACCTCAGCCTCCTACATAGCTGGGACCACAGATGTATACCTCCACACCCGGCTAATTTTTGTATTCTTTGTAGAGATGGGGTTTCACCATGTTGCCCAGGCTGGTCTTGAACTCCTGGACTTAATCTGCCCACCTCAGCCTCCCGAAGTGCTAGGATTATAGGCATAAGCCACCATGCCTTGCCAAGTGTACTTCTAAGTGTAGACAAAAAATCTAATTGATATGCCTAGCAGTGTTCAAACTTATTTGATAGTAGGACTTTTTAAGTGGAAAACCTATTAAGATGGTATACCATGGAGCATAGTTTGAAAATTCTGGTGTAAGACCTTTGTTATCATAGTTAATAGCTGCATCCCCTCTTGCCTCAAATCACCTCTTTTCAACTCAGCTGGAGTGTTACACTGGGTGTATCAGTCCATTCTCATGCTGCTAATAAAGATACCTGAGACTGGGCAATTTATAAAGAAAAAGAGGTTAATGGGCTCACAGTTCCACGTGGCTTGGGAGTCCTCACAATCATGGTGGAAGGTGGAGGAGGAGCAAAGGCACGTCTTACATGGCAGCAGATAAGAGACTTATTCACTATCATGAAAACAGCATGAGAAAACCCACCCCCATAATTCAATTACCTCCTACCAGGTCCCTCCCATGACCCATGGGGATTATGGGAGCTATAATTCAAGATAACGTTTGGGTGAGGGCACAGCCAAACCATATCCCTGGGCTTTACAGGCTCTGAGAGTGACTGCGATAGGCACATTACCCCAACACAAAGCCCAGATCTACACGGTTAGCAAAAAGTTTTAACCGAAATAATTCAGCTCTGTTTTAGGATGCCTTTCCCCCAGGAGCACCTTTAGCCAGTTTGACAGAAGCATTTTAAAATGATACTATGGTTAATACATGTAAGTTTTGTGTAGCCATAACTTGTTAGGGAAGGATTTTACCAATTTTATTGTACGTCTTTACATGCACGAGGAAATGGAGGCAGGCTCAGGAAGAGTTAGGAATTTGCCTAGATTCAAAGTTATTTAGCTGCACAATTAGAATCTTATAGTTATTCCCAAGATTTCTGGAGAAAGCTTTCTTCATCATAGCCTCAGTTCAGGATGAAATCATAGCATAAGCTTTTGAGTTAACAGATTGCCAGTACATTTGTGCCTGAAAAGGTGAGAAAAAGGATGGTTCACAAAGCTTTTCTCCTATAGGTAGGAAGTATATACATCTATTTGTTTTATACTTTTTAAGTTCTTTTTCAAAAACTATACGAGAAACCACATGTGTGAAACTTTCAAAAGATATAAAAAGCGAATGGAAAAGCCCTCACCCCCATTGCATCTTCTTTCCCCCTCCCTCAGGTAGACTAAATTTATGACGTATCCTTCCATATTTTGTTTGTATATACATGTGGATTTTTAAAAAAATGTTTAAAAATTGAATCACATATCCCCATTTCTCAGAACCTCACTTTTATCTTTTACTAATTTATCATGATCATCCTGTGCTTTAATTGAAGTAGATAATTCATTTTAATAGCTGCGTATTACATTATGTTGCTATAGTACATTTTAATTCACTATTAATTTCTGAATATTAAATCTTGTTTCTAGTTATTTTGTATGGAATATACCTATACACCCACAGTACAGAGATTTAGATATAACAGCATATATGTGCACATATTTATATGTACCATCTATCCTTGATATTGATACCTTTTTTCTTGGTAGACCAGCATTTCAAAACTGGTTTGCTCTATAAGAAGATATGAGTATTATTAAAAGGTTTGTAGCAGCTTTCTATCATATTCTCACCACCACTGGAAATTGTCACTGTAAAGTTTGTTTCCGATATCATCGGGAAACATGGTTAATACAGGAATCCTTCATTTCATGTGCTTAACCTTATTTTCCAGATATTGTGTTTTGGGGGGTTTTGTTTTACAAATTGAGGGTTTGTGGTAATCCTCCATTGAGCAAGTCCATCAGTGTCATCTTCCCAACAGCATGTGCTCACTTCATGTCTGTGTTAGGGTTTTGGTAATTCTCATAATAATGTTTGAGTCATCAGTTCTCTTTGATGTTACTGTTGTAATTGTTCTGGGGCTCCCCATAGAACGTGCCCATAGAAGCTGGAAAACTCAACATTTATTGTGTGTGTTCTGACTGCTGTCCAACTGGCCATTCCCCCCATCTCTGTCCTTCTCTCTTCAGGCTTTCCAATTTCCCGAGACAGCAATATCAAAATGAGGCCAACAAATAATGCTACAATGGCCTCTGAGTGTTCAAATGAAGAGTCACATGTCTGTCACAAACTAGAAATGGTTAAGCTTAGTGAGGATGGTATGCCAAAAGCCAAGACAGACAAAAAAGTTAGGCCCCTTGTGCCAAATAGCCAATTTATGAATGCAAAGGAAAAGTTCTTGAAGGAAATTAGAGGTTCTACTTCAGTGAATACATGAATAAGAAAGCAAAACAATCTTATTGTGGATACAAAGGTTTTAGAGTTCTGAGTAGATCAAACCAGGCATGACATTGCCTTAAGCCAAAGCCTATTTCAGAGCAACACACTAACTTCCTCCAATTCTGCGAAGTCTGAGGGGGTGCGGAAGATGCAGAAGGAAAGTTAAGAAGCTAGCAGAGGTTGGTTCATGAGGTTTGAGCACAGAAGCTGTCTCCATAACATAAAAGTGCAAGGTGAAGCAGCAAATGATGGAGAAACTGCAGCAAGTTATCCCGAAGATCTAGCTAAGATCATTGAAGAATGTGGCTACATTAAACAGGTTTCTGATGTAGGCAAATCAGTCTTATATTGGAATAAGCTGCCACCTAGAAGTTTCATGACCAGAGAGAAGTCAATGCCTGTCTTCAAAGCTTCAAAGACAGGCTGAATCTTTTTAGGAAGCTAATGCAGCTGGTGACTAGGTTGAAGTCAATGCTCATTTACCATTCTGAAAATTTGAAGACTCTTCAGATTTATGCTAAACTTACTCTGCCTGTACTCTGTAAATGGAACAACAAAGCCTGTGACAGCATATCTCTTTATAGCATGGTTTACTGAATATTTGAAGCCCACTGTTGAGACATGAGACTTACTGCTCAGAAAAAAAGATTCTTTTCAAAATATTACTGCTCATTGACAATGCACCTAGTCACCCAAGAGCTCTGATGGAGATGTACAAGGAGATTAATATTATTTCCATGCTTGCTAACACAACATTCATTTTACAGCTCATGGATCAAGGATTAGACTTTCAAGTCTTATTTAAGAAATATCACAGCTATAGCCTTACAGAATATATAAGTGATTCCTCTGATGGATCTGGGCAAAGTGAATTGAAAGTTTTACGGGTTTACTCTTTTATACACCATTAAAAACACTGATGACTTATAGGAGGAGGTCAAAATAGTAATAATGGGGATATGGAAGAAGTTAATTCCAACTCTCGTGGTTGACCTTTAGGGGTGGTAAGACTTCGGGGAAGGAAGTCACTGAAGATGTGGTGAAAACAGCAAGAGAACTAGAATTAAAAGTGAAGCCTGAAGATGTGACTGAATTGCTGCAGTCTCATGATAAAAAACTTGAATGGATGAGGAGCCTCTTCCTATGGATGAGCAAAGAAAGTGGTTTTGTGAGAAGAAATCTACTCAGTGAGCATGTTGTGAATCTTGTTGAAAGGATAACAAAGGATATAGAACATTACATAAACTTAGTTGGCAAAGCAGCAGCAAAGTTTGAAAGGGCTGACTTCAATTTTGAAAGAAGTTCTGCTGTGGGTAAGATGTATTCAAACAGCATTGCCTACTACAGAGAAATCTTTTGTGAAAGAAGAGTCAGGCAATGTGGCAAACTTCATTGTTGTCTTATAGTAAGAGATTGTCAGTCACCCCCAACCTTCAGCCCTTTGATCAGTCAGCAACCATCAACATCAAGGCAAGACCCTCCAGGAGCAAAAAGATTACAACTCACTGAAGTCTGAGATAATCCTTAGCACTTTTTAGCAATAAGGTATTTTTAATCATGGCATGTGCATTGTTTTAGATATAATGCCATTGTACACTCAGACTACAGTATACGGTAAATGTAACCTTTATAGACACTGAGGAACCTCCAAAATTGTGACCCCCTTTTACTGCAGCATTCACTTTATTGTAGTGTTCTGGAACCAAACCTACAATACCCCAAGGGATGCCTGTATTCTTGTTTTAATTTGTACTTCTTTGATTATTACTGATTTTGAATACCTTTTCTGGTATGTATTGAGCAATGAAATTGCTTTTTATGAAAGCTAGCCAGTGTGATAAAAGGTTTAAAAACTTTATAGCTACATCTTCTGAAAAAGTGTTCAGAGAATGGCGTACATAGAACATCTAGTACTTTGTGAGCGTGTGTGCCCGTGTGTATGCTAACATTATTGCTCAAAGATTCCCATATTACTAGTTAATATTGACAATTTTAAATAAGATATTGTATATTTCAATGATAGTATCTATATGCAAACATCAATATTCAACCTAATATAAAAAGCTGTATACATTTGGAAAAAGGAACTTCATCTTACTGTATTCCATATTCACATTATAGAATGGCCTTCCTAAAATGATGTAATTGTCCCTTCTTTCCAGTTTTTATAGTCTGCATTTTTTCATGTTTAATGATTTTAATTTTTACAAAAACCATTTCAAATTAGAAAAGAAGATTGTATTAGTCCAGTTTTACAGGTAAGAGACTTGAGGCCCAAGAGGAGCATCATTGTGTCTTTAAATATTAGTTGAACATTTATGATTTAGTGACAGGATCATAAGATCATAATTCCATTACTAGAATCTAGTTTACAAAGGCATTCCTTATGTTTGGTGTGTTTTTTTTTTTTTTTTGCTATTACATATAAAAATCACAATAAATGCTCTCACAAACATTTCTGTCAGTGTCTCTATTATTTCCTTAGCCTTGATTCCTAGATTTGAAGTACCGGGTCAAGTGTTGTGAACATTTAAAGGCACGTGAATCGCTAGTTTTTCAAGGCCATTTCAGACTTTTCTTTTGGTATAGACAAAAGCCAAGCCTAAAAGAGAGGAGTCAATGTTATTATATAGAGCACCATGTTCTCAATGCTATTTTAGTCTTTTCTCACTCATATTCCATATTTCATCCATGCCCTTTACACTTAGGTGTGATAATTCTCTTTCCCCCAACATCCAAAATGACTTTATAGATATTCTATCAATGGCTACAGCCCACTTTTTTGCCCCCTCATATTCAGGTAATTTATTTTTTCTTGTATTTTAAAAGTTTTGGGGTACGCGTGCAGGTTACCTAGGTAAACATAAACCACACAGTTTGCTGCACTTATCAACTCACCACCTAGGTATTAAGCCCCACATGCATTAGCTCTTTTCCCTAATATTCTCCCCTCATCCTCCCCTGATTGGCCCTAGTTATGTTGCTCCCCTCCCTGTGTCCATGTGTTCTCATTGTTCAGCTCCCACTTATAAGCGAGAACATGCAGTGTCTAGTTCTCTGTTCCTGTGTTAGTTTGCTAAGGATAATCAGCCCACTTTTAACATGATACTGATTATCAGTCCTCCTTCCCGCTGTGCTGGACTAAGATTATGTTGATCTTCCTTGATTTTAAATGAACTTACAAGCAGGATTACACACCAAAAAAACCTCTTTCCTCCAAGCCAGCTATTTAATATAAGTGCCTATGTTAAATCCCCGATTTAGGATATGAAAGTAAGACCCACATGTTCAGAGATATATATCCAACCTGCTTTATCTAGCTTTTCACACCAGGGTTAAAGCCTGACGCTAACATGTGAGATAAATCTCATCATCAAAAAGATGCATCTTTTTACTCAGGCCAAGGAAATAACAGTAGGTCTGGAGTATTTATCTATCCATAGCTCTGCCTATACCTTGACCTTTATCTGTATTTTTCTTATCGCCAAGCCCTGTCTCTGAATCGGTTTTGTCATACATCATTCATGTTCATGACATTTTTACATTGCAGATTATAAATATTGTGACTTTTAATTTTAGGTACCTAGTAGATGAAATCAAGAAAAGAGAAGGATTCAAGTTACTGCTGGAAGTAAGTGATTGCATAATTATGCTTGTGATTTTGTCAGTTAACAGTGATGAAGGTGGTAATTTTCTGATCTGTTATATATTTCATTGGTTTTTGTGTTGCAGACTTAAAAAACAAGTCATTAGTTTAATTCATAGAGTCTATTATGTTAATTTACTCTATTAGTGAGTACTTTTCCTTTGTTGGATTCACAGAGAATATATACTTGCCTTTAAGTATTGAAAATTAAAATGCTCATTTACCAAGGATAATATTGAATAAATTATAACCTCTATCTTGATATATAAATTGCATAATGATTGTACTGCAAATATTCATCTGTGATGTAGTGGTGCCTGCATGTGAAAATTAAGTGAATGTACAATACTGCATACAGCTTTCTCTTTTTATAAAATAATGAGAGCATATTCGTTTTGGAGCAACGGGAAAACAAGTCATTTTGTCGACGTTGTATTGTTTGCTATGTGTAGGAAATGAGGTTGTTACAAAGCTAGAGAATAATAAATTGCAAGGTTATCTTAGATTTTGTTATAGTATATATATTATAGCAGTTTTTAACCTAATGTAAAAATAACCTAGAGATTCTAGTCTTGGAGCCTGTGCTATATATAAGAAATCTAGCTGGCTGGGCATTGGTGGCTCATACCTATGATCCCAGCACTTTGGGAGGCCAAGGCAGGCAGATCACCAGGTCAAGAGTTCCAGACCAGCCTAACATGGTGAAACCCTGTCTCTACTAAAAATACAAAAGTTAGTCAGGCATGGTGGCTCATGCTTGTAAACCCAGCTACTTGGGAGGCTGAGGCAGGAGAATTGCTAAAACCTGGGAGGTGGAGGTTGCAGTGAGCTAAGATCACGCCACTGTACTCCAGCCTGAGCAACAAGAGTGAAACTCTGTCTCAAAGAAGGAAAAAAAAAAAAAAAAAGCAAAGTAAAAAGAAAAAGAAATCTAGCTTTTTTGGGGGTATTTATTCAATAAGATGCATTGAACAATTTACTATGTGTCAGGCATGGTTCTAGGCACAGGAGATAGAAAACAGAAAAGGGGCCCCGATTTCATGATGCTTACATTTGACTGGAAAGTGAAACGCACTAAATAAGCAAATTAATTAATAGGGAAATCAGGTAGTAAGAGTCTTAAAATAAAACGTGTTCATGAGATAATCTAGTATATAAATTAGACAATGTTATAGATATATTATTGTATTAGGGGGAAGAGGGTAAAATGCTGAAATGGGGATGGCTTATTTGGTTTGGGTAATCTGGGTAGGGGATTTTAAGGTTATCTTTGAGCTGAGACCTGAATAAAGAGAAACAGCAAGCCATGCGGATATTTGGGGGAAAGACATTCTGGTAGAATTGGTAAACAACTGCAAGGCTTAAAGCTGAAGAGAGTTGTCTTTGAGCAGGCAAAAAAAGTTGTATTGAATGAAGGGGAGTGGGCAGCAGGTGATGGAATTGGAGAGGTGGGCAGAGACCAGATCAGGTGGTGGTCAGGTAGGTCAAGGTAAGGCCTTTCGCCTGTATTCCAAATGTAGTCATTGGAGATGTTTTAACACAGGGGTTTGACTTGCATTTTAAAAGACGATGCTTGATGTCATGAGAAGAGAGGAATGTTGAAAAAGCAATAGTGAAGAGAGGACAAGATAAAAATAAGGAAGACAAACTTGGAAACTGTTTTTAGTAGCCAAAGTGAAATATGACAATAGTCCTCAGGGAAGTTTGGGAAATACTTTCCAGAGAATCTAGACCATGGATTCCACTACTCGTCTACAAAGGAAGCACCAGATTAGAAAGTTCTAAGCTTCCAGAGTTCCAGAAAGCTAGAGATATGGAAGATCTTGCATGCATTCCAAAATAGTTAAACAACTTTCTGGTAGTACTAGAAAGACGACAAATTTAGAGCATGAAAAGTTCTACAGAACAGACAACCTGGTTTCTTCAATAGGCCAGTGACGTGAGGAAAAAATAAAGGAGGGAGTAGTGATAATCTCTTTAGGTTCAAAGAGACCAAAGAAGCAGAACAACCAAATAAAGCATATAGACCTTGTGAAATCCCAGTTTGAACAAGCCAACTGTAAAAAGTAATTCTTGTAACAGTTGGGGAGTTTTGAATATGAACTGGCTATTAGATGGTGTCAAGGAATTGTCAATTTTGTGAAGCATAATGGCATTATAACTATGTAAGAAAATGTCTATAGTTTTTAGAAGTACATACCTAAGCATGTATGGGAGAAAAAGCAGTTATTTTACTTGAATTGAGTTTGATTACTTTATATTTTCTCGGGTTTGAGTTTCCTATTTTCTCAAATTTGAGTTGTGTTATTTTCTCTGGTAATGGGAGCTATAGTACTTATGAAAAGTCCTGTACACATTAGAATTGTACAGTCTTTTGATAGAGCTGAAAGTGAGAAAAAAGATGGGCTGATTAAAAAGTTGTTTATATATTCTTCCTAAAGGTTTAGAAAAGAGAGGAACCACTTACCATTATCATTAGGAAATTGCAAACACTGAAGCCCTTGCAATGAAAGCTAAGGTAGGATTTAATTATTAGTCAGCCTTCTGCCCCTGGATTTTTCATCTGTGGGAGCCAGCTGGCCCACAAGCAGTGAAGGTGATTTTCTAAATGGTTTTCCAGAATTCCTGCTGTAAGAATTTTTGTATGTGATCTGCATTTGCCGCTTTTCATTACAGCAAGAAATAAAGCGGAATTTGACATTCAAGGTCTCATATAAGTTGATAGTCTTTTTGCTTATATATGGCATTCGTATGTCTCTATATGTACATGTGTGTATTTGAGAGTGTGAGTACATGTGTCACTGTTGTCTAACAGCAAGGAGAAGGTTAAGTGGAACATTGGAAATTGTAGATGAACATAAGACAATACCCAGGACTTGAATTTTTTTTCCTGAAAAGAACAAAAATACATTTCCTGAAGATGAAAGTTATTTTAAGTGAATTCTGAATTATTCATAGGCCTCTGAAAATCATCTCTTTTTCTGTGTTGGATCTAAGATCTAATAGACATTTCCTAGAGGTATATTCATTCTTAAACTATCATTCACATATTTTATTTTCATCTCTTGGGAGAGTCCTAATTATTCAACTTTTTTCTTTTCTCAAGGTCTACACTAGGAGTTATTAATGTTTCATCAACTTTGAGCTACAGAAGATCTTCGAGGACATATAGTCAACTTCCTGCACGATGCAGGAAAGCTATCTTAACAGTATCTGTTAACAAGTGGTCAATCTCTGAATACTTCCTATTTGCAGAGAATTCACTAGTTCATTCCTCTTCCAGATAGCTCTAACTATTCATGTTCTAATGGTGAACCCACTAATATGTATCAAGCAATTGTGTTTTCTTTCATTGTTATCTTGTTATATAGTTTTATTAGATTACAACTACCTCCTAATTGCTAAATCCAATGCATATTTTAATCATCTTGCTGAAATTCTGTAGCATCATGTTATCCATTTACTCCATCTCTTGATAGTCTTCCCCTGTCTTAGTTTCTTTGATTTCCTTTCCCAGTCTCTCATTCCATGTGACTTGTTCTTTTCAGTCTCCACGTTAAGGGGTCTTTTCATCAGTGCACCCCCTTAAATATTCTTCTATACTCTGTCATCTTTGGCCACAGTCTCCCTGAAATTTCTTCACATCCAGAGCTTTGTTATCAATTGCCTCTTTATATCTCCTCATCCTCAACTTAGCTCCTAAACTCTAGGCCTTTGTATATGAAATATATCCTGAAATTTTCACCTAAGATGCCACAGACACCTCAAATTCAACATTTCTAAAGTTTAAGTGTAGTATTTTCCTTACCAAAATTCTACTTTCTTCTTTTGGTCATTAGAGCTATGATCCACCCAAGCCAAAGTCTTGATGTTGTTCTAACTCCTTTTCTTTCCCCGCTAAATACATCTTGAACGCTTAGTCTTCTCCACTCCCAAAGCCACTGCGCCTTAGTTCAAGATCTCATCACTCTTCAGGAGGTTGGTACTATCTAGGTACTGTCTCCTAACTTGTGTCCCACTTCCAGTCTCAGATCCCTCCAGCCTAACCTCCACACTGCTGCTAGAGCAGCTTTTCGAAAATGAGATCTATTTCCTAGAGTAGTGAAATTCTCCAGTGACTCCGTCTTCCTCTAGAATCAAGCCCAAGCTTCCAAGCATGTCATATATGAAGTCCTTCATGACATAACTCCCATCTGCAATTCTAGCTTCACCTCTCTTCAGAACACCCTGTCCTCTATTCATTCCAAGTTCAGAAAGTTAGTCATTTTCTCATCCCGATGCCTAGTCAATATCTGTAACACAAACTTTTGCTTATTAAGTTGGACACCTTGGTTACCCCTCGTTGGACATTATTTAATGTTTCCCTTCAAATATATTAGCAAGAAATTAACAGTGATGTACCTCACTAGTACACATTTTAATGGAGCTACTCATTCACTTTAAAAGACATCTCTTTTTACCATTATGGCCCCAAATAATAGTCACTGACTACAGGTGCTTGCTGTGTGCCAGACATGGTACTGAATTTTGAAAACACATTTTTTCTATCATCATCAAACCAACCCGGTGGAGCAGACATCATCTACATTTTATAGTTTAGGAAGCAGAAACTGAGAAAGTTTGATACTCATTCCAGGAAAGATCTGATGAAGTTGAAATTCAAAGCCACATCCTTCCAACTCCAAAACTTAAGGCTTTTTGTGCTATCCAGTGCTGCCTTTGAAATTTTTCAAGTCTAATCTTAACACCTATAAGCTTGAAGTCAATTAAAATTCACCATTCCAGCTTTTCCTTCAGTCTATATTTGCATGATTGAATCTGTGTGCTGGATTCTGCATATATATTTATTAAAACAAAACAGTGCTAGCTTTATTATTCTGATCCAATGACATTATAAAGCAACGGAGATTAATTTCTTTTGATATGACTCAGAATGTGAGCTGCTGCTACCTCTTAGTGACCACTAATTTCTTTCCCAAATGGTCTCAAAATTTGATAATTCTTCCTGAAATTGATAAAGAACTTTATATATTTTTTGTTTGAAAACCAGTATAAAATGTATTCAAACTCTTTTTAATGGCACGTTACTCTTTTGTTGTGAATTTTTAAAGATTATGATAATGCACTTGCTGCTACGGAATTTTTGTACCCTTCACTAGACACGTGGACTCCTGCAATACCTTCCTAATTTTGTGGATTTTAGAACAGACTAAATGTGTTCTCAGGACACCCAAGTAGTCAGACTTTCATATATGTAAAGCAATTAGAATTAAGTGGTGTATAAATGATTTTACTCTGAAAATACTCAGTGCCTTGAAGTCTCTTAAAAATTATGTAAAATACAAGCTACAGAGGCAGAGACAGGAAAAACTCATACTTTTGCAGAAATTCAAAACGTATGTTTTTCAACTCTTAATGATTTGGGAAATTGCCAAAGCGAAGATACTCCAAATGAAGCATCAAATGTCTTCCAATGAAATGAACTGTCAGAAGGACTTTATAAGCTTTCAAATGTTGTAGCACTGAAGCCATTCCATTCTAAAAGTGTTTGGGCAAAAGGAATCAGATCTATCGCTAAACCGAAACTTACTAAAAAATGTAAAAGATCTAAGTCCTAACTTGTAAAATATAGAACCTATAACAGCAGATAAAACATCGTAAACTGTTTTGTAATGTTCCTATGCAAATGAAAGGGAATAACAAATTTGGTGACACGTATTAGAGTCCATTCAGAAGAACTGCATGGTGAAGTGGGAAATGTATCAAGAATTAAGGGATTGGAGGATTGCTTCATAGGAGAGAATGAAAAACCTAAAAATGAACAGGAGTAGCAGATATAGAGAGCAGCCACCACTCCTGGAACTGAGAGCACCCAAGAGAAAGGCCGTCCCTTCGCAGGACTGAGGTCTAGACCTCTTCAGAGAGAGTATGACCTTGGCTCATGGGATAACAAAAATTTACTGAGGTGTTACATTGGTGGTACTCACTAGAAATCTAGTCTGGATTGCTGAGGGAAGCCATCCACAGGGGCCATGCCATAACTTGGAAATCACTGCAAGCTACCCAGAAGGAGTGCCAAAGAAGTCATCCAAGGCAAGGGGCCTGGCTGGCATCTCTCATGAGACCACCTGAGGGGAGTATGCCAGGAAAAGCCATTTATGGGCCCTTCACTTGCTGCCTGTCTGCTGTGATGCCACCTGAAAGGGGTGTACTGGGGGAAGCTGCTGGGGTCCATGGGTGGGGATGTGCTCTGGTTTCTGGTTACCAGTGCTGCTGAAAAGAACCACAGATTCTGTAGGAGACCCATGAAGTGAGCACACAAGGTATTCCTCCTTCCTTCTCCAGTGTCTCTCCAGCACCCTCTGCTGACAAAGTTTAAGATTGGACCAGAAGTCAAGGCAGAAATATCTGCAGAGTCCACCTACATTATTTTAGGACACTCAAAAAGGGTAGATTTGTAGCTGAGAGGCAATAAATCGATAACTGACATAACACAATCTAGTGACAGTGCTGCGAAAGTAATTGTAGTTTTTGCCATTACTTTCAATACATCAGAAATCCACATATAAATTGTGTAATTTGTAAGAATGATTGTAGTCTCATAAGTGTTTGTGAAAATTGAGTTGAATTAGTGTTTCATTTTTAACTCTTTATTTTGAAGACTTATTGGACTTGACAAGAGCAGAGCTATAAGAATGTTAATTTCAGAGATGAAATGATAAGATCAAGAACTTACCTTGTTGAACTGGGAATGTTTCTGGGCATTCACTTATGATTTAAAATCCACTAAACTCAAAACATTATATATATATATATATAAAAAATACATATATTACATATATAATATATATTATATATAATATATATATCACCAGTCTTGATTTTAAGATATGAGATAGGTCTATTTCTCTTTATGAAATGCTTTGAAACTTTATATACTAGAGCATAATTCTGATGGTTAGAGAACTGTTATAACATTGATTATTACAAACTGTTTATGGCAGAAAATGAAAATCAGTTCAAATATTGTCAGTGTGAAACTGACAATGAGGAAGATGTGTATGACTCAATCTTTCCTGAATACAATTCTGTATGTCTAATTTGTGAACCCCCAACATAATGTCCCAAATCTCCTCGTCCTGAGTACAAGTCTTTTGGTCATGGAACTTCCTATATTTTTGTCCAGTGAGGACAAAGCCTTGTCTGCATGACAAAGGCTGGGCTAAAGCCTGTTAGAAAGACCAGCAGGGAAGATGACTGGGTTACGGTTACTTAGTGTAGATGACAGTTTCTCATAGAACATACACTGCCTACTTCAGAATCACTTGACATGCTTCATAAACTGCCAATTCTTTAGCCTTTTCTGGGATGGACTTAGACACTGGACATTTTGAACATAGGAACTCAGAATCTACATTTTGAATAGGTCTTCTAGCTAATTCACACTTTTACTGACATTTGAGAGCCGGGAGTCAAGGTGATGCTCTTTTTTCAAAAGCAGTATTGGCTAGGATCATAGTAGTGCTGGTTAGCGAAGCCCATGCATGTCGTGCTGCTATCAACTCACAGGTAATCAAAGCTTTTGCATTTGTCAGGTGTAGGGGCCAACTTTGGCTGCCTTAAGAAAAATAATTATCGGAAGCCTATGATGATATAGCAAATAACTTAAGGATCAGTGATGGAGAGAAAGGATCCAGGGCATCTCTAAGCATATATGTATGTAAGCAGGCACGAACTGACAAAGCTGGGTTGAGTCAGCTTCAAACTTAACTTTTTTCCTGCTATTTTCACATTAAGATGAAGGAACCCGCTAGGTGCACACTATGGAGAAGAAAATTTTTAAATAGGATGTTATCAGAAGGCAGAAGGGATTGTTACTCTAAGATTGTGATCTGTTAAAGTTTTATAACACATGGTAACCCTTAAAGAAACTAAGTTTTCAAAGTATTTAATTGCATTCTAAGATAAATCTTAGGATAACAATTTTAAATTTTTTCTAATTCTCAGCCTGAATATGCCAATATTTGCTTTTGGTACATTCCACCGAGCCTCAGAGAGATGGAAGAAGGACCTGAGTTCTGGGCAAAACTTAATTTGGTAAGTAATAAGTAAATGGTATTTTTCTTTTTGATGAAGTTGATTCAGTGCACATTATCTGTTGATCCTATAAATAATTCTGTGCTTGCTAGGCCCTCTTATCTAGAGAAGTGTCTTCTAGTTCGTTAAAAAGTAATGACAGGCCAAACAGTTGTAGACGTTGTTTACATTTAACAAATTAACATGGTTGACACACACTCTCAAAACAATTAGGTTGTAAGATAATTATGGAATTTGTTAGAAGTTCTGGCTCACAGTGTACTTCAGGAAGTGCCATCTGGTCATGGGACACAAGGTTAGAGTTGTGTGATGAATGACTATTTCAACTCTGCTACTGCATCTGGGCTGCTGTATCACCTTACTTGGAAAATAATGTTAAAAGTCTAAATCTGATACTTTTTGTGAGCTTGAGACCTTATGTCTTCAACAAAGGCCCTATGTCTTACACCCAAAGGGATTACATAGAAGAGATGCTAGCAATGGGTTTCAGTTGAACATCGAACAAAATGTGCTTGGAAGTGTCTTCACACACAGCTGTTGGGGCTGATCATACAGTGTGAGGAGAGGCCCCAGGCTCTAGGGACTGCTTGTGTCTCATCTACTCCTCGCCTAGCATGGCCCTGCCAGTTATAATCCTGCCTCTAATTCAGATTTCCAAGAACTATGGAGTCTTGCAAGTAACACTATTTGATCCCACTTTCCAGATGTATGAACATAATGCATATTTAAAGTGAACCCATGGGAGTTCCACTGGGGATTATGTGGTCGGTCATGTAGAGTGAAAATTCTCACAGGCTAGCACCAACAAAATCAGGCAATTCCCTACCCTCTTGAGGGAGATCAAGTCAGCACAGCTGACTTTATGACCCTGGTTAGTAAAGCTCTGACTTGCAAACCCCTCCTTACCCTCAGGGGGAAAAGGATTTTTTTTTTTAAGCAATTTTTGTGGTCCATAGCCTTTAGAAGACAAAAAAACAAAAACTCCCTGCTCAGATAAGTGACAAACATTTGCTGATGTCCACTAAACTATGCACTGGAAATACAAACATCAAAAGGATATGTCTCCTCCCTTGAGAAACTCAATATTCCCAGAGACAACGAGTAGAGAGACAATCACAAGGTAGCCAAGAAGTGCCTGAATGGAGATTAACTGTGCCAGTGAAAGTAGAAAGGGTATTTACCCCAATGTGTGATACTAGAGCTGAGTTTTGAACAATAAGCAGATGCCAGTCAGGGGACAATTGTAAAGTGGATTCCAGGAAGAATCACAGCATGAGGACTCAGGCTCAAAGAGGAGAATGTGGTTCCATGACCACAGGGGTGCAAAGAAACAGTGACGGGAGGTGAGAAGAGTAACAGACAGAGGGAGGGTCATGGAGCCTTGTCTCCCATGGCAAAGAGCTTGGGATTTTTGCCCCAGTCTAATTGGAAGGAAGAGGGCAGAGCCTTTAAGTCATAGTCACTGATTGCCTCACTTGGCAGCATGTCCTATTTAGCTTCAGGTCATTTTCTGTTTATTCATGGTTCAAACCTCCTAACCTGTAACATAATAGATGACCAATACAGAAGTCTTCTACCTCTTATCAAACCTTATCAGGTAGCAAAGATGGGGAGAGATGGATGGTGTTATCTGTGCCCTTACCTATTTCAGGCAGTTAGCATAGACCTTGGGATTTGTCTTGTATTTTTGTCACATGCAAAATAGCAAAGTGCTTAAGAATACATATCAGATGTTAAGTAACTCAGAGAAACAGGAACTGGACAATGTGGGAATTTAGAGGAACATTTTTTCACTTTGATGGAATGTGGCTGACATTTTTTGGTAGGGTAGGGAAAGAAATTACAAGTTGAGAAAGGTATGGTCACTAAGCTAGAAATTGTTTTTTCATTAAGAAAAAATGAAGAATGTGATATTTGTGTTTCACTAACTCAGTACTGTTGGACTGATAGGAATTAGAATAACTGGATACTCATATATTTGGGGGACTTTTTACTCTTGGTTTACTTTGTTTTTTAAAAAATTGAAATTGAATATGGATATAATATAGAATATAATGCATTTTTCGCCCCAAGATGGTGTCTTGCTCTGTCGCCCAGGCTGGGGTGCAATGGCACGATCTCTGCTCACTGCAACCTCCACCTCCCAGGTTCAAGTGATTCCCACCTGAGTCTCCCGAGTAGCTGGGATCACAGGCATCTACCATCATGCCTAGCTGAGTTTTTGTATTTTTGTCGAGATGGGGTTTCACCATATTGGCCAGGCTTTGACTTCAGGTGATCCACCCGCCTCGGCCTCCCAAAGTGCTGGGATTACAGGCGTGAGCCACCACGCCCGGCGTGTAATGCACTTTTTATCTTAATTGGGAATTGAACAGGAATTGGGACATTCTCTTTTATCCCCAATATTTGCCAAAGTGGATCATACGGTAAATATCCAGTTTATTTTCTTTACTGTCCATCTTGGACTCTCCATCCCTTAATTTTGGAAATGCTTTTCTGCCACTTACAACCATTGCCTGATCTAGTAACAACTTCATTTGTTATAGTTGCTACCGAATAGAAAAAATGCCTGCTGCAGACAAATTGTCACTGGTCCTGAGTTTCTTAATTTCCTATCATTCTCCTCCTGCAAGTCGAGGTGTCTACATGAATTTGGCAAGGGGGAAGGGAGACATATGTGTATATATATACATATTGTTTATGTGGTTTTATGCTTACTGTAGAATGAGAATGCAAGTGTATGATTTATAACCTGTAGTGTAAAGCACACTTGAAATTTTAGTGTTTATCTTGAATAGAGAATCACAAGGCTTTGCCCCTCTGATGCAGACTAATGTCAGGTTGAGCTGTCGGATTTCAGATTCGCTGGTGTGAAAAATCTTCCATTTGGTGGCAGAAGGGGAGAGGGATTATTTGGTAATGAATCTAGAGAGTTGGAGGGTGTAAGTGTATATGTGTGCTTGCAAGTATGTGTGCATACATGAGACTATTTGAGAACACAATTTAGTCTGTGGCCTGTAACAATACGATGACACTCTGTGATACTGGATCTGAGTTCCAATGACTTCTCTTTTCAAGATGCCCACCATAAGATGTTCCTCTTTCCGACTCGCTCATTATTGATATCTTAAGGTCTTCATCATTACTTCCCTAGATTGTATTTGTCTCATTTTCTGGTCTCTTTGCCTCCTGCCATCTCCTTTTCCAGTTTATTTTCTTTACTGTCAGCCCCTCTTTACCTCCATCTCTGCTTCATCATGTCACTCTTCTGTCTGGAAGTCTGACTTGCTTCCCATCCCCTAGTCCCATATAGCAACCGGTCTCAACCCTGTCGGAGTCAATGACCACTATTTATAGTAAAACACAATATTTAGGAGAATATACCCTTTACTCTTCTAAAATGAAACCAATGGAATACATGACCTCCTTATACACAGTTTTGTAAAGGGCAACATAAGACTTTATAATGCAATGTGAAAGTTTATAATAAAAATATGTAAATGCTTAAGCATGACAGTACTGGAAGACATAAGTGATAAGATTCTTGCATATACTCTTAGAAACAGTGAATGTAGGCTATTCATGAATGCACACTATTATAAGTAGGTGATGTTGGTGATGAAAATAACAGCAATAGTATGGTATTAGTGATATACTTTTCAAAAATGATGAACAACTTTTGTGAATACTCTGAAGAAATCATTTTTCCCTTGCTTTACACAGTAGAAAACTATTAAAAATGGCCACAAAATATTTGGCATTGGTATGTAAAACAGTTAGGTTCTGTGCTTGAATAATTATAATCAGGCTTCTTACACCTTATGCATTTCTACTAGGACATTTGAAAGTTGTGTAAAACATGGGACAGTTCAATGTCACTCAAGATAACTCTACACAGTGCAGGGCAGCTGACACCTCTGGTCTCCACCTTCTAAATGCCAGTAGCAGCCCCCTCAAGATCATGAAAATCCAAAGCATTTGTCCAAATTTCCTAGATATTCCCTAGGCAGGTGGTAGCATTTCCTTGAGAACCACTGTCCCACAGAATAAAATCTCACCATGTCTTACACCAAATTGAATCTTGTCTCTTTGGCATCCAAAGTCCTCCATGTCTGATCCTAAGGCACTTTTCTAACTCAACCTATGTGATTTCTTGTACTGAGTAAATTGGCCCAGAGGAGTTAGGAAACACTGGAAACTGGGTAATGGATATCTTTCACTAATCAAATTGACAAATCACTGTAGTTTTCAATGTTGATGTCTACTGTTGGTGAGCATCAGGAGACTCCTGCAAGCTGTTCTTGGGTAAATTTTGTACCATTTTTCTGAAAAGCAACTTTATAAAACATATCAAATATCTTAATTTCATTTTTCTTTCAGCAAATTTTTTCTAAAAATGTATTATTTAAAAATAGTTATAGAAATATTGGGGGAAGCTACTAAGACATTCATAGGCATTATTTTAAAATAGCAAATATTTCAGAAGAAACTAAATATTCAACTATAGAGAACTGGTTAAATTTTAGTACATTAACTTATAAACCAATTTGTAGTGTCCAGACAAAATTGTGTTTCAAAATAATTCATATTAAAAAGGGGTTTAAAACAGCCACTGTATTATACCAATATCGAAATTTTATGCTTAAATGTACATAAGTACATATAAAATACTGTGTATGCTTTAAGGGTACATAAGAGGTGCCAAAATATTTTAAAGTTGTAGGTGATTTTATATTTCTTTTCAGTTTGAAAATTTTCTATAATTAGTGTATGTTTGTGAAAACAATAATAAAATGAGATACTTTAGTGGAGTTAATTGATCCAATGAAGCCACAGATTTCCCCGAGTGCTTTATCTAGACAGAAGTTATCCAGGTTTCAACCATGTATTTCCCAAGAGCCAGAAAAATTAAGCATTAATCCCAATATGGTACATTTTTACCATTTTAAAATTATCTACACGTATTACTTGAGAAATATAGCATGTAGATTTAACACAATTTTTGTAAGGATGAATTTTAAAGTTTTAAATATTAAAATGTTTTAATCTTGTACCATTCTTTAAGGATCATTATACAATATTCAATTAGTTTGCAAACTATTTTCTCTTATGACATGTTCCTAGGTATTGTGTTCAATGTCATCCCTTCCCACCTCTCCCTCCTTGCTAAAATACACACAGTATCTGCATTGATTTTAAGTTTAGAGGCATTGCTAGTGGTGGTTCATAGTGATCTTCAAATAGGCTTCCTAGGTTTCCCTGAAAGCTTCCGGCATTGTGGTAGAGTTATACTTTGCTTTTTTTTGTTTTGCTTTTTTAAGATGGAGTCTCACTCTGTCGCCCATGCTGGAGTGCAGTGACACAATCTTGGCTCACTGCAACCTCCGCCTCCTGGGGGTTCAACCGACTCTCCTGCCTCAGCCTCCTGAGTTGCTGGAATTACAGCTACTCACCACTACACACAGCTAGTTTTTCATATTTTTAGTTGAGATGGTGTTTTACTCATGTTGGCCAGGCTGGTCTCCAACTCCTGACCTCACGATTCACCCAACCTTGGCCTCCCCAAAGTGCTGAGATTACAGACGTCAGCCACCGCACCCAGCCCTATACTTTGCTTTCTAAAGTAACTTCCTGAAATAAGTTTGTATGCTTCCTTCTTCTGAAGCTGCCCGACAGTGATCAGATATTGAGAACGAGGAAGCTGAGGATAGAATGCAAAGATAAGATGGGAAATGTTAGACCCAGAGAATGTAATTGAAAATTCCACTCATTTGTTTTGCCCCATCATTACTCGGTACTCTGATAGAGAAGATTTCTTTTGTCAATATTTCATAAATAATTCTACATTATGCCAACAAAATTTACATTCTTAAAAGTAATTAACAAGCTGTCTTTTCGTATTCATTTATGGTTATTTGTTTTGTTTTTTTTCATTTGCTGTCCTGCAGATTTGTGACTAATGTTATTTATAACAGGCTCCTTTCTCAATAGTAGAGGGGAAATAAATCTTAAAAATCTACTTGATGGGTTTTATTGTTTGGTGATAAAACTTGATATCCCAGATATCTTAAGAATTTAGTATTCTCCCTGGCAGGTTTCTGATTAACGGCACTTGAAGATGAGACTGCATAATCTGGGTAGGGTGATGTGGAAACGTCGCTGTGGAAACCTCACAGTGAAGACATCCACACAGGCTGCTGCTTTGGATTTTAGGGAGGGTTTTAGCATCTCTTTCCATGCCCCATTTATTTTCTGAATGTGTTTTTGTGTGTCTAGTATCTGGACATATTTCAAGCCACTCCAACAGCAGTTCTGTATATGTCTTCTGATCTCTTAGGGACTTGTAGATATGCATACACACATGCACACACGTGCACAAGTTCACAACAATTGAAGGCTTGTGTATTTTTCAGAATTCTGATTTTCTTTTGTCATTGTCTTTGACATTAGTATATTCAATCACTCAATTTTGGATTGTGAACTAAAAGCACCTGGGTCTTCAAAGGTGCAGCGCTTTAAAAAATGTTCAAAGATTAGATTCTTTTTTAAACCTTATGCTACAGAATTTATAGTACATCCTTCAAAAAATCCTGTTTCCTAGTAGATATCACTTTCAAGCTGTAGTTTAAAATTTATGTTTAAAGAGTCTAATATCAAAGTGCCTTTTAAAGAAAATAGTTCTAAATATGACTTAAGAGGCTCCCCTTATTTGGATAGTGGCTGGGATGTAGATTTCAAGAATGCTTAGCTAATGAATATTCTGTGTTTTGTAGACATCATATGCTCTTTCCCTGAACTATTAAAAGCTAATATAAAATGTTATTTTAAGTATTCTGTCAGGTAGAGATATTATGTACAATTTGTCATGCATTCTAATGGTAATCAGTTTTGTTCTTACGCCTTTCTGCAACTAAGGGTCAAGAAGCCACTTAGGTACTTCTGATATAATTATGGCCAGCTTCAGCTGATTGCTGAAGCTGGAGTGTCCCTTCAGCTGAAGGGCAGGGAATATTCAGTGCTTTTCTTGCTTTTATGCTCATCTCTTTTCCAGTTGTTAATTGTTGTCTTTCTAAATACACTCCACTGGATTTATACAATTTCAACCAACAAAAAGTACCAATAAAATTCTTGTTGTATGTGCATGTTTAAGGGGAAGTTCATGATGAGTTTTCCTTTGTTTCATAGCATGTTTCAATGAATAATTTGTTATTACTTTACTTATTTGCTAACTAATATGTTGTTTTGTGGCCTTAACATTTTCATAGATATAAGTGTTTTATGGATAGTAACTTGAACTCTCCAGAAAAGCCAGATAAGTACAGATGTCCTCATTATAAATTTCTTTCTTTCCTTGAGTTTAACAGCCTCCCCTTCTATTTCTGTTGGACTGTTCTAATTTCTTGCGGCATACGTTCTGAGTCTGGCCCATCTCTTGAAAATTAAAATAGAGAAGAATGAAGCTGGCATTTACTGCAGACTGAGGCCGACCTCAGAGGCCTAAGGCCAGGATGAGACCAGTTATCTGAGGAATTTTCATGCGAGTGGCCACCCACAGCTCACAACAGTAAACACTTGTTTACTTGTGACCGACTGATCCACTGGGCACCTTTGATGACAGTCATAGGAAATGAGGCCAAGGAATAGCTAAAAAGCTGCATTTCACGAGCATCTTTTTGTACATCAGGTCTATTGTTCTATAGACACACACATGAGGCAAAAGTATACTGTTCTCTGTACTGGAGTGCCACTGGCTTTCTGTGTAACATTTGCACATGAGCCAAGTTTATCACTTAAGTCTGTTTCTTTAGTGTCTGTTCATGTAAGGTCTAAGTGAAATAATTCTGAATTTCCAAATATATCAGGGTGAACATCAAGGAAAGGCAGAAGCTTAATTAATACTTATGGGCCACTTACTGCTGTGTCTCTATGGTTTTATTTGGTTTACTCAGTCGAGTTGCAAACCCAAATACATATAGAAGCTAGACAAGTGGCATAAATGCGAGGAGCCCGAGCATAACACAGGAGGGAGTGATGGGGACTGGGATACACTGAAGTATATTAGCCCCAGCTAAAGGGAACAAACCTCTACTCAGCTCCTAATCATGACTGCCATGCAGGAATGCAGGTCGGGGTTGCCAAGTCTTATTTTTAAGAGAAGGTAGATAATATACAGATGCTTACATGAACTGTTTTTAATGTTTTCAATATTGGCAAATAATTTAGAAACGTGTGATACACATTTGTCAGTGGGATCTGGTCTTCAGGCTTTTAGCTTGCAATTCCTACCTAAATTCATCAATCCTTGATTACTTGTGTGTGTGTCACTGGAAGCTCCTTGAGAGTTTGTCTCATCTTTGGCTCCTCCATGGCAACAATTCTGGGGTTGGCCCAACTATCAACTTTGAGGGATGCTTGAGCTCTGTCATCTACCGAAAAACTGTCTCACGCTGTCAGACTGTCAAGTGGGTGTTTTAAGGACTGTAACCTTGTGGCAAATGTGGCAACACAATTTAGACATATGGGTGTGGGTGCGTTTTGGTCTTGTGTTTTCTCCTTTCCGGATTCCAAGAATTAGACAGGGCCTCTGGGCTTCATGCCTCTCCTGAGGTTTGTGTGTTCTGAAGATGTCCATCTTCCTAGATGTTCTAGTAACCTAAGCTGGCCCGTGATGAGACCATAGAGGCAACAAACAGGCAGGCACAGGAGGAAGCAGGAGAAATTTCCCTCAAGCCAGAGGAGGGTACAGGAGACAATTTCTACAGATAGGTTACACAAAGCAGGGAAGCTGAGGATGATTCCTAAGGAGTTATCTTGGAGCGGGGGGAGGTGTGCGCGCATGTGTTCCAGACATTGGAACTTCTGCCCATATCCTAACAGATAAGGATACAGCACTGTCAGTGTACTAAGACATCATATTGGGTCAGGTCATAAGTATTTCACTGGTCACTGGATGGCAATGACCTAAACATGAGCACTGAATAAGATCCTCATTACCTCTACAGAATCCTTTGGGGCTGTGGGAGCTGTAATAACGACTGAGTGACTTTCAGCAGCCTTGTCTAGGATGGTGGCTTGCAGTTGGATTTAATTTTATTTAGAGAAAATATAGTACTGTGACATTTCTTGCACACTTGAGTTTATGGAGCAAAATCCATACCCACAACACAACCATTAAGGAAATTGCTCTGGACTTGATGCAGTATGTTGTTGCAAAAATAAAGAATGGACCCCTGGGCTGAAAGCAAAAGACTTTTTTCCATGGTCTCTTTGAAGTCCTTTGCCAGTGCCCAGCCTGCCCCCTGGTGGCACTCTGGAAAATGACACACTAAATGCTGAGTGAACAACTGTGAAATGTTACAGAATTACAGCATCACAGGTGCCAAGGGTATCCGATTCTGCCAGACCAAGAAAGACTCAAGTCAGAAATTCTCAGAGGATCAAATTGTTCCTTCTCTTCACTTCAAATGTTTCTTTCTTCCACTTTCTCTCAGAGGAAGTCACATCCCTTGTCTCCAAAGCAAACTTTTCCACGTTTGCCTTTGAGGCTTCTTCATGCCTCAGAGGTCACTGCACCTGCAGTCTCGCCATTCTCTTCCTTCTTCCCCCCCCGCTTCCCCGTCCTTTCTTCTCTCTCCCTCTCTCCTTCTCAAAATTTCATTCTTATTTCCTCTAATATCTTGTTCCCCCCTCAATTGATAAATATGTCCAGGCTTCAACGAAAGAAATGACAATTTTTCCTTAATATTGTTTTCCCCTCAAGCTACTTCACACTGTCTCTTTCCTCATCCCTTTGGACCAAACTCCTGAAAAATAAAAATCTTCAAATGGCTTGCCCTCTGTAACAAGTAGTCCCTCTCATAATTTATAAAACCATTCCCATAATTTGGGGTATTTAGGTTTCCAGGATTTTGCCACTGTAAACAATAACAGATGAACATCTTTTTTCGCTCACATCTACTTTTGCTATTTCCAGGAGATAAAATTCTCAAAATGTAATTGCTGACTATGAAAACACTCATGCGACTTTGAGCCTGATTAGTTTGTATTACTATTTTTTAAGAAGTCTGCATACATTTACAATGCCAGTAGTAAGGAATGCGTACACCAGGTTCAATCTAATTCTGACAACATTGGGTGTTGTAGGGATAAGGGGAGTATGGGGAGTTATTGAGATAGGATATTTTACCTAAAATTTTACACATGTGTATTAATTGTTGGTAGGCTGAACAGTTTCTCTTCATGATTCAGTGTATCCGTTTTTTCATATTTTAAGTATATTTGAGATCTGATGTTTCCCTTGTAAATTTGAATAAGGGTAACATGGTTTGGGTTTTAAAGCTGTCTTTGTAACATGGAAAGCAAATATTGCCTTCAGTATAATGTCCTTTGTATTTAGTCTTGCCGTTTTTTTCATTGTACAGAAGTTTTAAATTTTTTGTATTTAAATCTGTCAGTCTTTTCCTGCATAATTTATTCCACTGCTTCAAAGCTGAAGTTACTGTTTTCTCACAAATCTGATATTCTAATTCCATCTCCTGCTGGCTTTACTGTCATTCAATTTTTTGTATTTAACTCCTTAATCCGTGTAGGGGTTATTTTAGTGCACCATGCAAAGTATGAATCTAACCTGATCATTTCCTCAAAGTATTATCCTGTTTTTCTAATTAATTCCTCCTAACACTTTATTTTGGGGTACTTATGTGTTACAATTTTAAAAACTATTTCAGTTTTCCAATCTGTTCTATTGATCTGCGTCTCTTTTTGTGCCAAGAACTAAAGGATTTAAAATAGTTTTCCTTTACAATAGGTTCTCAAATCTGCTAAAACTCTATCCTTCTGGATTCCTTTGTAAAATGGCATTCTTTAGTAATTTTTAGTTTTTATATATTTTAGAATGCTTTAAGTTAAAAATGGCATCTTTTAAATATTCTTATTGAAGATTAAATCACCGATTCTGGAGTTAATAATGCCTCTGCCGCTCAGTGGCTGCGTGACCATGAACAAGTTACTGAAACTTGCTTTCCTTTTATTTTTCCATCAAATAACATGAGGATATGTTAAAAACTACCTACCTCACAGAACTGTGATGGGGATTGACTGGTATAATGCTTAAATACTGTAAAGTGCTTAGCATTGTGCCTGGCACAGAGTAAATGCTTAATATTAGCTTTCATTATTATTCATCCTGTTACCTCATATTTGAAGGACTATGAGCCCAAGATATCTTCTCCATGCCTTTTTGTTTGCTCAACAAAATACCTTAACACTATCACAATAGAATTCCTAAAGTCCAACTCTCAATATGTCAACTTTCATGTTTCCCCTTGTCCCATAGGAAAGAGTCTAGAATCATTCAGGGACTACAGTGATCTCATGTACTCAACCTTCTTACCTTGTCCTCTGCTAATCCTGTTTACGTCCCCTGCGGTCTACCCGACTGAGCCATCTGCTCCTGTCTTTACTTGGAAAGCCAGCCTATCACTGTCATTAAAAACACACTGGCTTGGCAGTCAGAAAAACCCGGATGTGAGTTCTGGCTTCATCACTTCTTCGTGATGTGCCTTTTGGCAAAGTATTTTACCGCTCCATGCCTGTTTCCTCATGCAAAAAAAACAATAACAACAAAAAATCACAGTAATAGGTTGTGGATTTTCAGGGACTAAATAGGATAGTACATGTTAACCACTTTATATAGTGCTAAGTAGGACAGGCTACATAATCTGCAGAGCCTGGTGTAAAGTAAAAACGTGGGGTTCCTTTTCCAGAAACTACTAAAAATTTCAAGATGGCAACAGTAGAGCATTACCAAGCATGAGGCCTTTGTCTGCTCAGGAGCTTGTGACTGTGCTGGTTGCACATCTTGAATCCCTGGTGCTCAGGGTTAATGAGAGTGAATTGAGCATTCCCACCTCCTTGTATTTTCTCTGCTTTCTTTGTCCCTGGTGTCTTGTGCCTATATATTCTACCACCTCTTCATTCTTGGTGCCCCATGTTCAATTTCCTTCCTGGAGACCCCGGATATATATACTTGTCTCCTCCTCTGAATGGGGAACGATGTAATTGTTTGTAAGCCATTTATAGCTTTTAACCAATGTCATCTAACCAATACAGTCAGTTTTTATGTCTGACTCCAATTTAAAATTAGAAGGTTAGCCTCTCAGCTTTCCCAGGAACTTATTTCCTGGCACCTGAGCATGAGTACCCTTTTCAGATACTTTTATGACATTTTCTTCCCCTGTCTCGGCAGTTACAATAGGAAACCAATATTGTGGGGGGTGGGGGGGGTTTGGAAAAGATTATGTCAAGCTAGAGGCGAGAGAGACAGTGAGAAATGACGCAATGCATAGGGGAAAATAGCTGATGAATTTTAGCACAGGGATGATGCATTACAATTTCCCTATGATACAGTAGATTGCAGGGGAGATGAAGGTGGGGACAATGTGTCACACTAGGGTCATATTTGAGTTTCAACCTTCCAAGCCTGGCTACTACAAAAAAACTTATGCAAAATAAAAATGTGGGGCTCCTTGTTCCAAAATTACCCAGAGTCTTAAGATGCTGACAGCTGAGCATTAAACCAAGCATACCCTTCTGAGGGCAGGGCCTTGTTCAGCTGCACAGGTTGCACACCCATGAAGCAAGCCCTGGTACTGAATGTTAAATAATGGTGTTGATTGTTCTTGTATGTTTTCACGATGTTGCTATCACATAGTAGGATGCATATTATTTTGCTGAATCAATAAATTAAAGCATGAACTTGATTTGGACAACTTATATGCTTATTGTGGCTTCCTGAAGACATCGTGGTTCTTTGTCCATTATCCCACTTGTAGTTTTACAGAATGACTACTCATCCTGAAAGTGTGAGTTGGTCTGCAGTAAAGACCTAGGATCATCTTTTTATCTGGCTTTTGATGTGCAGGAAGAGCCAAGCACCACCACTTCTGATGAGTGATCTGTGTGGGGAATTCTCAGGATAAGGACAGCTTAATAAGGAAGACATGTTAGGGGAGATGAACATTTTGATGGCTCTCCTAACATTGCCTTCGAGGGAACTACCTCCTCTGTCTTGCGTAAATCTAGCAGAGTTAGGGTTGTAAGTTGCTATCTAGTTTTGGTTCTGCTGGCCAGATCATCAGTTCAGAATGAAAAAGAAAAAAAGTCAATTTACTGTTGTGACTACAAGATGGCTAAACCTCCATTGTCAGACTTTTCCTACAATCTGTCCTTGAATTATGCTTTCTTATGAAAGTGTCCCCCCCTTACAGGATGTTCTAGAAATGGTAGTGCCTCACTGTTTTAAGGATAGGAATAATTCAAATTCTGGCAGTACCACAGCAGAGCTTGCTTTAATCATTGTAGTATCACCTGCCTAATTCCGAATGGAGATTGTCAGTACAACCTGGGATGAGCTGACACACTGAAGTGTACTGAGGTAGACTAGAATGCTGTGGCAGTTTAGTTTGGTACTAATCACGTCTATCATGTGAGTTAACAAGTGTAAGATCAGAGATAAGTTCCCATGAGAATTCTGCCTATTCATTAAACAATGTATTTATTGAGCATCTATTGTGTTCCACTGTTCTTGATGCTTGGTACATATCCTTCGAGTGATTTCTCTAAATGCTTAGTAAGGAGCTTAGAAAAATTATAAAGAAGGACCGAGTAGTATGAAAGATAGAAAGATAAAATTTAACTACACTTTACTTCCAATTTTATGGAAAAATTGAGCCAACTGAAAATCAAACAGCTTTAATGCACTGGTCCTGTAGTTTTTACTTTTCTTATGAGTTATATTTTTTATATTTTAAGTATCATCTTACAAATTTTGCAGGGTTTCTCAGTCTACACACCAGAATCTATCCGATCATGTCTTAGAAATTAGTTTATACTGTGTATCTTCTTACAATGAGTAGGGAAAGTGACTCAGATCTAAAAATCTGTTCTTATAACTATTAAGATAAATAACTGAGGACATGAAGAAAAAAATTTTGAAAAACTTAAATCAGGCAATTTTTATTTTGTTTTGTATGAAGTTTAAATATAAAATCACTTCAGTAAAGATGTTAATATATTTAATAAACATAAGTAAATATGCATTTGAATTTTTATGAATGTTAAAAACTTTCTATGCTATTCTGACCAAATTATGGAATATTTTAAATCCTGTATCCTCCATTTAGAGATTTGATGTTAGTTTAATAGGAATATTCTATAGTTTTTTATTCTTTGTTAAAAAAAAGTCAATGGAAAGATTTTTTCCTTTAGTATTATCAAGAGGATTTATAGTCATTTTTCAAATATAGATAACCAAGTTATATCATTTTAAGGTGATATTTTCTGATATATTCACATTTCTTCATTTAGAATTTTCTAGTCAAAAGCTGAAGATTATGTGTATCTATGTATCTCTATAGATGGAGACAGATATATAAAGATGTGGTCTTTAAGACTAACAATGCTTAGACCTAAGGATTTTTCAACTTTACAATGTGAGAAACTTGCAATTTTGATGTAATGTACGGTATTCAATAAAGTCTATGAGATATGCAACACTATTATAAAATAGGCTTCCTGTAAGATGATTTTGCCCAACTATAGTCTAAGTGCCTGAGTATATTTAAGGTAGATTGGGCTAAGTTGTGATATTTGGTAGGTTAGGTATAATAAAAATAGTTTTGACTTACCACATATATTTTTTTTTCCTGAGACGGAGTCTCGCTGTCGCCCAGGCTGGAGTGCAGTGGTACAATCTTGGCTCCACCTCCCAGGTTCACGCCATTCTCCTGCCTCAGCCTCTTGAGTAGCTGGGACTACAGGCGCTGGCCACTACACCCAGCTATTTTTTTTTTTTTTTTGTATTTTTAATAGCGACAGGGTTTCACTGTGTTAGGTAGGATGGTCTCAATCTCCTGACCTTGTGATTCCCCCGCCTCGGTCTCCCAAAGTGCTGGGATTACAGGTGTGAGCCATCGCAGTTTTCTCTTCCATATACTGATTTCCTTTATAGGTTGACAATTAAAACTCTATAGGACCATAAATAGGTACAATCATGTCAATTAAAAGTGAAACTGTATAAAGGTACATACAAATTACACATGTATGTATGTGTATTTATACATATACATACTCAACTTACAATGGGTTTACATACCCATGATCCCATCATAAATTGAAAGTATTGGCCAGGTGCGATGGGACATTTGCAACTCAATGGATAAATGCTTGAGGGAAATGGATCCCTCATTTTCCATGATGTACTTATTGTGTATATGTACTGTACTGTATTCATCTGCAGATGGACACTTAGGTTGCTTTCAAATCTTAGCTATTGTAAACAGTGCTACAACAAACAGTTGTAGTCTTATTCAGCCATAGAAAAGAATGAGATCCAGTCATTTGAAACATGGATGGAACTGGAGATTGTAATGTTAAGTGAAATAAGGCACAGAAAGACAAACATCACATGTTTTCAGTTATTTGTGGGATCTAAACAATTGAAGAGATTAGAAAGATGGTTACCAGAGAATGGGAAGGGTAGTGGGAGTCTGGGAGGTAGGCATGGTTAATGGGTCCAAAATAAAAAGAATGAACGAGACCTCTATTTGATTGCATAAGAGTCACTAGTCAATAACTGTACATTTTTAACAAGTATAGTTGGGACATTTGCAACTCAATGGATAAATGCTTGAGGGAATGGATCCCTCATTTTCCATGATGTACTTATTTCACATTGCATACCTGCATCAAAACATCTCATGTACCCCCAAAATTATACCTACTAAGTGCCCACAAAAATTAAAATTTAAAAGTTTATTATAAAAATAAGTTTAATTCGACTTTGAAGTTGTTGAAGTACATGAGTTCAGATATGCTGTGTGTTTTTTTCATGCTGTGACCATTCAGAAAAATCGCATGAAAACTTTAGTCTTCCAAAGGACCTTGTATTGAATTACCAGGTAGAAAAAGAAGCCTTTTAAAGCATATGTCCTTGCTTTTTTCTTACTTAGATTACTGCCATGAACCTTCTTCAACATAATTCGCTTACTCCTAGCGTTGTCACTACCCCAAGCCCCTCTTCTGTCTTCACTGTTAGAGGCCTTGTATAAACAGCCATTGACTCCTTCAATTCCATTATGTAAAGACTTTTCTGCTGCCTTCTCTATAAAACATGAGTTCCTAAGCAGGGTAGTCAAGGCATTTAGTGATGTAGACTGTCTCCTACATCCAAACCTCTTACCTGCTCAGGTCACATTGCAAGGTCTGTACTCAATGTCTCGCCTCTTTTGTGCCTTAGTTCCAGATACTCTATTAGACTCCCACTCCCTCCCACGGCCCTAGATATTATATGCAAATACATATAACACATGCATATAAATATTATGTATGCTGTGAAATGCAGCATTTTTGTGTTGTGCTGTTTCAAGATTGCCATTAAAAATATTGACCATAGGTTTGAATCTAATTGGTAGAGGTACTGGGTGGAGGGGATGCTGTATTGTGATTACAAGGTAGAAAATGTGTTCCAGATTTTTTCCTTACTGGTCTAATAATGTTACTTTTCTCTGTCTACTTGCCTCACATGCAAATGGATACCTCTAAAATTTTTTTTTAATTATTACTACAGCATGCTGAGGATTGACAGTTTCAATTGGATAAAGTTTTAGACTGAAAGACTTTCCAGATGCAAAACAATGTCAGCTTCAGAGTCAGGGAAGGAAGCTTACTCAATAACCCTTTGCACTAAAAACTTGGGTAGTATATAGGAGCTAAAATATACCATGCAGTAAAAATAAACATATCTATCCCCAGGTTCTGCAGTTAATTGACCATGAAAATGTGTGCGCGCCACCAACGCTGGGTGCCTGGAAGAAGACTTCGCTACTTGTTTTGTCAATAAACCCTACAATATTTGGTTAACTTAGTTGTTTATGCCTAGAATTCACCAAATAAACATTGAGTCAATTTTAGCTTAAGCTTGTTGAGGAGCTTTGAAAGGCTCTGTCTTCTCCCTAGAGACTCAGAATTCTCATTGCTATCCATGATAGAACCTCTCTCAATGTATGTGATAGAAATATAGCCCAATTTAGAGGAAAGCTGGAATTTTATTAAAGTAAATAAAGCACACGATATAAGATTTACATCCAGGATCTCTTCAGAGATCCTTCATTAAATGCCTATATGAATCCTGACAGTGTTACATTTTTTGAAATGAAAAAAGTTATCCAGTTGCAAAATGTTTTGTGGGCTGTGTTCTGCATGGTAAATTTTAATCCTTGTTTTGCCAGTCGAGGTAAATATTGCTTATGTTTATTAGCCACTGATTTTTTAGTAGAACAGCACAGGACATCAGCCTTTAATTTTGCTGGTTGAAGCAGCAATGGCCGGTTTCCCTATGTCCTTTCCCTTCTGCAAATGACTACCTGAAATCTATCAGTATATATGATGCTCCACATGCTGCCCATCATCACCCTGCCCCCAGCTGAAGAAAAACATATGGAGTAGAAGTCCTGAAATTAGAGAACCAATTCAGGGACAAGTTCCATAATCAAAATTGCTCTTTGCTTTACAAAAATGATTTCAAATAGTATTCCTTCAAATTAGAAGCTCCACTAACCTAATAAGTAACTTCCTTTGGAATGTCTGTCAGAACACTTAAGATATGTGGTAATTATTAAATTTGGAGTCTGGTATGGTGAGAGGAAGGTAACGATAACCGATTTTGTGTATAGATGGCCTGGAAGATGGTAAGAGAAAACTCACTCTTGTTTTCTCTTTAAGGAAACATTGCTGGATGTGGTTTGGAGAGTTTTATGTAAGATGTTAGGAGGAATGCCAGCTACAGACAGTCTGTTGGTAGCTAGAGCTTGGTGGCTGTGACTTAAGAAAAAGTTCAAGGTTGGACAGAATTTAGGAGTTTTCCATAGAGAGCGATACAAGTACCTGAAAATGATTTTTAAAAGAGACGAAAGCTTAATGAAGAGAAGCAAAATTTTTGAGTACCATCTATTGATAATGCAGAAAGATATAAGGTCAAGTCAGTAAGTAACTGGGGCACGAGTAATGTGTATTGCTATGGAAATGAAGGAGATGAGCCTCAAGGAGGAAGATGGTTGTGCAGGAAGGAAGTGTCCTAGAGGGAAGTATTAAACTTCATACCAGTGTATGCCTTCTCTTTCTGGTAACATCCAGTTTTCTTTGAAAGAATTCTCTAGAAACATGACTCATTGACACAGCACTGAAACAGTCACAAAACTTTAGTGATACAAGACAATAAGCATTTATCGCTCATGCATCTGCAGGTAAAAGGGAGATATTAGGTAGCTAATTTAGGCTGAACTTGGCTGGGGGTGGCTGTGCTCCATGAAACTCTTATCCTTTCTTGAACAACTGGACTGTCTGAGGAATGTTCGTATGATAGCAGAGGCACACAGCACAAGCCCAGCTGCATAAGAGCATTTTACGAGTCTGTTATATCCGCTGACATCAGCTTGGCCACAGTGAATCGCATAACTGAACCCAACCTTAGAAGATATTGGAGACGATACTCCACTGCAGTTAGCCAAATCCAGCCATATGCACAAATCCAGTGTCAGTGAAGCAGGGAAATATATTACACTTCCAAGGAAGTGAAGTAGTGAGGATACATTAGCATCTCTGAAGAACCTAATCTACCACAAATAAAGATGGTCACTTTTAAAACAGTTTAAACATAATTTAGCAATGCACAGAATATGGAATAATAAGACCTAGTGACAATTCAAAATTAGGCTTTAGCTTACCATAGTGTTACTGTGGGAACCTGTCTCAGTTCAATTCAGCAAATGCTTTGTGCCAAGCACTATGGGAAATATCAAAGGTGAAAATGACATAGCATCTTCCATCAAGCTTTCAACTTGAGGAAAATATGAACGTATCCAAGAGTTACTGTAATAAAACGTCCAGTGTAACAAGAATTATGAGCAAGAACAAGTCCTGGAGGTACAGAAAAGAGCAAGAGCTCCTCTTAGCTATTGTTTAGAAATCAAGCACAGAGAGTAGAATATACTCTGGCTAATTTTGGAAGAAAAATGTTTATAGAGAATTAAAGATTTACATAATCATTGGGAGAGCTAGAGACAGATGTCCAAGTTCTACCCCAAAACTGGGAGTACCCAGGGAGCTGCTGCTTCTGCTCCAATCTGCAGAGGCCTGTTGAATTGTGAATTTGCCTTAAGAAATGCCAGCACTAAATCCAACTACCTCCATCGTGATCTGCACTAGATTGGGGGGGCGGGGGGGAAAACACGGATTTTTCTCATTATGACTCTTCTCCCACTTGTTTGAAATTATAGCTTTTGTGCAGGTACATCTGGCTGGCTCACCTTAAATTACATCAGACTCTAACTGCAAGGGAGTTTTGGAAGTGTGTAAGCCTCTGCAATATAGGACTTTAGAAGGAGATTGAATAAATGTTGAATCAGTCCCCTATATCTTCCACTGGAAGCTCAGGGAAGACTATCAAAAGGGTGACACTTGTACCAGCTTTTACAAAGTGCTGCCTAATGGCAAGGATGGGACAGGATTCTGTTTATGAAAGTACTTCATTATGAGGCAAATAAAAAATAATTGCTTTATGGAAATACAACGGAGTCCTCTTGAAGTCACCATGAAAGCCTTTATCTCAGCGATAAGAATCCCGGAATAGTTTTATACTCTTCCACCAAGATCGATATATTCATAGAAGTCCCACATTTATGTTTGAGCGTTTACCATGTTATCTCATTGTTACCATCTCATAGGTTTTTTTGGTCAATCAGTTACTGGCAGAGCCAATCTGATCCTAAAGTTCAAGCAGTCACTGTGGTTCTTTCTGAGAGGGGAAGACAGGGGAGGGGGGGAAAAAAAAAAGGCAAACATGGAGCAAAGTGTAGGAAATGGAGATCTGACAGAAGGAAGAGCTGGAAGGGGGCTGCAAAGAATAGCCCAGAGAAAACTCGTCAGCTAAGGAGGGCCTCCTTTAGAGTGGAGTGCTCCACCAAGCTCTGTCAAAGAAAGGTGTTCACTAAGAATATACACTTGGTTCACACAACCGTGAATGCGATAGTACTTGGCAGATAGGAACGTGTAGTACGAAGGCAAAGAATGTTGAGTAAAGCCAAGACATGACGTTCGGCTGGTTGAAGAGAGTAGTTTGGTATCATACAGATTTGGTTATGCTCTGAGCTGTGCAGGAAACTATGAAAGCTATGAAATTTTTAGGGCAAGCTACTGCATCTTGCAAAGTTTCATCTATAAAATTGGTTAATACCTAACTCGTGGAATTGAGAAAACAAATTTGAGATAATGAAGAAACACCATGGTACTACTCAGCACATAAGTAACATGCTCAATAAGTGTTATCTGCATTTATTGGTACTGGGTACCTGACCCATCTTAAGCTCAGATATTCCTTTTGAATTTTGCTGAACTGCTAATAATCTGAGCAGCTTTGCTACTGGTGTATTCTGATTAGAGAGAAGAAAGAAGTCTTGGGATCCAGTAGAGTAAAAACTGTTTAAACAGGGGTGGGACTACGTTTGTAGGAGTTGTAGAACTCCTTCAAATTCTTGTAATTTTGTGAATCTGATCTACTAATCACAACAACTCTTTGGATTGGAATTCTAGGTCCTTCTGCGTTTACTCATTCTCTATGGGAGGGGCTATGCCCTGGGAAAAGGGCAACCTTCAAGTAGAAATCCACTAAACTATGGGCCTGTGATTATCCTCTGAATATTTACTACTGATGGCATTACATTAGTTTTGGCTGTACACAGCGTTCTCTGAGCAAGGATATACTTTGCTCATAAAAAAAAGATGAAAGGGAAACCAGTTCATGTCTTTAATTCCCTTTTCACTTTCCGTGCGAACTGTCCTAAGCATTTATGCTTTTTATAGCCTTCTGATGATCTAGTCTCTGATCTATTCACTTTCCCACTTTTGCTAACTAATCCCTTCCTGCCTTTCTGTATCAGCTGATTTTTAAGTGTCAGGCTGGGTAGGTTGATTTCAGAGGCTATATTTAAAAGGAGATCTGAGTATTTCATTCTTGAGACAGCATACTTAATTTGATAAGAAATGGCCTGCTGGACCCTATTTTCTTTTATAAATCACATTTTGGAAGCAGAGGTATAGCGGTTCACATAGCACTCTGAATTAAGAGCAGTCTAAGCCTGAGAACTTCTGATCTCAGCAGTCTCGAGGTAAGCCAGAAGCTGTGACTACCACCCTGAAAATGGAGGAAGCTGAGGGGTAATGCTAAACAGTTGTCATTGATTATCAAGACCCACACATTTTCTGCCTTTGTTAACCCTCTGACTTGTCCCCAGGGACTCTGGTTGGCAGCTACAATGCTGAAAATCCGTTATTGCTACGAACTACTCCCCCAAACACAGTGGTTTAAACACAATCAGCCTTTATCTTTCCTCATGAATCTACAGATCATCTGGATGGATCTACTGGTCTTGGCTTGTCTCACAACTTGCCATCAGCTATGAGTCAGGTAGGGAGCGCTGCTGATCTTGGCTGTGTTTGTGGCTGAAAGGTGGACAAGGATGGCCTCATCTGGGACAACTAAACTCTCCTCTACATTGATCTCTACTTCCTAATCAGGCTAATCCAGGCTTGTTCTGCCAGTGGTAGGGTTCTGAGAGCAAATATATTTGCAAAAGAAATTACCTTGAGGCCTTGGGTCAGAATTAGCACACCATTACTTCTGCTGTTTTCTATGAACCAGAGCAAACTGCAAGACCAGACTAGATTAGAGAGAGGAGGTGGAGGAATAGACTTCACCTGTTGATGGGAGGAACTTCAGAGGCACAGTGCCAAGTTGTAGAAGGATAATTGGTACCATATTTCTATCATTCTACCACAAAGATGCCTTTAACACTTCATGCATTATAGTGTTTTATGGCTTGACAAGTGTTTACACATCCACAATCTCCCTTGATTTGGCTACGAATCCGAGATGGTCCATTTCCTTCTTCTCATTCTCATCGTATGTATGAGGAAACTGAGGCCAGATCAGTTGAGCAGCTCAGAGTTTCAGAACTTACACATTTCTCTTCGTTACCAAGCTCCATGTCATGTCATGGTCCATAAAAGCATATCAAAATGAAATGAAAAATGCTTGACATAGCTAGATCCTGTGCCCAAAGAGTGGTGAGTCATTTCATCTCTGCTGCTGGTTCCCTGCTGCCAAAACATTTTGTGAAACTCCTGCTGCAGTCCTAGAGATCTCCTGTACAGTCCCAGGTTTCTCCTGTGAGGCCTAGGGTGAGGTGACTGTATGGATGATCAAGAAGCTGAGGTCTCTAATCTGCATATAGAAGGCGGCTTGTGGAAGTCTACCATCAGTGACATAGCAGTGGCTCAACAGAGGAACCAGCCATTTAAAGCTGACTTGGGACTGTATGAATGTTGTGTATACAAGTGATGCCCTCTTAGTACGAAAAAAGTACCTTTGGCATTTAAATCTTTCTCTATCAACATAGATATCTAGACATTTGCCTTTTGTTTCATTCATTCATTTAACAAGTATTATACTGAGCATTTCCAATGTGTCAGACACCATTCTAGGACTCCCAGAGCTGCATGAATTTATAGTCTAACAGGGGATTCAGACATTTAACTAACACTACCACAACTGAGGCTAGTATATTTTCTACAACTGTCACACTCAAATGGACGATTTCCTGTCATAATATTGCAAAAGAAATAGCCCTCCTAGGACAGGCCCAAGAAATTCGTTAGGGGGAGGCGTTCCTTCAGGTTACTGTAATATTTTTAAATGTGTGAGCAATCACCTTTGTATTTATTCCAGTGCTGGCTTAGAGAAGTTTAGCTTATTAAAAGTTTTGCTATGCAGATTATTTCTAGGTTTTTTAGTAATAGTATCTCTTCTTCCAAAGAGCTGTCTTGGAACTCTCATTTATTGTTGCTATTTAATAAGAAAAGTGTCCAGGTTCTTTAATAAATCAAGCTGATTGTTTCACCATGTAAACATCTTTGCATATATTTTAAAGTCAGTAATTATCTATTGCATGCAAGACAAATATAATTGTGATATAATTTACAGTAAAGTACAGGTTAGTTCTTGTGGTAGGAGGTCATCATCTGTATATGACATTCATATATAGAGTCTCAAGTCAGCTTTAATTTCTGTGTGAAGCACTGCTTTGTCCCCGGCAGGCTAATCCTCTGGATATCCTGCTAGATCGAACAGTATTCTTCAACCAGAATCCTTTTCAGAGATGCTGAAATGCTCCCCTTTTGGTCTGCTTTCTCAGTGAAAGTCTCTTTTTCAATATTTGACCATTATCAATTACTGAATAATTTTAAAAATTCTTCCCAAGCACATGAGACTTTCAGAAAGGAAGGGAAAAAAAAGGAAAATAAATCAGTGCCCTGCAGTTGTTGCCCCCTCATAGAACAGAGTTAAAATTCATTTTTAGAGAAACATGCTGGGTAATTACGTCTTCTACATTTGCCAGTTTCTCTCTGTTAAACATAGTAAACATCTCACTGCTTAATTTGCTGTCAGCCACGGCTTTTAAAAGAACTGGAGCTCTTAGGCAGTTGAGATTTTATGTCTGCAGTATAATTTCACAGGCAGTTTTTTAATTTTGTATTCTTGGCTCATTTACACAGTCAAATATCTTCCACTCCATGAAGCTTAAATATTTAGCCATTGAGGTAAAACTCTTTGTCATCTGTCAGCTCAGCGGTAGATTTTGGATTCCGTATTCTTGATGCTCCCAGAACTCCTGAAGATTCCAGAGTCCATCACTGGCATTCCTGTGAGGCTTTTTCCCATGTCCCTTTAGGATTCATGCTTTTAAGGCTTATCACGGTTGAATATCCTGTCAAAATGTAGTCCCAACATATTCTCTTTCCTGAAGGAAGCTAAAAGATATTACTTGATAAACTTATTTCATCAGCTTGACAGAATTATAGTTTGTTCCCCAAAAGGCTTGCATATGGTTCTCCTTTACACATCTTGAAAACAAAACAAAAAGGCAGGCTTTCTGCCCCTCACATTGCATTGAACTTGTAAACCCATGGGGAAAGCAAAAAAGAATGAAGCCATACCTTCAAAAGCCAGTAACACAACCTTGCCTATTTTTCTTAAAAGGGATTTTACTCATCTGGAGACACATTAGCAATCAGATGCTTTTTCAGGAAAGCCTGTGTTACTAATTGAGTTTACTATTTGCAGGTGGAAAATATAGAATACAGTTGGTAATGCAAGTAGCCCTCACCCTCAGTCCTCCTCAGGAAAATCCGCAGGTGGCCATGGCTTTTAGTGTGCTCCTAACAGAGTAGTGATGTCATTTTAGGCAATTGCTTCCCTCTTCTGATTCATCAATGGTCTAGTCACCTCATCTGCAGGGTCCACTAAAAGGTACTGAGTGAGGAGCCTCAGATTTAAGTGTACACGGAAGCTAGCCTGTTTTCTTGCAATTTATGAATTATATAAATCTTGCATAAGAACACATTTGTAGGTTTAGTAGTTAAAAAGCAAATAAAGTTCTTTATGATACTTGTGCCACTGAATTTACGTTGGTTTCCTCATGTTATCCAATTGGGATTCTCTAAGCCACATCCTACTAAGTAAACAGAATTAAGAGTGAATTCAAGTATTGCTCAAGAGAAGAACAAGTTACCCTTTGAGTCTTGTTGGTCTTTGGATGCTTATTTGAAATAACTCAATAGAGAATGGCAAAGCAGGGATTTCATCACCTTTCTACAAGGAACTATCCTTCCTTAAAAAGTGATTTTTTTAAGATTAAAAACCTGAAAATTTTTCCCGAAAATTAAAAGAATTTAAAACTAAGGAAAAACCTCAATTAACCAAGGTAAATAAAATGCAAGTTGTGCACAAACCATGGATATCTTCTTCAAAGATGTACTTGAAATTAGGATTCCAGATATGGTTTTGAGGAAGGATTTCTAAATCAAAGGAATAAATATCAGGAAACATACTAATGTGTATAGAGAGCATGTAAACTGGAACTGTCTCCATTCACACAATCTGAAGGGAATTTCTTTCTGCTTGCCTGCAGTCAGGGTGGGGCCATCAGGGGTGGGGCCTGTGGAGCGTGGTTAATATTTCACAAGGTTACTTAGATTGAAATTACAGTGAGACTAAATGACTCACCGATAAAAAACATTGCATTTGTTTATCGGCAGTGACAGCATTTGATTTTAAAGAGAAGCTGGTTTAAGAAGCCGCCCATTATGATTCTCCTTTAGGAATCTGAATATTTTTAAAATTTAATATTTAAGTATTGCCGATGAAGTGTTCAAAACCAATTTAAGTTGGTGAAAATGTGTTCTCAACTGAATTCAGAAGCACTACCAGCTTGCCATCTTACACTGGTTTGACTTCCATCCACTTTTAGAGAGCTCGAAAAATAATTATCCTATTAAGTTAAATCGAACACACACTCTAATCTTCCAGCAGCCTGGATTGTTTTAACCTGCCATTAACATTTCTCAAATGCTAACAAACAAATCTTTGGACTCCAACACTTTCTAAATACTCAAAGGAACTAAGAGCTGGGGCAAGCAAGTTCCTCTCGAAACAGTCACTTTTCTCCCTTCTGCTGCTGTCATGGTGCTATGAAGTATGCTCCAATGGACGTTTTCTTGTAACTATCAGATATTTTAAGGGGAACAGGTTGAGAGAAACAGACACTTGTTAACACTCTTCGAGACTGGGTTTATGAGTGGTTATGGTGATTTAAAAGACGCAGTGTGCCCCAGCATCCTCATCCCCTAAGGCTATCACAAATTTGTAGTAATTAGATACAGGACATTATCTAAAAGTGGAGATTGGCTGCGGCACAGACTCCATTGTTACTCCTATCCTCTTATCATACATTTCTGCACCTCCATGCAAAGTGCACCACTTACAGATTTTGTGCTTAAACTGCACCCGTAACTGCAGCAAGACAGAGGTAGGTCCTACAGTGCCTGAAGTGAAAGTTAAGCTTTGTTTCTTCCCAGCCTGTGCTAGTGCTTGGTTTGTGGATCTGGCTTCCCTTACATATAAAAGACTGTTGGTAACAACCCTGAAGTTATCTGAGAAAACTTGATAAGCAGCACTACATCAGAGCCGCATCTTCTGCTCAAAGTTCTAAGTACTCAGTCAGGTGCCACTTTGTGTGTGGAATGAGAAACAACAGTGCTTTAGTGAAATAGGTTTCAGCACATGGGCCTGGGCGGCCTTTGGAAGCATTCTGCCTGCTGGGTTTAATTTCAGAATCTCGTCCTATCCTATTCAGACAGCCATCAGCAAGTCTTATGTTTTCATCTTCGGCCTCATTACCCTTTGCCATTCAATGGGATGTTGGGAAGAGAGAGGAACAAGATTGGTTGGGGATGAAGAGGAACACTAGATTTAGCCCTACCATTTAATCCTACTTCTGTGTCTAACCAGAGACAAAGGCCAACTTTCCAAGGGACTTTCCTCTAAAAACCGTGAGCCGTGAAATGGTAAGGCCATTGGGGGCACCAGCGCAGCAGAAATCTAATTCAGTTTCTCAGTACATACACCTTTGTGTCCATGGGACACAGTTGTAGTGAAGACTAGGTAGAGGGGTAGGTTTATGGGGAGATAATTCCTCAAGCCGTTTTTCTTTGTTTTCACATCAGCCTATCTTCTAACAGATACCTCCACTCAAACTCGAGAGCTTTTTTTTTTTCCTATTCAGTAGACTAGAATAAAAGACATTTCCAGTTTGCCTATGAAAGTGTTAAAAGATCTAGCTGTCAGGCTCTCGGAGTGTCGAGCAAAAGGCACAAAGCAACGAAAGACAAAGCAACAGAATAGAGTAAGGAAAGAGAAAGCAGATTGATCGAAGACAACTCACAGAGCAGAAACAAACTCCAACAAGCGGCTCAAGAGCCTCCTTACCGAACAGTTCCCAGGGTTTTATAAAGCCGAAAGAACTTGGCAACACCCACCAGGTGTCCTTTAGAGGCCTCCAATTGGTTACGCCCTTTGAAGGATTCGCCTGCGACCAATCAGAGGCCGAAGTGAAGGCTCGGCACGCAGTTAATCAGAGGCTGAACTGGAAACTCCTGTCTGGCTACCACGGAGCGAGAATACGGCCTCGTAGGCTGCCCAATCTTGCCTAGAACTGGCTGCGCCTGCTGTTCTTTTGCTTATGCGAATTGGCTGCACCTGCTGTTCTTTTGTTTATGCCTTAACCCCGGTTACCCTAATTCCTATTCTCCTGTCTCAATAGTTCTTTACTTCTTTCTCTCAAAGCACACTTCTTTTATATTTATTACCTTGTGGTTCAGATAATGTCCTGTGTCTTTCAAAAATATTTAAAATATATTTGCTTTATTTGTTACAAGATCTACCAGAGCCTAATGTTCATTGAAAATAAAAAATGAGCTAAGGCAAATGAATTAGCAACTTTTTAGTCAAGCTGAAAATAAGTTAGTTTGAAGATATGAATTTAAATCCATATGAAACCACAGCACACATTACATATACGTATGTGTATATTTTATATTGTGTGTGTATATGTTGCTAATATTGACAGCTGTAGCGATTGTGTTTAAAAAAAAAAAAAAGTGGCTATAAGGGGAGAAAAGGGATATACAGAAATTTTTACCCACCGGGCTTTTCCATCATTTCATTCCATTGAAAACATCAACTGGCACTCTTTCCACAACTAGTGTGGCATTTCACATAACCTTGCCTTTGCAATGTTGTTCGGGCATCTCGGTAGACCTGGTGCTTTGGAAGCCTAAGCAGAGGGAGGCCGACAGTGCCGGTGGTGTCAGTGGATGTCGACGATGCATCATGCCCTCTTGTGCCACTCCATGTGCTGTTACAGCTTTCATAAGATAGACTGTTGGTGCGTGTCTGTTGACCAGAGGATGAATTGCCCAACACAGGACATTTTTGAAAGTGAAAGGATACTATCAATAATCACACCAGAACAACAACAAATTCTTGTACTGTAACCTGAATGATAAGTTGCCTACACAACACACAACTGATTGAATGACAGCAAAATCTCCTAACCTTTGTCTAAAGTACAAAACCTCCTGCCCAAAGCACTCTTTTCCATTGACCCTGACCATTGGCTGTGGAATATCCTGATTTAACTCTCCATCACAGTTAATTCTTCAGTTATGACAGCTAACCCATTTCATTTTATATCATAGCTGTTTTCATGTTTTATTGCCGCTCCCTGAGTAGTGACATGCTACGTCTAATTATCCTCGTTAGACTGCCTCCGGAGCTTGTGGCAGGTGCTCAGCTGGGGCGAATGAAACCACTCAGTAGAGGACTTCTGCCTGCCTTCAGGTGCTTCTCAGGTGTTGCCTAGCAGATTGAAAATGTGTTGCTAGGTAAAAGCCTTCCTTCTCTATTATGTCCAGGACCACAAACACACACAATCAGGGAAGCACAGTTGGAATGTTTGAAAACTGTTCTATTCTCTAAGATCAAAGTAGGTCCCATTGGTCTAAAGTGTTGGCTTCTTGAAGAAATGCCCCAAGATTCACCTGTTGCTAAAAATAGGCATGAGTTAGTCAGTACATTGCTGGATTAAAGATAGTGACAGCTAATTAGTCATGGTTCAAACAATAGAAGAGTTGAAAGGAGAAAGTGAGAGACACTCCAGCATTCTGGCCAGTCTTCTTTTCTTCCTATTATAGAGAGAAGACCAAGAGTGTAATGGGAGGTCACTATCTTCCTAATGGCCTATACTTGAGGATTTAAGACCTTATGTAACCTTTTCTGCTTCAACTAAAAGGAAAATTTAACATGTTGAGCAACACAAACACAGCATTTATTTCCATTTAAGACTGGCTAGAATCAATTACTCAGAAACTATGATACCCCAAATGGCAGGCTGACCATGTGACTTCAGAGCAACAGCTAGAAAACACAAAGCAAGATTCCAATGAGGAACGGTGCAGTGAGGTTTCCTGAAAGTCAGAATAAGGTAAATGAAGGCAAGATTGATTAGGGAATTGATAATTATAGTGAAAGAACCACAATATTGAATGTGGGGAGTTGTGTTGTTGTTTTGCTTTGTCTTTTTTTCCCTCTGTGGGAAGTTTAGAGGCAGTCATATAATATTTATTCAGTGCTAACAGCACATGGATCAATGTCCCAAGGGGTAAGACATCGAAATGTGGAGTTGAGAAGTTCAAAAAATAAATAAATAATTGAGAACACACTTTTATATAGAAGAATTCAAAATGTAATGGTTGAATTATATTCAGCTTTCTTCCCAAGTTAAAAATTCTAGCTGCCACCTCTAGTCATTGAACAATATTATATTTATTGAATGCTTTTTGTGTGCAGCACAGTGTGAAATAGGTGCTGTTGGTACCGATTTTCTGGCGATAAAAGCTATTGAGTTCCAGAAAATTTTTTAATTTTTTGATAGCTAAAGCCTCTTACACATATATTGGTTAACTGAAAAATACCATGGCTGATAGATGCTTGTTTGAAAATCTGGTGCCCTGGCATCATTCTTCTCAAATCCTTTGGTGCCATTCCAGATGCTGACATTCTGGCAGAAGGAAACTATTGATTGTCCCAACTTTATGGGGGTGTTTCTTACATCCTTACTGTAGTCAGTGGGAAAGTACTAAGACAGAAAGAGGCAGGTGGACTCATTAGCTGAATCTGGTTGGTGCTGGAGTACACACTGGTCATTCTGTTTTGCTTTTTTCATAACTTAAAAAAAATTACATCATTATTCATTTCAGAACCATTTAAAGTAGCCTGAAAGGAAATGTTAAATGAATTGAATCAGGAGTTGATGTGGGATTTTTCTATGTCCATGCACTTCCTCACATCCTTCACTAGATGGTGTTCCAAATCAATCCATAGTGTCTATGCCATTGATTTGGTCCAGGAGGAAGGTGAGAAAACACCAAGCCATCCCTTTCTAACTCACCTAACTTCGTTTCTCTGGCTTCAGCAATGGCTGGACTTTTCCTCACTATCTGATGAGTAATTAGGTTTACATGCTGTTGAATTTTTTTGTAGGCTATACTTGTAAATATTTGGGGGATTAGTTCAGAGAGGAAGCATTTTTCAGCCATCGAATTGTTTTATGTTCTTGGCAGGGAGGTTTGCTAAACTCATCATTAGTGGCCCTAGTGATCTAGCTGGTACTGTGAATCAGAACGGACTCATTTGAATTCTCTGGCAAAGGCAGTCAGTTAAACCGCAGGCCACGATCCTGACAAGAGCTGGAATCAGGTTAGGAGAATGGAGTGGACAGATGGGTAGTAGATTGAAAATATTTACAGAATAGGATAAACCAAGGAAGTGGATTGACCATGAATGCTCCTATTTAAATGTTTGGTTCCTATTCTCTTAGATATGGCCACGTCTAGAGTCTTCATTTCAAAGGAAATTATAGATTAACTTTAAAAACAAACAAACTAAAAATCCATTTGATTCAGAAAATATATTAGAGACTGTCTTTTCAAAAGAAATTGGATTTGAGAATTCTGCACAGATATCCAAAGAAATGTACAGATAGATGTGAATTTATCCTTTACCAGAATTGCTAAGTTTGTGAGGTGTCAGACTCTACTCAATTCCACCCTTCTTTCACTCTCTCCTACCCTTCCTTCTCTAGTACTCAGATAGACAAATGCACCATCATTTTGACAGATATATTTATGCAGTTGATTCATTATTGTCAGTAGCCAAGGAGACATTTTTTTCATGGTGTGTTTAAGGTCTGGAAGCAGCTCCCTGGAAAGAACTTTCAGACAACCCAAGATGCTGGATGCTGAATCCCTGGGAGGGAACAATGGCCTGGGTATTCTTGTGATCATTTGGCTATCAACATAAACAGAAAAAGGCTGATTCTAATTGATTGGTCTGCTAATATGCTTCATGTGCAAATCACTTACCCCAGGCCTGTTATAGTAAAAATCATCTGAGAGGCAAAAAGAAAAACGCAGGATCCTGACAGGCACCATGTTGCAGAGACATCCCTATATGTCTGCTATAATTATACAAGGTACCAAAAAGGGCCTGTGAGGATAAAGAGTGGAAAATTCCTGGCCTAAATTGGGTTGTTTCACTGAGGGATTTCTCAATATCCTTCTGCCCTTCAATGCTTAAACTCACATATCTCATTTTCACTCCCCTGCATTGCTGGCCATCAGGAACACCAAAATACAACATTGAATTTATAGATAATAATTCTGTAGATATGATAGATCTGGTTCACTTTTTTCAATTACTTTAATGGACATTTTTATTGTCAATTATCTTAATGTCCATTGTTTTCTTCCGTCTCCAACTTATATGTCACTTTTATGTGTTGGCATTTCTGTGTGTATGAAATCTGATGGCCCACGACTAGATACTGTTCTCAGCTAAAGGAAAGGTACGAAGTAAAAAGAGAAGAAAACTCCTCCTAACAAATGTTGGCCCACCTGTCACCTTATCACCCATCACCTGTCCCACCTGGTGCACTTGTCACCTTATTACCTTTATCACAGCCCTGGTGCTGTTTTTTATGCCCCTGTGAAAATATTGATGGTGATGACTATTGGCATCTCTCATGTTCTTCATGTTCCTTTAATAAGGAGGGTCCCATACTTGGCTTCACATTAGAATCATAGGAAAATTTGGTAAACATTGTATTTCTAGAAACAACTTTTTAGAGATTGGAGGCTCAGTAGGTCTGCAGCGAGTGCTACAGTGTGTAATTTTAACAAACATGTCCAGGTGATGCCAAGGCAAATTTTCCATATTCTGGAAACGCTACGCAAGATGAATGCAGGACTGGCACAGATGCTGTTATCTTCCCCGCCACTATGTGTCAATTATATTAGCATCTGGATTCAATGCATATTAAGTCATTTCCCAGTTCCGTACTCCTTTCCCCACATTTATTCAAGCACACAACAGTGCTGTCTCCTCAGAGAACTTTTACTCACCTTAAATATCTCTTCTACTCTGTGAATAAGGTGGAACTCATCTACTTAAGCATATGCCCAGGTTTTACAGAAAAATATTTACATCTTGTTTTTTTGTTTTTGTTTTTGTTTTTTTTTTTACACCAGTTAAGGAGGGGAAGTATTCACACCCAGCCTGATGTCTTGAGAAGTAATTGTGTAGCTTGATGTATGTCATATTATCCATCTTGTGGATAGACCAGACCTCCTGAGGTTGTTAAAAATATTAGTCATTACGTAGCCATTAGAAGAAATGGAGGCCGGGTGCAGCGGCTCATACCTGTAATTTCAGCACTTTGGGAGGCTGTGGCCGGCAGATCACTTGAGGTCACTTGAGGTCTCGAACCAGCCTGGCAAACATGGTGAAACCCTGTCTCTACTAAAACTACAAAAATTAGCCAGGCATGGTGGCACACGCCTGCAAGCCCAGCTACCCGGGAGGCTGAGACAGGAGAATTGCTTGAACCCAGGAAGTGAAGGCTGCAGTGAGCCAAGGCCCCACTGCTGCACTCCAGCCTGGGCGACAGAGCTGCACTCCAGCCTGGGCGACAGAGCTGGAGTGCAAAAAAAGAAAAACAAAACAAAACAAAAAAACCCAAAAAACAAAAAACAAAGAAGAAGAAGAAATGGAAAGAATAAGGGAACAGAATTTTAATATTTTGGAACAAGATGAACTCCAAGTGGAGGCCTAGGAAGACAAATTTTAAATGTTAAATGAGGCAGAGAATGTATTGGAAAAACAAATATTCTCTTCTCTGGTGTCATTTAGATTTACAAAAAGAAAAAGATAGTTCAGGTATCTCAACAATTGTCACTATGGCCCATGCGCCAAAGATGATGAATATTGGCCATGAGCTTCTGAGCATATTTGACACTAATTATTCATGATAGAAGGTATTTAACAGAACATAGAGCAACATATTGAGATCCATTGCTTTTTGAAAGAAAATCTGATGTCTCAATCTGAGTTTAATGAATAACAAAATTGACTTCTGTTTAATTCAGCAGCTTCTTAATATAGCAGATAGCAATAGGGTTTTATTTTCTATCCCTTGTCCATGCAGGACAGAATTTCATGATTTGGGTGTGGAACACAGATAATTATTTTCTATCATTCCAAATGTACCCCTGCAATAAAAATAAAGCATTTCCATGTCAAATCAATATAACTAGGGATCTAATTAATAGACATGTAAATCATGACATATATTAATATTTATTCTTCATTACCATAAGTTTGAATTGCTCAGCAAATGTTGACTTAAAGGATTCTCTGCTTCACCTTATTACTGTTTGACTTCATTCATTAACTTGGCATGAATTAAATAGGCCTTCACTGATAATCTACTTTGAGTCCTGAATAGTAGCACACAGAAAGATTAAAGAAGCTGAAATTTCATTGAGCACTTGCTCACTCATGCACACTTTGTATTTCATCTTAATTAATTCCTACCAAAATCTTTTCAAATAGCTTTTACTGTCTCTATTTTACATATAAGAAAACCAAGAACTTAACGATGTTCTTCAGTGGCTCCTGGGTAGCTTTTAATTTTAAAATCATATAAACATAGTTGTAGAACATTCTTCATTAGGTTTGTTATTTAGATTTTGTTCACCGCTGTTCGTGTTTCTTATTCTACAGCAAGGGTCAGCCTACAGGCAAAATACATCCCATTGTCATTTTTTTTGGTAAATAAAGTTGTACTGGAACATGGCCAGTATCATTTGTTTTATTTATGGCTGCTTTCACTTACAACCTGAGTGGTTGCCACAGAAACTGTATGGCCTGCAAAGTCTAAAATACTTACTACCTAGCTTTTTCTTTTCTTTTTGGAGACAGTGTCCCACTCTATTGCCTAGGCTGGAGTGCAGTGGTGTGATCATGACTCACTGCAGCCTCAAACTCCTGGGTTCAAGTAATCCTCCCACTTCAGTCTCCTGAGTAGCTGGGACTACAGGCATGAGTCACCACACTTGGCTAATTTTTTAAAGTTTTTTTGTAGAGACGGAGTTTTTTTATATTGCCGAGGCTGGTCTTGAACTCCTGGTCTTAAAGGACTCTCTCCCCTCGACCTCCCAAAGTGCTGAGATTAGGGGCCACCATACTCAGCTACTATCTGGCTCTTTACAAAAAAATTTAACCATCTCCTGTATTATAGATTGATATTATCTATATGACTAAACCACTTTTATAATGGCAGATACTCCTTGAACAATAGCTTGGAATCATCAGCTTGTTGCCTTGACTTTGCCTAAGGAAGTCTAAATGCATAGTATCTAAATGCAGGGTTTGGGGACTTTGAATCCAGGGATTATTAATTAGAGCCATAACTTACAAACAAACAACAGTTACCAGGATTTCCTCTAAAGTAGAACTCACCTAGATCTAACCAAATATACCTTGTTTGAGTCATGTGAATTAGGTTTCACTTAGTTACACTGCAGCAACAAATAAGCCTCCCTACCCCACCCACCTTTCCCAGCCAAATCTCAATGGTTTATATTACAAAGGTGTATCTCTTGATCATGCTTCACGCCCTGGGGGGTCAGTCACAGCTTTGCTCTGCTCCATGGTCTTTCCCCTCGCATCCAGACTGAAGGAGGAGCCTCTGTCTGGGAAATGCTATTCTTGTGGCAAAGGGAAAAGAGAAAGCCTGGCAGAAACACACAATGACTCTTACAGTTTCAGCTCAGAAGTGGTCACTTAGCAATGGAACAAAGATAGGTACCTCTCCTACAGCAGGCCCTGTGTGTGTGGGTTATGAGGCAAAGGCAAGAAGGACATTTAAATAATGAAGAACAATCAGTCTCCCATTTACCCACTAGAAAACACCCATGCTCCTAACCATCCACTCGGGGAATCAGGGTGTGTTGGGAATTCTTAGAGTGATTGTGTTCTGTAAGTACCTCACTAGCCCACTCCTCTGGATGGGCTATTGTTCTGTGTTTTGTTCCTCGTCTTCTATACATGTGTTTCTGTTCTTCTTTCTGGGATGAATGCCTTTGACCTGATGAATAATCAATGGTGAGGTAAAAGCAGACCCTGTGACAGCTTTGGTTTGCTTCCATCAATTGTTAGGCGCTATTCTGAGACACCTCAGTCACTCCATCTCTCTCCTTCAGTCATTCCACATCTCTGCTTCCTATTTGCTGGAGTTATAAAATAGAAAGTAAAATTATCTAAAAAGCTGCCTGGTGGTATAAGTTTCAATTTCCTTTTCAAAGAAAGCCAACCCTTTTGTGAGCTTGAAGATGAAAGTTGCCTGTTAAATGCATATATTTCTGGCTATTCTGCCTTGAGGTCAGTGAAGTAGAGCAAGATATTAAAGATACTCTCTCTAACTGGGTCAGAACTGTGTTAAAAGATGAGAGGATTATTTCAGGAAGCCACACAATAATCCACTCACACAGGTTGAAAAAAATGGATGTAGCATTTTTGGACTTTTTTGGACTCTGAAAAACCATCTGAAGAGATGGATTAGTCAGCCGTTGTAGCGTACAAGATCATGCGCAGGTTCTGTTTTTATTGCTCCATTCAGCAAAACGTCATTATTTCTAAAGCTAAGCAAAAGCAGGCTTTAAAAAGCAATTTCATAATTTTCTTCCTATCTCTGAATAAGTAAATCAAAAAGGTAATCCAGAATTACTTCTCCCACTTAAATGGAGCAAAAAAAAAAAATTACTTGAAATATGCTAAAATATATGACCTTCAAAACTAATAGTAAGGCTTAGAGGTTATCTTCTGATTATATTATTTTGTTTTCTTGTATGATGTTTAGACCTATATATATTAAACGTGAAATGCCTTCCCCTTAAACTCATTAACAAATTAGGAACGTCTGTCTGGACCACTGTGAGTTAACGATGTTCTAGGAGTACTAGCCAATATAATGACCAGAAAAAAACCCTGAATTTTATAATATTTTAATGGTGAAGATCCAAATATGTTCATTTTAAATTGTGTGATTGTGTATCTATAAAACCTAAGAATATTAAATAAAATACTTTTAGAAATTTACTATAGTAGATGTACAAAGTTGAAAAACTACACAAAAGGTAAGAAACTGGGAGCTAGAAAATGAAAAATTACATCAGAAGGTAGCTTTTTAGTCAGAATAATTTTATCACCATAATAGCAAAAGTATGTTAAATAACTAAGAGTTAACTTAAATAAAGTGTAATATCTATGGAAGAAAACTACAAAAGTTTAAGGCAAAAAAAAAAACAAAAACAAAAAAACCTTAATGTTCCAGTAACAATTTCGGTTTTACAAATCACTCTGAATGTAGGAGCATTAAGCCGTATTTTATTATGCTCATGGATTTTGTGGGTCAGGAATTCTGACAGAGCACAGAGGGAATATGATGGCTGGATCTCATCTGGGAAGACTAAAATAGCTGAAGGTGATTTACTGTCTGGGCCGAATTATTCTGGAAGCGTCTTTACTCACAGGTTTGGTGGTTACTGCTGGCCCTTAGCTAGGACCTCATTTGGAGCTGTCAATCAGAGCACCTACAGGAAAGCCTCTCCATGTGGTCTGGGATTCCTCATGGTGGGCTCAGGAGAGTTGAACTTGGAAGAGTCAGTGTACCTGAGAATAAGTTGGACAATAATCCACCTCTGCTGACCTTGCCTTGGAGGCCACATAGGGTCTCTTCCACTGCAACCTACCAGTGATTAGTGTGCCACAAGCCCTCTCTCATTCAAGAGATCTCTTTGAGGGAAGTGTTAAAAAAATTGCAGTCATATTTTTTAAATTACCTCATTTTGAAACTGAAAAACACCATCATAATTTTAGTTGAGAAGATTAATTTTTCCCTAATTTATACATGGGCTTAATATAATTCTAATCATAATATTTAAATGATTTTTTAAACTCATCAAAAACACTTCTAGATGTCATCTAGGAGAATAAGTTGGTAGTAACAGGTAATAACATTTTGAGAGGGGAGTTCTCTAGGAACTGAACATATTATAGAATTATATAAATCAAACAACTTGGATTATTCTGAGAATAGACAGGTAAATCTTACAGAATAGAAGACTTAGGCCCAAGTATTTACAGGAATCAAACATGTTTCTGATACCTACTGGGGAAAGGCAGGCTTGTTCTATCAGCAGTGTTGAGACTACCGGTTAAATGTGGGGATATAGGAGTGTATCTCTATGCAAGGTAAAAAATTGAATGTTTAAATGGATTAAAAGTTTAAGTGTCATAATCAAATCAGAAAATAACACACATTTTTGTATTCTTGGTGTGGGCAGAGAGAGCTTAAGTATAACACCACAGTGTTGGAATACACACACACACACACACACAAAATTATATAATATATATAATATTTATACAAACAAACCACCTATCTCACATATATAATAGGAATATATATATAATACAAACACCTCTATATATTTATACAAACATTTATGTATTTGAGAGAGAGATATATATGTTTGTTTGTATAAACATAAAAATTGCTCAGGAAATAACGAAAAACAAAGTTAAAAGCAGATAACTTGCAACACGTAAAGTCAGAATTAATGTTCTTCATAATAATGGGTTTTTCTAAATTTGTAAAAAAAAGATGATCACCCAAAACAAAAATATGCAAAGAACATGAATAGGCATTTAACAAAAAGAAGACATTCAAATGGCTAGTAGATAACTTGAAACCCTAGGGGCATATATGGGAGAGTAAGAAAGTAGGAGTTGAATAGTGATTACCTGGAAGAAGCAAAAGAGACCTTTGGTGGGAAGGTGATAGTGCTTTGTTATGTAACTGCTTTAGGACGTACTTAGAGGTTCAATTATGTGAAATAGTAGTTTATTATTATCATTACTCGACTTGAACATAACTTGACAGTGTATCACCTACCCTAAACTCTTAAGCAAAACAAACTTGGTTTTAGCAGAGCAACATGTTTCTCTAGGACCTTTCTCACAACTTCCCCAACTTGGAAAGAATGCCAGACTCCAAGAGCAACTTTCTCCCCTTAGACATGGCATGTAGGAATTCCCCTAGCTAACATCTTGAGGGCTATTTTGCAGTTATTGCCAAATAAAGATCTTGAATAATAACAAAAATACATTACCAATCGAATTCGAACTCTGTCTTTTTAAATACCAGAGTCCTTTTTGCCAAGCAAACTCTTAGTAGAACTCTGACATAGGAAGCAGGTAAAGCAGAGCTTAGTTTAGGCAGAGCTGGGTCCTGCCTGCTTTGCTTTCTTCTTGCCCCTTGTGGGAGCCTTCTATTCTTCCATAGCCTGTAGTTTCCTGGACACAATAGAAACATTATGACTTAGAGGAAAGAGTAATTTCCAAGCTTAAACACTAGGAGTGTTGAACAAGCTCCATGAAAAATAATGTGTAACTTGCTTCCATTAATTTTCTCAAAATGTGCAAATCAAAAGCATTTCATTAAGTAAATGGTCTGGATTGCTTTTAAAAACTGTTGGTTAATATTTATAGCATTAATGGTAAGGACTCTTTATTAGTATTTATAAAGATTTCAAGGAGGAACAAACACTTCATACTTAACATTTTCTCAGTATTTTTATGAGTAATACAAGAATAATAATTATTTTAAAATATCCTCATGGTAGCTTTCTTTGATTCAGTGACAGAAGTAAAGTAAGGTACACAACATGTGGGACTTTAAAAGTTCAGATTTTGCCTCTAAGGTTGAAACACCAAGGTGCTTTAGGATGCACTATAGCTGAATAAAGAAGTGCAGTAAAATATATGAAAATGACATAAATAGAGATGCAAAGAGAAGGTATAGGGAGAGCTGAGAACACATCCTGTGTGCAGCTAATTTTGTGTGGATAGTGAACACCTGTATTCAAAGAAACCAAAAAAAAGGTCAACAAGACAATTTAGACTTCAGTTTACTCCTGAAGCAAATAATCAGTGGGAAAAACCTATAAACAAGATAAGATACAGGTGCATGGGTGCAGGCGGTGGGCACGGGCAGGTGGGGGCAAGTAGACAGTCACACAGGAGGACAGGACGGGCACAGGAAGGAGGGTGCAGGCTGGTGGATACAGGAATCTTACCAAGGCATAATTGGAATGTCTTGGCAGCCTGTGCAGAACAAGATGTCCCTTAGGTCAAAGCAGCATAACACCATGGGCTCCCTTCTTTTTTCACCCCCTGCCTTGTCAGGCCCCTGAATCTACTATAAAACCAGCAATTCTGTAATTCAGGAAGCTAAGCCTCCCAAGCCTAATATGCAGGTTCTACAATGTAAAATTACTGCTGTGCCAACACTGGGGCCGCTTCCCACATCTGTGCCTGTGCCACTAGTTAGGAGTTTTGCATTTATGCCCAGAAGAGCTTCGTTGGCTGTCAGTGGCTTGCTAGAGTGGAATAAATCAAAAGAGAAACTTAGAGCTGCTAATTTCCCAATGTCAAATATTGAAAAGTAATAGGATTCTCAGAGAAAGTTGCCCTGAGAAAACCTGTGAGAAAATGAATCATAATTTTCATCTGCTATAGAGTGTATTTGAGGTGCTCCTCATCTCACTAAGTGTGTGGGTAAGGTGTGAATGTGACATCTGTGTGGCTAAAAACTCACGAATGTGACCCACTTACTGTAACAGGCAGTAGTGCTGAAACTAAAGCATTGTATCCCTGCTAAAATGGTCAGACACAATATTCAGAAATATTGGACCACTACCCATAGAACCTGAAGAGGAACCTGGGATTGTACTCATTCTCTCCTCTCAGATGGAGTGATACTCACTGAGTATGTTAAGAATCCTTGGAAAACAACATGAACATACCTTTAGGCACTTATGATCCCATTTACTTTGCTCTTGGCCAAAGCAAGGTTAATGACTCCTCAGAGAGACTTAAAGGTCTCGGGGGTGTCAAGAAACAGTGTAGAGATGTCGATGGGGATTATGGGGCTCCTGAAAAGTGTTTCTCAACAAAGGTACTACTGGCATGTTGGATGACATGATTCTTCCTTGGGCAAATTTATTTTCAGCATTGTGAGGTGTCTGGCACCCTTAACCACGGGACAGTAACTGCAAGTAGCACTCCACAGTCATTGCAACCATCCAAAATGCTTTCCCATGATTCCAAATGCCCCAAGCGAGTTGGTACCACCTCTGGTAGAGACCTACTGAATAACTGCATTTAGGGAGCAGTACGGGGATCTCCCTACATAGGCAGAAATTTGGGAGTTGGCCCACAACAGTTACTCAGGAGCTATTAGCTCAGATGGCTGCTGAGACACAATTGGGTATTAAGCTTTTGCTTTATAGAGTGTATAAAATGTTTATTGTGTCCATTCTTCAGCTAAAGCTTTCAGTTCAGTTTGTTTTTATGACTGTTCATTTCAGCTGCCTTGAATATATGACTGACATTAGGTTTATTGGAAGTGCTATCATCGTCGTCACTACGTTGTAAACACCAAGTGTGAAGCTCACTGGGTTCGTCTGGCTTTTGGGGTTTCTAAACTCTTTGTTTCTGTGGCTTTGCTCATCTGTATTGGAAAGAACATGAATGAGGCAGTTCTTTTATTTTGTGCATGTCTGATTTTCAGATATACTCAGGAGGAAAATAAGGGTAAAAGTTCGTATTTGAAAACTGTATGTTCAATCAAAGTATGGCTTTTTTGTTCATGTTCTGCCAAGCTAAAATGATCCCTTAGATGCATATGATTTCATGGGCTATAGACCACCAATTTTACATAATTTAAACTTGAGAGACTTACACTGATGCATTTTACCTCGAAATCATGGATTATCGGGGGTATCGGGGGAAATGAGTCAGGGTTTTATAAAGGAGTAAGAGAAGAATTAGATAGTTTAAAAATGGCAGAAAATATAGTAGAAGAGAAAAATTGATTCTTTGAGCAATTAAAACTAAGAGGCTCATTGTTTCCTGGGCCATGGTGAAGTATCTTAAACACTTTGTTAGGTTTTACGATTAACAAAAAAGTTGGCTAACAACTTCTTTGAAGGTCACTGGTTTGTTTTATTACAAAATCGACATAAGCAATGCATCAAGAGGAAATTCTCAATTTCCTCTCCCCTTCTGTCAAAATTGCTTTTCCTTTCCTAAACTCCTCTTACCTCCAACCTCACCTTTGCCTCTCCCAAAGTCCTAAATGAGAGATCACCATTCACCAAATTAACATAATGAAAAAAAGCGTTTGGGTGGTCTGGTAAATATACAGACCACTAGGCTTATTCGGATGAAATTCAAACTCAGCTGCTCTGATCAAGGTCTGAATCTAGGTGATTTGTATTTTAATGTACATTTGGGACATACCAAATAGTATTCTTCAACCTTTCTTTGATAAAGACATAAATGACAAGAAAGTACAAGGAGACTGCATAATGCTGGAAACAAGCTTATGAATTTTAAGTACATGGTCTTTTCATGGGTCCAAGAAAAAGTAACTTTTTTTACTTTTAAAATGCTTTTGTATTTTAACAACTTATGCAACAGATAGAAATTTCTAGAATATAATAAACTCATCTGTACCCACAATAAATTTTAGTGGAAAACTTCCCTCCAAAATATCTGCCAAGATTATCAATGACTGTGTTACTTTGTGAAGGAAAAATGTAAGTTGACTTTATCAACGTTTGAAAAAATCCTGCAACTTAAATGGAAGATTAATGGCACACATGGGTGTAATATTTAATTTCTGAAACTTCAAACTTGCAGCCTCTCTCATAAATATTTAAATACAGTTTAGACACTTTGGGGAGAAAATAAATTATGTCATGTTTTTCATAGCACTTGGAAATGTTCATGTCTCAAGAGATAATAATGAATAATGTAATAAAAGTCCAAATGTGAGTGTAAATTGATTAAATACAAATTTATTTTAAGAAATAAATAACATTAGTTCCATTACTGAGTGCCTAATGTGCCAAGTACTATGCTTATTGTGTTCTCATTATTTCATTTAGTCCACATAAGGACCCTGCAAAGGATTATTGACTCTGAATGGAAGAGACATATGATTCCCAGAGGAGTTAAATATTGGACCAAAGTCACAGAGAATTTCAGGAATTGGGTCGCAAGTCAGTCTAAGCTAGTCTGTTGGTCTATCTATGGTCAATGTAATCCATAAAGTTTATCATCTGAACTGGGACACTTATGGCCATGAAAAGGGGTGTTATTGATAATTACAGGAAAACATGTATAAAATGGGTCTCTCCTGAGCAAACCAGATATTTGATCACACTAGTGTGAACAGAGTTTGTTTATTTAATCATCAGGCAAAATAAACATGAAGAGCATAGAATTCAATAGGGCCACATTAAAATATTTGCTAGTTTTAAAAACGGATCCAAAATGTAAAAGGAAAACTAAAAAACACAACAAAAGATTATGTTAACTGAGTCAATCACAATTCAACTGAAATCCTCTATAATTCCATATGAATTATATTTAATAAGTATGTTGGGTACATTTAAATATGTTCAGTCTGATGTGTGGTAGAGCCCCCCAAAATCCTTGAGCCATGCAGTTCCCATTATTCCACTCAGCCCACCAGGAAGAAAAGCTTCAAGTTCTACCGTGTTCAAAATGCCTTCTTCCTTTGCACCCAAGAGTGAAAGGCCCAGCTTCAAACAGAATTTATTGCCCATTGGTGTTTATATACCCACCACCATGACAGTACCACAGTGTTCATCATTCACCAAAATTCCCTAGGACTGACTCTTTGTAGTTAACCCTTCCCCTCAGCCCAAGTCCTGGCAACCACTCATCTCTTCTCTAGCCATTTGATTTTGCCATTTCCAGAATGCCACATAAATGGAAATATATAGAAGGTAGCCTTTGAGTCTGGCTTCTTTGTGTTAGCATAGTCTATTGGAGATTCATCTATGTTGTGTTGTTGGTAGTTTATTCCCTTTAATTGTTGAGTAGTATTCCATTGTATAGGTATCCCACAGTTTATTTATCCATTCTGTACTTGAAGTACATTTGTGTTGCTTTGAATAAATTACTGTAAACATTCACATTTCTTTTTTAAGACTATACAGCCAAAACACCAATGTAAAGAAGAAAAAACTGGAGTGAATAATTTCATTTGATTTGGCATTTTTAAGAAAAATGTTCTAAATTTTTCATTAACAAACAATTGCCCTAGAAGGTTAAACTGTGTAGTGTGACCGCTTTTACACAATGCAGTGGGAGATTCAGTTTTCTTTACTGCATGGATCAAGTAGCTTTCAACAAAGGGCAGCACTCTTGCTATTTTTCTATTCCAAAAGGAAAATGTGTGACTTGATGAAACAACAGTGAAATAAGATCATTTTACCTAAGACTAAATCAGGTAGAAAAAACAACAAAGTAGAGAGATTTAGATGGTACGTGAACACAAACTAAGACAACTATTATTTTCCCCTCTTTAAATTGTCAGGTGCTCTAAGAAACAAGAAGATGATAAAGTACTTGTTCTGACAAATACTGGTTTCTTCCTTAATGGGGACTGAAATTGACTATACGATGAAGGATAATCAAAATTTCTGCAGTTTATGGCTGTGGACAAAAGCAAGCTGTGTTGGGAGGGCAAATGTCTGGTATGTAGTGGTATGTAGGATGTCTCACTTGGGACAAGAGACAAATTACTCAGACATATTTGGAAATAGAAAAGCTTCTACATTGTGGGTTAGCCTTTTTTTTTTTTTTTTTTTAAATTTGGTGAGACATTCCATTTAATACATTTTAAAGATGTAAAGCTAACCATTAACACAAAAAAACTTTTTATATAAGACTAAAACAATCACTTTCTTTTTTACACTATCATATGTTTAGACCATAAGGAAATGCTTTCTGTCAACAGCTGTTCATTTAGTAACAGCCTGCCTGGCTAACATGGAGGTGACACACTGGAAGATGCATATTTAGCTGAATCCAAAACCCATTTCAACTCTACATGTTGTGAGCTGCATGCGTAAAGGAAAATTCAGTTCATATTTACAGGCAGAATAATTCCGTTCATATTTATGGTCAGATATGTAGTTCAGAAATAAGAATGTTCACTAAGTTTTAAGGAGTACTTGTATGAGACATATTGTTGAGCTCTTTCATCATCAGAAACAGATGAAATCCACTTTTCCACTGAAGAATATACTTAAACAAAAATTGAAACTAAAAGGCAAACAGACATGTAAATCTATATGAGACTTTGTGATCTAACATGGTTCTGATGACCTTAAATTCACTGTCAACTATAATGCTTTAGTTATGGAGATAAATACCAGAAAAATTAATAAGCAAATAAAAGAATTTCATGCTTTCTCACATGTCTTAACTTTTCACATCTGCAGAAGTTGGCATTCAGTATTCTCTACGTTGGCTTTTCTCAGATGGGTAATCTGGCTTTAGCTTTTGAGGACTGTGGCTACTTTCTCCTGAGTCCAGTGAGGCAGGAAAAACTCTACCTTCTAGATTGCCACTGCATTGGTGCACCCTCTCAGAAGGGGGAGGCACGTGGAAAGCCATCAAAATCTGAATTGGTTTGACATGCTAATACTTCTCTTGAACTGAAATCCTTCCGCTTAAGTTCTACCCTTGATGCTGTTCATACCCTGAATTCTGGCCCCTGCCTTGATCCATGGTGGCTTCAGAAAATCTAAGATGACCCCAAACTACAAAAAAGAAAGAAGAGAAAGCAAGCAAGCAAGGGAGAGAGGGAGAGAAGGAGAGAAGGAGGGAGGGAGGGAGGGGCAGGAAGGAAGGAAGGAAGGAAGGAAGGGAGGGAGGGAGGGAGGGAGGAAGGAAGGAAGGAAGGAAGGAAGGAGAGAAAAGAAATGACTTTACAGGGGAAGGAGATATATACGTCTCAGTGATAGTTTTGAGTGCCAGATACAAAGTATGAACATTTCATGCCAACGTTTTCCATGAACTAGATTTCAATATCCCACTCAGCAGAACCCTCCTCAAGTTGACATAGAAAAGTGGGACACATTGGGAACCCAGATTACGTGGGAGGAAAGTATAAAGCAAATTAGTTTTTGTGATTGTTCCAGAAAAACTATACTGGAAGAAAGCCACAGCAGCAATCCCAACCCATCTGTGTTACCAGTCTGCAATAAGAAATTTATGGAAATCCACAGTTTCCATTTAGAAATTTTTATAGCAACCTTAACAGATTAACTTTACTATTGAACTTAAAAATAAACAAAATTGGGCTTGTATTTTTATTTCATTTTGCTAGTAATTGATTTTTATTGTATTTTACAAAAGTGCTAGTCTATAATGCATTGAAAAAAATAAAACTGATCCTTCCCCACAGATAGTTTGAAAAACACTTTGTGTTTTATTACATTTTTTTAAGACAGAGCCTCACTCCGTCACCCAGGCTGGAGTGCAGTGGAGTGATCTTGGCTCACTGCAACCCCCGCGTCCCGTGCCACAGCCTCACGAGTAGTTGGGATTACAAACAAGCAGCACCACGCCTTGCTAATTTTTGTACTTTTAGTAGAGACAGGGTTTCACCATGTTGCTCAGGCTGATCTCAAATTCCTGGCCTCAAGTGATCCTCCCACCTTGGCCTCCCAAAGTGCTGAGATTACAGGCGTGAGCAACCGCACCCGACCCTGAAAAACACTTTGTATTTTAAAAAACTGTTGTTAACACTGAGTATGTAACAGTCTTAAAAAGAAATGTCATTTTATGGAAATTATCATTTTATTTTAATCAAAGGCAATAATGATGCCTGGTCAGTAGCTTTTTATCAAATTGCCCCACTTGGTCAGAAAGAAAGTCATCTTATTTTATTTTTCCTTGGATTTCAGCAACTTTAAAATATCAAATCCTATTTTGTGCTATAGCGATGTGACAACAAAACTCTACTTAAATGACTAACTCACTGACGGAACATAACTTAAGGGTGGGGAGAGACAGAAATTCTATAGAAATGTGTAGATTAGGTCACTGTGTATCCAAATAGAAATGTCAGGATCTTCCTCCGCTTAAGATGCAGGAACCAGTGCACTGAGGCACAAGAAAAGAATTTGATTTACAATTTGAAGGAAAAACAGCAGTAAAATAATTGAGAGCTGGAAAGCAATCTCACTCCTGCCAAATTGCTTTCCTCTATGCGCACCCCATTTAGGGGTGATATCTGGATGCCGACATTTAGTTCATGCACATTTTCCTTCCCCTGTGACATGCCATCCTGTCAGATCAGGACTGTTTCTCTGCTGTGATCAACAAAAAGGAATATCCAAATTACCTAGCATTGGATTATGACTGGAGCTTTATAAATTAAAAAATGGTTGATTTTTTTTTTTAAGTGCAAAGGTGATACGCTTATAAAAGCTTTAAAAAAAAAAAGACTGTTAGTAAGAATATGCGTGGTCCCTAAATTACCAAAACATGAATTCCTTTAATTTCAATTTATGGGAATCAGACAGCGAAAAGACATTGCAAATTGTAAAGAACTGGTAAAATATGTGTTAAAAACAACTACTACTACTACCAGCAGAATAGGTTGTGATAGAGATTTGATGAATATCAGCTTTGATGTTGTTTATTACTTTCTTTCCCTTGAAGTATTCATAGACAGGGGAGACCTTCCGTCTTTACCTAGTAACTGCCTCTAGGAATTAATCTTACAGTTCATAGACTCATAAATAGAAGTGTGTTGTACTGTCAAACCCTTGCTTAGCTAGTCCTCTGAGTCATATATTTAGTTATGTCTTTATAATCTCAGAAAATCAGTAACAAAATTTGTCCTAGAAGTTTGGCTTTTATTCTCTGTGTTTTGCCCATGGAAGTACATTCATATGCTTTACACGAGAGCAAGAATTTAAACATCCAAAGTATCTTTATATTAAAACATCCGAGGAGCCCTCTTCCTTTAACTTTCTTGTTCACGTTAGAAAGTATTTCTGGCTTCCTCACAAGAAATACAAACGTGACAGATTCATTTTGATAATTGCCTCATGTGAGCCTCAGACATATTATGTGCTGGAATCAAAATTCTAATACTCTCCAAAGATAAGGCATGAAATACCATTTTGGGAGAAAAAATAGAAGTATTGAAAAGTAAACAGGAATAGACTATGCAAATTAGGTCTGAGCCAAGAGCATGCCTGTTTTAAATTTAAAATTGGCTACAAGCCAGAGCCAGTTATACCCTGGGTACCTGGAGGACAACGAAGAGGAATATGAAGAGCATTTTAATTTCAAAAACAAGAACCACAGAACCACAAGCTGTAAGTTCTAAAACTGATAGCCTGTGGCTCTTCTGGCCAGACATTTGGTTCATGTAGTGGACCAAATTAGGTCTTCCTAATCTTGACTTAGCACTGGCAGTACTGTTGTCTTTTTCTCACAGTTTACATTCAGAAGGCCACTCGTTCTTTGAATTAAAAACAAACGTACTTTTATCATGAACCTAAGTCAAAGCATGGTTCGCCATTGCCCTGTGGCCAGAGAGGTTTTAAGAGCGGTACAATATGGTGGGTCAGAGGTTTAAATTATATGTGTGTGTGTATATACACATGTGCATATACACAGGCACACACACACACGCTTATGCATGCACACCCATTTATATCCACACACACAGAAGCCCTCCTACCTAAGGTGAGAAGGATTAGTCAGGTAAAGCAAATAATCTTAGAAAATAATGTGACGCATACATAATGTGAACATTTTCCAATATTTGTATATTTATATTTAAAATTTTAATGTTATATTTGTACATCAATGTACATTTATGTTACCATCTTTTGATGGAAAGGTTTTTTCCACCTAGTGAAGATTTCCAAATGCTTTTTAAAAACAAGTGAATCTTTTCTTAAGTAGAGGTCTGATGACGAGAGGGCCCTCCACGGTTCTTGTATAAACCACGTTCTTCAAGAATCATCTTGTCTTATGCAGCTCAGGTTTCTTCAAGTGAAGTACTCAGGCACCTGTGTAGTGATCGCAATGCACAATCAGTCTGGATTCTCATAAGCTTTTACAGGTCTCTTACCTAGTGTGATCGCAATGATGTTTAGCCATCCCCCTTTATCCAGTCTTTCCAATGGACTCAACTTAGTTTTTATAAAAATCACTTTTTTTGGCACTCACCTGTCTTTGTCTTACATATTATTTTACTTGATTTTATAATTACTACTTGCATAAATGGATTTGGAAGAAAACTCAACCAATGCATACAAATTCATGGGTTTCAAGCAGATACGTATAAGCATAGTAGAGAGTTACTTTCTAGCTTCCAGCTTCCAGCATCAACTGGACATCTGTCTCTTTTCAAGTGAATGGAGGCTGTTGTTTAATCACATTTTTCTCATCTCTAGAAAGCTCAGAATAAAATGTGTCACATATATTTAGAAATTTGTAGAACCTGATGGCCCATGCTTTTTTCACTAACTTGACCTCTAACATCATCTTTTCTACATTTTTTCTTTTACATGCATATATTTTCCTTTCGTATCTTGTTATAATGTAAGAAACTTCCAATCTTTTGCTAGAATGGCAATGTGATTTTGCTGAATAGATGTTTGTTTTGTTATTGTAAGCGCTGTGTAGTCCATGTTTTGCAAGACTTGTGTTCTAAAATTAGCACATATGGAAAAAAAGTGTTGAGTTAAAATTACCCTTGAACATCCCTTGAGAAGGCTCTGTGGTAAAGTTCAACACGTAATATCTTCAGAGGTCTAAAACACCGAATTTTTCCATCAGTTTTGGAACAGATCAAGAGTGTGTTGAGTGTCAGATGAAGTCATTTGACTTGCTGACAAAATGTGGGTATGTTCAAAAACTGGAGTGGTATGGGATTGTCACACTATGAGAGAGAGACTCGTGGGAACCAAGATTCATGCCCCTCACCTAAGGAGTTCAAAACCACACTCTGCCTGGTGTTCTTTCTCTATGTAGTCCTCCCTTCTGGAGGACTAAGTCTCATCTTCCTGAGAAGGCAAGGATAGAAACTCATCGTATTCCCTTTCCACATATTTGCATAGGACACACTCAAAAAAAAAGTTAAAAAAAAATTCAAATGGAAAAACTTCACTCGGATTTCCAAGATAGTAAAAGTGCATTCTTAATATTTTAACTCAGTGTATCAAAAATGAACTCCACTATTTTAAAAGTTTACAACCTAGCTCTTTGGTGGCCATACTACTGATTAGAAAATGGACTGATTTTCCCAAGTGGTTCTTAAATTAGTATAGTTTCTTCAAACATTAAACTTTTAGAAAAATCTGTGTATCTGGATTATCAGGGCCTGTACTTCACATGTCAGCTACAGATCTTTAAAATATGTGCTTCCTAATTTTATTACCACATTTACATCTCTTAATAAGAGACAGAGTGTTTATATTTCATATGTGAGAATAATATCTAAGTTTCATTTTTTTCTAGGAATGGCAACCATAAATTTTCAAAGCACAATAATTAATGAAAAATACAGGTTCTATTCATAAATTAATAAACTGTTAGGCTTCAAAATAGAACTGCACATAATATCCATGTTTGTTTCTTCTTGGTAGACAACTGGAAGGTTTTCTTTCTTTTGCATTTAGGACTAATTTTCTTTATTCAAGATACCTGAACTGGGGTGTTTGTCAGTTAAGACAAATTTGAGAATGAGACTGTAATCCCTGTGGACACCCGATTTGTTTTTAACGAGGCAGCATTGCATAATAATTTATACTTAAGAGTATGGGCTTAGGGAGAAAATGCCTGGGACCTTGAGATATTGATTTAGTCTCCATGTACCTGTTTTCTCGACCACAAATGGGCATATTAGTAGCATCTTCCTCACGGTTATTGTGAAGATTAATATGTCTAAATCACTTGAATCAGTACTCATATGTCATCTATCCTCCATAAATTATTATTGTTACTAGTGTCAACCTTGTGTGCATGAGAATGGGATCCAAACCATTCGATGCCCGGTAAATGTCAAATGGCTAGTGAAAATGCTATTGAAATGCCTTGGTGTTCTGGTCTTTCACCTCCCTCCCCTTTTCTCCCCACACAGGTGGCCCCAGCCATTAAGGAGAGGATGGTGAAGAAGGGAAGCTTGATGCTGGGCTACCAGCCGCACCGGGGAAAGGTCAACTTCTTCCGCCAGGTGGTGATCAGCCCTCAAGTGAGCCGGGAGGACATGGACTTCCTCCTGGATGAGATAGACTTACTGGGTAAAGACATGTAGCTGCGGCTTTCGTCCCCCAGAGGCATAAATCCTGTCCTGGGAGAGTTTAGATTCAGAACATCTTGGGGATACACAGTAGATTGCAGCCCTTCTGATGAGAAATAGGAAATACTCCCAAGTCCAGGCCCAACAAAACCAAAATGCTAAGCAATGAATATGAAGGACTCTCTAGCTGCCTGGGCATTACTGTTGCTAAAAGAAGAAAGTTAAAAAAAAAATGATTTTCTCAAGGAATGCCCCTGGAACACAGCTCTGATAGTAAGTACCATGCAGGTTCTGGATTCTAAGCTTACATTGCTCTTTAAAGAACTTATAAACTCACAGTTTAAAGCAGTGGTTCTCAAAGCGTGGTCCCTGGACTATCAGCATCAAAGCATCACCTGAGAACTTGTTAAAATGCGGATTCTCAGGCTTTCCCCAGACCAACTGGATCAGAAGCTCTGGGGGTAAGGCCCAGTATTCTGGGTTTTAACAAGCTCTTCAGGGTATTCTGATGCACAGTAAAATCTGAGAAACACTGGTTTAAGAAAAACCTTGTAATGATCGAATGCTCACTCTGATATTTTGCCAGCAAAGGGATATCTAATGTTTCAGAAACCTCTGAGCCAGTCTTTGAAAAAATACAACTATGGCATCTGTAGCACAAGTATTTAAGGACATCAGAAGCATGTCAAAAGCTGTTTTTAAAGAGAGAAACTGTATAAGATGTTTACTTCATAGAGATGTATGTTTTATGCAGGCTGAATGTTTATCTCAAAAGTTCAAATTATCCATTCTGTTTTTTCTCAGTTAGAGATTAGAATAAAAGGCAAACACTTTGTAGTATGGCCCTTTCAATCAATGAGCAATAGTCCTAATTCACTTCCCAAAATCATTTGTGTCATTAGCCGGGGATGGACTCTCTCTCTATATATATTCAAACCACAACAATTGAAAGCACAATAATTGACAGAAAAATACAGGTTCTATTAATAAATTAACAAACTGTTAGTCTTCAAAATAGAAATGCACATAATATTCATATCAGTTTTTTCTTGGTAGACAACTGGAAGGTTTTCTCTTTTTTTTCATCTATGACTAATTTTCTTTATTCAAGGTACCTGAACTGCGGTGCTTTTTAAGAAAAATTTGGGAACAAATTTGGGACATATATATATGTTTCTGTGATATATACATATATGTTTCTGTGTTCCTCTTTTAGCTTGAGGGGCTTGTTTCTTATCTTGCTCTGTGCCTCATAGGGAAAAAACACAAGGAAGTCCACGGTTGTACAACATTCCCTTTCCTAAGATTTGAAATGTCAGTATAGATTATTAAGTGGTTTATATTAGAGAATCTGGGAATCATCAGCCTTTCAGTGGAAATACTTCCTCCATTTCGCCTGATAGTGGGTGATTTTAACTCTATCTCTGACCCTGGTCCTAGATTTCAGGAAAGTTTTATTTAACTAAGAAATTGATGGAATTCATAGGTGTGGGCGTAGAGTTCAACAAGATAAGATTATGAATATAATAAAGCTCTGTATTGAAAGGTGAATGATTGAAGAGTATTAAAGTATTAGACTTAGCATATTCAATAACATTTTCATACTCCATTATTAACTAATGTCATTTAAATTTTGAGTACTATTTGCTTTTATTGCTTATTTTCATTTTAGTGTGCAGTTTCTTGGTATCTCTATTGGTCAAAGAATATTAAATCTTTCTCTGAATTACTTCAAATTCTCAGGTGAAACCTATTTGTGTGTGTGTGTGTGTGTGTATTTATTTTGGATTTCTTGTTGCCTTTTTGTTTTAATGTCTACATAAAATATTCCTAAAATTGATGTTTGTAACAATTTGAGTTTCATGAAACAAAAAGGAACATTACTATACTTAGTGTTGTTGACTTTTCTTTTCCTGTCATCTCCTCCTTACTGGATTGTACCAACACATTTTAGAAGTGAACTGGACTTGATTGGCATTTTAGCTTAATGACTGAAAAAGCAGGTTGAAAGCTCTCTGTATTTTAGTTAACACCTTGAATAAAATGAAAAAAAGCAGTTATAGCAAAGAGTGGACTCTCTTGTTTAGTCTTGCTCAATTACTAGGTAAGCCATGGGTAGCTCAGCCACAGCTCAACGCCTGCTGTGCCTTTTTATGAGAGGGCAGCTCCTTGATCAATGTAAAAAAACAACTGCTGCCAGAAATTTTAAAAATTTCATTATTTTTTCTTTAAACATTCAAACATACCACACTCAATCAGGTATTTGACTAAGTGCTCAAAAATAATTTTTTGAGAGAAGTATTATTATAATGCATTTATTCTTTCATTAAAACATTTATAGTATGCCTGCTATGTTCTAGGCAATTATCTAGGTACTAGAGATAGTCAGTGAATAAAATAGAAAGTCCTTTCTAACATTTTCATCCTAACGGAGACAGACGATACATAAATATGTAACAAGTCAGGTGGTGATAAATATCCTGAAGAAAAACAGAGTAGAGGGATAGAACGTGGAAGGGAGAGTGTGGTGGGCCGTGCTATGGTAGAAAAGTTGGTTAGTCATGGCCTCTTGAGTGGAGACTTCCAGGAAGTGAGGGAGAGAGGCACAAGGATAGCTGGTGAGAAGATCTTCTAGATAGAGGGTATGATAAGTCAGAGGCCTGAGGAGTTGCATTCATGGTATATGTCCAAGGATCAACATGGAGGTGAGTCTGGCTGAAACCAAGTGAATGACAGAGTGAGTGGTAAATGATGAAGTAAAAAAGTGTCTGAGTCAGCTACACTGGGTTCTGTAGCTGAAGACTTAGAGTTAAATGGATATACAATGGAAAATTTGAACAGGGTACTGATGTAATTCAACTTATATTTGAATCAAGATCACACTGATTACTGCTTAGAGAACTGGGTGTGGGGGCGGGGCAAGAGTAGACTCAGAGAACTAAAATAGGAAGCAATTGAAAGAGTTCAAGCAAGAAATTATGGTGGTTTATACTAGCATTTTAGTGGAGGTATGGTGAAAGCGGGGGGTCAGATTCTAGAAATATTTAAAGGTAGAGTTGATAGGGTTGGCTGCTGGAGTGGAGTGTTGAAAGAGAAATGAGGAATTGTGGCTAGTTTCATATGCTTTTGGCCTGGGCAACCATTATAAAGGAGTTGCCATTTACTGTGTTGAAGATTGCAGGAAGAGTGGTTTTGCCTGGTTTCAGCCATGTGAAAATTGAGCTGTCTAAAAGCCAGTCAACCACAGATGGTATATAAGTAGTTAGTTATGAGTCTCAACTTCAGGGGAGAAATTGGGGTTGAAGATGTAAAGTTAAGATCCATCAACCTAGGGATACTATTTTAAATTATGGGATCGAATGATATTATGTGGAGCATGCTTTTTGATAAAGAGGAGAGACTGGCCAAGGATTGAGCCTGGGAATACCAGCTTGAGATGAGGGGAAACCAGCAAGGGAGACTGGAAAGCAGCAGCCAATGAGGCAGAAGGAAAGCCAAGAGAGGGTGGTTGCCTACAGACCAATTAGAGAAACATTTTTCAGAAAGAAGGAAAGGACCAACTCTATCAAAAGCTATGGATGAATCAAGTAAAAACTGAAATTTACTAGTTGGCAATGTAGAAGCCATTTACTTGTTGAAATTGTATTTGCTAAAAGTAAACATTTAGAATATAATTTTCAATATTTTAGTAGGCATCAGACTTTATTAAATAAAAAGGCTTTTAAATTCTTCTTCTGGTTTTTTTGTTTTTAATAGCTGTTCTTCATTGGAAAAAGGTCTAGTAATAATAAAGTGATTTAAGCTTAAGAAATTATTGGCCAGGCGCAGTGGCTCAAGCCTGTAATCCCAGCACTTTGGGAGGCCGAGACGGGCGGATCATGAAGTCAGGAGATCAAGACCATCCTGACTAACACGGTGAAACCCCATCTCTACTAAAAAATACAAAAAACTAGCCGGGCGAGGTGGCAGGCGTCTGTAGTCCCAGCTACTCGAGTGGCTGAGGCAGGAGAATGGAGTGAACCCGGGAGGCGCAGCTTGCAGTGAGCTGAGATCCAGCCACTGCACTCCAGCCTGGGTGACACAGCGAGACTCCGTCTCAAAAAAGAAAACAAAAAAACAAAATTATTACATTGCTAATTGGATCGGATGAGGTTTAGCAGCACATAAGAGAATATTCAAATAATTGTGATTTAATTAAAGAGACTTATGTTTCTTTATTCAAACGAAGTTCCAAGATAGACAATCCAGAGATGGCCTTACATGTGGTTACCTCATAGGCAGGTATGAGACAAGGATTTGAGAGCAAGTAGCCTATTCATTTGGTGATGCCAGGAAACACTGTTTAGAGAGTGGTACATTAAGACAGGAAATGGGAGAGAATCAGTAGTGATATTAGTGAGAAAATTAGTGCTCTGAGCAACTGAGGCTTAAACCTACACATGACATCTGGGAAAGGGTATAGAATATACCTTGGAGATGTTCCATCTGAGGGCTGGGGAAGAATAGCTGTTAATCCATTGGTTGATAAGTTGGTTGATAACTGATTCCAGGGGCATTAGCAACCCGACAGTCCCCCACCATGCTCCCATGGCCCGAGAAATCCTTTAGACAGAGTACAGATGCTTGAAGCTAAAGTCTTCAGCAGGACTGGTGAGTGCCTAGGAGATTTGGAAGGAGCACTGACACTTTGGAAACAGGGGATGGTACCTTTACCATGTTATCAGGGACCCAGGATCCTTATATATTTTTATTCTGACATCCTTAGAGATGAATTAAGTCACCACGTTTTACCCATGGTTGTAATTCTGTGGTTCCAGACATTTTCCACAATTCAGGCACAAGAAATAGAAAAGAACTCATTTTTCAATGCCCACTCCGTTTGCCATATTTCTCTTCAGGAGATACTAGAAAAGGTAGTCTTTTGTTTGTTTTTTGCTTTGTTTTAGCTAGATACATTGAAGACGACAACCATATAAGTTCCACTAGTAATGAAGAAAACTACCAGAATGGACACTGACAAGCAACTCATCGTTTTTGCCACCATGACTCAAGCATGGAGTGACACCAGCTCTTAAAGCAATATTTTGTTTTTCCAGACAGCACAGAAATTAACCTAGATTGATAAAGCTTGATTCCAATTAAACTGTTTAGCATTCAATTTGTCTCATTCTAGCTGATCAGAGCCAGCTTGCCTGGTTCATGCTTATCTAATCCAACTGGAAATGGATTGATACAACTTGAAATGTCTTAATCCCTTTGACTCAATTAGAGCCAATTTTGAACTGGAAAAAAAATTTGACTCAACTTAAGCTCTTCAGGACCAGTTTGATTCCTTTTAACTGGTCTGAAGTAGCCTAATATCATTTGAACTGGCCTGATTGCAGTTTGAAGTAATTTTATGTCTCTCTGTTTTGATCACATTCTATTTGAGCTAGTTTGATCTTGGGCAAATTTATTTCAACTAAGTAGAACTTGTATGATTTGTTCAAATTTGTATAGGATTTATTTTATACAATTTAACTCAAGAAAAGATGGATTAAATTGTTCAATCCAACTGGATTCAGAAAGAAGTTCCCTTTTCATGAATCTCTTGGCTTTAGGGAACACAGTTCAGTAGCAACATTGCAATAAAGGGACTCTTGACAAGCTTTTAAGGGAAAACTCATCTAATGATACAAAAACAACCCAAAGTTAAATGTAAGTCACAAGGGGAGAAAAATGAGAGCTCTCAGTCTTCATTCTATTTTCCACTTCTTCTCAAAGGGCATGAGTTTAGTCAAATGAAGCACTGAATATTTAGACCCTTATAGTTCCATGGGGTTGGCAGTGAGTTTGGGTGTGGGCCTGAAGTACATTAGAAAAATAGTATAGGTTTTCTGTTTCCTTAACTCTCTAATTTTGCAGGCATGGCACTTCTTATGGCCAAAATTCTACAAGCTTGAGAATCCTCTAATGCAGTAATCCAAGGATGAAAATTATAGCAACAACTAACATTTATCGAGTCCATACTACACACCAAGTACTACACCAGCCACACTACATGGACTTAATTACTTCTCATAATACTCTATGAGGTGGTAGTTGTTGTTATCCTCAACTTATAATTGAGGGACCTGAGGCTCAGTTTAAGAAAATTTCTTAAGATTATCGATCTAGTAAGTTATAGATTCAACAGTCAAATCTAAGCCCACCTCACCCCAGAGACCAGACTCTTAACTTCGTCTTGTTAGTATAGCTATACGGAAAGGAAAGGCCATTAAGAACCAAGTTGGTCTTAGAAGGCAATAATTGCATCATACTACCCTGCCATCTTTCTCAAGCCTGAATACAAGAATTTTCCTTTCTGCTTTTTGCCACTAAAGTTGGAGGATAGCAGTATAAAGGGCCCTTTGGGTGCACATACTAAGAAATTTAAACGGGAACCACAGTGGAGATGAAATAATTATTTTCTGAGTATTTGGTCATTGCTTTGTTTCTCAGACCTTTTCTGATCTCCATGACCACATGTCCAAATGCTTACTTGACAGTGCCACTTGAGTACCTCAAAGACACCTCAAACTCAGCATGTCCAAAACTGACTCATGATTTCCTACCCACAACCCTCACATTTCTCTCCAAACACGTTCCTTTTCTACGTTTTCCACCTCAATAACTGCCAGCATTTTCTATCTAGTTTGCAAACCAAAAATTCATAAATTAATACTTAACACTTCTAACTCCCCCTCTCCTCCACTGTTAGCAGGCCTTGTTGGATCTACTTTCAAAACACGTCTCTAATCCATCCATTTATCCTATCTCAATTGTCATGTTAAAATTCCAAGCTTCTATCACCTTCCCCCTGGACTATAGCAATAGCCTCCTTACCGCCACATCCATACATTGATTTTGTGCTTTCTCCAATCTACTCACCAAACTGCCACCAAATTAAAATGCTGGTCCTATCTTTTACTTTCTTAAAAATCTTCAATAGCTTTTTGTTTGCTCCCAGGATTGACAACTACCAGCTCTGCCAAAGACTACCAGAAAACCTGTTAAGTGAAGAAAAGCTAATTTATCCTATGGCCTTGAATAAGTTTTAGAGGTGTCCCAGAAAGGGGGAAGAGGAGGACATTTATAGGCTTTGGTTCTGGACACAAGTGGCTTAGAAGACAAACTGACGCAAATACAATTTATCATGTAATCATTTGGCACCAGTGAGCACAGCAAAGTGAAAGTCTTGATGTGAGTCTTGATAAATAAACTGCTGTTTGATAAGCAAGCTGTTTCTGCAGGTGAGCATTCTTTTGTCCTGATGTGAGAGATGAGTCGAGTGTTTATTTGGATAAATCAGGTAGCAGGAATTTCCTAAAGTAAACAAAGTTATTCATTGATTTACAACCTTAACTTTCTGAGCAAGAATCTACAGTTAAGAATAAAGAGTTAAATCTTGTTGGTGTAAGTGATCTTCATTCTTAGTCCTGATAGTTAAGCTCTATGGAAGGAAGTCATTTGAATTCTCATAAGGATCAAATTCTGCAAGTGGTTGCCAAAGCTCTGCATGCCTCCAGGTTCCATGAAGTTTCAGCTTTATGTTTTGCAGCCTCTCTCATGCTGGGCTCCAGAAAATTCAGTCTTCTTTCAGCCACCCCTGTCCTTTCCCCTGAATGTCAAAACATTTGAATGTTGCATGTACTCCCTTTTTCTCAAGTGTGATTTCCTTCTTCTTTCTTCTCTCTCTACACCTACCTAAATTTGTGCTTACAGTTCAGATCTCAGCTTGATTCTCAATTCTTTAAGAATGGCTTCTCTGCCTATTCTCTACCCACCCAAATGGCATCTGCACCAACATAAGCTGCTGTACTTTCCCTAAACTATAGGTGCAACTATTTGTAATTACATATCTCTGTGCATTTTAAAAAATTAGACTATAATATTTATAGAGGGCTTCACACATAGTAATTAATTGCTCAATATATAATTAGGGAAGTGAGGAAGATTGGCAGATGGGTGCTTTTGTATTTGGAGATGACTTTTTAATTTGAGGGGCAAGTCATAAATGTAAAACAACTAACCAATTGCCTTAAAGAAAGCGCTAAAGTCACCTCTAATTTTAAAACACATGCTACAAATTGAGACATGATGTGTTTTGGTCAGTAAATGTGCCCCTACAGGAAAAGAGAAAAGTTTCTTCTTAAAAATAAATGTAGACTTGACTTATCTCAGAAAATGTTTCCTTTTTTTTTTTTTTTTTTTTTTTTGGAGACGGAGTCTCGCTCTGTTACCCAGACTGGAGTGCAGTGGCATGATCTCGGCTCACTGCAAGCTTCGCCTCCCGGGTACACACCATTCTCCTGCCTCAGCCTCCTGAATAGCTGGGACTACAGGCCCGCCACCACTCCAGGCTAATTTTTTTGTAGTTTTAGTAGAGACGGAGTTTCACCGTGTTAGTCAGGATGGTCTTGATCTCCTGACCTTGTGATCTGCCCACCTTGGGCTCCCAAAGTGCTGGGATTACAGGTGTGAGCCACCGCGCCCAGCTAGACTTGACTTATCTCAGAAAATTTTTCTTCTTAAGCATGATTTTGAGTTGTAAATATTTCCTCACGATAGAGTATGACAAGAGTTCATCCATCTTAAGACTTCACAAGACACCATGTAGACTCACATTTGAAATATTCTGGAATTTGAAATTCTAACTGATAACAACGTAGTAGACAAATAGTTCAAACTATGGTTCATGTGGATGGTGAGTCCTAAACAATTTTTATTCTGTTATTTGAAAGCTGTTTTTTGAAGTTTTTTTTTTTTATTCTGAAGTGAATTTATTATTTTGAAATGAATTTTTATTCTGTTATTTGAAGTTTCTCTGGGTAAGTCATGCTCTGCCAGAAATGAAGGGATGAGAAGATGGTTAAACCGTAATGGAAACACAGCTGTTCTCTCTGCAGGTGTGGTTCCTTTCTGTTGATGGGCTGGGTACAGAAGAGGATGAGCAATGGATGCTTGAGCAAATGTCATTACCTCCTCAACTCTCTTCTTTTAGGACTAATTTTTGTATTTAGCATGGGTTCTTAAAAATGTCTTTCATCTCATATCTAAGGTAACGTGTGTTGAATTTTTAGTTGAATGACTAGGTCAAGTGTTCAAAAACCCCTCTAAGGCCTCTAATTTGGATCTATAGGAGAGAATTTTCTCATTCTGGGATGAATATCCCCAACTCAAGTGTTTACTCTCTGTTATCTGGAGCCTGTGAATCAATTTTGGTATTTCTCACATCTTTGAGGGCAGAGCTATACAATCCAACCTGAATGACTTCTAAGGAGCTTTTACATTCATGTTATAGTGACTTGCTGGTTTACCAGTCAAGAACTCACATATTGCCCTAATCCAGTATGCAAATTGTGAGGAATTTTTAAAAATCTTTACTCTCTGCAAGCTCAGGATATTCATATGTAGTGGTAGCTGAGTAGGTGTGAATTTCTGCATCTCTTCTCCTAATGTGAACAAACAAGAGTGAAGAACAGATCCCAGAGTTTGTGAATAAACTGTGTGGCACCTAGGCCTGTTCCACCCCTGCTTTAGCTAACTAAACCAGTGAAATAACAGTCACGTGACTAGTCCTGCATATTTATGCTCTAGCATAGTGTCTTCCAATCTCTATTGGTCTGAGTTTTAATATCATGGAAACATCTTAATAGATGCAGGTTTCACACAACAGCTCTACTCCTGGCCTATGGTGTGTGTATGTAGTTACAGGTTGGGGACTGGATTATAGGTTGAAGGTATGGTACTTTTAGGGATGGGGCTGACTTGGTCAGGATGTTGGCCAAGTGTTGGCAGCAGGTCTGGGTTCTCTAAAGCCAAAAATGAAGTACAAGATTTTTAACTGAAATGCAGTGACCACCACTACACCTTGGGAAAAGAGCAAATTGAATGCTGCATAGGCCAAGCCTAAACAATAAAATCCAATGTCCAAAAATGGTGAGTAAGGCAGAGTTAACAGAACCTGGTAGAGCTACAAATACATAACTTCTAAAAGAGATTAAATTGGTACCAAGGTCATTGACCTGAACACTAGCCAATGTTTAAGCTTCCCCTTCACAAGTCAGCAATTTAATATACACGATGTGTGTATCACACTATTCTAAAGGACCAATAGTAAGGGTGCACTATTATGAGTAAGGATATTTGTGGAAGATTGATGCAAATCTTTGATTATAGGTAAGTGGAAAAAATGATTGATATTACCAGGGAAATTTGGAAGGAAGGTTAAGTAGGCAAGTGGGTGAATGAATTTGGATGAGCAAGTAACTTCCAGAAAGAGATGTGATACAACTCAGAAAACAAGCACATCAACAATCATAACTTACTACTGCACATGAAAACTGAAGAAAAACTGGATCATCAGCCACTGTGCCAACTGCCATCTTTTAAGAAGTGCTTGGTAATTAGAAGTCAATGGTTGGCATTTATGCTGCTGCTCTCAAATCCCATGGTTGCTGAATGTTTTGTGATGCTGCCTGCTGTAATGATAACTAAATGTCTTAAAGTCTTAGGACTGATGCTATCTAAATGGGTTGTCTTTGGTTCTTATCTTCAAAATTAAAAATCCAATGAATATTCTTCAAAGAGTTTGCTGAATTAAGAGCACTAGCTGCATGTTTGGGTGACTTTAGACCCCACTGTGAGTTTGATTGCTTAAAGATGATTTTTCTTAATTTGAAGAGTAATTGCCCATAAAATCCCTTTTCTCTCTTTTTCACCAAAATAGCCATTAAACCCTTAAAACGAGGAAAAAATACTCAGCAACAGTTATTCTGGATCACAAGAGTCAAGCATATTTCAGGTTTCACAAAGATTAGTTATCAGTTTGCTTCCTGTTAGAGAGTTGACCTGAGTGAGCTGCAGTGGTGAAGTACAGCATCAGACTCAACCAGTTTAAGCTGCTGTGGGGTTCTCACGAACTTAAAAGGACAGACCTGAATCACTGGGAAAGAAATGGAAAACATGCATAGCATATTGGGAGAAAAAGTAGTAATAAATTGATCTCACAGAGTTGAGAGAGAGAGATTATGGGGGTAAGATTTAGTTGTGGGTAAAAAATATAAATATTTTTTAAACATATTAGAGTACTTTATGTTTACCCAGATACTCTTTTTTAAATAATCCTGAAAAGTATTATTTTATTAATTCCATCACTTATGTATTCTGCATATATTTTTTGTGCTTCTGTAATTCATCTCTGCACCGGAAACAGCAGGTATTAGCAATGATTGTTGATATTTAGATAATAAATATAAAATACTTTGGTGTTTAGATGAATTAAGCACAAGATTGACTTGAGAAAACTGTCATAAGGAAAATCAATGGACACAGATAAAAAGATTGGGTGATAAAATAACAGATGTAAAAGCTAGAATTAAAGAACTTAAAGAGTGTTTCACTTCTACAAGGTGGAGTAGCAGGAACCAAATTTATTCTTTCACATGAAACAGCAAAACAACATGACAAAACACATTAGGTTTTTAAGACACTGGACATCAGGTAATGAAGGACAGTGATCCCTGAAAAATAGGAAGCTAATGAGGTGAACTCAATGATTGCTCCAGCTTAATGAATGAGGTGTTTTTTGTTTGTTTTTTAAGTGTGGCACAGGAAGAGAAACCAAGGTGGATCTCAGAAGACTGAGTTAGAGACAGATTTGAAAGACTGGGGAAACCTGGTATTTAGAGAATATGGGACAGATTACTGAAGAGAAAAGAGCTGCATTGAGAGAAAATTCTGATCCACAGAGTGTCTCCCTTGAGTCTTCAACAGAGTACTTATCAGCACATGTATGTAAGAAAACTATCTGAGGCGGAAGAAAGAATTCCCTTAGAAGGTTTAAGGAAACAGTGTCCACTTCCCATACAGAGCCTGTAATATTGCCTCCTTCTATTAGCCAGGCTGAAAAACCTCATGATTTACAAGACATTGGGTAGAATAGTTAGAAAAGCATTGGGTAGAACACTTTAAAAAGCCTTGCCTCAGTAGTAGTGTGTCTGGTGTCTGAAATGAGGGGTTCTTGTTCTCGCTGACTTCAAGAATGAAGCCGTGGACCCTCGCAATGTTACAGTTCTTAAAGGCGGCGTGTCTGGGGTTCTTCGTTCCTTCCGGTGGGTTCGTGGTCTCCCTGACTTCAAGAGTGAAGCTGCAGACCTTCACAGTGAGTGTTACAGCTCATAAATGCAGCGCTGACCCAGTGAGTGAGCAACAGAAAGATTTATTGCAAAGAGCGAAAGAACAAGTCCTCCACCATCTGGAAGGAGATACCCGGGTTACGTTGCTGGTTCAGACAGCCTCCTTTTACTCCCTTATCTGACCCCGCCCACATCTTGCTGATTGGCCCATTTTACAGAAAGCCGATTGGTCCATTTTGACAGAGTACTGATTGGTGCATTTACAAACCTTGAGCTAGACACAAAGTGCTAATTGGTGCATTTACAAACCTTTAGCTAGACATAAAAGTTCTGCAAGTCCTCACCCACCTCAGGAGCCCAGCTGGCTTCCCCTAATGGATGGCCACTGGGGGCAGCCAGTCCTGCACAGTGCGCCTGCACTCCTCAGCTCTTGGGCGGTCCATGGGACCAGTGCTGCGGAGCAGGGGGCGGCACCTGTCCGGGAGAACCCACCGCAGGGAAGGGGGTGCTCGGGCATGGCAGGCTGCAGGTCCTGAGCTCTGCCCCATGGGGAGGTGGCTGAGGCCTGGTGAGAATTCCAGCACGGCATGGGCAGGCCGGCAGTGCTGGGGGACCTGGTGGACCCTCCCTAGCTGCTGGCACGGGTGCTAAGCCCCTCACCGCCCAGGGCTGCGGCACCAGCTGGCCGCTCTGAGTGCGGGGCCACAGAGCCCAGTCCACCCAGAACTCGTGCTGGCCTGTGAGTGCCACGCATAGCGCCGGCTCCCACCCAGCCTCTCCCTCCAGGCCTCCCGGCAAGCAGAGGGAGCCGGCTGTGGCCTCAGCCAGCCCAGAGAGGGGCTCCCACAGTGCAGCAGTGGCCTGAAGGGCTCCTCAAGTGCAGCCAGAGTGGACGCTGAGGCTGAGGAGGTGCCAAGAGCAAGCGAGGGCTGCTAGCACGTTATCACCTCTCAGTAGGACAAAGTTAGCCTTAGACTAAGATGTCTGGGTTGTGTCTAGTCTTATTACTGATGATGTTAACGTTGATCACGATAGGTTTCTCCATTGTGAAGTTAGTTTTTCCCTTTTCATACACTATTATTTATAAGTGAGTTACTTATGGAGGAGAATTAAGCTCCATTTTTGGAGTGAGGAGTATAAATGGATCTGTAGACATAAAGTAAAACCACTAACAGTAATTAATACATATTTTAGGGGAGATTTTTAGGATATGCAAGTATCCTCTTTCTCCTTAAAGTTTTGCTCATTCATTTTTGCAGTCATCAGTGGATGTTGCCAGCTGCAATTATTCCTGTGGTGTTCTAATGCTGACTTTATTGATTTATTTATCTATTTGAGATGGAGTCTCGCTTTGCAGCCCAGGCTGGAGTGCAGTGGCACGATCTCGGTTCACTGCAACCTCCACCTCCTGGGTCCCAGAGGTGGGACCCAGCACTCTGTCAAAACGCCCTTTGCTGGGTCTCGGGAGCCTCAGCCTCCTGAGTAGCTGGGATTACAGACACACACCAACATGCCCAGCTAATTTTTATATTTTTAGTAGAGAGGGGGTTTCACCATATTGACCAGGCTGGTCTTGAAGTCCTGACCTCATGATCCACCTGCTTCAGCCTCCCAAAGTGCTGAGATTACAGGCATGAGCCACTGTGCCCAGCTTGGCTTTATATTTCAGTCATGCCTTTTACATTTATTAATTGGAATTATTTTGTAAGAAAAACATGCATTTCCCCATAGTTATTTATGTATTTAATTTTGTACTTACATCAGTGTGGACTCAAGGATATTCATTTTATGCTCAGGTGGTTCCAGGTTTGATCACTGGGAGCTTTCACAGATTAACTTCTGTGTCCTTTTGACATGCCCTTATCTTTTACAAAAAGCAGTTTCATACCTTTTGGTACTATAAGATGCTCCAGGCTCATTTTTTCATTATCCTAACTCTAGATTCAGCCATTTCTTCAAGAAGTCCTGGTTTCTTTTATTGGAGAATGGTAGAAACTACTATCTGGACCTTAAGTGTGCTCATTATCCCTGGGTGCCACTAAGAGGACATCTGTTCATCTAAGAGGACAAAGCTAGGAAATACATGTGTATATCCTAATACAAGTACATACACATTCACAAACATGTAATTTATACATATTACAGACATATATGTGTACATGCATATTTGTGTGTGTGTGTATATAAACATGAGTTTGTACTGATTTCTGTGATTTTAAGGCAGCATCACAGAGTTATTTTAGCCTTCTCCGACTCCTCCACCTCTTGATTATTTGTAACTCCTTTCTCTGGCAATAAGAAATCTGGCTGTCTTTATCTACAACATATTTACTTATTGGTTCAAATTTATTATACATATAGATTAGTTCCAGAATTGCTAATCTGTGCTTTTGTGTGAAAAAAAAATTCCCAGCTAGAGGATGGTGTTTGTGAACAGTACTTTTGTTCTCTAGCTTTAGAGCACCCACACAAAAAATTGTTTTCCAAAGTTACCTAGGTCAGCTTCTTTTCTCTCTATCCCCTTCAGTGAAGTTATGTCATAAATTTTTAATACTGCTAGATTTATTTGTTACCACCTACATTTCATTCTGGTTATGGATAGGCTGTCTCCTTAACCAGTCTTTAAAGGCTCCTCTGAGCATGTTTCTCAACTAGGCCTTCATCTTGGACTTTCATGTCCATCCTTGTGCAGTCCAGTTTTAGCAAGAATCCTGCTAAGTCAGTTTAGGGAGAATCTTCCTTTCTTGATATCTGATCATCCTTGATATCTGATCAAGCTCTTCATCCCCCACCTTTGATGTCCAAGACCTTGGCCGTTTGTAGCAAGAATCCTGTCATGTCAGTTAGGCAAAAAAAATCCCCCTCCCCTTGAAGGTCTCCTGTTAATGATTTCCTTTTTTTTTTTTTTTTTTTGCTTTTATTGAGACAAGAGTCTCGCTCTGTTGCCCAGTCTGGAGTGTAGTGACACAATCTTGGCTCACAGCAACCTCCGCTTCCTGAGTTCAGGCAAGTCTCCTGCCCTGCCTCAGCCTCCTGAGTAGCTGGGACTGGAGGTGTGTGCAACCATGCCTGGCTAATATTTTTGTAGTTTTAATAGAGACGAGGTTTCACCATGTTGGCCAGGCTGGTCTCGAACTCCTGACCTCAAGTCATCTGACCGCCTTGGCATCCCAAAATGTTGAGATTACAGGCGTGAGCCACTGTGCCCAGCCTGCTGTTAATAGTTTTCTATACACTGACTCCATTCAATGTGCTTGTTGGATGTAAATCCCCAGTCGTCTTTGTTGTATTTGAAACTGAGCCTGTTCTCTCTTGATATTCTTATTGCAATAGAGGAGAGAGATCAGATGGAAGTTGATTTATTTAATAGTCCTGAATGAAATCTTACTTACCATTTTACCAAATGCCAGAATAATTTTTTTCTTTAATATTATCCTGATATCCCAGTTGATTTGTTAACATTTGCATATAGTAGAATTCATTCATTGTGGTGTGTACTTCCATGGTGTATACTTCCAATTTTGAAAAATATTAAAGTCAGGTATCCACTACTGCAATAGAGAAAAGTTCTACCACCTAACAATTTTCTTGTGTGATCGTTTTGTGGTCAACTCCTCTCTTCTCACCTTCAACACCTTGCAACTAATGGTTTGCTTTCTATCCTAATGTAATTGCCTTTTTTTTATAATGTCATATAAATGGAATCATACAAAGGTAGCTTTGGGGGTGTAGCTGCTTTCATTTAGCAAAATATATTTAAATTTACTCATGTTGTGTTAACCAATAATTTATTCCTCTTATCACAGCGTAATATTCCATTGTATGGATATAACACAGTTTGTTTATCCACTTACCTGTTGAAAGATATCTGAGTTCTTTCAAGCTTTGTATAATTATGAATAAACCATCTATAATATTTATTTATAGGTTTTCATGTGAACATGTTTTCAATAAGCTTAGAAGAGGATTTCTGGGTCATATGATAAGTATGTATTTATTAGAAACTGCCAAATTATTTTCTAAAGAGGGTGTACTATTTTGCATCTCTACCAGCAATATATTCTATTTCGGTTGCTCCATATTTTCCTAGCACATAGTAATGCCATCTTTATTGGCCGCTCTAATACCTGTATCTTCTTGTGTGTGTGTGTTTTTTTTTTTTTCCATTTTTACTGTGATAAAATACACATAACATTTACCATCTAAACCATTTTTTAGTGTAAACTTCAGTGATATTAAGTACATTCACATTGTTGTACAACCATCATTACCACCTATCTCCAGAACTCTTTTATTCTTGGAAAACAAACTCTAGATTCTCCCCAAAAACAGTAGGTCTCCATTCTTCCTTCACCCCAGTGCCTGGAAACTACCAATCTTTCTGTCTCTATGATTTTGACTACTCTAAGTACTTCATATAAGTGTAGTCATGTAACATTTGTCTTTTTATGACTGGCTTATTTTACTTTGCATGATATTCTTCTTTGTCTCTTGTAACTTTTTGTTATTTCAAGTTTATTTTGCCTTGTATTAGTAGAGCCACCTGTGTTCTTTGGTTAATATTGCATAGAATATCTCTTTGCATCCTTTCACTTTCAAGCTATTTGTATCTTTGAATCTAAAGTGAGTATCTTCTACACAGCATATAATTGAATCATATTTTTATATCCATTCTGCCAATCTCTGCCTTTTGACTGGGGAGTTTAACCTACTTACATTTAAAGTAATTACTGATAATGAGAGACTTACTTCCATATGCCTTATAACTTTTTGTCTCTTAATCCCTATTGTCTTGTGTTTAGTTGATTTTTCTTGTAGTGAAATATTTAAATTCCTTTCTCATTCCCTTTTGTGGATATTCTATAGCTATTTTCTCTGTGTAGTTACCATGAGGATTACATTTAACATCCTAATTTTATAACACTCTAATTTGAATTTATAATAACTTAACTTCAATAACATACAAAAATTCTGCTCCTTTACTACCCGATAGCCATCCTTTCCAGTTGTTAATATAACAAAATTATATTTTTGTACATTGTTTGTCCACAAACAAACTAATAATTCCTTTTAATACATTAGTCTCTCAAATTATGTAGAAAACAGAACATAAAATTAAAAATAAATGTTATAACATTAGCTTTTAAACTCATAATTTTTTTAAAAAAATGCATTAATCTCCTAATCATGTAGAAAACAGAAAGTGGAGTAACCAACCAAAGTTACAATAATACTAATTTTATAATTTCCCATGTGTTTATTGAGATCTTTATTTTCTCATACACATTTAGGTTACTGTCTACTGCCCTTTCATTTCAACCTGCAGAACTCCTGTTAGTATTGTCTGCAGGGCAGGGCTAGTGGTAATAAACTATCTCAGCTGTAGTTTCTCAGGGAATGTTTTCATTTCTCCCTCACTTTTGAAAGACAGTTTTGATGGATATAATATTATTGATTGGTAGCTTTTTTCCCTCTCTTTTAGCCTTTTGAATATATCAGCCCACTGTCTTCTGGCCTCCAAAGTTTCTGATGAGAAATTTCCTAATAATCTTATTTATGATTTCTCATATGTAATGAGTTACTTCTCTGTTGTTGCTTTCCAGATTCTCTCTGCCTTTGGCTTTTAAAGGATTTATTACAACATGTCTTGGTTTGAGTCTTATTGAATTCATCATACTTGGAGTTTATTTATTGAGCTTCTTGGAGGTTTATATTTATATCATTGATCAAATTTAGAAAGCTTTAACTCATTATTTCTTTAAATAGTCTCTCTATTTTTCTCTCTCTTCTCCTTCTGGGACTTTCACAATGTGTACATTGATTCACTTGATGGTGTCCCAAAAGCTGTGTTCACTTTTCTTTAATCTTTTTTCCATGTTTTATTTTAATAATTTCCATTGCCTTATCTTCAAGTTCACTGATTCTTTCTTCTGCCTGCTCAAACCTTTGAATATCTGTAGTGAATTTCTCATTTCAGTTATTGAAACTTTTGGCTCCAGGATTTTGGTTTTTGTTTGTTCATTTCTTTTTCGGTTTTACATGTCTTTATTGCTATTTCCATTTTGTTCATAAAACATTTTGTTGACTTTCTCCACATCTTCCTTTAGTTCTTTGAATATCTTGAAGACAGTTGTTTTTAAGTCTTTGTCTAGTATATCCATTTTCAGGTATGGTTTTTATCATGTTTTTTTTTTTCTTTGAATGAGCCATTATTTCCTGTTTCTTTATTTGTCTTGTAATTTTTTGTTGTTGTTGAAAACTGGCCATTTGTAAGTAATAACATGCTAACTCTGGAAATCAGATTTTCTCCCTTCCCTGGGGTTTAAGTATTTTTGTTATTAAGACCTTTTTGGTTGTCGTTGTTGCTATAGACTATATCTTTGCCAAGAATCAACCTCAGATGTGAACTTAAGGTCTTCTCAGATCTTTTCTGAGCTTCTGTCTTTCCCTGGGCATATATAGTGATTTTCTAATTTCTTTCATGTATGTGCATGCTTTTGAATGCCATAGTCTTTCATTTCTGGCTTCCAAAAAAGGAAAAAAAGAAAAATGAAGGGGAGGGGCACCAGCTTTATACATCCCCTGGAAATCACTTCAGCTGGAGAAGAGGCTTGCACAATTTGGGAAGGTACAACAACAATGCTATCACCTTAATGTCTGCACCCTCGTGATCAGAGTGACAATTAACAACTAAGCACGGATGAACACTATTTAAAGACTAGAATTAGTTTTCTCCATCCTGGGTCCTATAAGCTGTGTGCAAGTTGCTCCAGGAACATGTGCAAATAGTCTGCCATGTGGCTGAGGTGTACAGCAGGGGTCCTCAACCATTTTGGCACCAGGGACCAGTTTTGTGAAAGACAATTTTTCCATGGTCCTGGTATGGGGGATAGTTTCAGGATGAAACTCTTCCACCTCAGATCATCAGGCATGAGTTAGATTCTCAAGATCACTGACATGCACAGTTCACAATAGGGTTCATGCTCCTATGAGAATCTAATGCCACCACTGACGTGACAGGAGGTGGAGCTCAGGTGGTAATGCTTGCTCACCTGCCACTCACCTCCTGCTGTACTGCTCAGTTCCTAACAGGCCATGGACCTGTACAAGTCTGTGGCCCAGGGGTTAGGAACCCCTGGTGTAGAGCATAGGTAGTTACTACTATTTTAAGAGCTGGAATTGACTAAAATAACAGCAAGTTGTCATCCAAGCTTTCCCCTGAAAGTTGCAAGCCTTCAGTAGACTTCAGAGTTCCAAAATAGTTACATCAGACAAATTCTGCCAGTGCAATTGTTGACTTTGGAGGAGTCAGATTTTGATGCTATATACTCCACCATCTTTGCAGAATCCTCTGCCTTCTTGTAGTTTTAATTTGCATTTCTGTAATGACTGATAATGTTGAGATGCTTTTAATATACTTACTTGCCATTGTGTATTTTATTTGATAAAGTTCTTGTTCAGTTTTTGGCCCATTTTTTTAATGTGAGCTTTTTGTTTTCTTCATATTAAGCTTTAGATGTCCTTTATATACTCTGGATAAAAGTCCTCTATTGATACATGATTTACAAATATTTCCTCCCAACCTGTGGTTTACCTTTCTGTTTTCTTAATAGTGTCTTTCACAAAACAAAAGTTTAAATTTTAATCAACTGAAATGTATTAATTTTTCTCTTTTTGTAAAATATCTAAAAAAAAAAAAAAAAAAAAAAGCTCATTGCTAAACTCAAAGTCACATAGATTTTCTCCTGTATTTTCTTCTATAAGTTTTATAGTTTTACACTTTTTCACTTTTTTTATAAACCATTTGAGTTAATTTTTGTATAAGGTGTGTGGTATGTGTTGAGGTTCATATATTTTGTATATGACACCCAATTTTTCTATTTATTGAAAGGACTATTCTTTATCCACTGAGCTGTCTTTGTATATTATATAAAGTATAAATATAAATTCTAAAAATGTAATTTTCCCTCATGCCAAAAGAGAGAGAAAACATTTTCTCCCTTTCTTTCTGTTAGACAGTTCCTTTAGAAAATAGATTGCAAATGTTTTATCTGTCATGTTGAGTTGTATTTAAATATCTTTAAAAGCTAAATTAGTCTCTTGCTAGTTTTGCATTTCAGAGATTTTTATTTCTTGGGAACGTTTGGGCCTTCTTTTTGAAATGCAAACATCGAGGAAGATGAGCTCTGTCTTCCTGTTCCTGTGGGAGTTTTAGCCTACATGCTTGACTCCTAGTGTAACTTCCTGCTTTTCACAAAAATATAAGAAGTTGCATTACTCTTTTTGATAAAGACAATTCACATGTATGTAATGGATTGCAACTGCTTTGCTATACAAAATGGTGTGATTTCTTCCCATTTTTACAATCACCTTAGCCAGTTGTGTGTGATGCTCCTTACATTATAGTTTAATGCTTATAGAATAATAAAATTGCTTTATTTTTCTTCTACCTTTGTTTTTTATTTTGTTTTGTTTGAGATGGAATCTCAGTCACTCTGTTGCCCAGGCTTGAGTGCAGTGGCACGATCTTAGCTCACTGTAACCTCCGCCTCCTGGGTTCAAGTGATTCTTGTGCCTCAGCTTCCCAAGTTGCTGGGATTACAGGCATGCACCAACCCCAGTTAATATTTGTATTTTTAGTAGAGATGGGATTTAAACATGTTAGCCAGGCTGGTCTCAAACTCCTGCCTCAAGTGATCTGCCCGCATTGGCCTCCTAATGTGTGGGATGACAGGTGTGAGCCACCACACCCAGCCTCTCGTCTACCTTTGTGAAGGGAGAGATTTTATGGATTTGTGAGAGATTTTTTTCCATTTCTTTTATTTAGATTTCTCTGAAAATTATTAAAAATAAGTTACTATATTTCTGTAGTCTATTTCTGGGCTTCTTATTCTGATGACTGTAACTTTATAGGTATTTAAAAAATCAGATAGTATGAAACCTCCAACTTGGTTCTTTTTCAGAATTGTTCAGACTAGTCTATTTCCTTTGCATATCTACATAAATTTTAGAATATTCTTGCTAGAGATTCATGATTAGAGTTTAGTGTTTCATTTATGTTTTTCTTTCCTTTTTCATTAGTTTATTATAGCTTTTAGCATACAGATTCTAGACATATTTTGTTAGAGCTTAAACTGACAGATGTATCCTCCTTTTTGAGGTTACAATTACACTGTGTTCTACTCTTTATCCTATCTGTGTCTTCACTGAGTATATTCAATTTTTACTTTTTAGTGAATTTTTTAATCTAAATTGTTTTGTTTCTGTTAATTAACCTTGATATTTTCTCTTCTAATAAAATAGATCAAGTCTGTCTACTCAGCCCTTTGTAATTATAGAAAGCATTTTCCAATGTCTTTGAGTAAGGCAAATAAATAAGTTTTGTTATATTCATATGATAACACTACATGGCAGTTAAAATGAATAAATTAGGTCGATATTCATCAACATAGATAGCTCTCAAAAGTGTAATCTTAAATTTTAAAAAAGTTGTAGAGCAATATATACAAAATACCATTTACATAAATTAAACAGAACATGTACAGGAAGTAACACTCTAGATTTTAGATACATATATCGATAGGAAAGATCCACATTTAAGCCATAAGAGAACTGGGCTCTTGGAGGATCAATAGAGACAGGACTAGGACGTAAAGACAGTTACTTAGATGTTGATGTATTTGTAATATTTTGTTACTTTTCAAATGAAAGGCTAAGTTCTGAATCAAACATGACAAAATACCTTTATTAACTCTGAATACATGTTATAGGCCTGAGTATGTGCTGACTTTTTAATTTGTTTCTAACAATTTATGATTGAGACAAAAAAAGAAGCATAAGAAAACAAACACAAAAACATTAACAGCTGTAATATTTTTTGTTCTGGAATTAAAATATACAAACATTAATTAGAGTAACATTATCTATGATAGACTTGTATGAAATCTGAATTATGGAGCAAAATAGCCCAGAAGGTTTCCATTGCAAGGACAAATGTACTGAATCCTCAAGAAAGTAGCACAAATTGACAACAAATGAAACTTTCTCATTCTTACTCCACATTAAATGATGTTGGGGTCATCTGTTTAGCAATTAGAAAACATAAATAATCTTCCATCAAGCCCACACTACACACCTGAATAAATTCTGGAGAGAATAAGCAATTAATTGTTTTAAAATAATGCCATAGAAAATCTTTACGAAAATAGAGGTGGATGTTTACTAGATCTTTGGACAGACACTTCTCTTCTAAATATGAATGCAGCAGGAGAATTCATAAGAGAATGAGTGATTATACTCCATGAATATTTTTTAGTTTAAATGTTTTAAATACACATTAAGAAAATTAAAAGGCAAGTGAAAGTCTGGTGATAGGGTTTAATACATGCTACCCTCAAAATATGTCACCTTGAGGCTTGAGAAAACAGTAGAACCAGGAAGGCCCCTCTCACCTTTCACTCGCCCTTCTCCCCTGAAGTGGGCCATAAGACCCTCAGAGAGGTACCCTTCCTATGCCCAGGGGAAGGAACATCCTTATCTCTGAAGACACAGGGAGAGAAAAGAATCTGAACAAACAGGTCTTGCTGTGTTCCTCCTAGTTTATTACCGTAAGATTACATCTTATTTGTGCAGTCATACTTTTGCAGAACTGTCCACTCTTCATCAAACCTAAGCATGAAAATACATGGGTTTCCCTGTTTCTTTAGGTCTTCCTTTCTAAAGACTCCCATGTCACAATTTATAAGAGAATAAATGTGCATGCTTTGTTGTTGTCAATCTATCTGTTGTTACAGAGACTTCAGCAGTGAAGCTAGTGATGGGTAAAATAAATCTTTCCCCTATACACTGAGAAATTATTTCTGGCAAATATTATAATTCATAAAATCACTTTAGTGTCATAGACAAATATATAAAGGATTGTCAGGGCTCAGAACATAATAACCCTTGGCAATATGTCACCTTGGCATGATGAGTATTTTAAGCTGAAGGAAATTGACAACAAAGCTCCGCAGAAACAGGAAGGTCCTTGCTGATCTTCTCTTGCCTTTCTCCTCTGAAGGAGGCCATAAAAGAATTCCCTACACTACCTCCCTTGAAAGTAGGACATAAGACCTTTATTCTAGAGGGGCTCTGCCCTATACTGGGAGGCCAGTAAGACTCTGAACAAACAGGTCTGGCTGAGTTCTCCCCTGTTTATTTCCATTAGATCACACCCCTTTGTCCTCCAGTCACACTTCTGCACAACTTTCTACAAAAATACATAGATTTCTGTGGGTCTTTACATCTTCATTTGTGAAGGCTCTTGTGTCATGTAAAACTTATATTAAATAAAAATGTTATGCTTTTCTCTTGTTAATCTGTTATTTTTTGCTATAGGTCTCTTAGCCAGTAATTTTGCAATGGGTGACAATAAGATACTACCTGTTCCCTCCTACAGGAAATTACATGTAATTCCCAGCCTAGAAATATAATTTCTAAACAAATACATGAAAAAATTCAACCTTCTACGAATAAAAGAGATACAAATAATAATATTAGTGAGGCAAAATTGTGGAATATTAACATTTAAAAATACTAATATGTAAAGAAAGTGAATGTTCTATGAAATATATGTCTTACATATTGTTGGTGGGAATCAAAATGGATACAACCTTTTTGAGAAATAATTTGGCCAGAGACCATAAGAATCATAAAAATACTCATAACCTCTTATAGTATATCTTAAATAATAAAACTTAGCAAACTTACATGAAAATATTAATTGCAGCATTATTCATGATGGTGGAAAATAGGAAATGGGAAGCAATCTAGCACACAGAAATGCAGAAATGATAAAATAACAAGCATAGATGTGTAGGAACAGAAAGATGTGATGCATTTCCTGAGTATGATAAAATAGCCAACACTCCTATTACAAAAGACAGGTTAACAAGAGAAAAGCATAACAGATTTATTTAGTCCAAGTTTTACATGACACAGGAGCCACCAGGTTAAATGATCAAATGATATAGGGTATAATGGTTAATATTAAGTGTCAACTTGATTGGATTGAAGGAAGCAAAATATTGTTCCTGGGTGTGTCTGTGAGGTATTGCCAGAAGAGATAAACATTTGAGTCAGCAGACTAGCAGAGGAAGACCCACCCTCTATGTAGGTGGGCACCATCCAACTGGCTGCCAGTGTGACTAGAAAAAGCAGGTGGAAGAAAGTGGAATAAGCTGGCTTGCTGAGTCTTCCAGCTTTCATTTTCTCGTGTGCTGGATCCTCCCTACCCTAGAACATCAGTCTCCAGGTTCTTTGGCCTTTGGACTTACACCAGTAGTTTGCCAGGGACTCTTGGGCCTTTGGCCACACACTGAAGGTTGCACTGGCGTGTCAACTTCCCTACTGTTTAGGCTTTGGGACTTGGACTAAGCCACTACTGGCTTTCTTGCTCCTCAGCTTGAAGATGACCTATTGTGGGACTTCACCTTGTGATGCTGTGAGTCAATTCTCATTAATAAACTCCCTTTCGTATGTACATATATCCTATTTTTTCTGTTCCTCTGGAGAATCCTGACTCATACACAGGGAAAACTATCTTATTTTATATTTAGGTTCAGTGAAGCAGGGACAGTTGAGTAGAAATGTGATTGGGCAATAAAATGTATTATCTAATAGTAATAGACTGGAGGAAATTCATTTCTTTCTAGCATAGGGCAGGATTCTGGAATGGGGCTATTATGACTCATAATCAAACAAAGTAGATGAGATACCTTCTTTCTGGCCATTTCCTACCTGGAAGGAAGTGGGTGGGGAGAGTTAGAGTAACAATTTTAAACTTCATAGCTGACTTTGGGGAAAAGAGATTCTGGTTTCTATGATTTGCCTTGGAAGAGAACGAGGCTGAGAGATAGGAAGGCAGAAGGTCAGAGAGAAACTTTGATTCTGAGACTGCTTCTGATACTTTAATTTGGGGGATATCATTTTGTGAGCCCCAACAGATGCATACATAAGACATAAAATCTTTTTAAAACAAGGTAAAAATTGTAGGTTTTTCATGATTCTTTTCAGTGTAACATTATATCATGCATAGCAGTCTACATGACTTGTCACCATGATTAGCCCTAACTGTAGTTTACTGAATCACTTCTATATTGTTGCCTTATAAAGTTTTGAATGTTCAACATTTAAGTTGTAACTTCATATTAACATTTTAAGAAACCACATTTAATGTCAATTAGTGAAAATATATAACACAATTAATTTAATTTCTTACCACAATACTTATATGTGAATGATTTAATTTTCTAACACAATAGCTGTGTATTCACACAATTACCTGTCTCATAAAACAAAACCACAAGGTATGGCCACATTAACAGCTTTTTCTTGTATCACTGTGCTCAACAATGGAGACATTTCTTGCAGAAAGCATGACTCAGTGTAGTCCATAGGGGAGCTATAGTGAAAAAACATTCCAACAAATCGAGCTCTGTCCCAAATGTAGGGTATGTTCCCTGAGCAGAAAGAATAGAAGATAATATACTTCTTTCCTGGTTTTGGAGGAGATTTTCATCTGATTGCATTCAGTTCCAAACAAGTTCACCTGTGAAGTTTGAGAAGCTGGGAGGATTTCACCTAAATACCATCACTATTATCCTTCTAGGTATCCAGTGCTCCACCCTCTAACTTGAAGGTCTTCTGAGTGCTCTGGGAAACTGAAAAGCAGGTTACCCACACAGGACCTCAGTTAATAAATTGTAGTCTATAGCTTACTTTCAAATAGTATCACACATGTATTTGATATATGTGTGTGTGTGTGATGGCTTTAATGCACATTAGTAGGATGGATGGCTTCCCAATTTCAAAAAACTACTCTAGGGATGGTGAGTTAGTATGCTAAAAGTCACACTTCAGAGACTGTTACTACAAGCATTTCACCTACCTTTATATATCAGTGGTGGAGGTTTTGTTAATTATCATGATGGATGTACCAATAAGTGCTCATTGCTGAAATTACTGGTGATCAAGGTGTATGTCTTAGTCCATGTTTGTGTTGTTATAAAGGAGTACCTGATAATGGGTAATTTATAAAGAAAAGAGGTTCGTTTGGCTCATAGTTCTGCAGGCTGTACAAGAAGGATAGTGCCAGTATTTGCTTCTAGTGAAGCCTCAGGCTACTTCTACCTGTGGCAGAAGGTGAAGGCAAGCTGGCATGTGCAGAGATCACAAGGTAAGAGAGGAAACAAGTAAGAGGGGCGTTTCCATCCCTTAAAAAACAAACAAACAAACAAACAAACAAAAAAACACAACTCCCTACCGGAACTAATAGAGTAATAAATCACTCATTACCACGAGAATGACACCAAGCCATTAATGACAGGTCCGCCCCCATCATCTAAACACTTACATTAGGCCCCACCTCTGACATTGGAGATCAAATTTGATCATCCTGTTTGGGGGACAAAAATCCAAACTATAGAAATATGTGGATGGACTAAATACGTTGTCAAGATCCCTTTCATCTTCAGGTGAATAGAATCCAGCTAGCTCAGACATCCGTATCTTTTACAATGGTATTTGAAGCTTGTTTCTGAAACAATGTCCAGGTACTAATTAACTAGATTCTGGTTGCTGGACACCAACTGTAAAGTTGCTGCCCCCTAACTTTAGAATATTGTTGCACTTGTCTCAAGTGTGAGGTCTGGTGATGGTACCTAAAGAGAGAGACTTGGAACTTCCTTGAGGTTGTGATAAAGGTTGTATTATCAAATCTGCCAAGACCAGCTTGGTCAGGGAGACCCTAACCCAGCGGTGCTAGAGGAATTAAAGACACACACAGAAATATAGAATGTGGAGTGAGAAATCAGGGGTCTCACAGTCTTCAGACCTCAGAGCCCTGAACAGAAATTTACCCACATATTTATTGACAGCAAGCCAGTCATAAGATTTATTAAAGGTATTCTTTACAGGAAATAAAGGGATGGGCCGAATAAAGGGATAGGCTCTGACTAGTTATCTGCAGCATGAACATGTCCTTAAGGCACAGACCGCTCATGCTATTGTTTGTGGTTTAAGAACGCCTTAAGTGGTTTTCTGCCCTGGGTGGGCCAGGTGTTCCTTGCCTTCATTCTGGTAAATCGAGAACCTTCCAGCGAGGGTGTCAAGGCCATCACGAGCATGTCACAGTGCTGCAGAGATTTTGTTTATGGCCAGTTTTGGGGCCAGTTTATGGCCAGATTCGGAGGCCTATTCCCAACAAAACCAAACTGGGATCTGTTAATCCAGTGCAGCAAAGCCAAACAGTGACACTGGGATGGAGATGACAGAAAATGAGGTATTTATTGCAGGGTACTGAGCAGGAAGATTCAGGCAGCTCATGTTTAAGACCTGAACTCTCAGATGGCTTAAAGGTAGGTGTTTATAAAGATGAGGAGGCAGAGGTTACAGAAAAAGTCATAAATCAATACATTGAGGCTATACATTGGTTTCACTAGAAATGTGGGACATCTTGAAGCAGGGCCTCTAGGTCATAGGTAGATTCAAAGACTTTCTGAATTGTGATTGGTTAAAAAGCAAAGCTTTGTCTAAAATTTGGGATCAGCAGAAAAGAATGTTAGCTTTAGCTCATGGGTTTAACTGCCTCCCTCAGGAAGAAATTTAGAAGGAAGAATGGTGATCAGATTTCAGTCCTCAGTTCCCCCTTATCTGAGGTCTATGTGCCAATGGATCCGTTTGGTGGGAGTCTGGATTTCTGTAAACCAACTCAGGAAGAGAGGTTAAAATGTTATCTTTAATTTCTATAGGGAACAAAACATCTCCTGATGCTAACTTCTTTAGCTATTGTTTTAAGCTACTTTTGCCTTCTTGCTTATCAAATCACTCATTTACTTCTCAGGGCTAACTAGGTACTTGGAATTTCCCTTAAAGGAACTCAAGATATTCCCTTATTATCAAGCTTTGGTGGTGGGGTGTGGGCTGCAGGCCTTTAAGAGGGTTCCCTGCTCCGTCTCAGTTGTGTGACTGCTTTTTTTGCAATCTGAGATGGTTTTCAGCGAAGCCTGCTGGGGAGGTTTTTGGGAGGAGTCTTGTATCCTTAGTCTGCTTCTAAGCATTTGAAACTACTGATAACCAAAAGAATCTGATAATTTTGACTGGCAAAATTGAGTTAGGTTAATTCACAACAGTCAAGGCCTGAGAAAATTATCTTAGGCCACTAGAGCCAGTACTGATTAACATTAAGTAGGCAGTAGGCTGCTATGGATGGGAGCTTCTTACCAGTTGCTAGTATGAAAGACTATTGATGTCAATCTTTGGCACAAGAGACATGATTCTCACTTGAATGGATCCAGAAGTTTTAGAGTGTCTGACTTAGTATTCATGCTGTTCCCATGGGCTGACAGTATAAAGTGCTACTCCAGTGGGGGCTGGCTGTTCCCTGGATTATGACTTACCTTCATTCTGCATGGTTCCTCCAAGTCTGCAGCACATTGTCCCTCAGCCCCATGAACATCTTATCTCATCTTAGCTCCTTTGTCTCCCTTCAACTGGAAAATTTTAACTAGACTTGGTGGTGGGGAAATAAGAAGCTTTGTTCTTATGCTTCCTGTCTTCTTTCTTGCTTTGAATCTCCTCACAGATTGCCTCTTGATATTCAGAAGCACAAGCATTTGAAATTTTAAAAAGCCTTTCCTGGTATTCATCTTTAACTGAAAATCATGCTGCCCCATGATTTAGTGTGAATGATGTAGGAGACCAGAATATGCCACCCCAAAATTTGCCTCTTTAGCATAAGAATTATTTTGAGAAACAGCAGACACAGGAGAAACTCTGAAAATAAGGGAGAAGTAAACCCTTTTCTATGGGAAATTTGCATTTATAAAATAAATCTCCGTTTTTTAAGTGTGTCTCCCTCTTTGCATAAGAAAGAGAAAGATGGGTAAATCACTAGCGACTCTTATCCATGAAGAAGGTACTGACTTAAATCTGCATTACAAAACTTACTCTTTACTGTACTTTTCCTAGATACCTCCTCCTGCCTGACACCCTTCTCTGTTTTGTCTTTAGCTGAAGATAGTATTTATGCTTGAATTCTAAGCTATCTCTTTGAGAGTTCCTCATTTTTCCCTGGGTGTCTCTCATGCATACATTTATTGCAGGGTACCAAGCAAGAAGATTCAGGCAGCTCGTTTTTAAAACCTGAAGTCCCAGATGGTTTAAATGTCGAGGTTTATAAAGATGAGGTGGGGAGGCAGAGGTTACAGAAAAAGTCATTGTATACATGTTAATAAACTTCTGTTTGTTTTTCTTTCATTAATCTGTCTTTTTATATTGGGGCCCCAGCTGAGAATTTACAAGGGTAGAGGAAAAATTATTTTTTCTGTCCCTGTAATGACACATGAAGAAATACCATGAAAAAGAAACTTACTAATTCATATGTATATACACACACACACACACATATATGAAATATATACATAAAAGATAATATGGTACATATTATGTATGCAGGGAAGCTTAAACTTCTCCTCTGAAGGTTTGATAATTGAGTCTGCTGAAATAAACTGATAATAGACAGATTAACAGGAGAAAAGGCATACAAATGTATTAACATGCAAGTGCACAGGAGTCACAAAAAGTGTGAAAACTCAAAGACAGTTCAGATGGTTGAAGCTTAAATCTGCTCATATAAACCAAAAATAAAATCCTAAGCCCCTCAGCTAAATAAACATGTAATCACCTGGTGGGTTCTTCCTGCCCGTTACATGGACAAAATTAATTCACCGAGACTGTGGGACTGCAGTAAAGAAATAGCTTAATTAATACGAGGCAGACCACACAGGAAAATGGCGGTTGCCACTCATATCAGCCTGCCTAAAGGCTCAGAGGTTAGAGTTTTTCAAAGATAGTTTGGTGGGCAGGGGACTAATGAATGGATACTGCTGATTAGCTGGGGATACAATCATGGGGGCATGGAAAATAGTCCTTGTGTGCTGGACGGGCACTCTGGGTACAGGGCCACAGGACCAGTTGAGTCCTGAGTCTGGGTGGGGTCAGTGGTTGCCAGGATGCAGAAGTCTAAAAAACATCTCAAAAGGCCAATCTTCTACAATAGTGATGCTATGTAAAGCAGCAATAAGTCGCAAATCTTGTGACTTCCAGCCATGTGACTCCTGAGCAGTAATGGACTATAGAAAGTAGATCTTAGCAGAATTTAGTCCCCTTTCACGGTTAGCTTGGCCTATACCCAAGAATGGGTAAAAACAGCCAGCATGTGAGACTAGAAGCAACTTGGAATCAGCCATGCTAGATTTATCTCACTGTCACATTCTTTGCAAATGCAGCTTTAATCAGACCCTCTCTAGTTCAGGGAGGACCCAGAGAAACCTGGAAGACTGAATTCCCAGCTATGATGGGAATGGAGGTCTGATATGCCTCATCATACTTCCACCCTTTGTGGTTTAGGCACAACTGACCAGCATTAACATTAAAATAGACATCATAAGACTGAGTAAACAGACTATGGCAATAAGACACCAGATTCCAACCTGACTGGTATAGCATGTCATGGCACATGACAGCAGACCCTGAAGGAAATAAACAGATTTTACTTTAAATTATATTTCTTTAACATATTTTGAAATGGCCTCACAAAGCCATCTTTTGTGGGGGAAATTTGCATCTGTAGAGAATCTCCATTAATGGAGTCAGGCCTTCTCTTTCTAGGCTTTTCTTGGATCTAGGAGAGATTAACTGAGAGTCTGATACCTTTAAAGTCTGAAAAGAGACATTTACCTTCTATTCTCTCTAAAGACTTCTATCTATGAAGCTTCATCTACGTACCAAAAATTTGGCCCTCACAACCCCCCTTATCCTTACTCAAGCATTTTTTTCTACTGACTTCAAGTCTTTAGACAAAACTTAATTCTTTCAACCAACTGTGAATCAGAAAATCTTTGAATTTACCTATGATCTGTAAGCATCCCCTCAACCCTGCCTTCAAGATATCCCACCACTTTAGGCTGAACCAATGTATACGTTCTATATATAGATTTATGATTTTACCTACAATTCCTGTCTCCCTGAATATATAAAACCAAATTGTAACCTAACAAGCTCAGTCACACTTTTGAAGGAGCTCTTGAGATGGTTCTCAGGCCATGGTCACTCATATTGGCTCAGAATAAGCCTCAACACTTTTTCATGGGGGAAAGGGAAGTGGAAGATAATAGACAACTTTTGAGGAAGAATACATGATTTTTGGGGGGAGGTGAATGGGCCTGAAGAACAGACAATAGCTTGGGAAAAAGTTTGTATGGGCTCCAAGAGTAGAGTCAGCTCCAATCTTCTTTCCTATGAGTTAATCTCCTCTGTTTGATGAAATTCTGGGGGTGATGGGTGGGGTGGGGCAAGACAATTGAATGCCTTCTGAAGGAAATTATCTTAGTCAAATAAGGAACTCAGCATTTGCTGCTTCTCAGGTCCTCTCAGTTGGAAGTTCAAAGCAGCATATTTCAGGGTATCATTTTCTGAGCCCCAACATGTGATACCCTGCAGCAGAAAGTAGGTAACACTCCCATAATCAATCATACTAATATTTCTGGTATATAATATAAAAATATCAACCCTAAGTGTGATAAACAAAGACTTAAAAGTAGCCTCACATTAGTTCAGGTCAGATTTAGAAGCCAAATGAGAGAGAAGTTATTTCAATTTTTCTGAGCTTTTGAATGTGAAACAGCACATAGGGATTATGAACTTGTAGTATCTCATCCCAACAATAAACACTAAGTCTGCCATTTTGCTTTTTCTTTGGCATTTCTTCAGTGTCATCAGCCATGAAAGAGGCTGTTCTCCCATTAGACCCAGGAGATTTAAGAAGCAGTTGAACACAGACTCAAAAAACTCTCTGATGGAAGTGTGATTCCCTTTATATATTGGAGAATATGTAATGCATATAAATTAGCCTGATGTATTCTTTTGTAGTAGGATGTGAACATTCACTCTTATTGTGGAAAAATAGTCATTTGGTTCTTCTTTTCTCTGAAGCAGTAGAAAGATGGAACGCAAATATTTCCTTCTCCAGGGAAAGTTTCAGGATGAAGTGAAGCAGTTGTTTGGTTGCTAATGATTTTGATAGGCTATCAAAAACTATTGAGAAAGGAGCAGGAGTAGAGCCTGGGTAAGGCAAAAGGGAGAGGATATGGAATCTGTAGGACCTGAGGGAGAAAGAGTCGTCGTAATCTCTGGAGCAGAGGGCACCTGCCTACTGTTCCAAGGCAGGACCCTGAGGACATGGAGGATATAAGGAAATTGCTTATGGTGTACCAGAAAGCAAGTCTAGACCTGAGATACTCTGTTTCCTGGAGAATAATAACAAACTCCCTTCAAGGCAAGGAGCCATAGGAGAGACAGACTTGAACAAGTCCAGCAAACAAGGATAATGGGCATTTTAGGGCGAATTCAGTTTCATGGATAGTTGAGAACAACCCTTCAGCCCCCTCCCCTTTGTTCCAAATGTGTGAGACCTGGATGAATGATATAACCTCAGGAGTTAGTGGGGAAGGTTGTCTCAAAAATGAAGGGCTATATTTCCCACCAGCTCAGCAGGACAGGAGTTCAGAATCAAAATTAAAACAAATTTATTGTAAAATAAGACATTTCTGGCCCACCTGAGTTTGTAATCTGAGGTCAACAACCACTACAATTTATTTGGGATATTAAATGTTACTGTATGTTTAGTTGTAATGGCAACTGATGGTCTTTAAAAACCAACTTTCAGGCTGGGCACGGTGGGTCATGCCTGTATTTCTAGCACTTTGGGAGGCCCAGGCGGGCAGATCATAAGGTCAGGAGATGGAGACCATCCTGGCTAACTCGGTGAAACACCATCTCTACCAAAAATACAAAAAAAAAAAAAAAAAAAATTAGCCAGGTGTGGTGGCGGGCGCCTGTAGTCCCAGCTACTCTGGAGGCTGAGGCAGGAGAATGGTGTGAACCTGGGAAGCGGAGCTTGCAGTGAGCCAAGATCGCCCCGCTGCACTCCAGCCTCAGTGACAGAGCGAGACTCCATCTCAAAAACAAAACAAAACAAAACAAAACAAACAACCTTTCAGAATGTCTTTCTGGCTTGTTTAATTCTGAGAAAAGATGCTAAAATGATGTACTGGTAGGTTCACCACACTCACACACACACAGAGATACACAAGGCACCACAAACAAACAAAAACACAGAAAATAACTCTAAATATGTAAATATATAAAGATTTAGGCATTGAAACTGAGCCTTTTTTTCTATTTTTAAAAATTCTATGTACTATGGTTATTTTATGATAGAAAAGAATTGGCATACAAATACTAATGTAAGTATCTATAAATTAAGATTATTAAAGGAAAGTGCTCCATAGACTTTAAGCCCTAGAGGAGTCTTAGAGACAATGTAGTCCCATTTTATAGACAAGAGCTAGACTCATGTAGTATAAAGTACCTGTGGTGGTTTTAAAATATTGCTCCCAAATTCTTGGTCACGTCTCCCATTGAGAGGTGGGGAGCTATGTCCCATTGCTTTGAAATTGGGTGACTCGCAACTGCTTGTTTCAATCGAGTATGGGAGAAGTGATCTTATATGATTTCCAAGGCTATGTCATAAATATCCATGTAGTTTCCACAGGTTCTACACTCACCCTAGAGGAAGCCAGATGTCATATTAGAACTATTGTCTTAACACTGCCACTTGAAAAAGCCATGTGCAGGTGTTCCAGAAGACAGCCCCAAATGATCTCCCAGTTAACTACTAGCACTAACCACCAGAGTGAGGCATCTTGGGTATCTAGCCTAGCTAAGCTATCAGATGATTTCAGTCCCAGTTGACATACGACTGCAATGGTAGAAGAAACTCCAAGTGAAAACTATCCAGCCTAATCCTTTCCCAAATTTCTGACCCACAAAATTTGAGCAAAATGAAAAGATTGCTTTAAGCCACTAAGTTTTGTAGTAATAACAACTAGAATATCCAAGGGTCATGGAGCTAAGAGATTTAGTAACAGGAGTTGGGCTAGAACCCAACTTTCCCTTCTCACCTAGGGTATTCCTGTAGCCCAAGGTAGTCAGATGAGACACTGGATCAAAACAAATATATATACTTGTTGTTAAATTCCATAACATTCTTTGAGCACCATGGATTGCTCCTACGTTCTGTCAGGTGCTGTTAAACACAGGGTGGCGTTAAAAGAGGATACAATGTGTGGGGGAAAAGTTGTCAGTTTCACCTCATTCCCATATTCTTGGGAAGAAAAATCATAACTGCTGGAAAAATGATAGATGTTCAAAAAGTATGTGCTAACATTTAGATACAGAGTAATCTTTACATGATGTTTTCATTATCATACAGTATAAACATTATCATTTTTTTCATTAAGATAGGAAATGAAACCAAATGAAATCTGTGAAGTTGTCAGTCATCTTTGGAAAGGCTTCAGATGAACAAGGGAGGGTCTTGAGCTTGGTATCCTTTCATCTTGGAAGAATTCATAGCTGGGAATTGGCTAAAGCTTTGCAGTTGGTTGAATGATGGCTTCCAATGAGGTCTGTCCATGCCTTAGTCTTCAGAAGCTGTTAATGTGACCTTATTTGGAAAGATGGATTTTACAGGTCTCATTAAGTTAGGAATCTTAAGATGATATCATCCTGGATTACCCAGGTGGGCCCTAAATCAAATGAAAAATGTTCTCATAAAAAAATTCAGAGACAGTGAAGCCTGCAGACACATTGATTTCAGGCTTCTAGCCCCCAGAACTATGAGATAATAAATGTCTGTTGGTTTAAGTCACCAAGATTGGGGCAATATGTTACAGCAGCTCTAGGGATCTAATACAAGTTCCTTAAAAGAGAGTTGTAAGAGACCTGGAGGAATAAGGCTGTCCTCTTAGGGTAACAACAGTGGCTACAGCACTATGGCCACATAGGTAGATGTGGGACAGCAGTCAAACTCATATTAGGAGTTTCTCTGCAAAAGTCAGACATTTTTTTGCGGCCGGCTGTCTTATTCCAGAGACATTACCAATTAGAACATGCTGATCATACACTGTTGGTTAGTAAATCTGTCTCTTCAGCTGATTTGTGAATTTCTAAAGACCAAGAGCCTTCATTTCTTTCTTCAACAAAACTTAATTGAAAGACTGTTATATGCTCCACTCTTTGCTAGGTGCTAAGAGGCTGAGTAACACATAGTTTTCAAGGTGCCAGCTGACCTTGGGTGATACACCACGTTGCGTTCAACTAATGTTTGATGGAGGAAATAAATTTGGATAGATAAAACAGTTTGGAAGAGTAGACAGTTTTGTACCAACAGAGACCTGGGTTCCAGTTGTGTAAACCTGGATAATTTCCTTAATGGTAAAATGGAAAAAAGTAACACCTACCTTGTAGGGTTTCTAGGATGATTAGCATATATGTAAAACATAGGTCCCACATAAAGTACATATTTTCAAATGCCTGTAATGTTACTAATAAATGAGGAGCTAATGTTCCAGCAAAGCTTATACCTTGCATCCTTGCATTAATATTTTAGTACGTTTTCCACATGTTTTTACTTACTTCATATTTCTCCAGCTTTCTAATGTAGGCAGGATAGGGATGATTCTCACATGGAACAAAAGAACAAGACACTGAATCCATAAAAGAAGAGGATGGTAATGGAGCTACACAACGCCCTAGATTTCCTGTCTCACAGGGCCCCGTGTTTCCCACCACAGCCATGCCATTCACCTGGTTGAGAAAGCCCCTCGAGGAAAAAGGGTGGTCTGCTCACAATTACAGTTTAAACATGACTCATCTTCCTTAAGAGTCAATTGTACCCAAAGATTTTGGGAACAAGATATCTTTAAAATACTGCCATAACACAGCTTCATTTTAAAGCACGCAAAACTTAATCATAATAACGAATACTTAACGTGCATCGGTCTCTGTTCTAATCATTTTAAAAAACCACCATTCCATTTAACTCTTACAACTTTCCAAAGTAGATCTTATCATTATCCTCATTCTACACATTAAGAAACCAAGAAATAAAAACAGTTAAAAGACTTAAGCAAAGTTACAGTTAGTGGCAGAGCTGGGATATGAACTAAGGAGATTTGGCTCTAGAGGTTCCAATTTTAACCACTTTGTTAGGAACGTTTAGATAATTTATTATGAATATTTTAATGGACCTAGGGTACCAGGGCTGCAGCTATTTTATTCTATTGTCTATCATTGTGGGCACAGGTCAGGGGAAGACTTTGAGGAGAATTTCAGAAGCACTGTGCCACACAGGCTGTTTACAGAAATGATTTTTAAGGATCAATTGTGTGTGTGTGTGTGTGCGCACGCGTGTAGAGAGAGAGCACAAGAGAGCAAGAGAGCAAGCATTTCACAGTGTATGCAATTTTAGCTTAATTAGAATAGGAAGACTATTAACAAGTTATTTTTAAATGCACCAAAGATCAGGAGGTATATTAGAATTAAATTACACCGTGTGAGGCTGATTGGCAGCCCGTGTAATGTGGGCAAGTTCACCATCTTGTGTTTATCAGCACAGTTTGCAAAGTAGGCCTGAAGGGCATGGCCCCAAACCCATAGAGTGTGGAGCTATAATTATTCAAGTAAAAAAAAAAGAAACTAATTGGAAATGTGATAAGCAATGATTAGCTAGTCTATTTCAGGAGGAAAATGAACAAAATGAGCAGACGCCAACTGTAGTGGCTTTAGTGAAAAAGGATAGATACACTTATTTAAATGAAAAGTTCTCTGTCACCTGAAGACAGAATTTCCCTAAGGACCAGACCATTAGCGTGTCATTTGCATAGAGAGCTTAAAACAAAAACAGCCACCACAAATAGAAACTCCTGGGCACAAATATAGACTGAATTCAAAGGATGCTGATTGGTGCAAAGGACTGAGTCCGTGCTGAGGGCACTTGCAGACTAATTGCCAGTTGGGAATGTTCCTGACCTTGCAGTAGCAAGAACTAAAATAACCCCAGCAAAACAGAGCGTGGAAGAAGGGAGAAGGGTTAGAAGACCTTGGCTCCTGTTTTGGCTGAAGCTCTTGGGCTGGAGCCCAGAGCCCATGTGCATTTGAGGAATAACTTTTCCTCCCTGGGTTCCCTCATGGGTAACTCCCTCCTCTCCAGTGCTAACTGCATCTGCGTCCTCCTTATTTTGGACTGTTGAATCAAACTCTTGGGCTCTCCAGAGGCCCCACGTTGTTATCCCCCAACTCCAGCTTTATCTTGTGTTCAAGGTGGGGGTTTGAGCTCTGGAGTCCAACTGCTTCATTTCAAATTCTCATGCTAATGATTGCGACCCTTAGCTAGACCTTGCTCTCTGCCTCAGTTTCCTCCTCTATAAAATGGAGGAAAGATACTTCACAGGGTTGTTGAGAGGATTCAAGCAGATAAAGAAGGTAAAACAGAGAATAGTGCTTGACGCTTACCAAGTACTCAATAAATGTTAGGAATTAATATGAATTTGCATCCTTGGGTAGAGCTCCCTAACTTCAATTATTCGTATTCACATCTCCTATAGTTGTCATGAATAAGTATCATCTACTTAATGTACTTTAAAAATCCATTCAAGTTTTTAAACTCAGCCATATTTCAAGCAATATTATTTGTGAAAGTCCAGGATGTGTTAATGATTTTTTTCTAATACATGTTAATGATCCACTAAAATAAAGGTGGATCTATTTTTATAAACGTGGCACAATCTTAAATCATCTATCAGTACACATTTTACACATGAGGAAACACAGTCTACACACATTCACTCGTCTTCCAGTTGTTCTCTCAGCAAGCATCTAGACAAAACTTACCACGTGACTGGAGAGGAAGTCAGACAATAGAAGTGGAAAAGCATCTTTTCTGCCTCCACTGAGCAGAGACCCAGAGAGAGATGAGAACAATGACCCAGTAGCAGGGCTTTTCTTCATGGGGTAGCCTTTTGGTCCTGCTTGGGCAGGTCAGTTCCCTCAGGAAACAGCAGGAAGAACCAAGCATGTCAGGTGTTCCAAATTCCAGTTCCAAGACAAGTTGGCCTTGCATCCAGATTCTACATGGTGAGACCTTGGGCTTCTTATCTGAGCTCTCTGACCATCTGTTTCCTCATCTGCTAAATGGGCATAGTATGTACCTCACCGAGCTAGTGGAGGATTCAATCCGACGACATAGTGAGTATTCAGTGAATGAGCGTTCTCTTCAAATGATTAGTGCTCACACAGGACTCACATTTCCTGTCCTGCAGACCTGGGGAATATGCCCATTCTCCTCTGTTGTAAATGCTCTCTAGGTTTTTCCCTAAAAATCTGCTTCTTTGCCTAAGCAGCCCTTAGCGTACTAAACCAATTTAACATTGGCCAGCATGTAGTGAAGGCTTTCCAAAAAATTCAAGACCCATCTTTAAAGGCCTAATGTGTCTTCTTACCACAATTTGATCTTGTATAGGATAAGGCTTGTAAAATCTCATTTTACACATGATGAAACTGAGGCATGGAGAGGTTAAGTAATTTGCCCAGATCACAAAGCTGGCAAATGGAGGAGCAGGTAACCTCTACAATTAGTAACCACTAAAATTGCTACTACTAAAGACAAGACTGTAACTAAGGCCCCCAGTAGGACCACATCATCTAGCTCAGTGATTCTCCACTGAGAGGGACTTTGTCTTTCAGGGGACATTTGGCAATGTCTGGAGAAATTTGTGGTTGTCACAGCTGTGGGGTGTGTGCTACTGGTATCTAGTGGGTGGAGGTCAGGGATGCTGCTAAACATCCCACAGTGCACAGGACGGCTTCCCTCCCTCCCAATTATCCGAGGCAAAAATAAGTCAGCAGTGCTAAGGCTGAAACACCCTTGTGCAGGCACTATGACATTAACTATTTAGAACCCAGTTGATAACTAAGAAGAAGCTACAGAATCTCTCAGATTCCAAAACAGGTAGCATGAAGTTCAGGCAGAAAATTTTGTGCACTGTGTCACAAGAAATGACCAGGAGCCAATTTCCTAAGGCATATTCATCTCACCATTCATTAAATCGATTAAAAGCACCAAATGGATGTGGTATCTGGGTAGAAAAGGGAAGCATGGAATATGCCAAGAGCCAAGAAGACAGCCAACAGCTTGCTAGTCTGAGGAATGGAGAAAATAGAAGCAGCAGTAGAAACACTGGCTGTGACAATCCCTGTAAGAAACAGCCATGTGGATAGAGGCGGCTCCTGAGACCGTGGGAAGAGGTCTTCTGGGCATTCAGAGGGACATCATGCCAGGACGCCAGCATGGTGGGCAGGCCATGAGCAGCATCTGCTTCATCTCATATTACTGAGCTTCTGACTTTTTTTTTTTTTTTTTTTTTAAGGGGTGTGAGACTGTCAGTTGAGGAAGACAGTATGAAAAAGTTGGAGATGATTTATCTGGTGATGTTTTCTGCATAAATTGCAAAATAACCAAATGAGGCAAATGGATTTAGTTACTAGAAATGGGAACAGGAGGCAGGATGCTCACCTGAGTATTTTGCTTTATTCAATGTAATAAACATTTTATTTATATAAAAGACAAACAATGCATAGAATGAAAATAAGTGCTTGAGACTTTTGATATAAAAAGAGTATATAGCATTCACATTCCTATTTTAATAAATGAGTACAGCTGAAGTGTTCCATAAAAGAATAAAACTTTCCCTTTATGTATAGTAGTGAAAAAAGTCAGTATTTTTAGGAACTACAGAATGTTATTCCTTGGTCTTTTTTCTTGAATAAGGAAAAAAAAAAAACCATAAACAAAACAAGCCACAGTATTGTCTGACACTACATTCCAGTTTATGCTGATAACCCAGAAGTGAGAATACTCTTGAATCTTGAATATCTCATGAATGGACCAGTATTCTAGAAACTCACCACTAGAGGTCAATGAGCAACAGCGATTGCGATGGTATCAGCGTGCCCTACGGCGCAAGTGGAATTTCTAGGCGCCTCTATGCTCCTGGAGCCACACTGTCTAACTCTCAGCCCACTCACACCGAGTAAGGTGCCTGGAGGTTCTGCCTAATTCCAAACTTCTGCATGTATCCTAACAATCTCAATAAAATGAGACTTTCCAACATCCAAACAGAGCTGATATTCTCACTGCCAGTCCCTCTCTAATATTCCTATTTGGCTGAAAATAAGTAGCTTCAAAAACAGTTTTAAAAAAAGAGATTACTTGCAGCATTAACACTTCTTTGCTGATTAACATGTTTCCTATGGAGTTTCAAAGCTCATGCTTTGTTCTTGTCCTTGTGGACACAAATTTCCTAACTGCAAATGGGATTTCTGTGTCCCACATTCAAGTCCTCTCTAGTAATTTCTGCAAAGGTTGGGAAGGCTGGCATGATGGGGACAACAGGAACCATGAGGAAAGCTTCTGGGAGTAAAGCGCTCTTCTCTCCAATGCAGAGGGTAAAACTATGAACATATAAGCAAAAGAAACTTGGGCTAACAGACCCTTAAAGGAGTTCCCCTTTAGTCCAATAAAAGGCCAACTTCAAATCTTAACACCAGATAAGGTAGTCAAAATCATACTATATACCCAGAGAATGACTGCTTGCATGGACATTTCTTACAAGGGACCAAGGAGATTTAATTCCTAGACGGGGGTCCAGGTAGGCAGTGGAAAGAGCTAATGTTTACAGTGAGAAGTGAGGCAGCTTTTAAATGTCTCCACACCTTCACATTTCCTGAACATGGACTGGAGATCACTGAAAGCCATCTGCTCTCCTTACCTGGGGATCCAGATTTTCCTGCAAAATCTCCACGTATTTATAAAGTGGCTTCACTTTTTGAAACGCTGTGCTGACCAAACAAAACATATGTTCAGAGTGCCCAAGGTCATAGTCCTGACAATGATAGTATTGTGTAGTTGAAATCCCCTTCATTAGGCCAAACTGTGCTTGAGCAATCAGGAGCCCAGAAAGATGGAACCCATTGGTGTTTGTATAGAAAACTAGAGAATCAAGTCAAGTGTAATGAAAAAGTAAACATGATAAAGCGTAGAGTGGGGATTTGCTCCTTTTTAGAAAATGATGAAGGCTGGGAGCAGAGAATAGTAACGTAAGTGCAGGGGAAAGATGAAAAAAAACAGAACAATTTTTCATTAGTAGATGGTGGGGCAATCGCATGGATGGGGAAATCTGTTCTGATTTTTCTGCAACTCATGAGGGTAAAAAGTGGGGCTCAAAACATTCAAGGTAGTAAAGACAGGGTAGAGTTTCTAAACTAGGTTAAGGGAAATTTCTAAACTAGCCCCCGCAGATGTGCTGCTTGCAGCTTAAATGAAAAGTCCAGGAGAAACAAGGGCACACAGGAACCCCGGGAACACTGGTTCCCAAACAGTGCCACTGTACTTAGTTCCATGGCCGGAAGAGAACTGCTAGGCAGGGAATGATTATTTTGCAAAAGCAAGTGCAATGTGGTCATAGCTGGCTGTGAGACGTGCAGCCTCTTGCCTCATGCAAAGTTCCCTGTTACACAGTTGGAGAACCACTGCATGTGTGATTGTCAAATGCTAATGCTGTCATGGGTCCCTTCCTTCTCTACTTGGTTCTGGAGCTCTCCAATAAAACCAATTTCCTGGGAATATTTGATCTTTTTCCTTGTCTCTTTTCAAGGTATGGCTATATATATAGAGATATAGACATATATAGATATATAGATATATATATATAACATAGCTATTCATATTTATATACAGGCATTAATAAAGTGCAAATGTTATTGGCTGTTGTAAAAATCAATCTCATTTCCTGAGGAAGTGCTAACACAGCTTATCCTATGACAATGTCAAAGGCATAGAATGCTCGATGTCACCTACTCCCTGCTGCTGTTGTTTCTGCTTATCCCCACAGCTTACAGGGAGGGGAGGGACCCCCTTGGTTTTCCAGGAAGCATCAGTTCAGGGGCAGCTTCCTGCTGCCTCTGTTCTTTGGTGAGAGGGGCAGCCTCTTTGGACATGGCCCAGCCTGCCCCAGAAGAGCTATTTGGTAGTGTTTAGGGAGCCGTCTTCAGGAATCTTCTCCTCGGAGCAGCTCCTCCCCGAGAGCCTGTCCAGGTGCTCCAGCTCACTGAAGCGTTCTGCCACACACTGGGCTGTGAGGCGGGCCTCTGGGTCGTGGTCCCAGCACTCAGTCAACGTCTCACACACCATCTGGATGCCCTGTAGTGGGAAAGAGATCCAAAGGGCACCATTAGTTGGTGGGCTCTGCGGAAGGCAAAGTGGCCTGCTGACCTGTTGCTATAGAGAGTGCAAGCAGGGTTCAAAAGTACCTGTGTATTTAACATGCGCTGACTGAGTGCCCGCTGCTGGGGGCCAGCCAGTTCCATGTGGAAAGCGAGGATTGTGCTGGGGGCGGCTGTGCTTGAAACCTACCATACTTTTTTGGCTCTGGTGCTATCTGATCACAATAGGTCCTGACAGCACAATGATCCTCTGCTGGGCTTCTGGGGTACACTAACACTCCCAACACCGGAAAATTCCCCATGCAGTGGCCCCTAATACCATTTTAACGCCTTTCTATTTAGAGAAGTTCTTGGTTCACAGCAAAATTGAGTGGAAAGTACAGAGAGTTTTCACAAAACCCCTTCCCCATACAAGCACAGCCTTCTCCACCACGATATCATCCGTCCGTGTGCTACATTTGTTCGAACTGATGAACTAACACTGACACATCATTATCAATCAAATTCATAGTTTACATTAGGGTTCACTCTCGGTGTTGTATATTCTATGGGTTTTGACAAATGTATAAAGACATGTATCTACCATTATAGTATCATGCAGAATAGTTTCTCTGCCCCTCAAATCCCCTGTATTCCACTTATTCGTTCCTCCCTCCATTCCCCTACATTTCTAGCAGCCACTGATCTTTTACTGTCTCTGTAGTTTTTGCCTTTTCCAGAGTGTCATATAGCTGGGTCATATATACACTGTTCTATTTTAAAAGGGCTGATTACCCCCGTCAGAGCTGTATGCAGGCATTAGCGTGGTTTCATTTTCTATAGGCCACATATTTTGTAGAGTGATTCAGTAGCAGCTTCTACGAGCTGCCAAGGATGACCTCTGGGATACTCCATTCCTCTCCAACAACATTAGGTTGGACCCTGTGAAACAGCTGCCTTTGAGGGTCAGGCATGCTTAACTCTATGCCGTTTCACAGGGTTCACCCTAACTGAATCAAGGCCCCATCCAAGGAGCCCATCCAGAAGATCCTGCCCAGGAAGGTGGCAAGAGTTTTCTCTCACTGGCTTAATTTTTATTTTGCATTGCAAGTATTTTTGGTATCATTTCAAATCCTTTTTGGAAATAAAGCAGGCAGGAGTTAAGCAAATGGTCTGATAGGTGGAAATAGAGTGTGCTCCTCCCAATTATAAGATCAACATTGCTAATGGGGGATCCATCACACAGGTGGCTGGGAGTGGGATGGATAAATCTCAAACCTACCTGGGAGAGCTGGCACTTTCTCTACTTGCTTTCTAATACGAACAACCTTCCAAACACACCTAGGAACCTATCTCTTTCCCTCCCGACACCGTGAGTTCATGATGTTAAATTAATTGCATAATTCACCTAATTGACAGTATTGACAGATGGCCCTGTTAAGAGTAGAGTACTATTGTTGGTACACAAGTAACATTTATTTTATTCTGGCACTGTAATTACAGGCAGTAAATTAAATTAAATATTAAGCATTAACTTGAAATCAATAGGGCAACAAATCTCATTATGAGAAAAAATGTATTATGCAAATTCTTTTCAGAATTTTATCATCATGAATAATGGCTTCATTACGAGAACTATATAGCAGAGGAGGCAACAGAGTTTGAAAGAAACATAATACTCCAGTACATTCTGATTTCAGAATTTATGCAAAACATTCTTACAGTTTTAGTGTCAAAGAGGATTTGCCCAAAACTCTAGCGAAGCCCGTGACCCACCACAGCCTGGTTCACCCCCGCCCCCTCCTTGATGAAGGACTTTATTAAGGTCTGTCTGCTGAAGTGGCTCTGCGCCAGGACTGGCACAGACCAGGCTTCCTGCTCCATTTGTCTTCCCGATTGTGCCTGATTTGTTGTTTCTGTTTCTTATCTGAATTTGCCTTGCCCTTAGGGAAACCTACAACTTAGCCTCAGCCTTCATGGTTGAGGGAATTCATCCAAAAGAGGCAATAAAAGGTTTTAGTCAGTAGAAAGAACAGTTTTCTCAGTGAGATAGGGTCACACAGTTCTCTCTCATTCTTCACTAAGGGCTCCTTTCTGGGTATGTCAGACATATGGCTGGTTCTGACTCACTCACAACCTATTGCTTTCTTTTTTCTCTGACCATTGCCCTCATCAAAGTGCCCCCACACAAACAATCTGGATCAGCCTCTTTATAAGTCCAGAACGACTGCCCTGCTATGGACAGCCTTAGCTACCATTTCTTAACGAGAAAAATTAAGAGGCCATTAGAATGTTCCCAACAGACAGATTTCTCGTTTCTTCCTGGGCATACTCCTCTTCTTTGCTTTCCTTAATTCCAGAGTGAGGAGTCAGTCTCCTCTTTCCCATGCGTGCTCACTCAGACCTCTCCCAAGTCTGTGAGCACAGTCTGCAAACACCTGTACACAGCCCTCTGCATGCCACAGTCACTTCTCAGTACAGTTGCCTGACAAACCCTGCTTGTTTGGCACGTGCTAAGTATTTCCTTATGGAACTGAAGATTCCCAGAAGAAAACATTTGGAATCCAGAGGGAATGAAATGTAAACTCCTGACGTGAAGGCCCAGGAGTAAGTAGCAAAGGCTGCAAACAAAATGTTTTAACCCAGGACCAAGGGGGCTTGGAAAATGTGACAAATGCCCTCCAAATGTCTATTCGTGAGCTCTCAGAGTATATATCAGCAGGTTGGAACCTATAATAATTGGGTCATCCTCTTTATTGAAATTTTCTTTACAAACAAAATTTAACAGGGCCATAGAACACAATGGGACCTTCCCTCAGATTTAAGGTCAATATTCCAGAATTTTCTGCCACCTAAGAGGCAACTTTGGTTGAATCTTACTGACCTTTGTAAACACTCACTCCTTACCTGGTGGTTGAGCCAGAAGCTGGGAATTTCCGGTCGTCCTCGATCTCTCAACACGTTGTCCTTCATGCTTTCGACACAGGGGTGCTCCCGCACCTTGGAACCAAATGGAGGCTCATAATCTTTTACTTCTGTGAAGAAAGCCAGCAAACACAGGGTCACTGAGAATGGTGTGTGCAGCCAAAGGAAATGAGCATGGTGAGATGCCTGACTGGGGAGCATGAAGGACTAAGTAACAAAATACATCTGTGATTACTCTAAGAGCAAACTTTAATAATAATGGATTAAGATAAGAAGGAAGGAGTGGTTAGGGGAAGGGCTAGAGAAGTATTCAATAAATGATTGCTGATAACTTAAAATGTGCTAGGTGTTATGCTGGGGGACAGAGTGGACAACAAAATAGAGAGGGTCACGGAGCTTACGTTTTAACACAGGCATTCTCTACAGGGTGATACGGCACCAAAAGGGTGAAATTGGTTCTTGGGAAGTGGAAAAATCTTATGTATTACAACAGTTTGTGAGCCTCCAAAGGCTCAGAGTATTCAAAGAGATTTAAAATGTGGTATTAAATTTCATGCAGGTATTGAGGCATAAAAAGGAATGAAACTCTGGCACATGCTACAACATGGATGAACCTTGAAGACATTATGCTAAGTGAAATAAGCTAGACACAAAAGGATAAATATTGTATGATTCCTCTTATATGAAGTACCTTGAACAGGTATATTCAGAGACAGTATAATGGTGGTTGTCCAGGGGGCAACCTGGGAAGAAGGGGGTATGAGAAGTTATCCTCTAAAGAATTTCAGTTGAGCAAATGAAAAAGTTACAGAAAAATGAATAATGGTGATGGTTGTAGAGCACTGTGAATGTACTTAATGCCAGTAAATTGAACACTTAAACATGGTTAAGATGGTAAATTTTATATTATGTCTATTTTGCTACAGGAAAACATCATGAAGAGTAGTGATTAGAAAAAAGTTGTCTATAGGCCAGGTGCTGTGGCTCGTGTCTGTAATCCCAGTACTTTAGGAGGCTGAAGGAGGATTTCTTGAGTCCAGGAGTTTGAGACCAACCTGGACAACACAGTGAGATCCTCTATCTATACAAAATAAAAAACAAAACAAGCAAACAAAAAAAGTTGTTTAAAAAGGCTCCTTATGATATCACTGATTTTAAAAAAGGTTGAGAAATGCTGTTTTAGTGGGAAGACAAGGGACAGATTAACAACGTTAACAACATTTTAAAAAGATTTTTAAAAATTTTAAAATTTAAAAATTTTCCTCAGATGGTATATTCAACAAAGAAAATGATAAAGGAGGAGGTAACCCTTCACCAGGGCTTCAGGCTTCAACTAAGATCAAATTCTTTATAAAAACTTCCTTGAACATCCTTAGAGTCTATCTTGGTTAAATATCCTGGGCAGGGCTCTATCCTTGCATGTGCCCTATTTTATTTAATATATTCACCTGTTTATTTTTCTCCCCTAACTGGACTGTGAGCATTTGGGTGCGAGTTGAGTCCCTTTCTCATTCTTGCATTCTTGGTGCCAATTGAAAGGGTATCCCATGCCAAAAGGCTGTCAACAAATGCTTTGTTGAGTGAGTGAGTGAATGAATGAATGAATCTTAGATTCTCTCCAAAGTGGCAGTGCATAAACTCTGGCCGAATATTAAAACAAAACACCAATGTAAACGAGCAGATTAATATAGTGTAAACAGAGCACAGGACAGTTAAAAAGACAGAAAACATCCCAGTACTAAAACATGTCTGGGCTGAAAGGAGAGACTGGGCTGAATTCAACACTTTTCTCCAAAGTTAAGTTGGATCTTTGGCCTTTAGCTTCAAAATAATCTTATGTAATGAGTAAAAGTTTCAATAAATTTGCACTTCTAGGTAACGAAGAAGCTTTCATGGCAAGATGGCATTTTGAAAAGGGATGGCTTGTTTTTGTTCTTTGTTTCATTTTCTTTTTTCCCCTTTTCCAGAACTCTGCTTGAATATTTATCTTTTTCAGCTTCACCCAAATAGTAGAGCTGCCAGGATATGTTCTTTTTTATAGTTTTAAATACAGGGGAATGTGGGATGAAGGCCTCCCATCACATTAAGACAAACCACAAACTATCCTCCTGTGTGTCATGCTTTTGCCTTCAAGTGCCCAAGCACTTAATCCACACTGCTCTTGGATGAGATCCGAATTGTGATTTGCATAGTATTTACACTCTTATTTTTTTCTTTCATTCCCTATCTTCAACCAGACTGTAAATGCCTAAGGCACAAGGCAGTGGCTGAATTTGATGTCTTTTAGTTATCTGCTCAGTGCCTAAAACTGTGCCTTATACGTAGTAAGAATTTAATAAATATGAGGTGGGTTGAATTCAAGCAAAAGAGAAAACTGAGAATCAGATCTAGTTCCCAGTAAGTGTTTACTCTCACCTACTTCTTCTCTTCTGTAAAATGAATAGACTGAACTGAGCTACCTCCTCTTCAGATTTATCTTGTAATCCAACCTAATCAAATATGATGCCTCTTTGATAACATACCTTGAGATATATGTACTACTATATAATAGTAAAGGATAGGATTTGAATATGATATAAATTGCTCTTTAGATAAGGTACAGTCCATAGACCTTCCATCTTCAATTGTTTTGGCTTCTGTAGCAGTTGTAGTTGGTGCCTGCCGAGGTCCCCTTCACCAAGATAGGGCCAGCAGCCTAGAGTTGCCACAGGTGTTGGCTCATAAGGGCTCACACCTTCACCCTTTTCTGGGGGATTGCCCTTGGCCAATGGGAGTTGCCTATCCTGGAGATTCCTGGACATGACTGCCTTACTCTCAGAGGCAGCGTATAGCCAATGACAAATTAATGTTGAAGTTTAACAGTCCAATTCTCTTGGCTCTTGGTGGGTAACTATGGTGCAATTCACACTTTCCAGAGCTTTCTGTGAGATAAAGCTGAGGTTAGACCTCTCTTGAACTACAAGTTCACTTAACTCCTTCCATGCCTCTTCCTGCTTCTCTTATTTCCGTCTCGTGAGAGCTTATCCTTAATAAATCATTGCACAAAAGTGTGTCAGACTCCACTTCTAGTAAAGCTGGTCCGATACAGCTTTCTCTTCTCTCCCTAGGCCTTTGTCTCAGTGAATCTGCACCATCTGACTGTAGTTGCAAAGCTACCTTGGGGAAGCCTTGATGTAGCCCCTTCTTCTGAAGGTGAAATTACTAAACCAGGAAGAACATTCTGAATCTCACATTGTATTACTGTTACTCTGATGAAACTCCTTTGCCTTTCCAGGAAGCTTTCATGCTTTTTCCTTTCTACCAAGCATTTCAGATAGTTCTTTCTCCTCTGACTATCAACAACAATCCTTATACTCATGGTCAGAAGTGACAGAGGAGGACATAACGAACACCAGAGGAGGAAAATGTTGGGATCAGAATATACTCCAGCTGTCAATCTCATGGCTGACAGTCCTTGAGAACAAAGAAAAAGTCTTTGTCCTTGAGACTAGAAACCCAGAGCCAATTCCTTTCAAGTCCTAATCTTCCAAGTTACATAAACTATAGAATTTATTGTAATTTTTTTATAGGTACTCTGTGGACCAAAGCAAGTTTCCATGGGGAATGAGAGAAGATGGCACTAGGCGTATTTTTACTTAAAGAACAATTAATGAATGCTATTTTAGAAAGGAAGACAAAGGCAATAATCCCTTCCCAGAACGAAGAGATTTATAAATAGGTTACTTCCTATTTTTCCTAAAATCTTGGAAAGTTGTGAGATTCCCTAATATTCCCAAGGGATACAAGGCCTGCTTCCCATCTTTGAGTTATGGGTAAATTTCACAAGGAAGGGAGGTCACGGGTAGTCTGAGAGGTGCTGGTAAAGGGACTGGCTCCTTGTGCCCCACTGAGAGAATTTATGGCTCTTCTGATTCCTCCTAAGCTTAAAATAGACAAGTCTGGGGAGGGACGATCATCATTTGACCCAAACTGTCATACTCTAATCCTTTAATATTAGTTTTTCAGATAAGGAGTAGGGATGGGGATATGCAGTGTGTGCATGATTTAGGCTGACCTTTCTTTAACTTCTGAAAAATGTCCTATTTATGTAATATAGATTTACCGAAACAGCTAAACGCATGTTTGCTTTTTTCTTTCTAATTATGGATTTTTTCAATTCTTCTTTCTTTACCCTTCTCTCTCATTTTGGACATCCTACTCCTAAGCCCCATTTTTTTTTTCTCATGCCCTGCAATGTGTAGGAAGACAGTTTAATGTTTAGCAGTGTGTATACATGTGGCTCTCAGTTAACATCTTTGATATTCAATTGCAGTGATCAGGCAACGTTGCTCGTTTTTCCTTCTATGGCCATCAAGGCAATGCCATTCTCAGGGCCTCCATTAGGACTTGTAGGATGACCATGTCCCATGGAGGCCATTCCCTCCTGGAGGGTATTTCTTAATTGCTCCTCAGTTCTAAGTGTCCCTCAGAATGCCTCGGATATTTGCTTTGACTCAGCAGAAGAAGGGGGAGAAGGTGGCCAGAGCCAGCCTGAACCCTGTGAGAGGAGGGAGAAAGCAGAAAGTCCTCTGTCAGTCAGGTGGGTACCAATGGTCCTTCCTAGGATGAGACCTCCTGTAACAGAACCCAGGCAGTCCTGGGGAACTGGACAGAGCTGGTGATTGGCAACGAGTTGATGGCCTGAGACCTTGGACACTCCAACTTTTTCCCCAGGGTTTCAGGCAGCTGGGACTGGGATGTTTAATCCACTCTGGCAAATGAGCACTTCTCAATCTATTTTTTATAAAAGCCCAGATGTTTTGCCCTCACTTCATTGGGAATAAAGGCTTTGGTAAAATACAGTAGAAATGAATTACAAGAAAAATGAATCCCACTTGAGTGTTGTGGCAACATCAAACTGCTATTAAAGGTACTAAACACATCTTGGTTTCTGTCCTTATATTGCAAATCTGAAACAGAGAGTTTGAGGACCAGCACCTTCCAAAGACCACATGTGGGGCAACATTGCTTTAAATGCTTCCTAAGAAATGTGAGATGCATTTTGACACAGGAGAAATGAACACAAGTTATTAAATGTATTTTAAGGGTTTCAAATGAGTCAGACAAAGATTATTGAAAAAGTCTTCAAAGACGGGATCCAACATCCTCATGTTACAGTTGAGAAAACTGAGGCCCAAAGAGTACACTGGATTCCAGGAAGAGCATTTAGAATTGTGCACTGTATTACTGTTACTCTGAAGAAATTTGCCTTTGCCTTTTTAGGAAGCTTTCATGCTTGCTCATCTCTGCCAAGCATTTCAGAGATTTCTCCCCTAACCAGAGCAAGTACAGCTGGGGCAGTCCCTGGTATGAATACGCCCTTCCCAAATGTGACAAGGGTGCCCCTCCCTGCTTTGATGGGGCCCTCTTTAGCATATAACCTTGAGAAGGGGAACCTTATGGGGTCTGCCGGATGGTTATTTGTAATTTCTAAACAAGCTATGCAAAAAAACAATGACAAAGAGCAGCCTTCTCCTTAGCTGGTATTATGTACTCACATTAAACCCCAACACTTGTCCTTTCTGGGTTTAGGGAAATAGATGTGACTGGTGGTGGAGGTAAGGATGAGAATCTCATTTTAACCACAGGCATCAGATCAGGGCATAGGTGGCAATAGAATTAATGCAGTTCCTCTTTGCACATTTGATCAAATGATGTTTGACCTTGGGCCTCTCTCTTGTGAAGAACTGCATAGACAGCAAGTTCAGGAGCATGTGAGATGAGTCCCGAGAAAATGTTACACCTGGCTAACCTATAATAAGAACCACCTTTTTAAAAAAATTGGAATTGCCTCTAAGAAAAAAGTGAAGGGCTTAGAGAGTAATGACTGAGTTTAGCACTTAAAAAGTGGAAGAGCTAACAATATGCATTGCAAGTCTTATTTTGTTGTTTTTGCCCTGACTCCTTTAAAAAGTAGATATGAGGACTTAGAAAAGAGATGTCAAGAGTTTGTGCCTCACTTCCTATATCCACAAAATAAGAAGAGTCACATGTGCCCCCCACCATTATTCAGTGTGATGCTGCAAGGCCAGCTGCACCACCACCTCCCAACCCCATCGCAATGGCCCTTCCGGTTAGGCTGGCCCAGCTCCAGGAAGAACAGGCGAGGAGGGCTGGGGAGTGAACCCTCCCAGCTCGGCCTGGAGCAGCCCTCCAGCAAAGACTGATGGGAGTTGGAAAGATAAACACCCGGCTTCCTTAACGTCAGGTGGTATGACACTGAGGTGTGTGTTCTATACCGCCCGTAGTTATACTCCAGTTGCCCACAGTGGTAACTCACTTGATAAGATATCCTTTACTGGTTTCCTTCCCTCTTCTGACTCATTTCCTCATTCTCTTACTGGCATTTCCTGCAATCTCTTCCCAACTAAACTACTTGCACTCAAATTCTTGTTCCAGGGTCGGAGGCACTCCACCCAAGACATATGCCTACACAGCAGAATTAGTTCATCAAACCAAGTCTTTGTCTCACCCTCAGACTGTTTCTGAAGCCAGACGGACAGGGCTGAACACCTCAGAATTTCCTTGAGTGCCTCAAACAGCATCTTTTCTTAAAAAAAACCCTCTTTATTTCACTGCTTGAGAACAACTTTCTCTTCCTTCCATCTCCCTCCTGCCACCTCTCCCTGCAGCCCTTTCGCTGACGGAAGCCACCCACAACTGCCTGGCCCTCGCAGCTTCTTTTAATTTGTCTCAAAAGGCTCCTAAGAGAAAACCATGCTTGCCTGTCTCTTCCCAGTTCCGCAACACTCAGAGGGCAGGTCTCTGGGACAGCAATGGTATTCTTCGGAAAGTCAGCATCTGGTGCACAGCTGTTGTTTCGACTATAGTCCCAACGTAACAGGGCAGCAAAGTGGTTGATGCTTTTCCCCAAAGCAGTACCCCCGAGTCTTCATATCTGCTTTCCAAACTGTGCTGCCTCGGAAATCCAGGAAAATGAAGTGTTTCAATCCTGGTCTCTCCTCAGCCCTCTTTCCAACGCCTCCTTTTTTTCTCTCTCTTTCTTGCCCCTCCCCCTTCCCTTTCTTTTTGGTTCATTTGCACTTTTTTTTTTTTCCCCATCTTACAAGACTCAGCAACTTGACAATACGCTAAGGAGCCCTTCTTGGAGTTGTGCTACTCCTCGTTAAATACTTGCTTAGCTGGCTGCTATGAGTCAGCTTCTATTCGAAGGCCTAAATGCCAGGGATGTGGAAGTCAGTGTGCTTGTGGGCCAGTTTGGCTGGGGATGACGAGAGTATTGTGCCTGCTGTGTTCACCAAAGGGTTCCTGAACGGGAGCACCTTCACCCGCCTTCCACACAACACACAAACACTTGTATGAACACCAAACAGACTGAAAGCCTGGGACAGAGACTTCTTTGTAAGAGAACCCGTCTCCAGTTCTGTTCTTGCTGAACGGCGACTTCATGAAGAAGCTTTTTCTCCTTCTTCGTAGAACAGTAACACACCAGTCACCTCCTCCTGTCTTGTTCTTACTTCAAACAATTGTGAAAGATTTGTTTTTTCTTTCTTTTGTATTCTTTCAGAGGATTAAAATGTCTGAAATGACAGCCTCTTTCATTATCTATCCCCCAAGTCTATTTTTCTTTCTAAAATCATCCCACCCACCCCACCCAACTCCAACATTATACTACGTATCTCTTTGTTCATTACCTGTCACTAAAATACTGGCTCTTCACTAGACTTCCTGTCTCTCGAAGAAAGACACTGCTTCTTAAACTACAGTATCCCTGGCATTTTAAATAATGCCTGCGACACAAGAGGTACTCAATAAATAATTTTTGAGTGAATGAATGAATAAATGTATCTTTAGGGAAATAAAGACAAAGCAGTTATCTCAAATTTTAAGGCATCAATACTGTGACATGCTACACAAATTAACAGCCTTGGGTTCTGTTAACAGGGATTCACCCAGAGAAGTGAGGCTATCACTGAACGTTCCTCAAACATGTGATTGTCTCCTTAGCTTCTGCTGGAAAGGCTTCGTATCAACTGCCAGGATGCACAGAGTAGCTCTGACTATCCTATCCACACTGCTCATAGGAATCCTAGCTACTATTTTTAGGGGCAGGGCTGGGGACGGAGTCTCGCTCTGTTGCTGGAGTGCAGTGGCGTGATCTAGGTTCAAGCAATTCTCTGCCTCAGCCTCTTGAGTAGCTGCGACTACAGGCGCCTGCCACCATGCCCGGCTAATATTTGTATTTTTAGTAGAGATGGCGTTTCACTATCTTGGCCAGTCTGGTCTTAAACTCCTGACCTCATGATCTGCCCGCCTTGGCCTCCCCAAGTACTGGGATTACAGGCGTGAGCCACTGCACCCAGCCATAGCTACTATTTTTAAAACATGTTCTGCATTGGCCAGGCTAGCAGTATACCTGCAATACTACGGCCAGTGAGCTACAGAGTCAGACAACAGGGCTTTGATTCCTGGCTCCACAACTTTCGCACTTCCTGAGCCCTCAGTTTTCTTGTTGTAAAATGGGATTCGTAACAGTACACACCTAAAAGAGTTTAGGTAGATTAAATGAGTTGTCTGGAGCAAGTGCTCAAGAAGTGGTGGTTATTCCTTTATGGCTTTATCTGGACCAAATGTACTTTCAACATGAAGCTGTTCTCTCTGACCAGCCTCTTTACCTAACTGCAGCACATCTCCCGAGCTCCCTGGTGGAATTTTGTGCTAAATGAAGCTGTACCACCTGGCTTTTGAAGAGCTCTATTATCATCTGCTTATGTTTTCTCATCTGATAAAAGTGAGGCTTCTCCAGTGTAGTGGTGTTCTTTTTGTTTTCCCTGTGCTCCCTTGCAGTGAGGAGTGATTGGCTGATAAAGAAGTAACTCAGAAGCACGTCTTCCTCTTCCTTCAAGAGCTGACCTAACTCTCGTTCCCTGACCCTAACACTGCACTCCCTGAAGCCAACCTGGGCGTTCAGTCCCTTGAGCTCACTGCTTTCCCGTCCTAAGCATTTATCACAACTGAACCACACTTGCCTGTTAAAAACAGTCTAGTTAAGTGTTCCAGTGCCAGGAAATAGCGTGAGACAAAGCCTGGAGGTGAGACCTAAAAGACTTTCATCACGATGAACTGATGAACACAGAATGAGAATGTGGCGTGGAGGTGAGCTTGGAGCCTTAATATTCATGTTTATGAGTCACTTAAAGGCAGGAGACATGGGACTTCACAGTTTTCTGTGAAATTGTCCCTAATCCTTGTATCCTACTTCATTCAGTTAGATCTTCTGCTACTTAGAACATTTTTCTTCAAGTAGTGAATAGTGTAATGTCAACATCCAAGAAAGTAAAATAAACAGTCACTTCTGCAACAGCTCATTAACAATTGGTAATGGAGAGGTTAATGTTCCATAGCTTAAAAAGGTATCAGTACAACTGGGGACTCTGTCAGTATAGGATGGGGTGCTATATCCATATTACCAATGGCAGTCATCCTAAGAAATCCAAGGAGGCTCATTTATCCTCCTTCAGCGGGTAGATCCACTACACTTGCCATGTAGATTAGCTGTTTTCACTGGAGACTTGGATCCCACCATCCTTCTGCACACAGTTGAGGTGGATCATACCTCTTGAGTAGGCTTCTCTGTAGGTGCTTGGTAGCTGGCTCAATGGGCCAGATCAAAAGCCTTTCATGTCACAGAAGTGGCCCCGATCCATGATCCCACAAGCACACAGACTCAGAGCCTACAGAGAAGATGACCCTGGAGATCTGGTTCCCTTTACTGTCCATCTATGATTCATCATACAAAGGTAAGCATATTCCACATTTCCTTTTTTGAAATAAGACTGCTGATTTTTTAAAAAGTGGTAATTACATATGTTGCACTGCAAACTGTGGAAGTTCAAGCTTAAGGAAAGACCTTTCACATCCTTCCCTCTTCCTTGTATCTTAAAATTAAAGTCTAACATCAAACAGGGGGATTCACTATTTATTTAATTTGTAAGGTAAGAAACTTATCTGCATGTGTAAGTTTTTGAAAAAGAAGGGAGAAGAAACAAACAACTATTTCCTGTAGACTATAAGCCTCTTGAGGTCAAAACCTGTCCTTCCATCTATGTTTCTACAAAAGCTACAGTTGGGACAACATCAAGATGCATGCAGTTGGAGGGAATCCATCTGTCTTCAGGCTTCGTGTACTTTCCAGAGGATTTTTTGAATGTAAAAGAAAAGCCCCTGAAACTAAGACTAGACTGAAAATCTGTCTTTAAGGTTTTTGAGACACACCAAAAAGAAAGCAACAAACAAAAACCACTAATGCTTTTAAAAGAAGAAGTCAAGGTGGGAGAAGGAGCTTACTACGTGAGTTCACATACTTAATCAAGCGAAGGGCTTTGTGTCAGGACGAACGTGAGGATGGATAAATAACCCTGGTGTCTGCAGCCTGAGCGAAGATGGGAGAAACAGGACTGTGGGCTTAAGATCAAAGGAAATGAGAACTGGGATGGCCTCTTTCCCATTCCCCAGGGCTGTCTGTTCTTATCCTAAGGTTATAAAAGATTTTTTGAGACTAGCTGAATAAACCAGATCCTGTTCCTTCCTTGGGAAAACTTGTTTATACTGTAACTGTTTTTAGACCTCGTAAAAGTTGGTGAACTTCTTCCTCATTAGCTTAAATTTTTCCACACTCAGCAAATATCAACAGGCAAGGGTTTTAGTCAGTGATAACAATGAAAGCTGGGAGCTCACCTAGGGCCTTAATAAGCTGGCTGCACTGACAGAGGGAAAGACAGAGACACAATCTCCCGCTCATGTTTATAGAATAACAGGGTTGAAAGGATAGGGAACGATACTGAAATCTAGGTAAATTTATTCTGACAGTGACAACAGCATTGTCTCTGACACAACTCATACCCGGCTTAAGATTCATTTTGGAACTGTCAGAGCTTTCAAGCAGAAAATTATTCTCAGTGGCTGAAACTTGGTTAAACAAATTTCACTGTGCAAGGAAAAACAAAGTTAACTTTTGGAAGTGTTTTGGGGGAAGAAACTTTGGTCAAGAAACTAGAAAATAACTATGTCAGCTAGATAGGAAGTGCCATCCCCATGCCGGGGTCTCAGGAAAACACATGAGGTTCAGCAGCATGCAGGATGGGAGAGGGTGACCTAGACCCACGCTGGAGAATTGGCTCTGCATATTCTGAACAGGATGAAGAATCAGAGCCAGCAGTGGTGCCAACTGAAAAATGCTGGGTAGTTTGGACCAGTGACCCAAGCTGTTGCAACCTGAGCAACGAAATAAATAATGACAATACTGGATATCCATATAATAAAATAAATATCCAAAATCCCCTGCTGATATAAATGCATAATTAGTAAACAAAGAACAGGGGATGGTGACAGAAGAGACAGCTCTTTCTTAAAGTAGAATGCATATTAATAAATGTAGAAGAAACAAAAATAGAAAATCTTCCTTAAGCAAGCATTATAGTAATAATTATTATAGGCATGAATTAGTCACAGATCGTCAAATTAGTGGGTAAATTATGAATAAGAAAGTTCTAAATAGGTATTTAGTACTTGCTAAATTTTGCTAAAATTTTAAATTTTGCTAAATTTTCCTTAAGTTTGCTAAACAGGTATATAGGATCTTTAGAAACAGGTCAAAGGGATGTATTACTTACAAATGGACAAATAGTATTTTTTACAGAGGAGAAACCAGCAGGTCCCACTTTAACCAAGAGACCAAATTTAACATTAGTCATCAGACACATGGACATCTTACTCCCCCTGATATGACACACTGAAGACAGGCACACTATCGTTTCTGTGGTAATTTTGCCCAAAATATGTAATCTCAACAAATCATGAGAAAACATCAGTGAAACCCAAGGTGAGAGACAGTCTAAATAACTGTTTTAAACTTTTCACAAATGTCAAGGTCATAAAAGACAAAAATAGACTGAGGAACTGTCACAAGGTCAAGGAGACTAAGGAGGCGTGCACATTAGATCAATGCAGGATCCTAGACTGGACCCTGTTTCAGAAAACAACATTACTGGGGACTTGGAAGTACAGATAGGTATATGGATTAATTAAGAACACTGAACCCAGGCTAATTTGCTGTTTTTGACAGCCATACTATGGTTTAGGTTAGATATTAACAACAGGCAAAGTTGAGTGAAGAGTATATAGAAACTCCACTAGTTTTGCAACTATTTTGTAAGTCTAAAATTATTACAAAACAAAAAGTTAAAAATGGAATGGAGGCTGGACACGATGGCTCACGCCTGTAATCTCAGCACTTTGGGAGGTCAAGGCAGGCAGATCATGAGGTCAAAAGTTTGATGCCAGCCTGATCAACATGGTGAAACCCTATCTCTACTAAAAATACAAAAATTAGCTGGGTGTGGTGGTGCGTGTCTATAATCTCAGCTACTCAGGAGGCTGAGCCAGGAGAATCACTTGAACCCAGGAGGCGGAGGTTGCAGTGAGCCAAGACTGAGCCACTGCATTCCAGCCTGGGTGACAGAACGAGACTCTGTCTTTAAAAAAAAAAAAAAAAAAAAAAGGAATGGAGTTAGTTTGGCTTCATTTGGCAGCCAACCAGGATGAACTTGGGTGCACAGATTTCTCAGGTGAGACCTAAGACCTTTTCTCACCTGAGAAATAAAGAAGGACATGAATAGAAACACACAGTGGACAGGAGACAGCAAAAGGCAGTTCTAGTTCAATGAAAGCTTGTGCTCGGCTGCTTTCATTGGACAAGCATGCCAGAATTCTGTTGCTTTATGTGTCATTCATCTGCCCTCCACGGTACTGAGAAGAGTCAGGAAAGGGTATAGTAATGTACACCTTAACTGTTCTTGCCTCCTGGACAATAGGGGACAATACTTCCTAGAACAATAGCCTCACCCTGGCACCCCAGATGTTTGTTGCTCATCCTATCCACAGGTTCACGGTCAATAGTAGTAACAGCCTCTAACAGTGAAAAGGACTCAGCATACAACCTGCAAAGAAGACATAGCAGAGGGCATCTGGGAGGCTATGACAGTGTGTTCAGGGAAAAATGATCCTTATAGAAAAACAAACAGTAGGTGGCTGAACTTGGGGAGAAAAAGAGCAAGCCAGCTGGACACCTTGGGCTTTTCAGGAGAAAAGTAGGCCTCCCAATCAGTCTTGCAGGCTTAAGCAGTGAAAGGACAGCTTTCCTCAATAACCTCTTCACTAGAATTTTCAAAACCTAAACAAATATCTCAAACAATGATTTTCTTTTTTTGCCCAATAAAAGAATGTCATGTCCATAAAAGTAAATTTTAAATCAAATCCTTTTCCCAGACATAATTCTGAAAAACCTTAAAACACAAAGTAAAAGAAATCAGATGCTTATCTGAATATCATCCTATGATCATTAGAAGTAATTCTTACACATTTTATTAGTATTCATCTCTTGCCAGATATTTAAATAACTGTGAAGAGATGTGTCAAGAGAAGAGTAATTATACAAAGCTTTATAAAAGGAGATACAAAGCTTTATGCTCTAAATGTGGCTTTCGGTTTAAAAACCTAGGCTGTTTAGCACAACCCCAAATAGTTCTGGGATGGTTGCATAGTATCAGATCTCAAGTAGCTCTAATAACTGCTTTGTAACCCCTGGAATAATGATCGAAGCAACACAGGATCTTTTTTTTTTTTTTGAGACGGAATCTCGCTCTGTCTCCCAGGCTGGAGTGCAGTGGCCGGATCTCCACTTACTGCAAGCTCCGCCCCCCTGGTTCACGCCATTCTCCTGCCTCAGCCTCCCGAGTAGCTGGGACTACAGGCGCCCGCCACCGCGCCCGGCTAATTTTTTTTTTTTTTATTTTTAGTAGAGACCGGGTTTCACAGCGTTAGCCAGGATGGTCTCGATCTCCTGACCTCGTGATCTGCCTGTCTCGGCCTCCCAAAGTGCTGGGATTACAGGCGTGAGCCACCGCGCCCGGCCAACACATGATCTTATTTTGAAGACAAGTTTACCACTACACAGTGATGCTGGTCCATACCTACCTCCCACCGCATTACAGCGTGATGTCATTTCCCAGAGCACCAGAGCCATGGAGTAGACATCGGTCTGCTTAAAGGACTCTACATTCTCCAAATTCATCCTGGATTCTAGGACTTCTGGAGCCATGTATCTTGCAGTTCCCACCTACAGCAAAAACAGACAGTGAGGCCCATCATTTAATTCCAGCTGCATTTTTATTTTCACAATATAGCTGATAGTGGCTCCTGACATGTGCAAAGGATTTTTTCAAAAAAATCACAGGGCTGTTTTAAAGAATGAGAAATGCACAGAAAGGTACAGGTAGATGGTTATTTTTTAAAAGAGATGTTCTCTCCCTGAAAACCCTCTAAAGACTATAAACAAAGCATGCCAAAACAGGGAAGTGCCAAACCCCACAGCTGCCTTATCTAACCCCATGACTTGTGTCATCACATTTTTCAGTAACATCCTTACAGATAACCTGAGAGACAATATTTGTGATATTTTAAATGTTTATTTTTGCTTTTCAAAATTAAGTTTTTTTTTTATTCCTGAAGCTCCACGACTTATGGTAAAAATAATAATTGCTATCAGTTTTGATCACTTCAGGACTGAGTCTTAATCTTTATTTATCCCATGGCACATTCCAGTGTGCAAAGGATATAGTACCATTGCATATCATCTCTATTAAATTAAATTGTATAAAAGCATTTTCACAGAAAAAGACCAAATCTGGATCACTTTATAATTTTCACGTGTGGGCCATATAGTTTTATTTTGACTTTTAGGCCTGTGCTAATCTCTATGACTAATAATATGCAAACGTGGGATCCATATGAAAAAGGAAAAAAAAATTCCAGGGAATGGATCACTTAAATATTTAGTATTGTAGTATGTATAGACTGACTAAATAACAATAAAGTCCTGCCTTCCCAAGGATCTAGGGAAGCCGAGTGAGTTGATATTATCATTCCAAGGAATGTTTCTCATTGGCATGTATTAGAAACAATTTTTCTTCTCAAGAGGTCATTGCATGGCTCATTACTCTGGCACATTAGGCTGCCCATGTTTCGATGTTTACCTCAACACTGCGTGTGCTGCCATGGACACAGAGCTGACTGAGCAGTAACCAAATGCTTCAGAGTGTGTCCTGCCACCTGGCTAAAGAAGACAGTGCTGCTCTCCACAGACTCCACTGTGTGAAAACACTGGGCTTGTCATTTATAAGAGATGTTGTGGTGATTTCTAATCACCTTCCAATAGTTTCTTAGCCAAAAACATTTCCATTTTAATCTGTGAGAGTGCTTCAAGAGTGGAAGCGCTCACTCAGTTGACAAGTACTTATTTTACTTTCAATGTTCGAGGCATTGTGCTAGGTATCTTGGGTGACCATGTGGATGTAGATTTGGACTTCAGGGAGATCCATGACATTATTAATAGGCCTTCCATGACCCTATTAATACAAAGAATCATACAAAGAAACCAACACAACTACAGCTAATATAGAGTAGAAAGGACTGAGTACAACCATAAGAGAGGGAAAAAATAGAGGTAAAGTACTAACAGCGCTTGAAAAAAAGAAAAAACCTTTGCTGGAAGAGAAATGAGAATTGATCCAGGAGGAAAAAATGTGCTGAATTGGGAGGGATTTGAAGACAGGAGGAGAAATGCTGTCCATTAGCAAAAATGCTCAGGCAGGAGAGAGCAGAGCATGCTCAAGGCAGACTCGGTACTTTGGCTAGATTCCCTAGACCAGCGTCCAGAGTATAGGGCTGTTTGAGATAAGAGCCAGGAGATACGGATCAAGAGGTAGGGTGAGGCCAGGCTCAAGGTAAAGGGGATCTAGCACTATCTCTAACTTACCTGCCCGCTGTTAGCCAGGTCATCCACAGACAGAGTAGGGTCCAGACGCAGGGAAAGCCCAAAGTCACACAGGCAGCAGGTCAGGTCGTTCTTCACGAGGATATTGGAGCTCTTGAGGTCCCTGTGCACGATGGGCATCTTGGGCCTCCCGCACGGAGTGTGATCACTGTGGAGGTGAGCAATGCCCCGGGCGAGGGAGCTGCCCAGTTTGCGCAGGTCCTCCCAGCTGATGACATGCCGCGTCAGGTACTCCTGCAGGTTGCCCTTGGCATGGAAGGCAGTGATCAGCCAGTACTGTTTCCCCAACTCCGTCTTGCGCTCCTCAGCTGTCAGGAACTGGAGTATGTTCTCATGCTTCAGGTTGATGTCTGAGAAGATGTCCTTCTCCGTCTTCCAAGAGGCATACTCCTCGTAGGGAAAGATCTTGACTGCCACTGTCTCAAACTGCTCTGAAGTGTTCTGCTTCAGCTTGGCCTTATAGACCTCAGCAAAGCGACCTTTCCCCACCAGGGTGTCCAGTTCAATGGGCAGCAGCTCTGTGTTGTGGTTGATGTTGTTGGCGCATGTGGAGCTGATGTCGGAGCGGTCGTCTTCCAGGATGATGGCACAGTGCTCGCTGAAGTCCATGAGCTTCCGTGGCTTGCCAGCTTCCCAGGATGAGCTCAGCTTCTGCTGCCGGTTAACGCGGTAGCAGTAGAAGATGATGATGACAGATATGGCAACTCCCAGTGGTGGCAGGAGGCTGATGCCTGTCACTTGAAATATGACTAGCAACAAGTCAGGATTGCTGGTGTTGTATTCTGATGGGGAAACAAAACAAGGAGAGAAGGAGTTGGATGTGGTAGGTATGTACTGTCAGGAAGCGGGTTCATGCCCGAGCATCTACAGATTTTAGCGTCTGTATAGTTTTTGTAGATACTACCTTGTTAATTTTTATTTCAGGGATGCCAGTGCACACTTGTTCAGTCTTCCCTGCCTCTGGCCATCTATTTGACATCTCCTACTCTTCCTTCAAACTTCAGCTTACATGTCACTCCTTAAGAGAGACCTAGAAAAACTTGGAAATTTGTCTTATTTTATACATTTTCATTGCACCTTATACCTTTCCTAGGTAACAATTCAGTGCAACTTAAATTAAATGACCTATGACTCCACCTCTTGATTTCACGTCTGTCTTTCCCCACTTTCCCCATCCCCCATAGACAGGGAACTCCATGCTGGCAGGGACCATGTCTTCTTCACTACAGTAAACTGCACGTAGCACACGGCAGATCCTCAATACTGCCAAATAAAAAGACAAAGCATTTATTGAGTGTTATCGAAGCTCAGAACATTGGGAACATGGAAAAAAATGACACAGCTTCTGCCTTCAAAAAATTTGCATGTATGATATCTGGTAAAAACACAGAGCATGCCACAGTTTCCACCAAAATCTTTGCTCTTTTTCAAGCTCCAACTTGTTCTGCTCTGATCAGCATTCAGGCTACCCTAGGCCTATGGGTGACAGGGAGAGAAGTCCGTGGAAAGGATCTCTTTGGACAGTTATCTTACACCACCCAACATTTCTCTTTTCAGTGTGCATGTAAATTGTAGTTTCATGGAACTGAAATATTTAATAGCAACGATGGAAACATTGCCACAAAGGTAAGATAAGTTAAAAATGGAAATGCTGCAGTTTTATGACTTGAAATTCTGGAGCAGGCCCCTGTGAGCTGATGAATAGAGTCCTTAGCACCAGATATCTAACTATAATATCTTGTGCTTCAAACTTTAGTTCATATGCTGGCCTTGTTGGCTCTGGTGAAAGTTTTCCTCTTTGGAAGAAGGACATGAATAGAAACAGACAGTGGACAGGAGACAGCAAAAGGCAGCTCTAGTTCAATGGGAGCTTGTGCTGGGCTGTTTTCATTGGGCAAACATGCCAGAATTCTACTGCTTTATGTGTCATCTATCTGCCCTCCAAAGTACCCATTAATCAGCGGGCCTCATGCTCAGATCCTAGAATCATTCATTAAATATATCACTACTGTCTACGGTGGGCATGGCACTGCCCTCAAAGAGTACCCAATAGAGGACTTAGGGCATATATACAAATAAGGAATATATGGCATCTGGGATAGGGGCTAAATGTACAATGCAATCTATATGTTAGAGGAATGTGGCAAAGTTTAGAGAAACATGGAAAGCACAGTAGCAAAAAATTGCCTTTAAGTTGGTCTCTGAAGAATGGGAAAAGTCAGTGATGAGTGGAAAGAGTGCTCTGTTCAGGAGAAAGAATATATGATCTATCTAAGGAAGAGCAATTCTCCCATACTGACCACCCTGCACCTGGGGAATAGAAAGGAAAAAACGGGTAGGTGGTAGGGAAACAAACTCCATGTCAGAGAAGGATCTTTTGATTATTCAATTGTCAGTTTTCACCTACAGTAGGTGTTTGAAGTGGAAAAAAAAAAAGTGATGAGAATATAGTCCAGGTGGAATGAGGATATAACCAAATTCTCTCGAGGGGAACCCATTACCTAAATGGTATTGATAAAGGAGTTAAGAAGAAATTACTTGGGCAGATAGTAAGGGTATGGGAGTCCAAGGTAAGGCTTTTCTTTTTAATGAAAAGCAGCCCCAAATCATTTTCTAACAAACAGCAGCCTGTAAAGTCGAGCTTCAGACACAGGCAAGCTGGGAGCTTGCACGGGTGAATGCCGGCAGGAACTAAGGACATGTTCAAGACGGTGGCTCCATCTTCCCTTCTCTGTCAGCCATGTGTACAGTAAAGAGCAGACAAGATGGTGCTGATCAACTGGAAAGTCCACTTGCATAAGATTAGGGTGGGGTGACCAGTCCTCCCCATGCACTATGTAAACGTCATACCTGATTGAACCAATCTGTGAGCCCTATGTAAATCAGACACTGCCTCCTCAAACCGGACTATAAAATCCAGCACATTCACCGCCAGCCCGTCGTTTCTGCTTGGAGACTCCTTTCTCTGTAAAGAGTTGTTTCTCCTTCTCTTCTCTTCTGCTTATTAAACTCCTCTCCTAAACTCGTGTGTGTTCATGTCCTAAATTTTCCTGGCTCACGATGATGAACCCCAGGTTATATACAGCATCTGATACTTTCATGGTTTTTTTTTTTTTTCCTAAAAATGGAGTCTTGCTCTGTCACCCAGGCTGGAGTGCAATTGTGTGATCTCTGCTCACTGCAACCTCACCTCCTGCCTCAGCCTCCCAAGTAGCTGGGATTACAGACGTGCACCATTACGCCCAGCTAATTTTTTTTTTTTTTTTTTTTTTATTTTTAGTAGAGACGGGTTTTCACTATGTTGGCCAGGCTGGTCTCGATCTCCTGACCTCATGATCCGCCCGCCTTGGCCTCCCAAAGTGCTGGGATTACAGGCGTGAGCCACTGCACCTGGCCCAGAATCTGATACTTTCATTTAACAAAACACAGTGAGAAATGGAGCTAGTATATATCAATTTTTAAGGTTTAATATGATTACTTGTTCTTAAGGTAAGTCTAAGTAGAAATGCCAACTTCCACTGACTGTATATTCTAAATGAAAATCTTGGGTCTAGTAACCAGAGAAGTAACCCCAATATATCAGAATTCCAGAAACCAAGAGAAAAAAAATTAACATTTTTTGGAAAGATACATGAATGCATTTAAAAAATATAGGGAAAGTGAGAAAATTTGGTGACTGACCCTTAAAAACATAAATTCTTACTCACACTGGGAGGCTTGGGTTGGGACAAAGAACAGGCAAGAGTAGGGCAGAAATGGGGTGGGACAAAGCAATTCCAGAACGATTCAAATGCAAAAGAAAAAAAGATGCTCTTGTAGAGATGTATGGACTGTCCCTGTTGTCCAGCAAAGTATAAACCTGGAGAACAAAATTAAGGGGGCAGATGAACTAATGTTCAACCACAACAGCCGATCCAGCAGTCGGCATTTCCACTTAGACTTACCACTTCCACTATGTTCCCTCCCTGAAACTCCACCTCTATTATCTGTGGTATCCAATGAATGTGTTTGCTTGAAGTACCCACTTGTCTCCATTCTCTGTGTCTGTAACTACATGGAATGTCTTATAATCATAAATCCACTTGATTATCTGATTGCTTCTCCCTGACAAAGCAGGGTAGTGGCCAGATCTATTTGGTCACCATGCTATACCCAGTACCCGGGGCAGAATGGGGCAATTTATGGTATTCAACAAACGTGTTTTAGAAACTGAATGATAACTTATGTGGAATGATATTTCTCAAATTTCTAATATTTTATAGCAAGGTTTGACAAACTATGGCTCAAGAGCCCATGGCCTGCTTTTGTATAGTCTTATGACCTAAGAATGATTTTCCCCGCATTTTTAAACAGTTGTTTAAAAAACAATAAAACTAAGAAGTTCATGCAACAGAGATCTTATCTGGCCCAGAAAGCCTAAAATATTTACTGTCTGGCCCTTCACAGAAAAACTTTGCTGACCCCTGTTCTAGAGGTGTCACTTTAATAACCTCATTGGCAGAATCTCGAGAGACTTCACTTTGGCCAAATGTGAATATGTAGTCAATTTTTTTTCACATATGAGAAAATGAAATTTGGAAAAATTTAAATATTAACTGCATCATTACTTAGCTGTGTCCTTAATTCACTAAAATGTCCAAATGAAATGTTGATTCATCATGGTTAACTTTAACTCCTATCTATAAAAACAGTCTTCTTTGCTCATTTCAATTCCTTTTTAGCCTAAAGGAAACACAAAAACAGAAATCCCCTTAAGTGTATGTGCAGCACTGACTGAGGAAGATTCTAGAAATCCCCAGTTCAATGTCAGAAACCAAAGTTTTACTTTCTCCTAAAATCTCCTGTTATCTCTTTAGAAAACTTACACTTAAAAAACTTTTGGTGGGAGGAGGAATTCTCGAATAACATCTGTCAATCTTGAAACTTCAAAGAGGTGGTGAAAAACTCTAACAATAGCAACCAAGGTTGGAAGGAAGCTTTGGGATGTGGCTTTATCTAAACAGAAGCCACCCACACCCTCTGGCAGTATTAACCCTTGGGTTGCTACTAGAAAACCCAACAGCTCTAGGTGTAGGTACAAGCCAGCATCTCCTTTACTCGGAGACCAACAGGAAATGTTTCTTTTCATCAGCCCCCAGTTACAGAGAAACTCGTATCTGAACACTTACTAAGTTCCTGGCTGTGTGCTAAGGATTTTATAAAATATTTAAATTTAATTGCCAGAAAAACCCTATGAGATAGAAACTGCTATTATTATAAACCCCATTTTACAGATAGGGAAGCTAAAGGTCAGACAGTTTAAGTAATTTTCCAAGATGATAAATTTAGGCCACAGCAAAGCTGGTATTTAAAATGAGCACTACCTGACTGGAGAGACTTCTGATCTCAACCCCATGCCTGATCTCTTAACTTCATATTGGTGAGAGCCAACTAAGAATGACAATGACTTTAGGCTGGGTGTGGTGGCTCACGCCTGAAATCCTAGCACTTTGGCGGGAGGATCACTGGAGCCCAGGAGTTCGAGACCAGCCTGGGCAACATCTTGAGACTGTCTCTACACAAACTGGAAAAAAAAAAAAAAAAAAAAATTAGCCAGGCACTGTGGTGCTTCCTGTAGTCCCAGCTACTAGGGTGGCTGAGGCAGGAGGATTACTTTACTTGAGGCAGGAGTTCAAGGCTGCAGCACACTAGGATCCTACCACTGCATTCCAGCCTGGGTAACAGAGCAAGACCCTGTGTGTGTGCGGGCGGGGGTGGGGGGTCCCAATTTGATGAAGTGTTTTTCTTTAGTGTAGCCTGGACTAAGTGATTTTACAGCCATCCACCGAGCGACACTGGCAATTCTTGTATAATGTGTCTAAAGGACTATATTTTGGGTATAGGGACTATTTCCTTTCCTCTGAACTAAGAACCACAGTTTAGCAGTGTCTCTGTAAATATGCATCCTTTTCCTGCCAGGAAATAAAAAGTTTTATGTGAAGGAGAACCCCAAAATCTTTTTCTTTTCTCAGAGCCTATTGTCATGGCCTAGACCTTAGCAGAGCTCAAAACATAATTGTTGCACTATTAGGACATTCCGTGAATAGTAGTAACATCGAACTAGATCTAGCTCTGAAGGGCATGAAAAATAAGGGTGGAATTTCTCCAAGGCCCATACAAAAATGAGGCTATAATAGTAAACATTTTTAGCCTGGGCTCGGTAAATAGGGTTCAGTGGGTCTGTGAATCTGAATGGGCAAAAATTGCATCTTTTTTATTTTCTCTAACCTTTAATGAAAAATTAATATTTCCTAGTATTAGCTGTACCTATGACTTTGTCGTTGCAGACATCTCAGCATGTGACTTACGCTCATCATTTAGACATTTCAGTTGTTTAGATCTGCTGCTATTGGTATTTAAAAGCATTACTATAGAAACACATATTACTGTAACACAAATTCATTTTTAAAATATTTGATCATTGTATGTCAGTGTAATTGGTTTTCTTTGACATACTCCGTGTTCTATTTTATGCATTTAAAAACCATCACAGTGAGAAGGGGTCCACAGGCTTCCTTACTTTAAGAAGTCCATGGCACATACACACAAAAAAGGGAAGCTCCCTTGGCAGAGTGAAGGCATTTGGGCTTTAGTCTCTTCTCCAGGACTCCTACAGCAGGGATTTTGGGACTGATGGGTCTCTCTAGGAAGTTGGTAACTAGTGCCAATGGTAGATCTGCCCGGCTTGATTTGTTGTGCTGCACATGGACAACGGTGGGTGCTGTCACAGCTCCTGTGGAGTGGGAAGGCAGCTCCGCAGTGGAGAATGAGGAGAAGCCCTCCTTCGAAATCTTGTAACAATAAGAAAGATAACTCATATATGATGTGCTTTGTTGGGTTAGGCACTGGGCAATTTATTTTGTAAACATGATCTACTTTATTTCTCCAACAACCCAATATATGAGTTAGATTCTCTTACCCCTGTTTTACAGAGCAGGATACTGAGCCTTGGTTGCTTCTACAACATTTTTGTCTACTTAGTAAATAAGTATTCTTGCTAAGTAAAAGCCGTTCCTGGTAAGTACTCAATAAATGAATGCTGTCCTTTTAATGTTATAATTAACATGACTTGAGACAGGAAGTTCTTCCTTCCCCTCAGCTATCTCTCTTTAGCATAGTTTCCTTCTTTGGATCTCAGCCAGTTGTATATATACTCTTGCTTTAGGTGAACATGCTGGCATGTGAACATTCTTGTGGTTAAGAGCTTCACTGCCAACTTCACAAAAATCTCTCTTGGCATCTGAGGCTCAGTAGTGTACTAATACACCAAGGTGTGTGAAAAACTATCATCCATGTATCCCACTAAATTTTTGCCCTAAAGTCCTTTATGGAGTGGAGGAATTGCCAAACTACTTCAAATATTAAAGTAGGAGCCTATCTCCCAAATTCAGCTATGTTGATTTGCTTTTTATCAAGACACATTAACTGATCCACAGAGGATTTTACTTACCAAGTTGGCCTTAATTTAATGTTTTTATTTTTTTAACCAAGTGACTTTTATTTAAAATAGTGAATTAGGGAGGTTCGGTTTTAAGTTCCTTTTAGGAACTAGTGTCGGCATAACAAAGGATTTAAAGGAGGCTGAGAGCAACGTGTGTGTGCGTGCACGCGCATGTGTGCGCACATGCATATTAAAGTTATAAGACAAACTGTTTACTTTTCAATCACTCCAAAGGAAAGTATACCACAGGATTTCCCCTTGAAGTTTTCTGCCAGTGCGTATTTTTTTATGGCATATTAACACTTATCTTTGGAAGACAGATAAAAAAAGAATTTGACATTTGTCTTAAAAAAAATATTTATGTAACAAGACTCTGACATTTGCAAATGGCTCCTTATTTGCAACTAAGTCTGGCCTCTATGTGTGACAGAAGTGATTGGAAATTTTCGGAATTATTAAATGGATCTCAGAGTTCATTGTTAAGGAGACAGCTTGGTGGTATGGAAAGAACAAAAGCTTTGAAACCACTCAGATGATTAAAAAAACAAAAATGGGGGCAAACATGGTGGCTCACACCTGTAATCCTAGCACTTTGCGAGGCTGAGGTTGGAAGATCACTTGAGCCCAGGGAGTTTGAGACCAGTCTGGGCAATATAGTGAGACCCTGTCTGTATAAAAATAAAAAATTTTAAAAAATTAGCTGGATGTGGTGGTGTGGGCATGTAATCTGCGCTACTTAAAAGGCTGAGGCAAGAGGATCACCTGAGCCTGGAAGTTCGAGACTAGAGTGAGCTATAATGGCGCCACTGCATTTTAGCCTGGGCAACAGAATGAGACCCTGTTTCAAAAAAAAAAGTTAGCCTTCTCTTTCTCTTTCCTTTCTCCTAAGGGTAATTTAAAATAATATACTTAGCCCAAGAGCACGGTATGGCCTTCAGAATCAGAGAAATTACTCTGATTTCTCTCTTATGAAAAAGAATTCATTCCAAAATGAAACACAGATAGAGAAAAGTACATAAAACAAGTGTCTGGATTAGTGAATTATTATAAAGTCAACACTCTTGTAACCACTGGTCAGGTCAGAAAATATAATTTTGCTGGCCATCCCAGAAGTCTGTTCATGTTCCCCAACTCAATCGGAGATCTCTCCCTTCCTCTAAAAAGTAATCACTATTCCCGACTTTTATAGTTATCATTTTCTTGAGTTTTCTGACTGATTTTATCATCCAAGTATGCATCTGCAGTCGTCTTGCTACTAGTATGACTGAATATAAATGCAAAACCTTGTTTTTTTGCAGAATTACTGTTTTAAAAAAACTTCCTACGATAAAAACACCAGTAGACTCTTTACAGAAATGTTTAATCTGAATTAATCAAATCATCAGACAAATCTAGAAAGTGCCTTTATAAAGGAAATGAAATGGTCTGACCTAGTCAAATCAAAGTCAATGTCATGAAAACCAAAAACACGCTGTAGAGGCAAAACAATCAATTCTAATGTGTTGTCCTTGACTGGATGCTGAATTGAAACAACAGACCCATAACCTTGAAGGGATCTGAATACGGACTGGAATGTATATATATTCAGATGTATATATGTGAAGGTATCTGTGTCTGAGTCTCTCTACACACACACACAGAAAGAAAGCGAAAGCTAAGCACTCACATATATACTTCACACTGCAGAGTTCAAAGATCCTGCCATCATTTTCTGCACCTTTAAAAATTTTGTTGACATGTTACATACAGAATAACTTGTCACCTCGTTATTCTAAGTGTGTCCCCAGACCAGCAGCCATCAGCATCCTCTGGGAACTTACTGGAAATGCAGAGTCTTAGCGCTGTGCCCAACTAACTGAATCAGAATCTGCATTTAAAAGTTCTTGCAGTGATTCATTTACTCATTCAAGTTTCAGAGGTAAATTTTATTTTTGCTAAAGAGTTTAGCAAAAATTAAGTTCTTTGGTACTCTGCCATAGAGATGCTTTCCTCCTACAAAAATTTTTCATAGTGGAATTACTTGTAAAGCTCTGGTATGGTTGTATTCAGCACTAGCCAATGAGAAAATGGTCCATGATAATTTTCTAGTCAATTAACTGGTGGAGGAATGTAGAATGAGATATGCTTCCCCATCCATCATCCCAGTAAAAAGCACACCAATTTAAGCAAACAATAAAAAGTCATTTTAATTAAACAATGAAAGGACAGTAAGCTCACTAGCAAGGCAGGATTTAATTTAACTTCTAGCTATTGACAGCACTGTTTGACATTCTGGATATAGTTTGAGAGTATTTTTTCCCCAAATGATGAAAGCAGCATTCTCTCCAATCAATGTGGTTGTTTTATTCCAACTGCACATATTTCAGAACAAAGCTATTCTCCATCTCTCCTATCCCATGGCACAGTCTCCTTTGTATTATTTCCTTCTTATCTCTCTCCCAGATGGAAAAGCCTTGCATGTATTCTAATCCAGTATGATAACGTCTTTTAGAATTCCCATGAGAGGTAAAGGTAAAACCTCTGCCTGAAAATGTTACGGTAGAAGGACACCACTCCTTTGTTATCATTCCTTAATTAAATCACAATATTTCTAACTGTAGATATATTGGGATAAAGTCTAAATATTGGGATATTTTTAAAATTATTCTTTACATTAAGTCAAATGGAGCCTCTGTGTACTTCTATTACTGGCCTTTCTGCTGTTCTCTAAGGCAAAAAGCAACAAAATGAATCCATTTTCTATGGGATGAGAACACTTAAACTCCTGCTGGACATTAAACTCATATCCCCTAAATCACTTCATTTTCAGGTTGAACAGCCATGTTTTCTTCGGTTACTTTTCAAGATATTTATGAGACTCTAAACTCTGACATATTTATCAGACCCTAAAATCAGCCTGCCCAGCATATAGTACCCAATAAATGCCAGGACCTTTTCTCTATGGATAAAGCGATCTATTCTCCGAAACCACGCTTGGCTACTTAAGATCCTTCATCATGTGTTTTGCTAAACACAGATATAATACTTGGAATGCAATCTGTGTAGCAAAGATTACAGCAGGACTCTCACCTCCTCTTCCACCGAGTGGAGTTTAAGGCTCTTGATGGTTTGTTCTTTCTGTTTTGACTCTTTCAGCAAGATCATCCAGATTTCAGAATGACCTTAACTTACCTCTAAACCCTGGGGTCTTCATCACAGGAGCAGATTCCCAGCCACTGTTTTGATAAGTGCTCCTTTGCAATTGATTGTTTGAACCTATATGTCTGATTTTACACCTACCTGATAAGTTTTGGAAAATTGGTCATTTCAGGCAATTAAAACCCTGATTCAGCCTTTGCTCTTTTAGGCATCCCTTCCACTGTGATTTTCATCCTTTATGTTCCTCCTTAGGATATAGATTCTTGCTACCTCTCTTGCTCTGACTTTAAAAAGAGGGCAACAAACATTAGGAGGGTACCTACAACGTACTAGGCTTTGTCCAAGAAATGATGACACATCTGTCCCTCCGCAGAGAGAGCTTCACACCTCATATATGTTCTTTGGAGCAAGATGTTTTTTTTCATTTTCTTTTCTGTGTTATTACACAGAAAAGTCTTCTGACTACTAAAAGCTGAGGCTTTGTTAGGATCCCCACACCTGCCCTGATTCTTTAAATCTTTTTCTGGCTGGCCGTCTGAATTATACCTTGTATTCTGTCTAGGGGCCCTCATGTTCTCAGGAAACCTGAAAGCAAGATGCATTTCTTAAGTTATTTCAGGATCCTCTCCAACATGGGGACCAGATCGCTTTGGAAAAGCATATTCATTATTCACAATACCTGTTAGGTCACCAAAATACATCCTCTCTCTCTCTCTCTCTCTCTGGCTTTCCAGGTGAACCACAGGCTTCTGCAATTCCTTCCCACCTGAGTTTCTTTACCTCCTAAAATCACGCACAGAGCCTTCCTAGTCCCTGCCTTGTCTCTGACAAGGCAGTGGCACCCAAACCTTGCCATCCAACCTTTTGGACACATGAAGGTTTAAAATGTGCTTTCCTTTAATGTATAGTTTAATCAGTTTTAAAAGCTAAGATGCCTAGTCCCAATGAGGCCCTTGACCTTGTTCTAAAGCAATTGCTTGTAAATTGTTAAAGAAAAAAAATAATACCCCCACTTAAAAAGTCTTGTGATTCCTCCGTGGATGGGGTGACACAGGTGTTGGTTTTTCTTCTCCTCTAACCTTCGAAGGCAGAATTTTGGCTCCTTCCTGCGGTAGCTGCCATTCTTTAATTGTTACCAGCCCTTTCCAGGTTACATGGGGAACGTGATGAAAAATATAAAAAGATTTGGCAGAACAAACTGTCTTGAGTCCAGTGGTTCCCAATGTTGGCTGCATATTAAAATACCTTGAAGAATTAAAAAATAATTCCTGATACCAGGCCCCAGACCAATTAAGTCAGAAACTGCAGGAGTAAGACCCAGTTAATGAGTAGTTTTTAAAGCTCCTCAGGTGTTTCCAGTGTGCAGCCAAGGCTGAGAATGACTACATCAGCCTGGTGGAAGAAACAGGTATTTTGAATAGGATGGGGCCTGGAAAATGGAAGACATGGAAATAATTTTAATGACTAAATTTCAGATAAATTGTTCTTGACATTGGAACCAACTATATCCTCTAATTAGGCAACAAAAGTCATATATATGTATATTTTTAAAAGTAGATAAGCAAATATAAATTTTTTCTCTAAAAGTTACTATTTTGTTTTTTAAAAAAAGCATAACTTGTAATGGCAAAACTGATATTTTCCATAACAGGTAACATGCAGGAGTGATTTAGAATAAAAAAAGACTTTCCAAAGGCAAGTCATCCAGATGTCCAAACGGTGGTGAATATAGCCTCTGGAGTATATGTGGGTGGAGATAAAAGTCAATTTCACAGTGGTTAGCTAACTCCTTGAGCCTTTTTTCCCCCGGTGGGACACTGAGACACGTGCAAAGCAGCAAAAAGGCTCGGTGCACCCTTCTTGCCATTACTCATGGGAGTGGAGTTTATGGAACACATGGAGGCCGCAGTGGGAGAGACCTGAGGCTGCAGAGGAACCACCAGAACCTTGCTACAGCACCAGCAGTACGGGTCCGATTGCTTTCTTGGTCACTCACGGCCAGTGGATGGAATTTGAGACAGCCTGTGTCCATACTGGATTCCACTGTGCTGATTCATATCAGAATGAAGTTCTAGAGTACAAATATTCACAACCAGAAATCACATCTGGCCTCAGTGCAGCTTTGTTTACTTTGCTACTTGAGAAAAAAAAATCTTGAAAAGTGAGTTGCTTTTGCCTTAATTCAGTTCAAATACATTCTAAGCTTCCTTCAACTGCATCACAGTGTCCTCTAGCATGCAAATCTTTATTATTTCCTTGGCCAGACACAGGGCCATATTGATGAATTCCAAGTGTGCTTTCTAACCAAGGTTCACAACCAAAGGCTACTTCAGCTCTGAGTCATCACCTCAAATAACTGATTTCTCTTCTCAGGAATGAGACTAGCAACTTGAATCCATAATTTTCTTCCTCTTGTAACAACTTTTCTCAACCATATTTCCACACTTAGTTTTCCTTCTGCATTGAGACCAGAAAGTAAATCTGGTTTGTTTCTTTGGAAACAAAAATGCACAGCTGGAAAGCCAGCTATTTTGAGGCGTGAGTGCACAGTTCCAAGGCAGGATACCCAAAATCCCCCAGAGCTACCAAAACACCATTTACTCTTTTCATTTCTTACATGCAAGAGCTAATCATTTCCCCACGAAGCCAGCTCCCTGGTGCTGGAGCTGAACAAACACAAAATGAGATTTGGGAGAAAGAGGGCAGCATTTCTAAGACCTGCCTTACTCAGAAAGCAACGGAAGTCAACAAAATGCTCAAGGCATGTGATCAATACACAGAGTGGGTTTGCTGGATGGCGTAAAGCAACGACATTAAGGACACAATGGGTCCAGAGGGAACCAGCTGGCTGAGATGTTCTGCTAGCAAGTTAAACATAGACAGGAAACCGCGTGTCTGATACTGTAAAAAAAATAATTTGTCTTCCTGCCAGAGTTAGGCTTGCAAACCAAAAAGGCTGTTTTCACTTAAAAGAAATGCTACAACAATGATAGAGGAAGGAATGAAACTTTGTGGCTACAAGAAGTCCTCTTCTCTGCCCTTCTCTCAACATCTCAGGTTAGAGAGCACACACCACCACACTAACTGCTACAGCCTGCACATAGCTGGCGAGTCAGCAACGTGCACCACTGCGCGTACATCTTATGGTCTGCTTCCCTATTTAACCACATAGATTGAACTTTGAGTCAGAACTGGTTTCTCAAGTCCTGATTTCTAAGCTAGCAAGATATAATCAATTTATTTACTTACAGTCCTATCCCATTCCAAAAACAAAAACAAAACAACAACAGTGAAAGAAGATAAAGTCAAGATAGGAGCTAAAATTATGACAAATGGAATAGAAACATGTGAACACAGGGTAAAAACTGGTAAGCAAGGGTGATATTAGTACACTAAATGTGTAGGTACATATTTGCTAGAAGCAGGATTCAGATTTGACTCTAAGCTCTTCTGATAGTTAGCATTTGAGAGAGAAACACAAAAACCATGAATATCTCTATCGGGGGTTGGCCTGAGACCTGTTTTTGTAAATGAAGTTGTACTGGAACACAGCCACGTCCAGTCGCTTACACACTGTCTGTGGCTGCTACCACAGAAGAGTTGAGTGGCTGAAAGCTGAAAATATTTACTATCTTGCCCTTTATCAAAGAAGTTTGCAGACCCCTGCTCGGTGTGCTTCAAAGCGTCCTTAAGATCAGAGGCAGGCCGGGCGCGGTGGCTCAAGCCTGTAATCCCAGCACGTTGGGAGGCCGAGATGGGCGGATTACGAGGTCAGGAGATCGAGACCATCCTGGCTAACCCCGTGAAACCCCGTCTCTACTAAAAAATACAAAAAAACTAGCCGGGCGAGGTGGCAGGCGCCTGTAGTCCCAGCTACTCGGGAGGCTGAGGCAGGAGAATGGCGTAAACCCGGGAGGCAGAGCTTGCGGTGAGCTGAGATCCGGCCACTGCACTCCAGCCTGGGCGACAGAGCGAGACTCCGTCTCAAAAAAAAAAAAAAAAAAAAAATCAGAGGCAAACAGGTCCTCATGAGGAGAACACCTTTCTAAAACAGAGAGCCAAAATAAATGTCTCCTCCTGGCTTCCTCATGAAGATAACAAAACAATGCAGTGAACCGCATCCTCCGCATTCTTTACAGTAAACAGATCACATTGATTCACAGGACTCTTATAATGGAGAGCACCTCAATAGGACTCAGGTGGAGGAATTTTCAGGGAGGAGGAGAATACATGACTTTAGTACAAAGCTCCTCACTCATCTGGCTAAAGCCAAAGATAAGAAATTTGAATCTAGTGGAACAGTAATAACTATTTACAGTCAAAATTTATTAAGTGCTTGCTCTGTGCCGTGCCAAGTTCTCTACATAAATAAATACATTTATCCTCAAAATAATCCTATTAAAAGTATTCATTATTTCTACTCCCATTTTTCAGAGAGGAAAACAGGTGAAGTAGTTCTCCCAAGAACCAAGAGCTTATATAAGGCTGAGCTAGGATCTGAACACAGGTAATCTCAGCAGCGAAGCCATGCGCTCAGCCCTGTCCTCTGTTGTCTTCCCAACAGATGAGCATCTAACTGGTCATCGTTTATACACACCGTTTCTCATGGACATGGAAACAGTGTCAGCCTGAGGTTGTGCTTCTTGCCAAGGACATGATGAGTGGTGGGTCTGGGCTGCTGTTCAGCAAACAGAACAGGTAGCTTCTTACGTAAGGTGTGCAGCCTCCCACGGGTTAAGACTGATAAAAAGCAAACACGCCACCACCACGGGAATGTGGAAGGGTAAGGCTATTCCTTCTACAAGAGACAAGATTATCTGGTTCTTCTATGACTCTCCTATGGACAAAAAGTGAGGAACAAACTATGAGATCTTGGAAAATCCCAGCTCCTCTCTGGAGACCCACTTTTTTGTCATTAAAATGAAAAGTCTGGAGGAGCCAATTCACAGGTTTCACTTCATCATAGAAATGTAATGATTCTAGGAAACAAGACAACACACCTGAAAGTAGTTAGCACAGGTGCACATATTCAGAGTAGGCTGCAATCTAAGGCAGCAATCATCACTATGGTTGTTCTATGAGTTCCCACAGCCTAGGCCACGGGCTTGCCACCACCTTGCCTACATTTCAATTGGAAAAGGGGTGGGACCCTGTTCCTGCAAACAAACTACTGAAAGTCCAGGACTTGGGTCCTTTCCTACGTGGCCCCAGTGCCTCTCATTTTCTAGAATAAGCAGTTCAGTTCTAAGTTAGCAGGAAAAGCAGGATGGCCAAGATCCAGACATTTGGGAGCTGGAAGTGGTCCAGCAGCATGCCTCCCTTCATCCTCCTTGGCTTACCATCTTGTTTTCCATGTACCCACCTTCAGCAGATAGTCTTAGCAAACAACCCAGGAATGAACTGATTCAGACCAACTCTTCTTAGCACCACACTATTACTCTCCAGGGCTTTCCAAGGCCACCAAACACCTCCTCTGTAGATCCAATTCAAAACAGTATCTTGTACAATGCATCTTGAAAACATTCACAAATGTCTTCTTACTTTGGGAAATATTAAGGGACAGTCCCACAGATAAACTAATACAAATACTATAAACTAACATGAACATGATCATAGAAACAAAAGAAATGCCTGCTGAAAAGATGTCTGATTTTCTCCACATTAAGATCCACACCAGAACAACGTCTGTGGAGTATATTTAAAAAATAAACCTTATTGTCACTGCTGAAAAACACCCACATGCCACTGGAGAGTTCTGTTACACAAACTGACTGAGTAAAGTATATTGAGCTCATTTCCAAATGACCAGGCTTTAAACCAAATTTATTCCTCATGGGCCCATTCGCTCAGGGAGTTACTAGCATGAAGTTAATAAGACCTCCATCTCTGGTTCCATCCCTGCCTGGTGAGTTCACACCAGTGCTTCTCACACTTCAGTGTGCAAACAAATCACTGAGGGCCTTGTTATAGGCAGATGCTGATGCAACAGGCCCCGGGGGGCCCAAGGTTGGCAGTTCTAATAAGCTCCCTGGTGATCCTGTTGCTGCTGGTCTAGACAATTTCAGTAGCAACCGTTTATACCATTCAGAAGAGGTATGTGCCTTGGCATAGAGTGCTCTCCTTAATCAGGGTAAGAAGGAGTAAGAAAGGATGCACCTACTGTATGCCAGCCACTGTGCTGGGCGCTCCCAAGCATCATCTCCTTATATCCCACAACAACCCACAGGTACCATTTATCCGTTGGTCAAGTTATTGGATCAATTATGGATGTTGACTCGCCTTGGCTTGTGTAGTCTTAGCGTAGGTTATTACTACTTGGCCAATAATGGTGCAGTCATTCAAAGAGAAGGCCTTGTGGCCCAAAGCAAGCTTTCCATGGAAAAAATGAAGAGGGAATGAATCCCTTTGGCAAGTACAGAACTGCGATTACCCTAATCACTGATGTGAAAGGCACTTGTGAGTTGTTTCAGTTTTATTTAGCTGCTTCCTGCTGTGATTCTGAGTCAAAACAGGAACAACGTGCCTAATTTGTAATATTATCCAACAATGCCAGGGATGTGGTTAGCTTTGATTAGAAATTCTAGACTCAGCATGCTCCCCTTGCCTCTGTGAAGGCATGTGGAGAAAAAGAGAAACTGGATGAAACAGGGATTAAAGCAGAGTGAGCCCCTCCAAAACCTTGTGGTGTGATGTGTAGGTATCCGAATGCTCGGTTTATGCACCACAGTCAGCACTCAACTACAAAACCTCAGTGTGAGAACAGACCTAAGGCTACACAGGCCTGGTTTCCTGCATTCATACAAGCACAAGTCACCAGCCCTCTATAAAAAACCCAACTACTGCTAACAGCTAACAGTGACATGTCAGGCAATGTTGCAAGCACTTTACATGCATTAATCTTCTCAATCCTCACAACACCTCCCACCTGCTTTGGATTTCCATTTTACAGATGAAGAGACTGAAGCATGGAGATGTCAAGTCACTGGCCCAACACAGCAGAACTAATAAGTTGTAGAATAAGCCTTAAATCCAGAAGATCTGGCTCATTCTTGAGTACGACACTAGACTGCTTCTCTCTTACCTAAACCAGCAGAAATCACCTCTTCGCTCAGTGTTCTGCAAATTAAATGTCTCACTGCACTTGGAAACCATTTATGAAATGAAAAAAACTGAGTTGCTGTGTTTGATTCTTACAGGTTCAGTGAGAGATCAATAACCACATCATGTCTTTGCAAAGTGGGGATGTCATCTGCAAGTAAATAGGGTGGCTATTTGCTCAGGATTCCTTCCTCTCCTACCTCCTGTGCTGCCTTCAGTCCTGGTGCCCATCAGGTCTCATCTGACTGACAGCTGTCACCAGGCCATCCATCATGACCAATCCAAACAACTTCTCTTCTAATTGGAATTTTATATGTTGGTTAGTACAGGGATAGACTCTGATTTCCTTGGAATTCTACACAAAATGTTTTGGCAGGAGGGAATCCTCAGAGACTGGGAGGGAAGCATGAATATGAGAGAACAGTTGTGCAGTGCAGATCCAGCCCCATTCTAGTTGTTTCTTGACTCATGCCTGCCCTTGGTCACTGTAGGAAGGCACGGGAACTGGCACTAGCCCCCACGGAGGGATTCCAGGGTTAAGGGTAGGTACCCGGTTTAAAGAAAAAAACAGCAAAGTTTCTTTAACTCTTTCATTCTAAAAACCATGACCTCAGTCCTCTGAAGAACTAGCTTTGATACTCACTCGTTGTTCGATCATAGACAAAGTGTTAAATTTCTCCAGGCCTGGTTTTCTCATGCATAAATAGGGATATTAACAGTGCCTACCCGCATGGGGTGGCTATGAGATGAAATGAGGTCATGCTTGGAAAGGGCTGAGCTCTCTGCATAGCAATAGCATGTTTTCTCTGAATATTAACTATTATTAATAGTATCACTAGAAATAAAGATCCATACTTTAAAAGAAAATCTTGTGGCTCAACCTTTTTTTTCTTACATATTAAAAAAGGTAGATGTACATAATTATCATCCATTGTGTAGATGCAGATCAGGAACTTGCCAGCAAGAGTACTGTACTACTAATAATATAGCCACAGTGCACGTCATAGCTTTTGTGTTCACTACCTTGTTGGACTTGGAGTAGAGAAATCAACATTAAGAGTTTTCATTCCGGCCAGGTGCGGTGGCTCACGCCTATAATCCCAGCACTTTGGGAGGCTAAGGCAGATGGATCATCTGAGGTCAAGAGTTTGCAACCAGCCTGACCAACATGTTGAAACCCTGTCTCTACTAAAAATACAAAAATGAGACAGGCGTGGTGGCAGACGCCTGCAATCCCAGCTACTCGAGAGGCTGAGGCAAGAGAATCGCTTGAACCCAGGAGGCGGAAGTTGCAGTGAGCCAAGATTGCACCATTGCACTCCAGCCTCGGTGACAGAGTGAGACTCTGTCTCAAGAAAAAAAAAAACAAAACAAAACAGTTTTCATTCCTCAATATAAAGAAGAGATGGTGGCAATAAGAGGAGAAATGGAATACAAAATGTTGCTCCTAATGTCTGCTGTTTGAGGTGGAAGAAATACCCCACCACAGAGAAGAGAGATGCTTAAAAAGCAAACACCGCCCCCGCCCCCCACCTCCTGAAGCATTTTAGAAGACTCTGAAATCACTCAGACATTTGAGTCATCAGCTGTGAAAGGCTTCCTGTACTGTACAGTGAGAACCTGTCTTTATGCTTATTATCTCACTTCATAAGAAAGTCTGAGAGTAAGAGGAAAAATACGAGGGATGCCCATGATGATCACCTGAGTTGAAATACTCTGAAAATGGAAGTCATTAATATCTACAAGGCTTATAGTAAAATATAAAACACATGAGATATTTTGACAAAGATATTCAATAATAAAATATAGAACCAACTTGTAGGCCATTTACCAACTTTTGTCCTTTTGGAGGAAATAAACTTGTCTACTGTAGAAAAGCCAGTATACAAAAGGAGAGAAAAGTTTCTTCAATGCCAGTAAACGTGCCTGGGTATTCCGCTATTAGAGATTAATTCCTTTGGCTTAGGCTAGGCCTTCTTTTAAAAGGTGAACTACTTGAAGAAAGCTGACGTGGTAAGTCAGAATATCAGGTGCTACCATGTTTCGTGTGATTTAATCTATTTAGATTTCCGTCCTAACTCAAATCACATAAAGAACATGAGGCCAGGCACAGTGGCTCATGCCTGTAATTCTAGCACTTTGGGAGTCCAAGGCGGGTAGACCACCTGAAGTTAGGAGTTCGAGACCAGCTTGACCAACATGGTGAAACCTGTCTCGACTAAAAATACAAAAATTAGCTGGGCATGGTGGCACACTCCTGCAGTCTCAGCTAATCAGGAGGCTGAGGCAGGAGGATCACTTGAACCTGGGAGGCAGAGGTTGCAGTGAGCCAAGATTGCACCATTGCACTATAGCCTGGGTGACAGAGTGAGACTCCGTCTTAAAATAAAAGAAAAGGAGAGAAATGGACCATTTATAGGACAAGAACATAGGAAGGAAGAGTAACCTGGAAAGTGTTGCCCTGACAAGATGTGCATCCCTGCCTTCAGTTCACTGGGAAGTTGGCCTGGGGGAAGCTGGACAGGAAGAGAGGGAGAATGGCAGTAGGTGAAGGACACAGGAAGAGAACAAGCTGGATCTGCAGTGCTACTGAGCACCAAACACGAAACACGAGGACACATCTCTTCTCCCAAGTGGAATGCACACGGACACAGAGATAGGGTGTAGAGCCAGCACTTGTGTTTCAAAAAGATTTTTTCATTAAATCAGACCTATTGTTGACTAAACTAACCTTTCCCTTCCCTGAATTTACATTCCTAGAACCATGAGAGTACTATTAATATTTATTTACACTATCACGTCGGTAAAAATGGAAAGACTTATCCATCCCCAGTGCTGGAGAAGGTACATGGAAATCCGTATGTTCACATCCTTTCTGGGAGGACAATAGTTTAGTAGTGCTTATTCAAATTTAAAATACACATACTTGTAATCTAGAGATTTCACTTCTGGCAATCTGCTTTGCAGAAATATTAGCACAAATGCATGAGATATTTTTACAAAGCTATTCAATGTAGCATTAAGTGGAAAAATGGAAGATAATCCATCAACAGAGACATGGTAATATCCACCATGGGAGATAATAGGACATTTGAGACTAAATTAAAAGATATACAGTATATCTATGTGTTCTATCTTGTTTAGAAGGAATTGTAAAAGTGGTTGGGTTTAAAAAACGTTGCAAAATAATATAGTATGATCAAATAGTTGCACTGAAAGATGGATGACTGGATGGAATGGATGGAAGGATGGACAGATGGATGAAAGCAGGGAAGGAGAAAGGAAGAGAGGCAGTGATTGGGAGAGAGGACAGAGTGGAAGATAATATGAATGAATGATAGAGACATGTGTGCATCTAATACATTGTCAATACAGATGATCTGTTGCAGTGGGAGTGAGGGGATGAGGGAAATGTACTTTCATTTTTAATTTCCACACACTGTTGGATTGTTTGAAATTTTTGATGAAGAGCATATAATACTTTTATAATTAAGCCACTGAATACTCTTCTTATTAAAAATTGAGGGAATAGTCTATGCCTTCCTTTCAAGCCAAGTAAACGCTGAACTTCAAAGATGAAGGCTAGTATCTAATCTACTCTTCTCCTGGCTTCAAGGGTAAACTTTTTATTTTACCCTTTATCCAAGAGTAAGCTCATTATTTCCTCTCTGTATTTCAATTTTTCTCTCATATTGGATCGATGACAAGTACCCTAAAGACAAATCCTGGGACTATGTACAAGAAACAACGTCAGTTATAAAGAAAGTCCTCCTCGAAGATTAAACAACCCCATCCAAATCTTTAGAACAATGATTACCAAATTTTAGCTGCACCAAATTACTGGGAGGGCTTGTTAAAATACAGATAGCTGTGATTCACCCCCTACGTTTCTGATTTAGTGGGTCCTGAGAATCTGCATTTATAACAGGTTCCCAGGTGATACTCATGCTGGCTGCTCAAGGGGCTGCACTTCGAGAACCACTGCTCTAGGTGAAAGAAACTATTTGTCAAAGATAAATAATAATGTTAGCCCCAGTCAACCATATTTGATGAGAACCAGAACAAACCCTGCTACTCCCTAAGCCCATCTTTCCACCAGCCGAATGGGCTCCTAATCCACTGTATGGAATCCACCACAGAAGGAACACGCTCTATGACACTGTAGACCAAGGATGCAAAAAATTGGCACAGATGTCAGATCCCAGACCCTTAAGAGAAGAAAACTCACCTTCTGAGAAGATGATGTTGTCATTGCACTCATCAGAGCTACAGGAACACATGAAGAAAGTCTCACCAGGCTTTTTTTTTTCCTTCATAATGCACTTTGGAGAAGCAGCATCTTCCAGAATAAAGTCATGGTAGGGGAGCTTGGGATCATGGCAAACTGTCTCTAGTGTTATGTTCTCGTCATTCTTTCTCCTAGAGTGCAGAGATTCATTGGAAGCAAGGGGAGAGGGAGAGAGAGAAAGAGAAAGAGAATAAATGAATAATTTGGCTCCAGTCAGAAAGGCAATCTGGAATACTTTTCCTTCATGAAGTTGTTCCTAACAACGGCAGCTGGTTCCTGTTCTCCAGCATTCGCAGGCTGTCCTATAGTCTCCTATGTTTTTCTACCTTTTTCTGTTTTTCCTTTGTTTATTCTTGGAACCCATTTGTGGTTATAAACATCACCTGGAGCAGACAGCGTTCCATGGGGGCAGTCCTGGTGGAGAATTTTACACACTTAAGTCTTAATTAAATCATTAAAGGGGAAGACATGGAAAAAAAGAACATTCCTAGGTACTCAGGATAATTTTAAATCTTCCATCCTGAATGTAATGCAAACCTCACATCACACCCCTAGTTTAACTGGCAAAATCTGTCCTGTCTAGCTATACTGTTTTCAAAGAGCATGCCTGGGGAAATAGTCACAGTTCCTCTTTTTTTGTTTGCTGGGCCCCAGAGCATTGCGTGTAAAGGGTATACTCCTTGTCAACAGCTGGTTCTGCTGAGAAAAACGGGAAGAAACATTCCAGATAAAGAATTGCAGTCTTTCCCAAATTACAGAAAGGAGCAATTCAGAAAAATAAATAAATAAATAAATACATGAAACGGAAAAGGATTTCAGGGTGTTCTTCATTTACAGTTCAATGAAATATTTTATGCTGTCATAAACTAACTACTTTTACACTTAGTATCCCTTCATAGCACATATTTGAAGACTAATTTAGCCCAGGGCTCAGAGAATTTCTCACACAGAATTTTCCCTGGGTCCTAGGAAATGCTCAGTTGGCTCACAGGGTACATTAGATTTTTAAACAACATGATTAATGCCCACTATTATGATTGAACAAAAGAACACTTTGGCTCTCTTGGAAAAGGGCATCACCTCTCTATCCAGTTCCCTCTGCTCCCTCATGAACATACTATCTTGGATGACTGTCCAACAAGGTTAATCTGACATCCTCCCTTTCACCTCTGTCCTTTTTAGATGCAAAATACCTGCTGTCTTGAATTGCATTCTCTCTGTCTAGAGAGGGAGCAGAAGGAAGGGCTAATTTGGACCAGTCAGTTTTGCTACAGTAATCGTCTATGAAGATTCTGAGTGCACACATGAGCCAATGCGAGCATGTAATCGCTCACCAATTTTCCCCTAATCCTCCCTGCCCCATGCACAAAGGCTCACTGCTCACAGCAAGGAAAATGGAAGGCAGGCTAGAAGCAAGAAGCAGCTAAGACACAGCTTGCACCTATAAAAGATGTGGGGCCATCCCCATAAGAGAAAGAGCAACTTTGACCAATACCTCCTTTTAAGTGCTTAAGTCAAAGACACTAAAGGACAATCTGTTGACAAAGAGATACAGGCAAGGGTATGGGTGAGGACAGCCCAGGCAGGAATGGTGCCAGTGTTGACATTCATGCAGCCCAGAGTTGACTCTAGTGGAGGTACATGTGTTTGCTTGCGAAGGGGCTCGAGGGCTCTTCAACTAGAATTCCAAAAGACACAAGAGGAGCAAGGCTTTGCTAAGTTGGTCCCCGCTGTGACAGGAAGAGTGACAAGCAGAATAATTGGTTGAGGGTGGCTATCAGGACATCAAATGAAACTAAATGAAAGTTGGCATAATCAAACAACAAATCACGTATATTTAGAAATCTACCCATCCTAAACCCCAAAGCTACTGGACAGTCTTCAAATCAGCTGTAGTCATGGAACAAGAATACCTTCCTCCCTGTCCCCACAGTTTTGTGTGTGTGTGTGTGTGTGTGTGTGTGTGTGTGTAGGTTGTTTTTGGTTTTGGTAATAAAATGAAGAATGAAGGTACACTGTGCCCAGGGAAAGTTATAGTCCCTCTTCCTTATGATGCTTACAGAGGCCAAAGAAGGAACCGTGAGCCATGAAAGAAAGCTGCTCTATAATTATTGGGCAGCTCTTCCAGAGCCTCTGGTTTTCCACCTCTTAGCTACTTAGAGAACTAAAATCACAGAGAGAAAACAACTGTAACACTTGAGACCCAGTAAAGTCCTTAACTGCCTTCTCCACTCACTCCTGTAACAGCCAGGCACAGCTAACTTTTCAAACCCTTTTTGGATACAGCTGAGCCTAGGAAAGGTAAACACAAAGAAGTAAATACGGACTTTTTTTGTCCCACAACATTTACTCTTAGCCATTGAAGAGGTTATCAATTTCCACTGAAAGAAGAACCAACATGATAAAATTAATTTTGGAGGCTGAGCATGGTGGCTCATGCCTGTAATCGCAGTACTTTGGGAGGCCGAGGCAAGTGGATCACACAGTCAGGAATTGGAGACCAGCCTGGCCAACACAGTGAAACCCCATCTCTACTAAAAATACAAAAAAATTAGCCGGGTGATAGTGGTGTGCACCTGTAATCCCAGCTACTTGGGAAGCTGAGGCAGGAGAATCGCATGAACCCACAAGGTGGATGTTGCTGTGAGCCAAGATCACGCTATTGTACTCCAGTCAGGGCAACAGTGGGAGACCCCCTCTCAATAATAATAATAATAATAATAATAACAACTTTGGTTATAAAATATTTCTATCCTTGGAAGAAGCTTAAGCATTTTACATGGAATGGGCACACAACTGACATTAGTTAAATGAATGAATGAATGAATGAATGAAAAAAACACTAACACTGATCAAAAAAAAAAACCCCACTGAAATCTACAATCATAGTAGAGCCTTTCGGTTTCCACACTGGCTATTTTTACAGTAGCCTCCTGTCTTAGTTTAGGTTTCCTGGAAACAGACCTTGAGGCTGTGAGTTCTGAGCAGGAGATTTTTGGAGATGCATCTGTAAGGGACTAAAGGCAGCAGTATTGCACAGAAGGAAAAAGCTAAACCATAATGCAGGTTGCAGCAAAGGCCTCAGTGAATGCCTTGGAAGCTCTGAACGTGAGATGGTCCTTCAAAGATGTCCCACATTACGGCAAAATAACCAGGAATGTGTTTCTCTGCATCAACTAGCCATGGGATGCTGGATACCCATGAAAAGTGTCCAACGTGAATGAAGCAGCTCCCATCACTGGAGGGAAGACTCAGCAGTGAACCTTCAACAGCCAACACTCCCAGGGAGTGAGTGCCTTGGTCATGAAGGAGGATCAAGGAGGGCACTATAGCATCCCCTACACTTCCCCTTCTCATTAGCAACAGCCCTGGCTTCACAGGAGAACTTTCTTTGGCCAAGACAGGTCAAAATAATGTTCACTGTATTTATCCTTTATAGCTGGGACACAGAAAAAACAGGGAGGCCTCCTCTCTTCGACATGCTCACATTTTTTTGAGGCTAGCAAAGCCTCTATTGTAGAGAGACTTGATTCACATTCAATGATTTGGGCTTGTATTACTGGTCAGAAAAACAAAAATCTTAATTAAAAGAGCCTTCTTGGGTGGCAGAAGTAAGCGCTCATACCACCGTAGATATTTGAGAAACCACGGAAGGAAGCTTTGAGGCCATCTAGTCTGGTGTCTCAATCTTTCCTGCATTCTATTTGACACATGGTCATCCAGCCCCTCCTGAACTTCACTTGGTGCTTACAGAAAAGGAAGCCTGTTCTGCTGTTGGGAAACCATGATTGTGAAAATGTCTGAACTTACGCTGAGCGCAAGTCTGCCCTCTTGCCAATGTTATGGATCCTCCCTCTACCCTTCAGAGTTATGCAGAATATGTTTATTAGATTTTCTACCTGAGAGCCTTTCAATTTCATCAGCAGAACCCATGATCTCTCTTCACTGCACTAACCACGTCTAATTGCCCAGGCCATTCCTCAGACAGCATGATATCTAGGCCTCTAACCACACTGGTCCCTCTCCTCTGAACACACTCTTTGTCCAAATCCTTTCTCTGAAAGCACTACCTAGAAGTGGACATGGACAGGTATCACACCATATTGGCAAGTACGTCATGACAGGTCTTTGCTGTTAACATTCCTTCAGTTTTTCTTAAGAAACCAGTTCATCCCCTGGTATGTACAGAAATTGGTAAAGTTTCCAGATCTATCATCAAGGCTAGCTTTACAAGGTCTGGGGGTCTCAAATGACTTATTCCCAAAAAAGGGGGAGAGATATTTGGGTTTACATTCTTGTTTGTCAACTAACCAGGAGCCACATAAGTTACTTTTTAAAAAATGGCCAATAAATTAAAAACATCAGAATAAGTCTGCAAAATGTCATATCTCATTAATGAATTTATGTACTTTTGCAAAATTGCAACTCTTCTAAAGATCAAGGTTGTTTACTTCTTGTTCATGCTCACAATCTATAATCATGAATTAATCAGATGATTCATGAGTATCCACTGTGTATGTATAATTACTATTTGAGATGTGTATATGAGTTGGAGGTAATGAGAGAGAGAGAGAGAGTAGAAAATGTGATCCAATAAAAATATATAGTTCTGGTCGGGCATGGTGGCTCATGCCTGTAATCCCAGCACTTTGGGAGGCAGAGGCGAGCGGATCACCTGAGGTTGGGAGTTCGAGACCAGCCTGGCCAACATGGTGAAACCCCGTCTCTACCCAAAATACAAAAATTAGCCAGGCGTGGTAGCGGGCACCTGTAATCCCAGCTACTTGAGAGGCTGACGCAGGAGAATCACTTGAACCTGGGAGGTGGAGGTTGTGGTGAGCCAAGAATGTGCCACTGCACTCCAGCCTGGGTGACAGAGCAAGACTCCATCTCAAAAAAAAAAAAAAAAAAAGAAATATGTAGTTCTGAGCCGAGAAATAAGTCATACCTAGCCCAATGGTTATATGAATGATATAACCAGGATTTCTGACTAAAAAAATAGGTTGTTTTTCTGGTTCTCCACGTAGATTCCCCATTTTTGGCAGGTGGTTGTCTTTTCCAACAGCCAACGTTTCGTCACGTCTTCTTCCAGACCTGAGATTGCCTCATGAGAACAAAGCTCCTGGTCTCACTGTGGGGTACTGAGGAGGTGTCGGTTAAATGCCTACTAAGTGGCAAATCCCTCTTCTTGATACAAGAAAGAGTTTCCAGATTTACTATATTAAAGATAGTTTTATATACCATGACATACCCACATAAATATACACGTACATGCAGAGAACACCCTAGAAACTACATTTAATAATCGAAAGAGAGATGGTCTAAAGGAAAGGGAAATGGAACAGGTGTTTACACTTAGGGGACAGAGATACACTGACTGTGTGTACTACGAGAATACATTATGTAAAAAGGGGAAAAGAAAGAATAACTTCTTAAAAGGCTCTCTTACCATACAGCCACACAGACTTCCTGTGGCTTTTCACAGATGGAGGTGATGCTGCAGTTGCTCAGGCAGGATTTCTGGTTGTCACAGGTGGAAAATCTCACATCACAAAATTTACACAGTTGTGGAAACTTGACTGCACCATTGTTGTCAGTGACCATCATGTCATTGTTACCTGAGGAGAGAGAAAGATATATTAAATGATTATCCAACTGCCAGGCAGCCTGCCAATGAATTCCTGAAGATGTTATGCAATTTCAAATGAACTTGATGTCATGGAATGAATCTGAAGAAAGGCAAAATAATTCCTTCACATCAGATTAGAACTCCCTCATGTATGCAATCTGTAATAAAATCCATTGTACGGTGGTGAGGGGTGGGGAGGGCTTGGGGTGGTTGAGTAGCCACTTGCTTTTGTCAACGGTTGTCATAAGGCCAACTTTCTACAAAAACCTTATCATTCAATAAAGAACCCTAGATGGGCCCCTGCATAGTACGGAGTGCTGGGCCCACAAATAAAAGTACCCTTAAGGAAATTATAGTTTAGCTGGGTGAATAAGACAGGAAACAGACCAAGTCAGGGAGACCCAAAATAGAGGGCAGCGCAGAGGATGTGGGAGCCAGGCGAGCATCACCGCCCAGCTGGGCAGGGAGGTTACAACCTCACAGAGTCATGAAGTGCCACACAAAAGGAGGAACTGTTGGTGGAGGCACAAGACTTTACCACCATTTTCCTGACCTACTCCTGAAAGAGCTATAAGGGTGTTCTTTTCAAGGGACTAGTTCTACTGACTTCTCTCTGTGTTTGAGGGAAATCAGCTGATTAACGAACATTTACTGAGTGCCTCCTAGACATAATCCCAAGCATTGGTGAGGCATTGGAGTATGATCACAGCAAATAAAAGCTGAATCCACCTAAGGATCTGCCTTCCGTACCTCTCCCTTACCACCACCATGGCCAGCTTCCTGCCCCTTTCTGGGAAGAAGCCAAGTTCATTCCCTCCTCAGGCCTTTCACTTGCTATTACCTTTGTTTAGCTTCCTGTCACTTTTCTGGTCTCTGATCAAATGCCACCTCTTCATGCTACACAGCAACCTGCAAGTAACTACCACAGGACTCTGTTTTATTGTCTGCACAAACTATCCACATCACATACTTGCTAATAATCTATCCACAAATATGTAAGCTCCATGAGACTTTGTCCACCTCATTTACCTACTATATCTCCAGTGCCAAGAAGAGAACCTGTCACATAGAAGGTATAAAAAATGTTTATTGGATAAATGAGTGAACACAGGATGAATACAAGGAGCCCTTGATACCAAGTAGGATAGGATATAGAGCTTCTGCACTCAGATTAGAGAGGAGTGTGATTATAAATGTGATACTCATTCACATTTATTCAATAAAATATGGAAGACAGACTCTTCTTTGCAAAATACACACTGCAAGCTAGGGGCAGTTTAAATAAAGGTATAACACCCTAATCCCCATTTTCTTCCTCAATGAGATGGTGATCATGTTAATTAAAGACATTAGTTTCGACAGGCAGTGAAGTATGACAAGGCTACTAGGCACTTAACCAGCAAACATGAATTAATACTTACATGCTAGACTAATAAATATTAAGCACTTAGACTGAAATGGGGCACTGGAGGAGTTGCTGGGCCATAGAAAGTTGTGAGGTACTTTTCCAAGGCATAACCCTTAGAAAGGCCTAAGCAAAGCCTCGTGTTCCCTCTGCTCTTGCCTAGAGAGGAACACTTCAATGCCCTTCCACAGTCACTCTCTGTCCTGTGAATTTTAGGTTTCTGTCTTAGATACTTTGTCCTGCAACTGTCTTTGTAGCTTGGGCATAGCACCTGTTTCCTGGGTCTCTAAAAATATAAAGATATATAAATTTAAGATTTGCTTTCTTGTGGTAACAGTAAATATAGAAGAAAAAAAAATAAAGCCATTCATCCCTCTCGGGCCTCAAGTTCATTTCAGGAAGTATATTTTTAGGTAACAAGCTATTTTGAAATTCTCAGTGTCTCCCGGACCAGGAGCTCTATGCTTAGCTAAAAATATAGGCAGAAATGCTCTCTGAACTGTGCGTGAAATTTGGGAGAAACACAACAATGAACATGTATTTTTTTCTAACATGGTTATATTTGGATCAATTTTTGAAACAACTAATAATGCTTTAGGTTTCTTTAACATTGTTAAAGCCAAAAAAAAAAAATGAAACCACGTTTTGTTTATTTCATACGTATATATTTTTTTGTATAGGGTATGTTCTGGACAAGCACCTATGTGCTGATTAGGAAGGTTTGTTGTTTGTAAATATAAAATCAAATTTCCATGACTTGAAATTCAGCCTTCCATCATTTTAGAATTTTAGCTTAGATTGGTGGTTATCAACTTGGACAGCATGTTGAAATCAATCACCTGAGGAAATTTAAAAAATACTGAAGGGGTCCCACTCCCAGATAGTCTGATTTAATTCTTCTGGAAGGGAACGGAGGCATCAGGATTTTCAGAAGCCGCCCAGATGATTCTAATGTAGAACCAAGGTTGAGAACCCTGACCTATAATTAGTTGAAAAAAACACAATAAGCAGAAAACAAAACAGCAACCCCGACCCCCACCCCAGCACCACAAACACATATACAACTTATGCTGCTGAGGGGACAGCACCTGGATAAAGCTGGAAGAAGTTCCCTTGTGAAAAACATGCCCCTAAAGAGAGGTGATTAGCTCTTTCACACCTCAGATAGAGAGAAATTCTTCTCTGTGCTGGCCAGTCCTTTTCTAGCAAAACCTTAGAAACATGAAAAGTGACAGGAGTGAGCAGTGATAAGACAGAAATGAAAACAGATGAGATGGGTGCTGGGAGCAGTGGTGGCCACAGATGCGTTGACAAATGCAAGTGGTTTAAGTCTGATGCTTGCAGAACACAATCAACAGCGAAGAGAAAAAAGGACCATTAAAAGAAAGAAAGAGAAAGGGAGAGAAAGGGAAGTAGGATGAAGGGAGAGGGAGAGGAAGGGAGGGAGAGAGAGAGGAAGAGAGGGAGGGAGGGACTGAGGGAGGGAGAGAGGGAAAGAAAGAGGGAGAGACTGGACAGAGAGAGAGAGAGAAGGTCCACCAATTTGCACAGCTCCAGGTACACCACGGTAATGGGTCCCCTGGAGAGATAAAATACGTGTTACTTTACGGGTAGACCCACCAAGAGAAAGCCTCTCCATTGAATTTTGAAGAAAAGCCAAACAAGCAACTGTACTGCATACAGACACAGGCAGATGTGGGGAGGGGCAGTGCACAATAAGAATTTGCACATGCTGAGCACCCACTGTATACAAGGAAAGTTGGCTAAGATACATCATATCACTTCACAAGAATCCAGCCAGGATGCCACATTTTTCTCCCTGTTACAGCAGAAGCTACCAAAAGCTACCACTGCTTCAGCTTAACCTGAATTTTTTCCCAAAAGCCTGTATGCAGGACATGTTCACCACCAGCCAGCGACTCCCTATTAGTTAACCCTAGAAGACTCCCCAGCTTAACTATTCCGGGCAGCCCTTGAGGTCATATGCATTCCAACCTTTGTTTTAAACCAGTATTCTTTTCCTCTATATGATATACGCCCTCAGGTCCTTTTATGCACACCATCGGTACTGGTGGAATAGGTAGTTAAGTTCAGAGGGCAAAGCTACTCTAAACCTTTGCTGGGGTCACCTAAGTTTGATAAAAGCCTTATGAACACATTTTGGAGTGGGGGAAGATAAACAAATACAAAATTTGTAGGTCATCTGAGAAGGTCCGCAGATTCTCTCAGGCCCATAGGATCCAGTTAAGGCATCCCAAGTCAACCCCAGAATCCTCAAGAGTCACTAATAACATGCTAAGTAGTATACTGCTGGTCAGAGTGGGATGAGGGCCAGTGGGAGGGGAGGGGAACAGTCATTTGTTGCATGGGACATTGCATCTGTGCACTCCAAACCACAGGAAAAGATGTTACCAGTCATGACCTCACATATCAAACAACATCTCCTTATGTTTAATACATAATGTTTACAAAGCCAAAGGAATGGAAAGGAGAGTAAGTATATACACGTGCATAGTTAGAAATAAAGGTACTCCTCTAAACGACGATACAAAACCCACCTAATTAACCCTATAGCAAACCCTAATCCGACTTCAACATTACTTTCAATCCAGGTTGTTACATTAGTCTAAGTCTCTTTAGTTAAGATATTCTCATATGAAGGCAGGATATAGTCAGCCTTCTGTATCTGTGGGTTCCACATCTGTGGTTTCAACAAACCGTGGATGGAAAATATTTTTTTATAAAAATAGATGGCTGTAGCTGTACTGAATATGTACAGACTTTTTTTCTTGTCATTATTCCCTAAACAATACAGTATAACAACTATTTACACAGAATTTACATTGTATTAGGTATAAGTAATCTAGAGATGATTTAAAGGATATGGGAGGATGTGCATAGGTTATATGTAAATATTACACAATTTTATATAAGGGAGTTAAACATCTGTGTATTTTGGTCTCCTCGAGGAGTCCTGGAACCAATCCCCCATGGGTACCGAGAGATGACGGTACTTCGATTCATTCCTATAGACTCTCCGTGAGCAGCTAACCATCTTTAGAGAATTTTCTTCCCCAACAGGCAAATTCGTTATTCATAAAGTTCTCCAAAAAGAAGTTCCAATAAGAATATCTGTCACCTAGAAAGCCATCCACTAAAGGAAGTGAACATGGGTAGCACCTCTCAGCATATGATAGTATCACATGGCCCATAATATTTCACTTCTCTTCAAATAAGCCCATGAGTAATATCAAAACCTTCACTCTAGGTCATACCACCTTCCCCATTTTATCTCACATTTTCCCCACACTCACTGCCTACAGACAGAGGTTCCAGGTCTTGAGAATATGAATTGACTGCTTAGCTATGTCTATTTCTGGAACTGTACTATCGTCTTTGAGAGTCAGATGAGCAGCCTAATAAGATTTAGACTTATTTCAGATAAATATTAGAAATTCTGAATATGGCCTTAGTCCAAATCTTTGAAATAGTGCCTATTATTAGCTGAACCATTAGGTAAAATCTCAAGGTTTAACAATAATCATGAACACTTGTCAGAAATGCATTCACGTATCATTGAATTCATGCATTTGTGTATCATTCAATTCATGTATCTACCTACTGTTGTTTTCTGGAATGATTTTTGTGGGGGGAAACTTAGAAATTTATTTGTTCTACAAACACCTGTGGATGTCTTGCTTAGTGTTATATATTCATTATAAGACCACTGAAATTGACACAACTAAATGTAACATCTCAAAGAATAATCCATGGAAACTGGTGAATAGAATTTATTGTTTTAGAGTACTGCTTCTCAAATATTAATACACAAGTACTTTGGGAATATTTTTAACCTGCAGGTGTAGCATAGTGGTATTGGGGGGGCTGGCAAGTCCGAAATTTATAGGGCACACTGGCAGCCTGGGAACTCAGGCAAAAATCAATGCTGCAGTTTTGAGGCAGTATTTTTTCTCTGGGAACCCTCAGTTTTTGCTCTTAAGGCTGTTCAATTGATTGGATGAAGCCCACTCACATTATAGAGAGTAATTTCTTTTACTTAAAGTCAAATGATTTTAGCTGTTAATCACGTCTACAACATACCTTCACAGCAACAATGAGATTAGTGGGTACCAGGACCTAGCCAAGTACACATAAAACTGACTTTACGGATAGGAAGGGAGCTGCTCCCTGGGTGATGTCCCATTTGAATGGGAAGGCTGTGGAGAACCCAGTTTTTAATAATTGTTTCCCCTTCTCCACTCATTTTGGAGTTAGTGAAATTAAATACCTATTCTTCACCTTTTTACAGGCATTTCTCATCTTCCAGTTCTTTCCCTATGCTTTTCTCTTGAGCCTGACCTCTTAAATGATTGCAAACCCAGAGGCCCTGATCACCATATGGGCCCAGAATTGAAAGACGTGTTCTCTGAAAGGAGGTTTTTAATTGCCTGCAGCATTTCCGAGTCAGATACTGAGGCAGCCATCTGGCAGAAAGCCGCTGTGGCCTGTGATGCTGGCAACAGCAGCTCTGACCCTTGAGACAAGGTGGGACAAGGCTATTGGCTAGTCATACACTTCCTACCACCCAGAACAAAGAAGCAAGTCAAGCAATCTGGGAGGATTCCCTGTATAATTCTTCAGGAAAGAAAGCCATCCCCAAGCCAATCAGATACCTTGGCCAATTACTACAACCAACGAACCAAACAAACAAACACCTTGTGATTAAGCCAAAGATAGGAACGTTTTAGAAATATTTCTTTTTGCTGAAAATCTATTGCACTCTGTGATTGGAACTTCTAATACAATACCTTCTTTTTAGTTTTTAAAAATGTGTTTGAACCCTAATGCTTTATCTAATTACACCTTGAGAGAAGAGAGGTGTGGGGCTTTCCTTCAAGTGACAATCCACATGGTCTCTGGGGTACCAATACTAGAGAAACCATCATTTAGCTAACAGGGAGACTATAGTGTGTGCAGGAAGAAAACAGAGACAAGTGACTTGAAGGCATCGATTCACTTTCTTATGCAAATATTTTTGTAGTAATAATACTTTAAAACCTTTCAGGGATGAAGTAATTAATAATGTAAAATCTCTGTGAAATGACAATGCCTTACAATTCTTGCTTTTAAATAGTAAGTACTCAATAAGTGCCAGAAGAATTAATGCCATTTAAAATCACTATTAATGCTTATTGGAAACAAATAACATATCATGTAAGTTCTCTACATTGTGTTAAAAAAATGCTACTTTAAGTATTACTTCCTGACCATGCCACCAGAGAATAAGCTCTAAAAGTGAAGCATGTCAACCTCCTTGCTAACAAGAGAAATGCATACCATATTTCACCTAACGCATATTGAAAGAGATCAGTAAGTCAGCACAGTGAGCTGGGCAAAGTATGGGGAAACAAACATTCTCATAATGCCGGGGTGTAAACTGGTATAACATCTCAGGAGTACGTGTTATTGATATCAATCAGCACTGCAAACACAAATAGCCTTTTGCCTAGCACTTTCACTTCTAAAAATTTATGATATTCATTGATAAATTCACTGCAGTGTTGTCTGTAAGGACAAACAGGTTTTTTTTTTTTCTTTTTTAACCATTTATCAAGAGAAGAGTAGTAAAATAAATTAGACAAATCCAAACAAGGAATACAATGCAATGACTAAAAAGCAGGGGGCAGCTTCATGTGGCTATCTTTATAAGTGGTGAAGCCCAGGCTATAACATTCAAGAAAAAAAGCAAGGTAGAGATCAATGTATAGAGTTACTTGGGCTGGGTGTCTTCTATTGCCCTTAGTTCTCTACCCTTGGTCGCCGGAATCTCTGCCCCAGGAGGCTCATCTTAATGGACTACATCAACCAGCTCTCTTGCCCTCAAGCTTCCATTAAGTTTGGCCAATGGGTAGACCCGGCAGTATAGAAGGGAAGCAATGAGGAGCACATTTAGGGTATTTGTGCTCTGGCTCCCTCTCTGTGGAAAATTCTGTGGAATTGTTTCTAGCTGGCTGAGTCCCTCACTTGGAGGTCACAGGTTCTCTTGGGAAGGTCATTTCCAAGATTTACTTCTTCCCTCTCCTTGCCCCTTTGTGCCCAGCAAGTCAACATAGCAATTACTAGTCCCAAGTTTCTGCACTATGCTTTCTCCCCTTTTGTAGTGGTTTCCCTTGACTCTGTCCATACCTTTGTAAGTTCTTCTTTTACTAAACTCTCCTCAGATCTCCCTAATGTGAGGGTGCCATCTGTTTGCAACTGGAACCCTGGCTGACACACCACCATTTCTGCTTTGTTGTTATTGCTTTTTAAAGACAATACACACACACACACACGCATGCTTATATATGTAGACTGTCTCTGGGAGTAGATGCAAGAACATGAGAATCAAACATTATTTGGCCCTGTAAAAGGAAAATAAATGGGTAGAAAACTGAGGTTGAGAAGCAACTTTTTATTTCATACCCTTCTGTCATTTTTGAATTTTCTATTATTTTTCTGTACTTAAAAAAATGTTTTCATTATAAATAAGTAAATGCAAGGCAGATACTGTCATGGCAGAAGCACGCAGCTTTCATTCAAGTGACAGCCCTACAGAGCCTTTGGGCAGCATGATCAGAAGTGGAGAAACCATACCTAATAGGGAGACCACCATGTGGGCAGAAAATAAAGAGATAAGCTCAAAAGCATCAATTTTCCTTTTCATGCACATGTGTTTGTAATACTAATAATGTTTTTAAAACCTTTCACAAATGACATAATCAATACTCTAAAATTGAAAGAGCAGGAAATAATTCTAGTAAAAAACCTAGTAAGAATATACAGACACACACACACACACACACACACACATACATATATAGGGTTTTTTTTTTTTTTTTCACACTGAAATTACCTACCATCTGGCCAACAATTAAGGATATCAAATGTCTGGGACACTCTCCACACAACAAGAGATCTAAAACAAATACCAGGTTGGTCCCTACCCTCCTGTGGCTTATATTCTAGTCTGAGGGGCAAAATTAACAACTGCTACCTCATGTGAATCAGTTACTTGCCTTTAAATGCAAACATGAGGTCACAAATGGAGACAGAACTGATACAGGAAGTGTGTGTGTGAGCGTGTGTTTTTATGCATTTATGTGTGTGATTTCCCCGTTTGGACTTGTTCAACTGAGGGAATTTAGCTTTGTAGGTTTGAGTTTCACTAACATTTTGGCTCATGAATTTAGTAGTTTGCTATGATTGCTTTAAGAAAACTGCATAAACATAAATTTGTATTTACCAAACAAATTAAGGGATTAAGGAATGATTACTTGTGTCTCAAAGGAATTCATGCAATGAGGTACTTTAAATTGAAATCTTGGCTGTACCTTTAAACTCAAATTTTTTTAAATGTAATTTACAAGGAGGTTTTTTTAGTCTTCTACAGAATGAAACAAGCTGTAGCTGAACAGAAAAATAATTGGCTTTCTCCAGTGACAAACATAAAATAACTGAGCTGGAATTTCAATTGCATCCTTTCCTGTTTAACACTTACTAACCCCAATGACTCCAAATAAATCCTAAAAAGGCATACTCGGTTTTCTTGCTTTCTTGTATCATTGAAGAATGAAGTACAATTTGAGTCCCCCCAATACTTGCTGAATTTTCATTGATTTTTCCTTTTTTTTGTTTGTTTTTGTTTTTGTTTTTAGTGGCAGGGGACCTGACTGAGATACAGGCCACATAACGGGAGACAAAACCTAAACATTTAAAATGACTCTTGCAGGTGGAAATATCTACACATCATTGCCACAGGCAGTATTTCAGAATTCTAGCACTTGTGGCATATTCAAAAAGCTGAAACAATTGTAGCTTTCTCAATCATGCTCTTTCAGCTCTAATAGGACTCATGTGAACACAATACATTTCTGAAAGCTGGGGAGAAGCAAGCTGTTTATGGTAAATACTGTCATCAATACATGAAATTCTTCAGTTTTTCATCGATAAAGCTCACTTTAACAGTGCATTTACCTGGCAAAGACTGACGGCAGGGACTATGAGATGAGTCAAAAACCAGAATGTAGGGTTTGGGGCTGAGAAAAAGAGGAAGCCAGTTGAAAAAGTTAAGCCATATAAATGTAAATGGTATTATTAGATCAAGTTAAAGAGTAGAACGGAGCACTATTTCATGAACTGTCAAAATAATAACTTTATGCCTCTGCGGAGAAGTGCTTTAAAATTGGTACTTTACCTAAAGTGATAGCAACTGAGAAAACAATTCTCCCTCAGTTGACAGGACTTGGTGGGCTGTAGCAACAAGGAAATAATTTATTATTGAAAATAAAAGATGATTAACTCTCTTGGTGACAGTCAAAACAACACTGGTAAATAGCACAGTCTGATAGAGGCAAGATAATGATAAACGACTGATGGAGTTTTATAACATTCCAATTCAACTAAAATAATTTGTTACTTACCAGCAAAATTAGTCCACATAAACGAAAATGGGCTGCTCTCTGAGAGCCCTCATAGTTAAACCCTTGAGGGAAGGGAGGACAGGATAAGACATGGTCCTTTCCTCAAGATCTTTACGTTCTTCTAAGGAATTTTTTGAAATGCATGAAATGATTTTCATCAAAAGAGCTTTGGAAATAAGAAAGGTCTAAATGAAGATGTGCTTTTTAATTAAGTTATTCATTTAGGATTTAAACAATTCTTTATCTCAAAGTGCTGAGGCAGCTTAATGGAAAATGCAGAAACTAACACAAAATCTGGTAAGAACAGATTTTTAAAAGGTAGTGACTATTAGAGAATCAGAAAAATCAGCCCCTGAAATGAGCCATTTGCCTCAACTAAGCATGGAATTTGGTCCAAATATATCAATTTCCTGTGAGAGATAAATTTCTCTGTGGAGGCTTTTGCTCCATTTTTTCAAAATATGCCGCAGGGCTCTTGTGCATGCCTGGTACCTGAAAGGTTTTTCAATTACAGTTTTATTAAACATGTGAAAATATTGGTCAAAACAGATGATTTCCATATTTTCTCTGGAAAAGGGCCAGAGTACTACCATATTTGGGAAAGGCATCCATTTAAAAGGTACTATAACGAGGTCCAAGGCGCTTGGTTTCTAACAACCAAATAACTTGGGCACAGGCTGAGAAGCTAAAGCAGAAATTGCTACAGTGGGTACGAGAGCTGGATACAGAGCACAGATGTGTTCTGTTCGGCCTGAACTCTTCTCTTTTTATAAACCAAGTTTTAAAATTCGGATATTTCACATGCAAAGCTGGTTTTCTAATTCCACTTAAAGAAATAAAGAAGACTTGGCAACAGCGGGTCCACATCATCCCATGACAACAGTCAGCTGGCTGTGAGCTATGACGCTCCTCTTGAGAAAGTGTCTGTGTCCTCAAATTTGCCTCCTCCCTGTCACTCCTTCATGTCACCTACTCTCCTGCCAGGCCCCTGTGGCCACCTGAATTTTTACAATTAATGATTATTTCACCTGCCCATTCAATTCTCTCTTCTAATATTAGGGTTTAACCAGATGCGAAAAGTCATGATTTAACTCTCTAATATGAATATTTTTAACATGCATTTAATTCTCTAATGTGGATAATCACATTTCAGTTCAAGGCCAAAGGCTATCTACTTTAGAAATCAGATCTAAGTGATAATAATAATTATTATTACCATGATCACAACTCATTGAATGCAGACCAAATGCTTAGTCCAGTACTAAGTATTGTGATGATTATTTCATTTACTTATCACAACCACCATGCAATTTTGTCATTAATATTTTCTAGATGGAGAAATTAAGGGTCAAGGAGATGAAATAACTTATCACAGGTCAATGAGAGACAGCGAATAAAAGACAAAGCCAGTGGTGACACATAAGCCCACATCCTTCCTGATCCTCCACAGTGAAATAGATATTCCATCAGTAAGTTCAAGAGTAGAACTTTACACACATTCCGGTACAAAGCAAAGGCATGGGTTGGCTGCTAGGAGTTAAAGAGGGTATGCAAGGGGTGGGGAAGCAGTAAGTTTCCTAGACAAGAGCTTTGGTTCTTTGTAATTACTTCACTTATTTTAGGAGGCATATATAATAAGGTCAGCTTGGTGAAGCCCAAGAGTTTTAAGGTAAAAGAGTTTTAAGCCTGAACTGAGTATGAGTTCAGTCTCTTACATGTATTAGCTGTGGGCCACTTAACTTCTTGAAACCTCCATTTCCTGATTTATAAAATGGCACCTTGTAGGGTCATGATGAAGAGCAAACATGCTTGAAGTACATGTGAAAATCCTCTAGACGGTAAAAAATGCCACACAAGCATTCACTTGTTAGAAAGGTAACATTCCATGCAATGCTCTCTCACACCCAAGAAAATTGCAGGAAAGAAATGACCAGATAAGTATGAGTTTGGTAAATCTATTCCTACTCATCAATAGAATGTAGCAGTTTGATGACTTCTAAAAAACCTTTCAGGAAATTTGAATGAATAGACAAATTGAAATATAACAATTTTTTTGTTACTACTGTGCCCTGACGCTTTCAAATATATAATGGAACCAATCATTGTTACAATAAAGTTGCCAAGAGTGTTTAGGATGTAGAACCAAATAATCTGGTTTTGAAATATTGTTCATAACCAGCATAGGTCTGGCAAATAGGCAGTAACTTGAGAATCCAGTTCAATTTCCAAATTCTCTGCTGACTCCTGCACATTTATCAGGCGAGAGCTGATCTACCTTGGCTTTGAGACACTTAGTGTGTTATTTCGCAACATGCTAATAAAATTAGGAAGTTTGACATGCAGAGATGGGGAGGCAATGATGTACCTTAAGACTGTGGAATTCTAAAATATTGAAATAAAATTATGTTTGGCTTATTTTTCAAGGAAATAAAATTGGTATACTTTCATTCACAGCTGATGAAAGAATTACAGAAGAATATGGGCAATAACAATTGTATTAGATTTTTAAGTACCTAGTTAAACAGTGTTCTGGGCCATCCAGATATATGGAAAGCAATATGCCTTAATCTTCTCTGCTTGAGCTCATTTGCTCACGTAAGAGTTAATTATAAAACATTGCTATATGACTTCCACTGGAGGAGAATTCATCATGCTAGGAATGGCAGCAGGCTGCAGTGGAGAAGGCTCTAAACCGACCATGAGCTGACTTTGAGTTCAAGGGCAACTACCCAACCACTCTCTGTGCCTGTTCTCCAACCAGTCAAACAAATGGGTTGGACATGATGAACTTACAGGTCTCTTTCATTTCAAAAAATGACACAAGAAGGACAGAAAGACACATTCAGATTCACTTTGGTTTCTAAGATAACACCAAACACTTTGAAACTTCCCCCTTCATGTTTTTCAAGCAGAGGAAGTAAAAAAAAAAAAAAGAAAGAAAGAAGTTTCAAATATTGTTAAGGCTTCTAGAAAGGACAACAAAGGGCAGGAAATTTGAAACAAAATCTGAGAATCTGCCCTTAAACTGGGCAATTTTGCTTGTTTTCTCACAGTGCAGTTAGATGAAAAAGTGTAAGGTTGATCTTTGCCTTTCCTGAGCATTACTCATTGCTGTTGTGACCTTGATGCTATTTGCAGTAAACAGCATAAAGGGCTCTCTTGTGGTGAGTAGCTGCAACGTTTATGATGCTACCCTCCTGGTGAGTAAAATATTTACTCCCGGCCCGGCGCGGTAGCTCACGCCTGTAATCCCAGCACGTTGGGAGGCCGAGGTGGGCGAATCACAAGGTCAAGAGATCGAGACCATCCTGGCCAACATGACGAAACCCCGTCTCTACTAAAAATACAAAAATTAGCCAGGGCGTGATGGTGCGTGCCTGTAGTCCCAGCTATTCAGGAAGCTGAGGCAGGAGAATCGCTTGAACCCAGGAGACAGAGGTTGCAGAGAGCTGAGATTGTCCCACTACACTCCAGTGTGGCAACAGAGCAAGACTCTGTATTTAAAAAAAAAAAAAAAAAGGTCTACTCCTTTCCAAGTCCTACCAATCCCACTAAGGTTGGTAACTTAGTCTGTTTGGCTGCCATAACGAAATATGTGTGACTGGGTAATTTATAAAGGACAGAAATTTTTCACAGTTCTAGAGGCTGACAAGTCCAAATTCAAGGCACTGGCAGGTCTGATGTCTGATGAGAGCTCCCTTTCCTGCTTCCAAGATGGCGCCTTGTCGCTGTGTCCTCTAGAGAGGATTAGTACTGTGTCATCGCATGGCAGAAAATGGAAGGGCAAAAGGACCCAGGCTGTTACCTCCAGCCCTTTTACGTAGGACTAATCCACTCATGACTTAATCACTTCCCCCAAATCTCCATCTCAATACCACCACAATGGGGATTAAGTTTCAACACAAATTTTGGAAGGGAGACATCAGCCATAGTAGTTGGTGAGAAAAAAGGACAGTATTTACATAATGACAATTGTCAATGGGCTGTGGAAAAGTCAAGATAGATTCCAGCAGTGATTTTAAGATGGAAAATGAGAACCAAACACACAGTCTTCAAGGTGCAATCTTCCAACATAGTTCTGGAACACAGCTGGCTCTTTCCATCCATGGGAATGACCACATTTGTGTGCTGAAATAACATTTAGTACTAGAGATCAGAGTGGAATAAGCAATCTAAACTTTGAAATGTTTTGAATGACCTTTGGCTAGGATGTCAAATTACAATGTTTTCTATTTCTTAAGACAATTCTTTATGAAAGTTCTAGCATGTACCTCACTTTGGCACCTTAAATTTGCCCCATACTGAATCTTATCTATTAAACCTATCTCAATCTGGGGTGAGAACCCAGATGTATAAAATCCTACGCCAGAGGTGACTGAGAAGGGCATTTTGACTATGTTTCATAGTCTTTTATCCATCTTAGTATAATCTTTTTACCAGCACCAGTGGAGTTGTGAACTGGCTCAATTTCTTGTGATGTCCAGTGTCAAAATGTATGCCTATAAATGTAACTCTTAGAAAGAGAAGCAAAAATGAGAAACCATGGGGGAGGAGGGGAGGAAATAACAGGCACGGTTTGTTTTTAGGACACTGTACTTGCTGTTCCCTCCAACTAGAATGCGCTCAACCCAGAGATCTGCCTTCTTCATCCCGATTTCATACCAATTACTGCTCAAATATCACTTTACCAAAGATGCCATTCTTGACAACCGTTTCTAAAATTACAAGCATCTACCGTTATTCTCAGACCCTCGCGCTGTACTTACCTGCTGACATATTGATAGAATCTTGTTTATTAGCTTGTACACATGGACTTTAATTCACTCTGTATTCCCCAGATCTCAAACATTGGCAGGCACACGGTGGTTGGTACTCTAGAAACACTTGCTGATAGCTTTCCTTTCCCTAAGTCCTTTGAAACCAAGTTTCAAACCTCATTCTTGAGTTCCAAAGGAAACCTTCTTATCTGTAGAAAATGAATGCATATTTGCTGTTGCTGGATAAAGAATAAGGATATAGTCACAGAGAACAAAGGGCATGTTGAAGCCAGGTATGGAGGGTATAAACAGTTGGTGAAGAGTTTTAAGCTCAAGGCTTAGCCTGGCTAAATTAGCAATCAAAGGAAGTCAGTTTTGAAGTCAAAGAGAGTTCTTTCCCCGCTGGTTCATGAAAGTGGAGGGCCAGAGCCAAGAAAACTCTCCCAAGACACACTGTTTTAAAGTCAAGGGCATAATCTAGAGTTGCACAGTAGCCATGGACACATGGATTTATAAATTTAAATTAACTAAAGTTAAATGAAATCACGTCTTCAGTTCCAAGTCAGACTAGCCATTTTCAAGTGCTTAATAGCCACATGTGGCCAGGAATAGACAGGGTACTTTCATCATTGCAGAAAGTCCTATAGGACAACACTGATCTAAAGAAATTCAAAAGGACCTGCGTTCCTCAGCGCCTAAGGAGATCTGAAAACGAAGGTCCAGAGGGAACTGGAAGGAGAAGCAGGGCAGAGCTTGAAAAGTAATTGCGCTGGAAAGGGCCCTGACTGCTGGCTTGGATGCCTTGTGTAATTAAAGTTCTATCCCAACTTCTTAAGGAATGTGTCTAGTATTAAATGATCGGCTGTCTGTAGTGTCACTGCTGAGGTAGGAAGAGAACACAATTAGGGACAAGGAGTAGTGTTCCATGGAAAACACGTTAGCTATGAGTGGCAGGAGCAAAAGGTCTCAGAAGTGAGAGAAATGGACCCAACTAGGTTTGCAACAAGCTGAAACCTGTAAAGGCTCAAGTCAGCTGGCACAACCTCTCAAAATGCAAATCCCTCAGCCTAAGATAAAAGTAAGGCTCGTCTGACTCCTAAGGTATCAAATAATTCTTATTAAGCCCCATTTCAATGACTGAAACCTAATGCAGAGCCCAGGCACACAGATTAAGTTTCCAGTCAAAGCCTACACAAGCCTAAAGAAAGGAAATTAACACTTCAGAAAAAAAAAAAAAAAAAAAAAACCACTGGCTTTTTCAAAGGTGTTGTTTTTTTTTTTTTCTTTGAGTGGGGGTTTAAGTGACAGCATGCCAAATAAAGGTGAGTTTCTAGGAGAATATGGCACAGAGGTGACCAAGGTGGGTGAAATTTATTCACAGGGGAAAATCCAAATGCCTTCAGGGAAACCACTTTTGCAGGGTTCTTCTCATAAATACTGAACCCAATTTAAAGCATCCCTTCAGGGCAAGTTTTCTCCTAGGAGACTTCTACCTGCTGCTTTAACTTCCCTTTCCCCAGAATTTCCAGAAGTTTAACAGCTTATAATTCCTACCACTCCATGCTCATAGACTTTAAGCATATTTTTCTCCCACAAGACAGTACTATTTTTATAATCCTTTTAAGATTAAAACTAAAAACACAGATGATTAAAAAAAAAGGGGGGGCCTGGCTGCATCCTCCTACAATAAAGTATTATAATTACAGTGCACTATTAAAGAGTATTTCCACAACATTAGACTATCAGGTTTCCAGGACAAAGAAACAGCCTATAATTCCAAAGCACAGAAATGGAAAGGTACAAGTAATTTAATCTGCCCCACTGTGATTATAGGTGCTAAGAAATTACCTGAAAGCATCTCTTTGGGACTTGAGAAGAACAAGAACTTTAATGATGCTCCGTAACTGCCCTATTCATGATGATACCCAAGAGCCACCTGTGGCTATTTAAATTCAAGTTAACTGAAATAAAAATATATCTATATTTGAAATTCAGTTCCTTATTTGCACCTGCCACATTTCAAGCCACATGCATCATCTAAGATGGTCTTAGATCCACTGTTCAATAGAACTTTCTGCAGAGATGAAAATATCTCATACCTGTGCTGTCCTTAAACCTTAACACAGCCCAGGTATAAGATATTTTCATCTCTGCAGAAAGTGCTATTGAACAGTGGAAAGACCATCTTAGAGAGATAATTACATGATTTTTCCCACTTTCATAATAGAGATTATGAAGTAACAGCCTCCAAAACACAGGGGTTTTAGGCTACTGGCTACCTTCTACACTCAGGTGAACTCTTTGTAGTGGTTTACACATGTGTACCAATTGCCCTTATCTCCCCATTTTCAAGCACATTAAAATGGCATTCGATGTAATAAAATGCATGCCACTGAGACTCAGCTCAATTGAAGCTTGAGTTTCTTCAGAATTCCAAAGGATGGTGCATCTCTTTGTGAAACCTGAAGTCGAGAAATGCCTATGAGTGAATTCTAGGAAAAAAAAAGGCATTTTCCAAAATTAATAAATTTATTTCCTTGTTTTTTTGTCACACCTTATTCCAGTGGTGTCCCCAGGCTACTGTGTGCGGAACGAGGTCTGGACAGAATCTAATGATAAATTGGGGGACACTGAAAGTCCTGGCACTCTAAGGAGCTTCCCCACACATCTTTAGATTTTTTTTCCCATATGGGAAAAAAAGAAAGGGGTTTCCTATCTTCCCATCACAAACTTCTGGCTTTGCAGTGGTTTTATTACGTCATTCCCCTACTTACAATTTGCCAGTGACTCAGAGAATTTAGCCCAAACTGGTGCTTAAGGCTCCCATAATCTGATTACCTTTCTGCTGAATAACTTCTTTTATCAGAAACCCTTTGACCTGATAACTGCTGGCTTTCCCACCACCACAATTTCTACCTCCCTACCAGATTTATCAGGCAGATTTTAAGGTCAAGAAGAGCATCCCCAAGGCAGCCTGCCCAGTCCCTGGAAGGAGTTCAGTGCCTTCACTGTTGGCTGGGAAGTTTACGTGATGGAGGGAAGCGACTCCAAGAATGGTGTCTGAAAGGATGCCTAGTGTCTGATGCTGCCCCTCAGGAGTGGTCCAAGGTGCATCAAATGTTGCCTGCTTTGGCCATGGCTGACAGAGCTGAAGAACTGCCTCTACATGGTGGGCAGACACACACCCTAGGCAGGCACTTGCCAGCTTCCCTCTGAAGGAAGTGGAGTAGCATGGCCCTGGGGCTAACAAGTGAACAATGGTGCCTGCCTTAAATCATACCCAGCCTTTCAGACCCAGGTCAAGTGTTTTCTCTTTTGGAAAACCATCCATTCCCCCCACTACCAGCCCCACCAACAGTGTTCTGCCTCCTCCAGTTTTGGTTTTTAGCCATCTTTATTGTGAAGTATCCTTTTAGATAGGCCTGTATTTGCTCTGTTCTGCAGATGAGTTTCCAAAACCTTCTAAAATCTTGCTCATATTTGTTATGCTGGATGGGAGTTTTGAACCCAGTAAATGGCATTTCTTTGCTGTGGGAAATCAAGTACTTTGACCTCTCTGGTGAAATTCTTCATTTGTAACCTCACTGGGTTAGGCTAGATTAGTGTTTCTCAACATGGTTCCACATCAGAATCATCTGGGGATCTTTTAAAACAATAATGATGCCAAAGTCCTACCCCAGGGCAATGAGTCAGAACTTCTAGGTGTTTGGCTCAGGCTTTGGAATTCTTTTAGAAGTTCACAGGTGATCCTAACGTGCAGCCAGGGTTAGGAAAATAAACTGAGTTCAGGAAGGGACTTATCTATCCTACATGGATTGGAGAATCAATAGGAAAAAATGTAGTAGTTAGAGACGGGGTATAGCAGTACTGGACAGAGGCAGTCAGGCCCATAGTGATGCTTCTCATCTTTGCCTTGAGCTGTAACTAGAAAACCTGCAAACTGCATTATAACCAGAACATTATTATATATGTATACCTGTACAATCAAGCCCAACTCAATTAATTTTCTCATATGACTCAAACTCTAATGCCATTTGGAGATGAGGCAGGAATCATAAACATAATTGGCTGCAGGGCATTTAGTTGCCATTATATAAATTCTTCCTGAAAATAATTTTAGATTAATTTTTAAGTGTGGATTTTACCAGTTAAAGGGTGGTAATCCTTTGCCAATTCTCAAGGGGACAGTAAGCTTAAAGTAGATATGTCTGAAGGATCCGAGGAGCAAGTTTCCTGAGAAAGCTGTATTTCTAAAGTTTTGACCCTACAAGGCAACATTAAAAGCAAGTTCAAGGAAACAAATGTGAGAAAGGATATCTCCCTTTAGATAACCTAGCAAAGAAGTTAAGAAGGCAAATAGTTCCTTAGATCAGAATTAACAGCTGTGGATAGCCTTCCCTTCAGAAAATTGCAATGCTAAACAGACATATATCCTTGCAAACAATCTATCCTTGCAACTTAATTTATCTTCCTAGGCTCTTTAATATTTTTCTTTTTTATTCCATTAAACAAATATATATTGAGCATCACCTATCCACCAGATCTGAAGAAACACTATTTTCAATATGTTCAAAATTTGAGTCTTTTCTTGATACAATAACATCTGCCTTAACAGGAATCAGTATGTACAAATTACAATTTTTGAAGAATTATATAAAAGGTATTATTCCAGAAGACTTGCTATGGAATCCCTTTTAAAAAGGGCGTTCAGAAAAAGGTAACACTGAAATGTATTTCAGTTTGAAGAAAATCACTCCAGTTATAAATCCATGAACCCAGTCATTGTTTAATGAAGCTCATCTTTGCTGGAAAATCCCCACTGAGAACAAAGCATCACAATGATCCACACAGTCCCAACCAAGCCCACTGGAAAAATCACCCTGAAGAACACTGGTGGAAAAGAGAAAGAAGTCCATACCACAGTGTGAGGGCTAATTTAATGTGTTCTTCAACAAAAATTAAATAAAACAACATGACTCAATTTTTCTTTTATGTTGCAAAGAAAATAACATTTATATAAAGCTAGCAGTAGAAAAGCAGAAGCATAGCTTAGCTTTCTATGATGGCAAGTGAAACACAGTTTCTGCTAATCAAAGTGATTTTTTTTTTTTTCCTTTGAGATGGAGTCTTGCTCTGTCACTAGGCTGGAGAGCGGTGGCACAATCTTGGCTCACTGCAACCTCCACCTCCCAGGTTCAAGTGACTCCCCTGCCTCAGCCTCCAGAGTAGCTGGGACTAGAGGCACGTGCCACCACACCCAGCTAATCTTTGTATTTTTAGTAGAGATGGGGTTTCACCATGTTGGCCAGGATGGTCTCAATCTCTTAACCTCGTGATCTGCTCTCCTCGGCCTCCCAAAGAGCTGGGATTACAGGTGTGAGCCACCGTGCCTGGCCATCAAAGTGATTCTTAGCCATTTTCTTTGAAAATATCAGTCATAGAGGTAGGCTCTGTTACTCTTCAATGAATACCTTCTTTTATATAAAAGCAATTTGACTAAATTAGATGTCTGTGAGAGTCGCGTTCTGCTACTCAAAACAGTTCTTGTTCTATGTTTCTCTATATTTTGTTTGTTTGTTTTTTGGGATGGAATCTTGATCTGTTGCCCAGGCTGGAGTGAAGTGGCATGATCTCGACTCCCTGCAACCTCCACCTCCTGGGTTCAAGTCTCAGCCTCCCAAGTAGCTGTGATTACAGGCGCCCACCACCATGCCCGGCTAATTTTTGTATTTTTTAGTAGCGATGGGGTTTCACCATGTTGGTCAGGCTGGTCTTGAGCTCTTGACCTCAGGTGATCCACCCACCTTGGCCTCACAAAGTGCTAGGATTACAGGCATGAGCCACTGTACCCAACTTCTTCTCTGTATGTTTATTCAGACATTCATGTTTAAGAATTTCTGAGAAAGGAAGCCAAAGATGACAACACCTGACCTCTATGTCTATATGATGAAGAAGCGCACTTCATATATAAAGATGCCCGTATTCCTGATTAGGTTAGGCAACTTGAAGTTCTAGTGAAGGGCAAAACTACAGGACTGTAGGAACTGGCATAGCCTTTTACACGTGGCAGCATTTGTCTACTGACAATGGTGACACAACCTCCAAGAGGGCAGACCACACGGTGTCTAAAAGAGAAGCTGTCCCCATAAGAAAAGGGGAAAGGTAAAATGACTCATTACATACTTTGAACTCTCTTATGACAGGTGGACAAAACCCTCAAAGAAGAAATTCTCCAGTCTTAAGTAGGGCTTTTAATGTTCAAGGTAAGAACAAGTCTCCTGATGACTATACTGCCATAGCCTCTTTGACAATGTAGCTATGAAAATATGAAAATACGTGGAGACTACAGATTTTTACCTTACATTTACTGACAAATTAAGCAGTGAGGGAGCACAACGACTAAAAATAGAAAAATGATGAAAAGATTAATTAATGATAATGTACTATGTCTCAGTGGATGGGCAGTCCTATTACAGCTGGGGCAGATCATTTCGCCTTTCTGGGCCTCCATTTCCACATCTGTAAAACAGGATAATTACATCCATCTCAGAGAGTTGTTTTTAAGATTACAGATGACATGAAAGTGAAACTGTTTTGAAAATAATGAAGTTCTCTATTACTGTGAGATTAAAATATTATTATAACTAGACACGGTCAATATGTTTTCTTCAAAGTTATCAGACTAGACATTTTTCCCTCTGGTGCTCTTTCACCCATGTGTCTCAATCATAGTAAGATTATTCATATCACTTCTTTTTTCTGTTTTCTTGGTACTCGTTTTCTTTTTCTTCTTTTTTTTTTTTTTTTTTTTTTTTGAGACAAAGTCTCACCCTGTCTCCCAGGCTGGAGTGCAGTGGCGAGATATTGGATCACTGCAATCTCCACCTCCCAGGTTCAAGTGATTCTCCTGGTTCAGCCTCCTGAGTAGCTGGGATTATAGGCATGCACTACCATGCCCAGCTAATTTTTGTATTTTTAGTAAAGACAGGGTTTCACCATGTTGGTCAAGTTGGTCTCGAACTCCTGACCTCGTGATTCGCCTGCCTCAGCCTCCCAAAGTGCTGGGATTACAGGCCTGAGCCACCGCACTGGCTGGTACTAGTTTTCTATCTGACTGAAGAAGTAGGCAAATGACTATTTTCATGATTTTTTTTTTTTTGCTTTTAATATTATTTAACAGCTATTTTAACAATGAAAGACATTTTCTATATTCCCAAAAGGTATGCACCAAAGAAGGGTGTGGGCAGAAATGTTCACAAAATCAGGACCTTTAATTGCCTCTTGGTGACCGCCAATAAAGTACACAGAAACCCATAGTGAACTGAGGTCTACATGGCTGCTATCAACCAACACAATCTTGAACTGCTGAATCTGATCACTTTATTTTCTTAAAACTTCAGGACAGTTCAATTTAGAGAGCGCAAGAGCCAAGTTAGCCTTCCTGGTCATCTTAAGCAACATGGGAAGATAATTCAAGAAAAGCGACACCATATAAATCACTTTCCCAAGCTTTCCAGGGGCTCGCTCCAAAGACGTTCTTGATGATAAATTTTATTAAAGTACTGATCATAATCAAAATGGTACATTGTATCAGAGGTCAAGCATTGTTTTCCACTTCCTTTCCCAGAACTTATTAAAGATGTACGTCTGAAGAAAGATATAAAGAAGAACAAAATTCTTTCGACTGGCAGAAAATGGCTTACACAGACATCTAATATTTAGTCAAGTTGCTTATATATATGAAATAAGTTATACCTTGGGAGTGATAAAGCCAATAGGCTTGGCTCATAGGGGGCTAACTACAGCTGTAGCAGTTATTCAAGAAGTTAACATATTCTCTCCTGTCCCTTGAAGATATCACAGGCATCTCATTAACAAACTGATAACGACCAGTACTCAGAGTTTGTGAAAATGCTTTGTAAAGTGCTCAATAAATGTAAGTGACTATCTACTTACCACAAACATCCTCACCAACATCATCATTAAAATCTTGAAAGATAAGTGATTTTCAGTAGTTTTGAGAGTTAACCAATGACATGCTAAATTAAAAGCATTGTATTTCAACCATTTCCAATAAGTGCCGCAGAATATTTAGACTTAAGAATATTAAAATTCTGGCCAGCTGCAGTGGCTCATGCTTGTAATCCCAGCACTTTGGGAGGCCGGGGCGGAGGATCACCTGAGATCAGAAGTTCGAGAGCAGCATGGCCAACATGGCGAAACCCTGTCTCTACTAAAAATACAAAAATTAGCCAGGTGTGGTAGTGGGTACCTACAATCCCAGCTACTTGGGAGGCTGAGGCAGGAGAATCACTTGAACCCAGGAGCAGAGGTTGCAGTGAGCTGAGATCGTGCCATTGTACTCCAGCCTGGGTGACAAGAGCAAAATTCCGTCTCAAAAAAAAAAAAAAAAGGAATATTAAAATTCTTGTTTCATCTCCTTTTGCTCTATAGATAGAGCAGGTAGGGCACTGCCAGTCGAAATCTATGTAATGTTATGATGTCAGTGGTAGCTCCAGAATTCCCATAGAAGAGGGGCTACATGGGTGATGATCTGGCCGAAAGGCAGATGACATATTTGGAAGCTGTGCTTGCACAAGAGATCACTACCCGTAGTACCTACACTGCATGTTTATTCAGGTTGGATGGAGACTATGGCGGAGGAGACGGCTGAAGGCCAAATTCAAGACCTTCCTTGGAAACCCACTCCTATTAAGCACCCACGTCAGAAAGGCCTCATTCTTAAGTCTCCTTCGCATGTGTCACTTTAACAGGGCTTTCCAAAAAGTACAACCAGGAGTCACCTTTGCAATATGGGATTATTTACCCTCAGGTAGGTAGAAGAGTATCTTCAGGCACTCTCCATTTCACCAAGACCCCTTCAGCCATACTTATTCCAGGAATCCCAATGACTGAGATCATCTCTGATTCATAAAGAGGAAAGGCAGGAGTGGCAAAAAATTGGCCTGTGTCAGATGGTGTGATTTACTTTATGACTTTGTCTGGCCTCTATAGTCATAATGCATTGAGCCTTCTGCAAAAGATTCACACACGAGAGAATAAATGAATCAAAGGCGGAGCTGGTGATGGATGGAAAATCAACCTTAACACCCACACAGCACAGCTCCCCAAAATTCACAGAAACTAAAGACTTCAGACAGAGCAGCAAGTCTCCACTGTAAAGAACAATTTACACAAAGCAGATCATATGAGATTTTCCACAAGCCTATGGTTCTGTCAAACAATGCTACAGGTGGCTTTAAGCCATTGACATTTACACTTGGTGGTGAGGTAAGCCATCTAGGAGAAAAAAAATTAGCACTCCCAGCCTTGAATCTAAAAGCAAGTTTCCTCAGCCTTTAAAAGCAAGGAATTCCAAACAGCAACAAACACAACACATAAACAGAATTAGTGAGAATGTGTGCTAAGAGCTATGGCAAAATCAGACAGAAGTTTCTCCCTCAAAGAGTTTTCATTCTAGTAAAAGAGTTTAAAACACACAGAGATAGCACAGGTAGCTTAGCAAACAAGGTCAATATGAATGACGATGCAAGGCTTGTTAAAGAGGCTATGGGCAGGAGAAAGAATCGCAGTGGGATGGATAATCAAGGAAGGCCCAATAGAAAAAGTAACATTTAGACTAGGCATTATTTCAAAGGGTGGAGCTGTTGTAGGGCACAGATAGAGAATGGTAAAACTTGGGGAAGGTGGTGGAGAATGGTCACAAGCTAGGAAATTTGTAAGCAAAAAGGATGTGTGAGGCAGCTGGGTTCGAGTGGAACCAGGACATGAGGGATGCGAAGGGTGGAATAGATGATGGGCAAGAGGTTTGGCTTCATCTGTGCAGGTAGTCATCAAACTGGTCCTGTGTCCCATCGGCACAAGGCACTCTCTTAGGAGCCCAGGGACACTGAGGCAGCCCCCATGCTCAAAGAGGAAGGGAAGGTCATGTGATGATCTAGGATTCATAAAATCCATGGAAGGCTTTCTAGCAGGGGTCAGCTATTCAAAATGCCATCTGGGGGGAGATTTAACTGATGGCAATGCCTGTGTTATCGACAGAGAAAGAACAAAGGGTGTCCATAAGCAGAGACCAATTAGGTGATTTTTACAGATGACAAAAGTAAGAGTTCAGGTTTGGGTTATGGTAGTGTAATTCGAGGGCAAAAATAAAACCAAATGGTTATGCATTTTACGTAACTTTTCTGATGAATAACTTTAGAGTTGATGCAACAGGAAGCACCATGAGATATGACTTGCAATGGAAAGTTTTCTTTTTTTTTTCTTGCCAAGTACAGTTCAGATGTCAAAGGCAAAGAAAAAAAAGTCAGAAAATAAAATTACTTGGAAACATCAGAAACTGCTCGTAAGAACTCCTTATTGTGGCTACTATGTTACTTAAGAGCATTAAAAACTGACAGGGACCCATAATTCTGGAAGACAAAAGTAACTAAGGCACAAAAAGCTGCCTTATGATATTAAAATAAAGAAGCAAATCAATGAAAATGCCTACAGTGGCACCCTCAGGACAGTCTAAAACAAATGTTGAGTAATTCAAGAAAAATGTATTGAGTCTTCACTGAGCATCAGACAAGTAAGTTCCTCAAGACAAAAGAGGATTAAAAAATGTTGAAGAGTAAAACCACTTCCTGAAAACCTGTCATCGAATCATTAATTTATTGGGCACCTACTTTGTATAGAGCGGAGTGCTACCTATTTTAAGAAATGCTGAGGTATAATAGCTCCGGAATGAATTAAGGCCTACATATGTCAAGGCAGTCTGTGAGTAAATGCCTAATGAGGTAAACATGATTAATGCAGTGAGTTCAGTACAGAAATGGGCCCTTGGGGCCAGGCGCGATGGCTCACGCCTGTAATCCCAGCACTTTGGGAGGCAGGTGGGAGATCATGAGGTCAGGAGTTTGAGACCAGCCTGACCAACATGGTGAAACCCCGTCTCTACTAAAAATACAAAAAAAAAAAAAAAAAATTAGCCGGTGGTGGTGGCACACACTTTTAATCCCAGCTACTCAGGAGGCTAAAGCAGGAGAATCACTTGAACCCAGGAGGCAGAGGTTGCAGTGAGCCAAGATTGCACCGCTGCACTCCAGCCTGGGCAACAGAGCAAGACTTCATCTCAAAAAAAAAAAAAAAAAAAAAAGGGAAAGAAAGAAAAAGAAAAAGAAAAAAGAAATGGGTCCTTGGGTTCTACAGTTCACCACGGTCAAGGGAGGGACAATCAGTGGATAAAAGACTCATGAAGGATGACTGGGGAAACAGACTGGTTAAAAACGGACTCATTTAGTTGACTTGCTACCAGTGCCTTCTGTCTTCTGCTAGCTTTAGCATGTTATAATAGTTACCACACAGTTAAAACAGCTTAGGAGGAGTCAAGACTCTCATAAAACTAAGTGCAACTCTTCCTTGAATTCTCCTCTTCTTTACTGACAGAAACAAGCCTGATGTGATCCACTAAAACCACTGCAGATCATTTGGCTACTCTTTGGAACATGCTTTAATGCTATTTCAGCAGTGTTTCTCAAACTGCAATGTGTACAGGAATCACCTGGGGACCTTGTAAAAGTGCACATTATGTTGCAGTAGGTCTGGGGAGAGGACCCACAGTCCTCATTTCCAATAAATTCTCAGTGATGTCAGACCTCCTATGAGCGGCAAGGTATTAGAACACCTTCAGTTGCTGTTATCAGAAGATGATAGGAAACCATCATTTTCAGGGTCAGAATGCTGGAGCTCAAGATTTGAGCCTTGATGCATATGATAAGTCATAAAATGTAATATTCAGGAAGGAATGAGGCTCCTAAAGAAGTGAGAAAGTAGAATGAACAAAGGTCTAAGAGAATAGAAATGTATTCTAACATCTAAATTATAAAAATAAAAGTAAGAGTGCCCCGGGGGATTGAGATTGTTAGATTATTTTATAATGATATAATTTAAGGGATTCCAAAATAACGAATATAAAATGTTATTATTAGATTTTTAACACACTTGAAGGACAAATTATATCATATTGTCTTTTTTTCCCCGCAATACTATGAGCTTTAGAGAATGAGACGCCAATCTGGTATGTAGTAACAAGGTAGTCACTCAAAGCAAAAGTTGAAAGATTCCTAGTCTATTCTAACAAGTGTCCGCAGACTCTACAGAAATGCAATTATAGGTTGCAGCAGCTACTCCCCTGCCTAAAACAGCAGTCTGAAAACTGCCAATCTGTTGCAAATTCTGTCTTTTCTGAGAATATTTTAAGAAAAGTGGTAGAGAAATATTTGAAAGGCAACAGAACACTAATTATATCTAGACAAGTTTCCTTTTTTTTTCCCCCCAAAAATATGAAAGTTCCTTTAGGCTTTACTTCTCCTAAGCATAGCAAAGCATTTCATAATTTTCTACCTTAGGAAAAATTTTCAGACACTTTTACCAATTCAGAGGAAGGGGAGAATGAAAACACCATAATTAACCAAAGAGAAATAATATTACCACCAAAACCAAGTAAGCCTTTTATTTAGCAAGAAGGAGCGAGCTCTAGCCGAAGTAAACATGCTATTTAGTCAGGATGTATGCTCAGACACCTGTAGTAGGAAATTTTCAAAATAGCTATGTTTTTTTTTTCTTTTCTTTTTTTTTTAATAATAGTCGTCTCCAACGAACACCAGTGGAAGTCTGTGGTATTTCTCAGTTCTGACCTGTTATGACTTTTGTTAGTTTTCTATTTTGATTAGCTAAAGATTTTCTAACTCAACTTCAATGATTTATTCTACTAACAAAATAGTAGATGGATAAAAAAGAATGAAATGTTTCAGAAGAGAATATACTGGAAATCTTATTTAGTCCAATTCTTGTCACTGTATAGAAGGAAAATGAACCCCAATGGGAAGAAAGACAGCCCAGTCACCCAGACAACTTGATTCCTGGTGCAATACACTTTAGTCTTTACCAGCTGTCTCCTAGGTAGAGTCTTTCTAATCTCAAACTAAGGGTCAAAGCTAGGTGATCTTTCATCCAAGATGAAGGTTTGTGATAATTACATCTTTGCAACTTCTTTTCTACTTGGCGTGGGGCTCTAAAGCAGGAAAATGATGAAGGGTTTAGCTAAACCAGGAGGAAAAATATTTTCGTTTTGTGAAATAACAATGCAGATTTCAGTCTATGTTTGCAACGGGGGGAAGGAAGAAGAGGCAATTTTTAACATTTGTTTTCCAAAGCAACAAACAAATCCTACCATTAGTCGAAGACTCAGGTCTTTGGAATCTGAAGCTTATAAATTTCAGGGACACTCTTTAAGAAGAAAAATATAAAATTAAGAATAAAGTGAATACAAAATTAAGAATAAAGTAAATATTTATTTAGAATTAAAATAGTATACAGGCCAGGTGCAGTGGCTTACACCTGTAATCCTAACACTTTGGGAGGTAGAAGTGGAAAGGTTCCTTTGAGCCCCACAGTTCAAGACCAGCCTGGGTACATAGTAAGACACCATCTCTACAAAAATTAAAAAAAAAAAAAAAAAAAAAACCTGGCCAGTCATGGTGGTGCATGCCCTTAGTCCAAGCTACTCTAGAGGATTGCTTGAGCCTAGGAATCCAAGGCTGCAGTGAGTTATGATCACGCAACTGCTTTCCAGACTGAGTGACAGAATTAGATCTCATCTCTGGAAAAAAAAAAATTTAAATAGTATCATACAAACAACAAATTTTTAAAAGCTATAAATACTACAAATATGAAGTGTTAAAAAACAAATATTTTTATTAACTGCCATACCTCTGAAATATTTTTCCTATATTTTTTGGTTGCATACTCTTTGATCATCTCTTCCAATAACATTTTGTAATATTCTCTATTGAGAGAATAAAAAAAAATTCAGTCTTCCCTTTAGAACTGTAGATCAGAATTTGTAATTTATTCTTGAATAATTTGGAAAAGTTCCTTTCAGCTTCATAATTCATTATAGGTAATGTCATATAAATTTTTCGGATTGACTCCAAATTTGGAAAACTTTTATCAGGTTTCTTTTACATGTGAGCTGTAAGATTCAGGGCACTGCAAGATTTCGTAGTGTTTGACTTGATGACACTTGTTAGCCACATTTCCAGGGCCTCACTTAAAGTCAGGAGATGAACCTATACCAGGGTATAGGTAGCCTTGAAGGTTAAGTTCAAGCACTTCACAGTAAATCCACCTGAGCCTGGCATTTATATCCTCAACATATTTGATGCATCTGTGAAGTCTCCTAGTCCTTTCAAATGAAGTGCCTGTTTTACTCAGAATACCTCAACTCCCTGATGGCATAATTGTTCCATGATTCAGCCACGACTGTATCACTTGAGGTATATACTTCATTTTCCCATTGAGATCACAAGACAGGCATGATGTTTGACTACCTGGTGTATAAACCAAGTGTTATTTTATTACACTAAGGAAATCTAGTGGGATAATATATGAAGAATATATTAATATATTCTTCATATTCTGGACCCGGCCTGTATACTATTTTAATTCTAAATAAATATTCACTTTATTCTTAATTTTGTATTCACTTTATTCTTAATTTTATATTTTTCTTCTTAAAGAGTGTCCCTGAAATTTCCAAGCTTCAGATTCCAAACACTAGAAAAATGTTGGATATTATTATTTCTCTTAACCCCTCCTCTTCCAAAACCCATGCTATAATGGACAAGTAGTTTATATCAGTTAGGGCAGACTAGTCTCAGTACAGTATAACAATTAGGAGTCGAGATCCCCAAACCAGACCATCTTGATTCCAACCCCAGCCTAATCATTTTCTAACTAGGTGGACTTAGGCAAATTTATTAACTCTGGAGGATTTATAATAAGCATAACATAACCTACCTTGTAAAGTTGTTTTTGAGGGTTAATACACTTGAAGTACTCAGCATGATCCAAGTAGTAGCAAGACCTCAATAAGTGGTAGCTACTATGATTATTGGGAAATCAGTCCATGAAGTCTCTTGAGTTAAAGCTACAGGCGGCATAAGCCCAATTCCATTTCCCTATGTAGAAAAGTTTGCAGGGTTTGGGCGTGACAGGTAGTCATCCACAGAGCAGCAGTATTATCACCCCATACGAAATGAAGACTTTGTAATGATTTATACTTTAATAAAGAGCTGCTGCAGCACATACTGAAAATATGCACCCAACCCATATCTTCTTTCAAAGGCATTCATGTTAGTTCAGCCAAATCCCTGGTTCTCTAAAATGAAGTTTTAACAATCTTATATCTTCTAAAGCACTGGGAAGCCTTTTTCCTTGTTTTCTTTAAAGAGGCCTGAGAAGAACCAAGCCTCTTTTTTATTTGAACCATGGATGGTTCAAATAAAATATTTACAATAGGAGGAAAAAACATTCAGATAAACTTTGCCTTGCCCTGGTGGTCTCTCAATACACAGAAGAAATGCAACTAGGGCACTAGGAAATCTAAAAATAAAAATAAATAAATAAAAGACAAAGAAAAAAAAGTATAGAGCTAAAGTTCACTTTAGGACAACACAAACTAAGAAAAACTACATTTCCCAAAGGAAATACAGCACTATGTCTACGGAGTAACTCTTATCTTTTTCTTTAATGTTCAGTGCTGTCTGTTCCAGGGAAAAAAATGATACAATTAACCAAAACTAATTTCTACCCAACATCTCTGAAAAGGAATGTTGCTGCTGCAGACCCATCCCCAACATGGGAAGGCCCAAGGCAAGTGAGCAAATAGAGGCCCATGTACCATAAGTCAAAACATTTAAAGTTACAACTCAAGCTGGCGAACTGCTCAATAAAATAGGTTTCATTCATCCTTCTACCTTGACTGACAAATATCTCTTTCCAATGTCTTGGAAGACCAAGTACAACTTTAGAACTCCTACAATATTCATAGTCCTTCCTCAGAAATGGGTGGTTTGAAGACAGACATCATCCTGAGCCCTGGTAATGAATTTGCCTTGCTCTCCCCTGCCTGCTGCATCCTACATCAAGAGGGGCCTTGTGATATGTGGACACCCAAGCGCTCTCTCTCTCTCTCTCTCACACACACACACACACACACACACACACACAGAGCTATCCCTTGACCGACCCTCAGGCAGAGATTGCACAATCAGTAGCAATGATGGCCTTCAGGAAGATGGCTTCAAGGATCCATGCCAACTGCAGATACCAGTTCAGGGCCTTCTGGGCAGTGAATTTGGGTTCCCAGGTAACCAAATCACGGTCTAAAACCGAAAAGAGAGTAAGACTGGAAGGCCCAAAAGTCACCTCACCCCATAGGCACGGCTCTGACCAGAGAAGAATGATAGCAGAGTGCCATCTAAGGCCCAGGACAGTGGCCAGTTGTGTTCATATACTAGACTTATATTTTAGTTGTAGAGCTGAAAAAAATTGGAGGAAAATAGTCCCTCAGAAAAGAGAAGAAAAAAAAAAAAAAAGAGTTATTGTCTTGACCTTTCCCAGATAGAATCTCCTCAGTCATAGGTACGGGCCCTGAAACTAAATCTCGTCTATTGACGATAGCTTCAAACCTATAAACAAAACACAGATGCTAGCGAACCCTTAAGAGTCTAAGCAGGAGGCCATAAGTAGACTACATTGACTACACCCAAGAGGACAGTTGCTCCTTGTTGAGTGCTAAGACCTAAAAAGCTGACTGGCAAGTAAAAGGCAGAAGTAATCCTGATGTAATGGACGAGGAAGAGAACCTTACCCCCTGTAAGTTTTCAAATTGTCCCCTTCAAAAGCCAAACTGGGCCGGGCTCAGTGGCTCACACCTGTAATCCCAGCACTTTGGGAGGCCCAGGCGGGCGGATCACGAGGTCAGGAGATTGAGACCATTCTGGCCAACACGGTGAAACCCAGTCTCTATAAAAAATACAAAAAATTAGCCGGGCATGGTGGCGGGCACCTGTAGTGCCAGCTACTCGGGAGGCTGAGGCAGGAGAATGGCGTGAACCCGGGAGGCGGAGCTTGCAGTGAGTGGAGATTGCACCACTGCACTCCAGCCTGGGCGACAGAGCGAGACTCCATCTCAAAAAAAAAAAAAAAGTCAAACTGTCCCCTTCTTTGTTATGTTGAATAAAGTCGGCTCTTCTTGCCCTCATCAGCAGTTGTACACAATTGACTGTACACAAATGATTGTCCTACATGCTTGGAATTTGGGGTTTACAATACACATCTTTGCAAACTGCTATAAGTGGCCAAACCACAGATCACCCACCATGAGTCCTACCACTAAGGCACCATTGTCAAACTGCGGGTTGTAGAGTTTCCTTATGCAAAGAAACTCTGCCTTATCTTGATTTTCTGTGGTACAAATGTAGTCAGGAAGGAGGCAGATCATGCAAGCAAAGCAAATCAATTAAATCAGGAGCACTAAACTGATGACATTAGATGGTAAGCTTCCCCTCTCTCAAATCCGATATCCATTCACCCCTCTTCAGCCTCCCTCCCAACACACACATACACACATAGAGACCACAAAAAAGAGCCTAGCAGCACGCAAGCATGAGAAACTTGGGCCACACACATATACATGCACCCAGGCAAACCTCCAGAGAGACCCTGGAGAGAGAGACCCTCCAGAGAGAGCAGCATCCATCTTTCCATCTATAAAATAAAGATAATAAAACTTATCTTGGAGATTTCTTCCTAGGATTAAATTAGATACGTAACATCATGTGGCTGGCTCAGGGTAGGTTCTCAAATGTTAATTCTCTTTCTCTTCCTTCTCCCTGACTTCTCCCTGAGATGAGCCAATTTGCCCGTGCAGTATTCCAAACCCTTTTGGCATGCCAAACAAAGAAGTACGAGTCATTATCTTGCCTCAGTCACAAGCAACAGGTACCTGTGGAGCAAAATATTATCAGGAAAGTAGAGAGTGCAAAATAAGCGGTGAGCATTCTTGCCACAAATGCCTATCTGTTCTACTGAAAATCGTAACTTAAATCTGCGGAAGCTGTACATAAGGACCTGGAGGGTAGAAGCTAACAAGGTAACAGAGTTATGCTTTTATGTGGAACTTGGCCAAATAATGCCATGCTGTAGCCAGGAAGCATGTTTCCCCTGAACCCTATTTAAAACTGCTTTGGTAGTCTGCATCAGACCTAAATAATATCCACGCTACTCTAGGGTAGGCAGTGGTGGCTACAGGACCACACTTCCCTTCAACCAACGCCGCTTTACCCTTACAAACCAAAACATAAAACCCGATGAAAAAAGAAACTTAAAAACTAAATTTAGATTTTAGCACTTCATTCCTAATAAAATTCTCTTTCCAACACCCTTCTAGGAAAAAAAAAAAAAAAAGAGGTATCAGTACCTACTGGATAATTTCTCTGGTGACTTTATTTAAAGTTTTGCAGTGGCTTTCAAGGCCCTACACTAGTTCAAAATTTATGGCTAAAAGAATTGCATGAAAACTTCTAGCAGCTTTCCATCATGTTTGTCAGAAGTTGAAACATCTTTTTCCATATTTCATGAGAATACAAGAACCAATTCCATACTTCAAAAAGAGTCAAATTGCTTATTGTGATCAGAACTAAAACTATTTGAACTGAAAGTAAAGATTTTACTATTCGGACCAAACACCTAACAAACAAGTCACTGCTTAGTTAAATGCTCGACCTCAGTTGCACTAGATACAGTAGGATGAAGTGGAGGCTCAGCTCAGCACTTCCTGGGTGCTAAATGATGTGTCAGGCACTGCTAGAGACCCCGGAGATAGAGAACTGAATAAGATTGAGAGGATTAAAGGTCTAATGGGGCAAGAGAGTTACGAAAAGATATGACTTCGGCTTGGTATCATTACCATCTAAGTGAGAGGTCTGTATCTCATAGGAGATATTTACCTCAAACTGGGGCATTCAATGCAGGTTTTCCTCAAGAAGACGACACTTGAACTACGTCTTAAAAGATGAGTGAAAATTAGCCGGGTAGCAGGAGTTCCAGACATCCTGAACAAAGGCACAGCTGCCTAAATTGCTCACATCATGTGTATGTGTAGTGACACCAACAGACTGGGAAAGTGTGGGCTGTGGTGGGATGTGAAGCAGCAGAGTCAAATGGGAACCACGACGGAGGCCCTTGGTAAGACCAATTAAGGAGTTAACAGTAATAACAGAAGCTGACATTTATTGAGCATTTACTGTGTTGCAGGCACCATGTTAAATACTTTAAAACAATATTTTATTTAATCCTCACCATAACTCCATAATCCTCATTTTACAAATGAGACCAGGGATGACCAGTAGGTAAAGTAACTACAACAGGCTACACAGCCAGTAAACGGGAAGTGGGTTTGGAACCCAGGACGGCCTGATTCCAAAGCTTATACCCTACACTCTTCTACCACCAGCCTATCCTCAAAGAGAACACTAAATGAATGCACTGGGTCCATCATGCTGCCTATGGAATGGAGAAGGCAATTAAAGGCTGCCCAACGGGGGCTCTGTGATAAGGCAGGGATAGGAAAGTGAGATTCAAAATACATTCAATGGGACCTAGAAGGAAACATACAACATGCACATCCTCCTAGTGCATACAACAACAAAAAATGAGGCTTTTGAAAATGAGGTATAGAAAATAAAACACCAGTATTCCATAATGCTTTCAAATATAAAGAGTTAAAACATGTATCCTTTTCTTTACATATAACATGCTCCCAGCTGTTAAATTCAATGAAGGCAAAGACCAGGTCTGTCTTATACATCTGGGATGGTGTCCCAGGTCTGAGCGTCCTGCCTGGCAAGAGATACTCAATAAATATGGTTGAAAAGGTAGAAGAAAAAAATGCCCACTTTTTGCAATGATATCAATGAGATCCAGAATTAAAAACTAACCTTACTGAAAAAATTAAAAAGTCATGTTCATAATTGAGTAGAAAACATGTAGTAGTTACATTGACTACACAGACAACAGTCATCATTAGGGATTGCTACATTGAAAAGAAGGCATGAGTTCAAAATGTGATTAGTATTTTGTATAAAATATAACTCATTAAAAATAAGATGTTGTTAAAGGGAGTGGCCTAAAGGTAAAAATGTATTTTTATGAGGATGAAAAAAAGCACAAGTAGACCAAAGATAAGATTTGGGGCCTAATGATGTCTAGTCTCTTACCCTGACAAAATAAGCAGGTTATTAAAGAGATCTGAAGAACCTGTATCCCTATAACACTTTTACAAATTCTTTGTCCTCAATAAGAATCTACTTTTAGGAACCTGAAAAGTCATATTTTTCAGACCTGAAGAGCTATTGTACACTTTACAGTTTTCTCCCAAAGAGTCATTTCTTAATTTTGATCACTTAGAAAGAGTGAATGTCAAAAACAAGGAAAAAAAAAAAACTTTCTATTTCTTAGTGAAATTTGTTCTTATATTTAAATCTTTTGCATACTACTAAACAGAAGTACAGAAGCTACTAAACAGAAGACAGATTTTGGGGCTTTTCTATGTGACGTAAAAGGAGCCTGTTGTTTATTAAACAATCTCATTCCCTCATATATTATCTTGCATCAAGATATTTTGAAAAAATGTTTTCAGTTTACCAGTTATGTTAGAAAAATTCTGAAACCATTTACTTACATGAAAAATTAAAATGTAAGTAGAATTAGGTTTCTCATCTTCAATGTATCTATCTTCAACCTTCGGCCAACTTTGAAAATTTAATTTGAATCAAATGAATACAAATTCAAAGTATTCATTAATTCAACCATTTTGAAACTTCAATTCTATAAAAATAGGAAATCTGTGGGCCTTGGTAAACTGTCTAAATACCCAAATAAAAAGCCACCACGCTTTTATGCTAATTGTTTAAAAGTGTGTATATTGATGAAATGAAAGTGACTCATGAACTATTGGGTCTGGAATTTGCAAATCATAAATCTTATCCTTGTAAACAGAACCTAACAACATCAGGGCCTGCTAATTTCCTTCTTTTATAATCTGGAACAAAAGTTTTAATGATTTTTAACATCCACAGAAAATTAAGAGTGCCATTTTAAATATTTATTAGCAAAATACAACTTAGGTTTAAGAGTCTGGAGGAAAATGAGAGACAACTGAACATTCTGGTACTGCAATGCAGGAAAAACGCCAAGAACGAAACACTAAGATTTTATTAAAACCATAGGACTCAAAAGTGTGTTAAGACTTTTTGCTTGCAATAGTGCCTCTTCCTAATTAGATTAAAAACTTCCATCTCCATGCCACCTTCAATGTATGCCATAATTTTTAAAAAGTTCCCAATCCACTTCAAATACTCTGAAATTTACAACTGACCATGATGCGCGTTTTTTCTAGACAAACCAAAAGGTAAATCTGCCCATGTCTCTGGATAAATAAAAAGAGTGCGTCAGGGTGATGTGGACTGTCAACTCCTGTACATTTCATCCAAAGTCTACATGGGTCATCTCCAAGTCACCAGAAGAGCTAGGGGAAAGGAGGGGAGGGCCACGGCACGTAAGATGTTAAACACGAAGATGATGTAAAATTACCCAGATTCAACCTTGCCATTTTACAGATGAGGAAACTGAGGCCCAGAAAAAGCTCTATGACTTGCCCAAATACTCGGTTACCCAGACCACAGCTGCAGATACTGTTATTTGGATCACAGCTGCAAAAAGTCTAACTTTTGGCCGGGCGCGGTGGCTCATGCCTGTAATCCCCGCACTTTGGGAGGCCAAGGTGGGCGTATTACGAGGTCAAGAGATCGAGACCATCCTGACCAATATGGTGAAACCCTGTATCTACTAAAAACACAAAAATTAGCTGGGCGTGGTGGCGGGTGCTTGTAATCCCAACTGCTCGGGAGGCTGAGGCAGGAGAATCGCTTGAACCCAGGAGGCAAAGGTTGCAGTGAGCCGAGATTGCGCCACTGCACTCTAGCCTGGTGACAGAATGAGACTCCGTCTCAAAAAAAAAAAAAATCTAACTTTTGAAGTCTCAGGTGTTTACACTTTCCATAACAAATCATTAAGAACCCCCATTCCTGCATGCATATATATATATATATACACACACACACACATACATATATACATATATTTTTTTTTTCCTTAAAAACCTTCAGAGACAGCGATCAGGTGGGTAGCCTAGGTAGGATTTTAACCCTTCGGTTTCCAACAAACGATAATTGCATAGAACTATCAACTCCCTGAAGACAGGACTGTCTTGTTCCAGGCAAAATCTACAGCCCCTAGCACCCAGTGGGCATTCAGTGAGGGACTCTCGGTTTCACCTGAGCATCTCCACTCCCTTCCCATCCATGCCAAGGCGTCAGTGGAGCCAGCTAACTTTCTTTTGGAAATCGCTTATTTTCTTGAAACTTGTATCCAAAACCTCCGGGCCAAGAAGCCGGCCTGAGGGAAAGCGTAGCCGTGTCCAGGAGCTAAGGACTGAGGAGCTGGCCTTTTGAACGGGTGGCTCAGAAAGAGCTGGGTGGGCACGCGGCATCGCCACGGGCTGAGTGGCCCAGGTGTGCTGGCTGCTTTGGCAGCTCAGGCTGCCGCCCCGGGCCGCTGGTCCCCGGCCACCTTCAGATAACCAACTTCTCAAACTTCCCTTTCCGGGGGTGGGGGCTCGCCTCGAACGCGGCCAACACAACGCCTTTCCTGCTCGCACAAAGGGGACCAAACGTGCCCCGCGCCCCTTGCAAGTGAACTTTCCATCTTTTTTTCAAGAAAAACTCACACATCCCTGCAGCTACGGGAGTTGGGCTGCTGGAGTGCCGCGGAGGAAACTTTCCTTGTTTCCGCCCGGGCGCCGGGTTGCGGGGCCCGACTGTCAAGCGCAGCGGAGAGGCGGGGACCCCAGGAAGACCCCCGGCGACCCGCCGAGCCCAGGCTGGGGACCACTCACCCGACTTCTGAACGTGCGGTGGGATCGTGCTGGCGATACGCGTCCACAGGACGATGTGCAGCGGCCACAGGCCCCTGAGCAGCCCCCGACCCATGGCAGACCCCGCTGCTCGTCATAGACCGAGCCCCGAGCGCAGCGGACGGCGCCTTCCCGGACCCCTGGCTGCGCCTCCGCGCCGCGCCCTCTCCGGACCCCGCGCCGGGCCGGTCGCGCAGATGTGCGGGCCAGATGTGGCGCCCGCTCGCCAGCCAGGAGGGGGCCTGGAGGCCGGCGAGGCGCGGGGAGGCCCCCGGCGGCCGAGGGAAGCTGCACAGGAGGCCGGCTTCTGTCCCGAGCGGGTGCACGCGCGGGGGTGTCGTCGCTCCGTGCGCGCGAGTGACTCACTCAACTTCAACTCAGCGCTGCGGGGGAAACAGGAAACTCCTCGCCAACAGCTGGGCAGGACCTCTCTCCGCCCGAGAGCCTTCTCCCTCTCCTCGACGTCCAGCCCCTAGCTCTCTCGTAGCTGCCAATCATGTTTCCTAGACCAGCCCCTCCGAGCGCTTTGGCCGACTTTCAGCTGCCCCTCACCGCCCTCCCACACCACTCAGGAGTTCCTCGCTCCAAGTATTTACTCAAGAGTGACTAAGTGCACGCAGTTCACAAAGTAACAACAGAAAACGTCCACGTTTTCTCTGGTAGATCAGAACATCTGCCGCCTCCCCTCAGTTTTCTTCAGATTGCTCCTAGGTGCTTTAGAGATGCGTTTTCAAATTACACGTTGAGATCCAGGAGTGAACACTCAAATCTATTGAGTCGTGAGCACATTTCTGTCCCAAATAGTAACGGTAAATTTTACTTCATTAAACCTGTGCTTCGGTTGTGTCTTTATGCATGTATGTATGTGCATACACTGTCAAGTGGTAAAATGTTTTTTCTTTAGGTCGAAGTCTAGAAGTTTTTCTCAAGTTTTAATGTACTTATTGATCACCTGGGAATCTTGTTAAAAAATGCAGATTCTAATTCAGTAGGTCTAGGAGGCAGGCGGAGATTCTGCATTTTTATGAGCACCTGGATAGAGCCTCCCATTTCGCACCGCCTCTTCCCGGGACTGAGTCAGTGAGTAATTGTAAATGATCACCTATCACGAAGTGATAATGGTGGAAAATGTAATTTTCAGAATGTATAGAGTATAGCAGAAACTGTAAAATTAAAAGTGGCTTGGGAGTCACCTGAATGCTTGTGCTTTTATTCCCTTAATGCAGGTGAAGAGAATGCTTAGCCTTTCATGTGCAAAAGGGGTAACATGGGAGCAGAACAGTATAAACTTTCAAAATTCCTTTCTTGCTAGGGCAACCAGATTTGCCCAAGACATTCCTGGTGTACATGTTTTGTAGTTTAAATATTAATAGAACCCCTTTTCTCTTTAAGATATGTCCTGATTGGATAATAAACTATGTGATCAACCTACTTCTCTCTCTCAAAGATGGGATTCTGTACAGCCCTCTGGTCAGTAGATCTTCCAGCAATTCGTTTAATGAATTCCTTTACCTGAGAGAAAGATTGCAGAGGCAAGGGTTTGGGCCAGGGCCTCCAGGGAATAAAGGTAAATAGCACTCCCCCAAACCCAGCTCCCCAAATCTCCCCTGTCATTCTAAGAGTTCATTTGCTTCATCCTGGAATTTTACCTTTTGCTCCACCTAGTACCCGAGCTGCCTCTAGATAGATGTTCTGCCACTTCCCAGCACTCATGTTTAAGATGGAGAAAATGCAGTGAAATCAGGAGGGCTAGGCATCTTCTTTCCCATCAAGTAATTGCCTTGCCAAAGCTGGAGTGACTTTGTCAATGGAAGAAGATTGAGTTCCAAATCTTCTCCCTGTTCCCTCTCCTGCCACCAGCCCATGCCACTGCCGTGGCTTGAGTAGGAGTCTCCCACCAGTCACCCTCAGCCACGGCCATTCCGGGCTCTTTCACTCAGTTTCTCAAATGAGAGCTGAATTCAGTTTTTCAAAATACAAAACTGGTTATACCAACCCTCTGATTAAAATCATTTAATGGCTTCCCACTGCTCTTGAGATAAAGAGAAGATAAAAACCAGATCCTTGAACGTGCCTTCAAGCCCCCACCTCTTCTGTAAACTTTCACGTGGCTTCTCCTTGCTTGCTGAAAGCCTTCTCCAAATTTCGTGAATGTGCCTCTGTAATCCCCCTATTCTTTATGCACAGAGCCTTCCTTCCCCAGTATGGACTTCCTTCCTCTGACCTTTTCTTCTTCACCCAGCCAACTCCTGGTCTTCGTGGATTGAATGATAACTTCTTTGATGGGCAAGCTTTCACTGACCTCCATGAGTAGATCTTTTATTATAGGTTCTCTTGGCACCATATGCCTTTCTTTTAACAGCTGTAACTTTATAATTATTTGTGTCATTCTTTAATTTCTTTTCCTATCCTCCACTCAACTCCAAATTTGTTGAGGGCAGGTATTATATATCTTTCCCTCCACTTACTATTGTGTCCCAAACATCTAACACATAATCGATGTTTAATAAATATTTATTGGATGAATGAATGAATCAGGCAATAAAGATTTAGAAGAAAATTGTACTTGATTATTCTAGTTGCTTCATAACTCTGGAGAAAACATTGTTACCTAATATTTGAGATATAAACAGACTACATTTTAGCTGACAATGATGTCACCACTACTTCCTTTTCTTAAGAATGGAGAAGTATGTGGGTTTCTTTCTTCTTGTTTTTTTTTTTTTTTTCCTTACATTTGCCCAAGTTCCTCCGGACAGCATACATGTACTTTCTTTCTCCTCAAAACACAATGTGGCAAATAAATGTTCAATATATTCCAAAGGCTTTGTTTTCCCTAATTATCACAAAGACAGATGTTTTACATTGTTGGAGGCTAGGTATTTGAATCCATGGTCGAATGTTTAACTGGTGGTCTTTGTCACCATACACCATTAATGTTGATTTTAATTTTGTTTGCCCTTCACATTTCTGATTTAATCTTCATTCTCCTGTGAAATTGAGAAGAATCAGAATTCAGCATTGCCAATGCAAGCTAGCCTTTTGAAAATCATCATAATAGAAATAATAGAGATGTAAACTCAGCATATTGCAGTTTGATAATTTTAAAAATTCATCAGGCTGGGTGCAGTGGTCCACACCTGTAATCCCAGCACTTTGGAAGGCCTGGACAGGAGGATTACTCCTGGGCTGAAGCCCAGGAGTTCGGGACCAGCCTAAACAACATAGCGAGACTTCATCTTTACTAAAAATAAAATAAAAAAATAGCCAGGCATGTTGGCATGTATCTATAGTGCCAACTACTCAGGAGGCTGAGGTGGGAGGATCACTTGAGCCCAGGAGACTGAGGTTGCAGTGAGCCATGATTGTGCCATTGCACTTTAGCCTAGAAGACAGAGTGAGACACTGTCTCAAAAACAAAAAAATAGAAAAAAGAAAAAGAAAAAAAATTGTCATGATATCCTTCCTTTTCAAATTCTTATTGAAAGGGATGTCTGATACACTCAATCAAGACATCGTTTTCCCATATAGTTGTATACTTTTCTTAGTATAATATTTTGTGCATTCGCATAAGCAGTTAATATATACATGTAAAAAACTGGGCCATTTGCAAATGGGAGCAAAAAATAATAGCCCAACTCAGGGTTTAAAAAACAAGAAAGGTAATTTTTAAGCCCTTAATGAGTTGAAAAACAATAAATATCAACTTGAACAGAAATTTTAAAAGTTGACAATCTTTTTTTTACCAGTTTTTCAAACTCTGTGAGATACACACACACACACACGAACTGAATCAAATTGTGGTTTATTTAAACCTTACATTTCTTAGTTGTGATGAGGGAAGAACTTCCTACTTCCCTGAACTTTTTGACATGCAGCTGTTGAGGTTACTGTCAGCTAGAGCAGATAACAGGGAGATTCCTCTCCTTATAAATTAACCAATCTCATTCTCAGCTCTTATCTCTTGACCAGTTTTCCTTTTATTGTGAAGCAAACCAATAAGTACTGAGACTGTAGTTAATTTGTGAGGGTCATCCACCCTTTGTGGGTCATCCATAATGCTAGCTCCTCCAAGAAATATTTTGTGATGCTTCACCTAGTATGATCACTCTTCTCCCAGGGATAACCCAGGGAGCATTTCGTTTATTTAGCCTTTTTTTAAAAATGTTTGCCCCGGCCGGGTGCGGTGGCTCAAGCCTGTAATCCCAGCACTTTGGGAGGCCGAGACGGGCGGATCACGAGGTCAGGAGATCGAGACCATCCTGGCGAACACGGTGAAACCCCGTCTCTACTAAAAAATACAAAAAACTAGCCGGGCAAGGTGGCAGGCGCCTGTGGTCCCAGCTACTCGGGAGGCTGAGGCGGGAGAATGGCGTAAGCCCGGGAGGCGGAGCTTGCAGTGAGCCGAGATCGCGCCACTGCACTCCAGCCTGGGCGACAGAGCGAGACTCCGTCTCAAAAAAAAAAAAAAAAAAAATGTTTGCCCCATTCTAACATGGAGTGCATTACTGTTATTTATTTATTTTTTAGAATTCTACCCTACCAATTGTAAAGTTCTTGAAAACACAAAATATTCCTTTTTCAACGTAGAACCACACTCTGTGCTCTATAGATAATCAGTATTCAATGTGTGTTTCTTGTCTTTAATAGAGAAAAAATAAGAATATCAGTTTTCCTAATCCATTCTCTTATTTTCAGTTCTTCACAGATATTCATAGAACCTGCAATTATGCCACATGTTTACAGAAAGCATTAACAGCATGTTTTGAAAAAAAATAACTTTTTAAAAATTACAAGTGTAATATATGTTAATTGTAGGTAGGAAATATAGATTTTTTTTTAAGGCACAAGTTAAAAGGATTCTTAACCCTATTATCCAAGGATAATCCTTGTTAAATTTTGGAACATGTCTTTGCAGTACTATTCTAATCTTCCCTTTACAAATGAAGAATTTGAGGATTAAAGAGATTAAGTATTTGGCAAAGGTCATGCAGCTAGTAAAAGACAGAGCCCAAATTTGAACTTAGTCCTGTCTAGTTCCAGACTTGTTCTATACTCTAGAACAAATGGATAGATGGTTGATCTTCACCACCTGACCAGTGAAGGATTTCAGGAAATGCCACTCCAAAATATGGTGATTTGGTATACTGATTATTTTCAGTTGAAGGCACTTAAAGACCAGCAAATGCAGGGAGGATGAGAGACATGTGGAACAGATGTGGACCAACCTCCTGATTGAATCTAAGCCAGACCTCCATCAGCCAATCTCAAGCCTACCTCTAGCCAATCCATAGGAGTCTGAGTAAGAATAAGTAAATACTGTTTAAGGAAAAATTGGGGTTGGTTTGTTATCCAGAGTTTTTGAGGCAATAGCTAAGACATATAAGGGATCTGAAGGGCGAGGAATCAGAGAAAAGCAAGGTTAAATAATTTGCAGGTGGTAAAACTACAAAGGGGTTCTTATAGACAAAAACTGTCATGAGGTTTGTTATGGGAGCTGAAGATGAAGAAGGCAGTAGGACTCCAATTTAGACTTTTAGGGTCATCTACAAAACATACAGTTAAAAAACAAGGGCCGGGCATGCTGGCTCACGCCTGTAATCCCAGCACTTTGGGAGGCCGAGGTGGGCAGATCATGAGGTCAGAATTTCCAGACCACCCTGATCAACATGGTGAAACCCCATCTCTACTAAAAATACAAAAATTAGCCGAGTGTGGTGGTGCGTGCCTGTAATCCCAGCTACTCGGGAGGCTAAGGCAGGAGAATCGCTTGAACCCGGGAGGTGGAGCTTGCGGTGAGCCGAGATCGCACCATTGCACTCTAGCCTGGGCAACAGAGCGAGACTCCATCTCAAAAAAAAAAAAAAATTAAAAAAATTTTCCAACACCATTCTTTGTTTACTTAAAATCCACTTTCTCTCCCATCTTGCCATTAGTTCACTAATTTTGTTTAGGATTTGGATGCAGCTCCTCTTAAGGAAAAGGCCCATCCTTGTCTAAGGGTGGGTATGTGACCCAGTTCCGGTCAAAGTGCTGCAAGAAGAAATCTGATGGGGGCTTGTGGGAAATTTTTTTTCTACCTGATAACAAAGAAGTGCCTGAGGAAAAGGACTCACCTGTTTCCTACCTTTGAACATAATTGGAAGAGGATAAAACAGTTGGAGATGCTCCAGTCAACTTTCAACAATGAGAGTAAGGCCAAAAGTATCAGAGTAGAACCACTGAATCATTAACAGCAACTACCTCAATGCAGACATTATTTGAGTATGGTTGATAGTCTGTAAAGATGGCCACTATCGCCCCCTTTTTTCACTGTATTCACACATTATTCTGCACAATAAGAGGTGTGATGGAGTGTATTTTTCCTTTCCTTGAATCTGCCCTAGCTCTGTAACTTGCTTTCACCAGTAGAATATAGTGGGAGTGACACTGACCATTAGTGCCAATTCTGGGACTGGTCTCAAAAAGAGACTTCCTCTCTCTCAGGAACCCGTTTTGCCAGATGCAGTGGAGTGTATCTATAGTCCCAGCTATTAGGGAGACTAGGGAGCCCCAGCCGTTAGGGAGCTATTAAGCAGGAGGATTGCTTGAGCCCAGAAATTTGAGTCCAGCCTCAGCAACATAGTGAGACTCTGTCTCTAAAAAAACTAATAAAAATAAAATAAAATAAAGAATAGAATCAGGACTGGGTGCAGTGACTCACGCCTGTAATCCCAGCACTTTGGGAGGCCAAGGCGGACTTATCACGAGGTCAGGAGATCAAGACCTTCCTGGCTAACACAGTGAAACCTCATCTCTACTAAAAAATACAAAAAATTATCTGGGCGTGGTAGCACACGTCTGTAGTCCCAGCTACTCAGGAGGCTGAGGCAGGAGAATCATTTGAACCTAGGAGGCAGAGGTTGCAGTAAGCCAAGATGGCACCACTGCACTCCAGCCTGGGCAACAGAGCGAGACTCTGTCTCAAAAATAAAAAAAAGAATCAATTACCACATAAGAAGTTTGAATACCCAGAGTCTATCATGCCTCGTGGAAGCCCAAGCTAGCCATTTGAGAGGCCACATGGAGAAAGAAAGAAAGAAATGCCCAGCCAACTACCCTCTATTCTAGCCCTCCTACCTGAGGCACTAGATATGTGAGTGAAGAAGCCATCTTGGATTTTCTAGCCTCAGCAAATACCAGGGGGAGTAGAACCAGCAGGATGATCCCCATTTTGCAGATTGAGAAATAATTAATTGATATTGCATAAACTGTTAGTTCCAGCCCAAATCATTTCTAATACAGAGAAATCCACTGATGAAATTGAAAGAGGAGGACATTTCAGTTACCATAAGCTGTTAACCTGTGTACCAAATACATAGCCACATCAACTATTAATTGACAATTGCATGGTTTCTTTAGTTACCTTTGAATTGCACAGTTGTATACATTTCTATATTGTATATGTTTAAAGTGATTCCGTGTTACAAACCCATAAATGTAAAACATATTGTGATTTCTATTTTAGCATTTATTTATTTTTACACACTAATAAGGAATCTCAACACCCAAGAGTGGCCCAGCATAATTTGAGCTCTGAGAGGCCCTGTGTTTCATTTCAGAATGAGGATATATATAAAGGCACTGAAGGAGATTTTGATCATGGGAGGGAGAGATAATGGATAATCAGATAAGATTTTTCAGCCAATGATTAGCAAGTCTGGATAGTGCATCCAAGGACGTAAGGCTGTCAGAAAAACAAGTGTGAAATAACGAAAGTCTAAACCAAAGTCATGACCGTGAGAATAGGGGGAAGTCGATAGATTAAAAAGATAATACAGAGCTCAATCTGGTAGGAATTGGTATGTGAGTTGACATGGAGTGACACAAAGAGATATTCTAGCAGGAGACAGCTCTCAAAGCAACCTACACTTAACATGATAATTCTAGACAACATGTATTATCTGGCATATTTATCTCTACGTGCCATACAACATTCAGAGTGTTTGTGTGAATAAATGATGTTACTCCTCACAGCAATCCTATGATAGCATCACACATAGTCATTTTATAGGTAGGGAAACTGAACCAGAGAGAGGTTAAGAGATGGCAGAGTTGGAATTCTGGCTCAATACGACTGGCTGCAGAACCCAGGCTCTAAGCCACTCTGTCATCTGCTGCATGACACCAGCCACCTCTCAGTCTTCCCCACTAGACTGTGATTTGCTGAGGCAGGGACTGTGTCTTTAGCATCTTTAGTTTCTTGTGCCTGATCCATAGTTTTTGCTCAATGAATACTAGTGAATAAGAGGATGGTTCAATGGATAAACCCTGTAATTTGTAATATTTAAGAACTGGAACTTTGAAAGTTGTGAATTTAGGAAATAAAATCTGCATTTTCCACCACGCCTGACCACAAAATGAGGTTCATAATGCTCATCACAGAATTTAAACACCTGCATAAAACTTCCTCTTAAAATGATGAAAAATGCTTTGTAAAAGTGAAAATGGTACAAACAAATGAAGACAGATTTCATTTCCAGAGAGAGACTTTATATCCTTTATAGTTACGTTAATAAATTTCATCCTGGTAAAATATTCATCTCAAATTCTTTATTTTTTAAGAAGGAAAATTAAACAGTTTTAAATCTTTTTGTCAAACTCAATATGTGCTTTCTTAAAAATACTAGATGACACTCCTATGTGGCCATTATATTTCAAGTGCCACGATCACTTTGTTTAATAGTTATTAAACAGACTGTACTACAAACCTTGGAAGCTAGACACCTCATCAAACATAGTTAATTTCTTTAATTACAACAAATTGTTTCAATTATTCATTTCTCAAAAGTACAAAGCCACTTACCAATACAGGTTAATTGACTTAAAAATATTTACCTTAAGGTGGATTTATTTAGTTGCTATCACAAAAAAGATGATAATAGCAATTTTAAGAGTTATGTTTCATGGGCATATACTTCAAATTCATGGTATTACACATCTTAAAACATATACAATGTATGTGCATTAATTATATTCAATATATACTTGAGATTTACTAGAATAATTTCGTAACTTAATAAAAAAATAAATATTTCAAACATATTGTAGCATTTGGAAAGGTCTTCTCAAAAGACTGCTCCCCCGGAAAGCTTCTGGAATTGCTTCAGCCAATCCTCTTCTTCTTTCAACTCCAGAAGCTTTGTTAATTCGCATAATGGAGGTGAGAAATACATTTTCATTTTGGCCATTATTTGTGCTCAGTATATACAGACTGGCTTACAGGATTTTACAGGTATGCCTCCTGTGACATGAATAGGTCATAAAATCTTACATCCTTTGGAGTAGAGCCCTAGGCCTATGTATCCAGTCCTGTCTGAAGCCATTTTTGTAATATTCTGCCATTTGATCTCAGACTAACTGTATACTACTGCTCAAACATTTTCACAGTTTTCTAAAAGTGGTAATTTCCTGCAAAAGGCTGTGACAGCATGCTGAAGGATCAAAAGCAAAGTCTTCACTTAGTTTACAGAAGAGTTCCATGCGGGTTGGCTAATACAAATTTGTACATGTAGAAGAATTCAATCTGAGATTTATTTTTATTGTTAAGTGTTACCTGGGTAGCAAGGATGTGGGGAGACCTTGAATTTCTTCTCCATTTCTAACTCCTCCCATCTACCAAACCTAACTAAATATTTGTCAATGACAAATTGGCTTTGGTCAATTCACAACAGCTCTGTAAATGCAGAAACTTCAGATTAATGGCTAAGAAAGATTGCAAAGAATACTTGGTAACAAAACACTTATGCTTTAGTGTATCAGAGGTTAGGAATGCACAGTGTGTTATGTGCTCTTGCATAATCGTTTGCGCAAGTCTCCAGAGGATATTAATTATTAACCCACAGAATCATTTGAACACCCTGTGCCACTTTTGCCTTCAGGCATTTCAAAGGGTTGCCTCCTTCCTGAACCTGACAATAGACTCATTGGTTATTGTTTAGAATTGCCATGGTAAATGCTTATCTCCAAGTTATAAAAAACTGGACCATCTGTTTCTCACTTAGTCATTCCTCACCTAAAGGCTATCAGAATGCTACCAGTTTTTTAGAATTCCAGAAAAAAATAGTTCAGGGAGGTTGCCTTTGATATTTATCATTATAATTTTGCCTCCACGTGTAAAACAAACCCCTAAAAGACAGTTAAAACATTGAACTATTTTTGTAACACTTGGTGTTTTATTTGACTAATTTTATAGATACCTTTTATTATGCTCTACTTTTTTTTCTCCTCAGCCATCAGCTCCAATGAAACATATTTTTTCTCTATGGGGAGCACCCATGTTTCCTAGGACATTTTTCTCCAAGTAGAGAAAACTAGATCATGGTTTTACCATAGAATTGTTATATGTTTTCATATTAATCCTTTACATAATTATCTTACAAAAGGTAACAATTATGTACATAAAAATTCTACTCCTGGATGAAGTATACAGTCTCTAGCTAGACCTAGAAAATAATATTTGTATAGTATTTTCCAATTCACAAAGAGTCTCTGCATGTACGATCTTCTTCACTACACATAAAAACCATATGATGTGAAATTATTAATATATAATTATTGTTTATGTTATTGTCAATATTTTACAGATGAAGACACGGATATTCAAAGACATTAGTGACTTATCCAAGGCTACCTAGCTAGTAAATGCCAAAATACAAATTAATTATCTGACTGTTCTTTCCTGTATCCCTCATAGCCTTCTTAAACTTTCTTTTCTGTTGTCCTATATGTCAAACTCTATGCTCGTCTTTTACCTCTGTCCTCAGCTCAGGGTACACTGGTGTACTTAAGTCCATTTGCAAAGTCCAAGCAATATCATTTGCTTTCTATCCAGAAAGGGTCCAGAAGTGCTCTGGAGCCAGAGTGCCCTGAGGGCATTGCTATAGCACATCCAGCATGGTGATCATCAGTTAGCAGATGGTATCTTCACACACAGAGGAGCCCGGAGGAGCTGCCTGCACAGGTGAGTCATCCCTAAGGGGTGTGGGGATGGGGATGGGCATCTTCTAGTAAAACCACTGCTCTTGGCACTCCATGATGCCCCTATGGTTGTCCTCTACTCATTCAAGGCCTCAGAGCCTCTTCATTCTGAGAGCCACACTTGAACCAGCACACTCCCTTTCAGAATGTGACTCTCTGCTCTATTCTTATAAATGTGGCTTCTCTCTTCCCTACATACAAGCCTACAACATGCTTTTTCCCACAACAGGAGATCCTGACCTAGTATTCATGGAATTAACTCAAATGAAGTGCAAACTGTTGTATGTATCTACATAAGTATGTTTTTCTTTTCTTTTCTTTCCTTGTTTTTTTGTTTTTCTTTTTTTAGACAGCATCACACCCTGTTGCCTAGGCTGGGGTGCAGTGGCACAATCTCAGCTCACCGCAACCTCCGCCTCCTGGGTTCAAGTGATTCTCCTGCCTCAGCCTCCCCAGTAGCTGGGATTACAGGCACCCACCACCACACCCGGCTAATTTTTGTATTTTTAGTAGAGAAGGGGTTTCAACATGTTGACCAGTCTGGTCTCGAACTCTTGACCTCAGATGATTCACCCACCTTGGCCTCCCATAGTGCTGAGATTATAGGCATGAGCCACCATGCCCAGCCTATGAAAAACATAAGTGTGTTTTTCAGAAGAGAAGATTTTAGCTTTTATCATATTCTCAAAGGGGCCTGTGGTTACAATAAATAAATAAAATAAAATAAAAATTTTCTAATAATATTTACAGTGAGTGATAGATCCAGAAACCAGACTCAGGCCATTTCACTCTAAAGTACTTATGACTCAGTTCTTTCTTGATTTTTCACTTTCTAACTGGATGACCCTGAACAATTTATTCAACATTCCTGAGTCCAATTTATTTTTGATAGTCATTCCAGACTTCCATTTCCACGAATATGGCTTAGGCACAGTTTTCCTATTCCTATTGATAAGTACAATAAAAGCCCCAGACATTATGTATTAGGCAAATGTAAGAAGACTATAAAAGGAGAAAAGATACAGACAAGCCAGTTCGGGATGCCTAGACCTAGGGAAATCACATGGCAGTAATTGTCATGGGCTTTCTTTTTGGTTCACATATCTCAGACATGAAGCTGAAGAAGCCGGAAACCTATGAACACTAATAGGCAAGAGAAAATAAAATTTAAGCTCCAACAAAAGCTTCTTCTCTCTAGCCGAACATTAGGAAATAGGCAACCTATCAAGACAGAAACATTTTACACAGTAAGTTCTCCAACAAAATACCACATGAAATACTGTGGCCCCAGACCTATCTATGCCAGTAAAAGATGAACATGGAGCCTAGATTTCCACCCTCGTGAGTCTGTAATGAGGAACCCTAACACTTCTACTAGGATAGCTTCAAAGAAGGCCAAGTCAGAAGAAAGAATTTTCATCCCTGCTGGCCAGTAATGATATCCCCACTCTGCTCCCCTCTGCTTTCGTGATGGCAGTGCAGACCACATGAGCAGCTTGGACCACATCCAGCAGTAACAAGGTGTCTCTATCCTTCCTCACTGTGGTGGTATCAGAAGAGACCTATTGGAAATTTAGGACTTTAATGAGACCACTACTACATCAGTGGAGACCACATGGGGAGCTGGAACTCCAACCTGCACCCAGCAATAATGAGATGCTTCCCTCCCCACTGCCTCTACCACACAGGTGTCATTGGAGGTAAAGGAGGGAACCCAGACCTCTTCTGGCAGTAACAAGGTGGTAACTACTAGCAGTAACAAGGTGGTGCCTACCATCTCAGTGAAGCAGGGTCAAAAATGTTCAAACAAATGCTTTGTAATAAGATTGTAAATCATGTAACATGATGCAAAAATGTCCACGTTTCAATAGAATATGATTCATCATGCCATGAACCAGGAATATCTCAAACTTAATGAAAAAAAGATAGTCAATAAATGCCAACACCAAGAAAACAGAAATGTTAAAATTATCTGCTAAAAATGTTAAAGCACCTATGATTAGAATGTTTGAACAAGCAATTAGGACCAATGCCAGGAACAAAATTACAAAGTCTCAACCAAGAAATAGAAAATCTCAGCAAAGAAATAGAAAGTATAAAAAAGAAACACATGGAGATTTAGAATGAAAAATATAATAACTGAAATAAGAATCTCAGTTGATGGAATAAAAAACAGGTAGAAGAGGATTGAGGAAAGAATAAAGGAACTGGAAGATAGCACAATAGAAATTGTCCAATCTGAGCAAAAAAGAGAAATAGGCAGATAAAAAGAGCACAGTCTTAGGGATCTGTGAGACTATAACAATATATCTAGTACTTATGATATCAGAGTCTTGAAAGGAGAGAAAGAGGTAAGAACTGAAAACATACTTGAAGAAATAATGGCTGAAAACTCCCCAATTTTGGAAAAGACATAAACTTATAGATTTCAGAGGCTGAACAAAGCCTGAAAATAACAAGGCTAAATAAATTGATGTCAAGATACATGATAATTAAAATTTTGAAAGCTAATGACAGAGAAAATATTGAAGCAGCCTGAGTAAAACACCTTACTTATAGATGAAAGAACTCAAACAAATTTACAAGAAAAAAACAAACAACCCCATCAAAAAGTGGGCAAAGGATATGAATAGACATTTCTCAAAAGAAGACATTCATACAGCCAACAAACACATGAAAAAATGCTCATCATCACTGGCCATCAGAGAAATGCAAATCAAAACCACAATGAGATACCATCTCACACCAGTTAGAATGGCGATCATTAAAAAGTCAGGAAACAACAGGTGCTGGAGAGGATGTGGAGAAATAGGAACACTTTTACACTGTTGGTGGGATTGTAAACTAGTTCAACCATTATGGAAAACAGTATGGCGATTCCTCAAGGATCTAGAACTAGATGTACCATATGACCCAGCCATCCCATTACTGGGGTATATACCCAAAGGATTATAAATTATGCTGCTCTAAAGACACATGCACACGTATGTTTATTGCAGCACTATTCACAATAGCAAAGACTTGGAATCAACCCAAATGTCCATCAGTGACAGATTGGATTAAGAAAATGTGGCACATATACACCATGGAATACTATGCAGCCATCAAAAAGGATGAGTTTGTGTCCTTTGTAGGGACATGGATGCAGCTGGAATCCATCATTCTTAGCAAACTATCACAAGAACAGAAAACCAAACACCGCATGTTCTCACTCATAGGTGGGAACTGAACAATGAGATCACTTGGACTCGGGAAGGGGAACATCACACACCGGGGCCTATCATGGGGAGGGGGGAGGGGGGAGGGATTGCATTGGGAGTTATACCTGATGTAAATGACGAGTTGATGGGTGCAGCACACCAACAAGGCACAAGTATACATATGTAAAAAACCTGCACGTTATGCACATGTACCCTACAACTTACAGTATAATAATAATAAATAAATTAAAAAAAATAAAAAAATAAAAAAAATAAAAAAAGAAAAATAAGGATGATGGCAAATTTATCTTCCTAACTATGAAGGTAAAAATGAAGTGGCATAATATGTTCAGGCACTGAAAGGAAAAAAAAAAAAAAAACCTGCAAAGCCAGAATCCTATATTTAACACAAAATATCCTTTAGAAAACAAAGAAATTCAAGTCATTCACAGATGAAGTATAATTAAGAGAATTTGTTGCCCAAAGACCTATCCTAAAAGATGTTTTTTAAACAGGAAGAGAATGATAAAAGAATCTTGGAAATCAGAAAGGAAAAAAGTACAATACAAAGAGTAAAAATATGAGTGAACACAGTAAATTTTCCTTCTCTTTTTGAATTTTCTAAATCATGTTTTATTATATAGCACCATCTGATGTGGTTCTAAATCTACATAGAGGAAACATTTAAGATAATTATTAAAAATGGATGAGGGTTAAAGATGAAAAGACAGGTGATAGTTCAGCATAACATTCAAAGTGATAAAATATTGGCACCAGTAGACTGCAATAAGTTATGTATATATCCAGTAAAACCACAAATAAGCTGTACAAAGAAATGTACTCAAAATGCTATAGGCCAAACAAAATAGAATTTTTGGAAAAAATGTTTGAGTAAGGGAGAAAAATGTAAACAAAGAAACAATAACCAGAATAAATAAATAGGAAAACAAAAGTAGACTTAAGTACTAGCTTATCAATAATCACATTGAATGTAAATAGTCTAAATATACTAATTTAAAAACAGATATTGGAAAGAGTGTGTTAAAAATGACCATACTACATCACATCTACAATAAACCTACCTCAATATAATGATATGGGCAGGTGAAGCTAATATTATAGAAATGTATGTATCATGCAAATATTAATTAAAGGACAGAAGGAGTGGCTATACCAATAGTTGATAAAGTAGATTTCAGAGCAAAGAAAATTATCAAAGACAAAGAGAGACATTAAATAACAATATACCATCAATTCACCAAGAAGACATAGCACTCCTAAATGTATATGCACCAAACAACAGATCTGCAAAATATGTTAACCAAAATGGATAGAACTGAAAAGAGAAATAAATAAGTCAATAATTATAGTTAAAGACTTTAACACATCTCTTTCACTAACTGATTGAAAAACTAGACAAAATCAGCAAGGATAGAGAAGAATAAAATAATGCCATTGACTGACAGGAATGAATAGACATTTATAGAATGCTTCCCCATACAACAGCAGGATATAGATTCTTTTGAAGTGCCCACAGAACCTATTCCAAGATAGAATATCCTGGATCATGAGACAAACCTCAACAAATTTAAAAGATCCAAAATCATACAAAGTATATTTTGAGACTACAATAGAATCAAATAGATATCAATAACAGAATAATAGAGAAATCTTCAAACACTTGGAAACCAAATGACATACTTCTGAATTATATTAGATCAAAGAAGAAGTCTAAAAGGAAATGAAATAATACATTAAACTGAAGAAAAGTAAAAATACAACATGTTAAAATTGTGAGACACAGTTGAAGTAGTGCTGAGAGGAAAACTTATAGTACTAAACACATAAATTAGAAAAAAGGAAAATTCTCCAATAAATAATCTAAGCTTCCACCTCAAGAACCTTGAAAAACAGAAACCAAATAAATACAGAGCAAGCAGAATAAATGGTGCAATAAAGGTAACAACAGAAATCAATAATCTTGAAAATAGAAAACTATAGAAAAAAATCAGTGAAACAGAGAACAGTTTATTGGAAAAGAGAGATAAAATTGACAAAACTCTAGCAAGCTTGACAAAGAAAAATGGAGTGAAAACACAAATTACCAATATCAGGATGAAATGGGGATGCCACCACAGACTCTGCAGACATCAAAGGATATTGAAACACTACGGACAATTCTACCCATATAATTTGACAACTTAGATAATAGGGATCAATTCCTTGAAAAGCATAAACTGCCTCAACCCACTAACCATAAAATAGATAATGTGAATAGATCTATAACTATTAAGCAAAGTGAATTTGTAATTTTAAAACTCCAAAAAGGAATTTTCTGTCCCAGATGGTTTCACTGAAGGATTCTACCAAGAGTTTAAACAATTAACACCAATTCTATGCACTCCATTCTGGAAAACAGAAAAGGAGGGAGCACTTTCCAGTTCATTTACTGTAGCTGGTATTGTCCTAATACAAAAACCAGACAAAGACAGTACAAAAAAAATTAAAGGTTAATACACTTATGAATATAGATGCAAAAATCCTTAATGCAATATTAGCAAATGTCATTCAACAACATAGTAAATGAGTGAAATACCATGACCAAATAGGGTTTATTGTATGAACACAAAATGGTTCAATATCATAAATCGATCAATGTAATCCATCAAATCAATAAGCTACAAAATAAAAATTATATAATTACATCAATTCACATAGAAAAAGCATTTGACAAAAGTAAATATCCACTTCTGATTTTTAAAAAACTCTCAAAAATAGCAATGTAGGAGAACTTATTTAACTTTATAAAGAGCATCCATAAAAAACTTGTAAAAACAAGGAAGAGTGTTCACTGTCACCATTCTTATTCAACATAGTGCTAGATTTTTAGCCAGTGCAAAAAGACAAAAATAAATAAATAAATAAATAAATAAATAAATAAATGGCATACAGATCAGAAAGGAAAAGTGAAAACTGTTCTAATTTGTTATTGACAAGCTACAAAATAAAAACAACTCCAAGAAATAATAGGTGGCTCAAAAGTGAACTGAAATACTGGAGTGAAAATTGAACAACATATAGAACTTGTGTGCTAAAAACCAGACAACATTCCTGAAAGAAATTAAGAAAGATCATAAATGGAGAGATATGTCATGTCCACAGATTGTAATACTCAAAATAGTAAAGATGTCAATTCTTAAAAGATGCCAGTTCTTAAAGATGTCAATTTAAGAATTGACATCTTTAGTGTGTTTTCTATCAAAATATCAGCAATATTTTTATAGATATAAAATATTAATAGAAAATGAATTCCAAAATTTATATGGAAAGGCAAAGAAATTAGCTAAAACAATTTTGAAAGAAAATAATAGAGGTAAGGAAATCAGTCTTCAAGCTACAGTAATCAAGACCAGAAATAAAGCCCAGAAGTAGACTCACATAAATATGCTCAAATAGTTTTTTACTAACATACAAAAGCAATTTAATTGAGGAAAGAGCCTTTTCAACAAACGGTGCTGGACCATTTGGACTTTGGATTTCCATATGCAAAAAGCCCCACATACACACACACACACACACGCACACACACAAACCCTCAACCTAACTCATATTTCATAAAAAAATTAACTCAAAATGAATTACAGACTTAATGTAGAAAGTACAGCTATTAGAGTTTTAGGAAAATAAACATAGGAGGATAAATCTTTGGAATCTAGCTTTAGGCAAAGAGTTTATAGTCTTGAGAAGAAAGGCACATTCATAATAGAAAAAAATTAATAAATTAAATTTCATAATTTAAAAGTTTGCTCTGTGAAGACCTTGTTAAGAAGAAAAAAAAAGACAAGCTATAGAATGTGAGAAAACATTTGCAAACCACATATGTGATACAGGACTAGTATCTGTAATATAAAAAGAACTCTCAAAACTCTGTAGTACAAAGCAAATAATGAAACTAAAACATAGGCCAAAAACACAAGAGTACATTTCACCAAAGAATACATACAAATAGCAAACAAGCACATAAAAAGATGTTCAACATCTTTAGCCTTTAAAGAATTGCAAATTATAACCATGATGAAGTATCACTAAATATCTACAAGTATGGCTAAAATAAAACATAACAACATTGTCTTTCTGTACTTAGATTTTTTTCACTTAGTAGAGTGTCTTCCAGTTTCATTCATGTTGTTACATATAACAGGATTTTCTTCTTTTTAAAAGCTGAAGAGTATTTCATTGTGCACATAAATGTGTGTGTGTGTGTGTGTGTGTGTGTTTATCCATTCATCCATTCATCTGTCAATGGACATTTAGGCTGATGTCATATTTTTTTCTACTATGAATAATGCTGTAATGAACATAGGAGTGAAAATATCTTTTTGGAATACTGATTTCATCTTTCCTTTGGATATATACCCAAAAGTGGGACTGTTGGATCTTACAGTAAATCTCACTTCTATGTAAAATCTAAAAAACTTGGACTCATAGAAGCAGAGAGTACAATGGTGATTGCCAGGGGTTGAAAGTGGGGGAAATGGAGAAATATTGGTCAAAGGCACAATGTTTCAGTTATGCAGGATAAATAAATTCTAAAGATCTAATGTATAGCATGGTGTTTATAAGAAATAATAATGCATTTTATATTGAAATTTGCTAGGAGACTAGATCTTAAATGTTCTCACCACAACCACACACACACAAATGGAACTATGTGAGGTAATGAATATGTTCATTAGGTTGGTAGTGGTACATATACCAAAACATCATGTTGCATACTTTAAATGTATACAATTTTTATTTGTCAATTATGCCTCAATAAATCTGAAAAAAGTAATGATAACATCAAATTCTAGAGAGAATAAAGAGAAACTGATTCACTCAGACATCGTTGGTGGAAACGTAAAACAATACAGCCATTTTAGAAAACAGTTTGGCAGTTTTAAAAATAAACATGCAATTTCCATGTAACCCAACAATTTCACTCCTGGATACATATTCCAGAAAAATGAAGATGTGTGTGCCCACAAAAAAATGAACACAAATGTTTATACCAGATAAATTCTAATAGCCTCAAACTGGAAATAACACCGATGTCATTCAACTAGTGAATGATTAAACAAACTGTGATACATCTATGCCATGGGACTGGTACTCAGCAATAAAAGAAAATGAACTACCTGGATACATGGAGCAGCCTGGATACATATCCAGAGAAATCTGCCAATGAATAAAGCTGATGGCAAAAACTTACATGCTATATGTTTCTATTTATAATACTCTTGAAATTACAAAATGATGAAAATAGAGAACAGATTAGTGGTTGTCAAGGATTAAGGAGGGGACAAGGCAGTAGGGAGTGGGTGTGACTATGAAGAGGCAACATGTGGAAGTTGGCGGTGACAGACGTGTTCTGTATCTTGACTGTATCGATACCAATATCTCGGCACTGCGTGCTTTGACACTGCATTTTTGCAGTGTTATCACTGAGGGAAAACTCAATTGGGGTACATGGACTCTCTCTGCATTATTTCTTATAACTATATGTGAACCTACAATTATCTCAAAATAAAAGTTTAATTTAAAAATCTTGTCTGTCAATGTTTTCTTGAAAATCAAATGTGATCATATCTATGAAAACTATAACTTATAAAGCACAGATACATGTTGTTATATATGCATGCACATATATATAACATAAAGGTTTTATATATATGTTTTTTATATATATAACATTAAACTTTTTCTTTATAGGTATTTGAAACTGGTATTTCATTATTCAATTGGACTCAATGCATTTTCAAGCATTTGTTTGCCGAGTTCTCCAATGTCCATGGAAAGAGAAATAGTTAATGAGGGTGCAGGCCTCATTCTAATTATAATGAGAAATAGATAAGAACACTCTTGGGTTAACACACACAATGTGGCCTTTGTGTTTGAGGATGTTGCTGCCAAGAAGATAATTAACTATCAATGATGCAGCAGTGAATGGATTCCAAAATTGGCCTCAAAAGTGATGGCTGGAGATCACTGGCCAACTATAGCAAAGATTACATAAGAGAAGGCTTATAAATGATTAAACTTAGTCCCAAGTACATAGTAGGTATACAACAAATATCTGTTGACCAAATGAATGCCATACTACTAAGTAAGTGATAGCAGTTTGCACTGCAATTAAATCTGCACTAGAATGTCCTGCAGACACCTCAAATTTATCATGTTTCTCCCGGAACTGGCACCTTTGCCTCTGCAATCAAATCAGACACTTCTCTGGCATTCATTTCTTAACAAATGACACCAACATCTACCGACATTAGTTCCATCATGCCAGCAAGCTTGAGGTCTTTCTAGACTGCTCTTCCATACCCAATGTCAAACTGGAAATTGAGCACTTAGCATCTCCTTAATTGTCCACCTTCCCCACCCTCACTAACTCTGGCTTCCTTCCTTTGTCATTTCTCAATGGGAAATTTCACATTGCCTCTGTCTTCAACAGTCAGAGTGACTCATCTTGTGGAAAGCTGTCCTGATCAGATCAAATCAAATATTTTTAAGATAACATTAATAACCATTTGTTGAGCTCTTGCATTACTATATACTATACTAAGCTCCTTTCATACACTAACTGTGAGGGTGGTTTACAAGGTATTTTGATTGCCTTCCCAAGTGAATCTAACCCATTGCCACCCCTGTCCTTAACCTCACATAATTTTCCTTTCTGGATTTCCTTACATATTTTGTTCCAGTGTTTTTTCACCGTAAAACCACATATCCTAGAAAAAGAGCCTCTTCCCTGAACATTTCAGAGGATAAATATTAATTAGTTTGGGCCAATCATGCCATTTTACTAGCTTTCACATCTAGAGGTTAAGACATGGCAATTCAGGCCAAATAAGAGGAAGTTTGCTGATAGTGGGTAGATGGGAGAAGAGTGGATTCTGACAGAATTTTGTTGCTCTTAACAAGAGATGCATAACTTTCTTTTTTTTTTTTTTCAAAAATATACTTGATTGCTTAGAACAGTTATAGATTTATAGAAAAATGGAAAGACAGTACAAAGAGTTCCCATATACCTCCCACACACTGTCCCCTATAATTAACATCTTTACTTTCCCTCTGAGGTCTGCTGACATGGCTGTATGAGGAGATGGATGGATCCCCTGTAGCCATCTAGCAAACATGAAGGTAACACTGAGGGCAAACACCAACATAGCACAAGGAATGTGTTTATGACCTCACAAGTATGGTATAGCAGAGCTTGAATTCAAGCCTTATGTAATTCCAAGATTATGTTTTGATTATGCAATTCTTATCACACAATATTGCATTTATTCATCACATCACTATCTCTTTTCCTAGACTATAATTGCCATATAGGTAAATTTTATACAGTCTACTGTGTGATTTCTTCCAGTACAAGAACCATATATTTTCATATGGCTGGACATAATATTAGGGCAAGTAAACAGTATGCTTAACCTGGCTAACCATAAGTAGAAAGCTGAAACTGGATCCCTTCCTTAAATCTTATACAAAAATTAATTCAAGATGAATTAGAGACTTAAATGTTAGACCTAAAACCATGAAAACCCTAGTAGAAAACCTTGGCAATACGATTCAGGACATAGGCATGGGCAAGGACTTCATGTCTAAAACACCAAAAGCAATGGCAACAAAAGCCAAAATTGACAAATGGGATCTAATTAAACTAAAGAGCTTCTGCACAGCAAAAGAAACTACCATCAGAGTGAACAGGCAACCTACAGAATGGGAGAAAATTTTTGCAATCTACTCATCTGACAAAGGGCTAATACCCAGAACGTACAAAGAACTCAAACAAATTTACAGGAAAAAAAACAAACAACCCCATCAAAAAGTGGCCAAAGGATCTGAACAGACACTTCTCAAAAGCAGACATTTATGCAGCCAACAGACACATGAAAAAATGCTCATCATCACTGGCCATCAGAGAAATGTAAATCAAAACCACAATGAGATAACATCTCACACCAGTTAGAATGGTGATCATTAAAAATACAGGAAACAACAGGTGTTGGAAAGGATGTGGAGAAATAGGAACACTTTTACGCTGTTGGTGGGACTGTAAACTAGTTCAACCACTGTGGAAGACAGTGTGGCAATTCCTCAAGGATCTAGAACTAGAAATACCATTTGACCCAGCCATCCCATTACTGGGCATAAACCCAAAGGATTATAAATCATGCTGCTATAAAGACATATGCACAAGTATGTTTATTGTGGCACTATTCACAATAACAAATATTTGGAACCAGCCCAAATGTCTATTAATGACAGACTGGATTAAGAAAATGTGGCACATATACACCACGGAATACTATGCAGCCATAAAAAAGGATGAATTCATGTCCTTTGTAGGGACATGGATGCAGCTGGAAACCATCATTCTCAGCAAACTATCACAAGAACAGAAAATCAAACACCACATGTTCTCACTCATAGGTGGGAATTGAACAATGAGAACACTTGGACATAGGAAGGGGAACATCATACACTGGGGCCTGTTGTGGGGTGGGGCGAGGGGGGAAGGATAGCATTAGGAGATATACCTAATGTAAATGACGAGTTAATGGGTGCAGCAAACCAACATGGCACATGTATACATATGTAACAAACCTGCACATTGTGCACATGTACCCTAGAACTTAAAGTATCATAAAAAAGAAAAAAAAAAAAAAAAGAAATACTGCTTTATCTCCCTTAGCAGGGAACATTCTGCTGGTCCCTTATGGATTTATTTCACTCTTTACCCCAAATAACAGACATAAGGTTTGTATGCGATTGACTAAACCCCTAGCTCTAGCAATCACAATTGGCCCAAGTCAGTCAAGATAATTCCATCCTTTTTTCTGACATTTTTAGTTTGAAGATCATAATATGACGAAGGATGATATAATCAATGTGAATTTCTAATTAATGGTTGAGATGAAAGTCATGTCCTCCACCTAGAAGTGAAGAAGGAGGTCCGGAGTCGTAGAAATCACTGGTAACTTTCTTCTTACCATTCCTACATGAGGGAAGCCAGCTTAAGGATGAAGAAAACACACAGAGGAAGTAAAGCTAAGAGAATTGCAGGAAAATGAGACCTGATGACATTGTGGACCTTTGAATCAAACTTAAAACCTGCCCTAATTCTGAACTTTTCAACCTCATGAGTCAATACATTTCCTTATATTAACCAATCTGAATAGGGCTTTCTATAACATGCATATAAAGAGTCCTTACTGACACAATCTTAATTACTTCTTAAAATCTATTTTAGATAAAATATCGCACTGGCAAATAATGTAAATATAGACTCCAGTCTGTATTATCTAGCAATAATAATAGCATTTATTACATATATTCCTTTTTAGTTATATCCTTGAAGCATTACAGTTGTATACCTAATATTACATTGCTTGATGTAAACCATTTAAGAATTTTAGGAAGTCGTCAAATGTGAATATTAACTTAAAAAAAAGAAAGAAGAAAATTTTGTCTATGTATAATTCATTTGTCTTTAGGTGTCAGTCAAATCATGATTTGAGTATAAATACATATCCTTTGTATTAAAAAGAAACAAGATCAGTGTTTCATTGCCAGTGATTCATTCATGACACTCCTATTCATTGTGTAAACTTAAATCATATAGTCCTTGGAGCTCAGTTTCCTTCAATGAAGTATTTTTATGAAATGATTTATGTGTGTATTATACATATATATATTTCTGATTATGAAATTTATGTTTTCGTTATGAAGACACAGGTCTGAGCTTTTAAGATCTTGACATTACATTTGTTGAATGAACAAATATGGCAAAGATTTTTGGTAAGATTTCATAAGGAGTTCAAAAAGGCCTCAAAGTCAAACTGTTACATGGAGAATCTGCTTTTGGAAAAATTTATTTATTGGAGATGAAAAAGTGGAGATGCAACTTAAATATTCTGGTTCAAAAATTGAAATCCGTATGCCATATATTAACAGGCAAGGAATAGAGAGAAAAGTGCAAAAACTCATTCTTTGACTATGATGTTGAAAGTGAGTTCAATAGCCATGAGACTGCTATTGAAGTGAGCGTCACAATGCTTTGAAACAAGTAGACTCTTCTATTTGTCTTTATAAAAACTTGCCTTGATTCTTAAGAGAGTTTTACAACCTTCTACAATAAAAACTTAACCATCAGGCAATAATGACTACTTGGTCTTGTTCACAAGCTGTAGTTTAATGACTTTAATGCTGCCTATCTACTTTTATCTCTCTGATTCTTCCGCTGGACTTTGCCCTTTTGATAAAGAATTAATGTTTGAACAAGTCTTCAAAAGGAATGGTGGGGCAAAACAGAGGAAGGGGAGTGGTAGGAAATGAGAATAGAGTGTAGCCAAGGCTGATAATAAAGAAGTTTATTCTATCAAGAAAGCTCTAGTGTGCCTCTGAAGGAAACTAAGCAAAGGAGAGCTCCTTGGTTTTCAGGTTTAATTATTCCCTTAGTGGAGTTTGGTACAGTCCTAAAAGAGATTTCCTCCCTAAACTTCTCCTTATTCCCATATGGCCTAGTTTACTCACTCTTTGCTGTATCCAGTCCTTACCACCAATCATGGGTGCTCCATGCTTTCTCACAGGCCAGGGATCTCCAAAGATTTTTGGTTGTATGCCTTTATCAGTTAAAAAAAAAGTGAAAATACAAAAAATTTTCTCTCATATAAAATGAGACTGTTATGGCCAATATGGTGACTCCATGATATCATAAGCTCCTTATATCTTTCTGTCCCCATATCTCTCATGTGGCTTCTACCTTCAAAGTGAGAAGATGGCAACCGGAGCCCTGATCATCACATCTGGGTCCAAGAAGGGAAAACAGGAAGGATCTTATTTCCGTGTTTTCTCATTTTAAGGAGACTTCCCAGAGGTTCCATCCAATAACTTCGAATTGTTCAGAATCTAATCACTTTACCATAACACAATTGTAAAGAAGACTGGGGAATATAATCTTTTAGCTAGGCGCACTACCACACCCAACAAATATCACAGAAGAAGAGAATGCTGTTTCTGCCATTTTGCTTCAGAATCTTGTTTTTTCTATTAATCATCAAAGCAGCCACAATTCGTTGCTAAAATATCCTTAAGAATATATTATTTCCTCTATGCACATCTTTCATTTTAACAATCTCCAAAATGTATTTCTTCAGTCATTGCTGCATCACAAAGGAAATGTAACGAATAACATTAAGCTGAGATGAGTTAACACATTTATATGTTTATTCAGCTGGTAAATCACCTTTCTACATTGTGTGATTTGCTCTAACATTTGTCTCTTTTATATCTCCAGCAATGTCTTCTATGCATTTTTGAGTAAGTTTACTGACAAATGCTTTTTAATTTGCTGCTACATTGTACCTTGATGTTATTTCAGCCATTTTTACTATGCCATGGAAAAAAAACATTTATAATTATTGCATGTCATTTTGTAAAGTATTCAATTGAGCATATTATGATTTAACCTTCACTAGATTTCCTGGATGTTTGGCTTTTAGTTATCTAGATAATCATGATGTCTTCATACTAATATTACCTATAAATTCAACCGACTTCTCTGTAGGAAATTTTAGTATCTTGCTGCAGACCTGAACTTCATGTTAGTGACATGACACAGACCTGTGCCTTAAACTATTCAAATCAGTTCTGTTTAATAACCATTTAATGTAAACTATGGTTGTAATTTAAAATTTTCTAGTGCCACATTAAAAAATATAAAAAGAAACATAAGATTATTTTTAATAATATCTAACCTAATATATCCAAAAATTTCAAAACAAAATCAATAAAACATTTAGAGACATTTTAATTTTCTTGTACTGTCTTTGATTTTCATTTTATATTTTACATTTACAGTACATGTTAATTCAGACAAGTCACATTTGAAGTACTCAATAGCTACCTGTGATGAATGGCAATGGTATTGGTCAGCACAGGCCCAGATCTTACCATATCTATCTATGCCCTGAAGATGGGGACATGGGTCTCGTGACTCAAGATCAGTTCGTAAAATTCCATATCCCAAATAACCCCTTTAGGGATTAAGTTGTTTCTTCATTGTAATGTGTGACAGTGGCAATGATATTTGGTAATTTGACTCAACTCCTCCCCCTCTATTTCTCTCAGTGGTCTTACAATTTTATTAGTCAATATGACTTGGCTTGACTTCCTAGAATTCCTAAGGTGTATATGCAAATACTACCTCACAGACACACAAACTTTGCACACCTTCAATAATATTTAACCCAGAAACATCTCTTGTCCTTCACTGAGTGCAACATTCCTTTGTTCTGTCTTATACTAAACGTCTACTCCTTTCCTTTATACCTAGCTTATGCCGTGTACCGTTTCTGACTCAGATTTCCCAATCAAAGACCAGTAGCTTCTATATTATCCCTTAGGAAACTTCAGGCTACAAGTAACAGAAAAACCTTACACGTAGTGTATTCAAACACAATAAATTGTACTAATGCACACAACTAGAAGAACACAGACAAGTCAGGGGTCATGGCTTAATAATGGTTTCAGGCACTGTCTTAGGTTGGGGTTCCCAAGAAGTAGAATCTGGGACAGGGATTTGGGTCTATGTATTTTGTGGAGGAAAAACCTTCAGGAGAAAGGAAGTGAGGAAAATAGGATGGGGCAGATGAGGAGCGACGCAGAGATGTGATTTCAGCTGGAACTGGCTTCTGCCTAATCCCACAGGGAACTCTGGGCAGAAATTACGCCACAAAATCAGTCCCGCCTTGAAGCAGGAAGGTGGTCTTCGGTACCCCTATGGCAGTCAGTCATTTGCTGAGGGTTATTTCAGGGATGAAAGAGGTGCATAACTTCCAGCAGAGGGGAGTCGGGCTTCTCATCTGAAGGGAGAAATTCTTAGGAGGAAAGGACAGCTATTAGCAGTGGCATGCTTTAGTTGATTAGGAGATCAGGGCAAGGCACCCGCAGGATCCAATACAGCTGCATTTTTTCTGTGGTTCTCTTGGACATGTCCTCCTCTGTGTATGGATTTTATCTTCAGCATTTCCCCTCTCCCCTGGAAAACCTGCTTTTCTTATGCAGATCCTGGGGGAGTCAAAGTGTTAAATTTCCTATGAGTCCACCGGGGCTCAGTGGCTCACTCCTCTAATCCCAGCACTTTGGGAGTCAAGGCGGGCAGATCACATGGGGCCAGGAGTTAGAGGCCAGCCTGGCCAACATGGCGAAACCCCATCTGTACTAAAAATACAAAAATTAGCTGAGCGTAGTGGTACCCACCTGTAGTCCTAGCTACTCGGGAGGCTGAGGCAGGAGAATCCCCTGAACCTGAGAAGCGGAAGTTGCAGTGAGCTGAGATCCATCACCGCGCTCCAGCCAGGGTGACTCGTCTCAAAAAAAGAAAACAAAATTTCCTATGAGTCTCTCAAAAGAGTTAGGAAAACCTTCTTAGAAGCCCCCAACAAACTTCCTCTTGCTTCTGGGCCAAAATGTGGTCATATTATCATTCCTGAAGCTTTCTTTAATAAGGAGGATGGGATTAAATGTTGACCCATCAGTTTCACACCTTCGTATAAGATCAGCTCTTACCAAGGGAGAAGTGGAATATGGTGTCAGCCTCAAGGTACACAACTCACAGCCAGAGAAAGTCTGAGAAACTAATTTGCTTTGAGATATAAACAATCGTTAATGGTTTCTGGGAAGGCTGTCTGTCAGGAATTTTTATCTCTCATAATACAAAAAGGAGAGGATTTAGCCAAAGAATATTGTCACACAGAACAAATGTGAGTTGTTACCTCTTTATTTTTCTAACAACTAAGTAAAAAGAAACATAAATAAAAAGAAGTTGAATTATGTATAAGTATACACACACATAGATATGAACAAGTTTTATAGTTGATGAGCTGAAATTGTCAAAGGTTACCAGATCCTCTTAATATAAGAAAGTGTATACTTAGATATCTGCGTATATTTTTATTTTCCATTCACTCTATAAAGTGAAGCAGATTGCATCATGAATTAGAAATCCTGTTTTTGTTGTTGTTGTTGTTGTTGTTGTTGTGTTTGGTGGTGGTATTTTTAACATAGGATCTCATTCTGTTGCCTAGGCTGGATTGCAGTAGCAGGATCATAGCTCACTGTAACCTCAAACTCCTGGGTTCAAGCAATCCTCCCACCTCTGCCTCCTAAGTAGCTAGGACTACAGGTGTGTGCCACCAGGCCTGGCTAAGTTTTTAAAAATGTTTCCAGACTATGTTGCCCAGACCAGTCTCGAACTCTTGGCCTCAAGCAGTACTCCTGCCTTGGCCTCCCAAACTGTTGCACATACAGGCAAGAGTCACCACACCCTGCCACAGAAATCCTAGGTTTTGTACTCAGCTGCACCACTTACTAGCTGTTGTGATTCTAGTAAACTGATTTAACCTCTCTGAATTTCACTTTGTTTATTTCCAAAATAAGGAAAAAGATTTATCCGGCTTAGAGAAGGATACTGTGACACAATGAGTTGGTGAATGTAAAAGTGCCTTACAAAGTATGTGTTCACATATTTTATGATTTATTTATTACAGTATTATTACAATGGGGAATTGATTTATGGCAATATGATCTATAACATTTCTGGAACTCCAATAGTATTCCAGGTCTGAATTGGGCCTGATGCTTTCAAATATAGTATCTATGTGCCCTCTTGAATTTCAGGGCTAGAACATGCACTGACCCAGAGAGCATGGTAAAAATGATGCCATGTGATTTTCAAGGCTAGGTTATTAAAGACTGTTCAGCTTCCACCTTCTTTGCTGAAACACTCATTGTAGGCATTCTGAGCTCTATATAAGAAGTGTGAGCACCCTGATGTCTCCATGATGGAGAGGCCTGGAGGAGAAATCACCGAGAGAAGCCCTGAGACTACATTGAGAGAGACGCCAATGAGCTTTAGCCATGAGTCACTCTGGCCCAGATATCAGACCTGAAAGTGAAGAAGTCTCCGGAGAATTCTAGCCTCCAGCCATTCAAGTCAACCTCAGCCATTCGAGTTTTCCAAGCTGAGGTTCCAGACATTGTGGAGTATAGTCAAGCCATGTTGGCCATGTCATCTGAACTCCTGACATACACAAAATTCATGAGCATAATAACATACTCATTGTTACACCAAGTTACACCATACTCATAACAAACCACCAAATAATCAAAACAGTTTATTAGTAAAGTGTTTTGATTAGTAAACCATAAAACTCTGCATCATCTCTGTCAACTGAAGAATGATGACGTTCATAAATTTGGAAAGGAGAGCATTATTTCTCGTAAAGGTTTGCAGTCTGCAGGCTAGCCATCTTACAGGGAAGCCTCACTTCTGGCAAAAGATGAGAACAAGCACTTTGAGGGAGGGTTAAAGGGAACAGGAATTTATGCTGAGCATAGTGGCTGAATTTACACAGTCAATAACCTATAGGAGGAGTCATGAATATTTCACGAAAGGAGAAACAAGGGCACGCACAACTGAGCTTCATGCCTCTTCATGGGTTGCATGTTCAAAAAACAGCAGCCTTAGCATGATTCACAGGCCAGGGTGTGGTGGGGTTGGCCCTCTGACAGCAAAAGGTGAAGCAGAGGACAGGAACACCATCACTGTCCATCCTCTGTGAGCCAGCCAAAACCAGTCTGAAGATGGAGGTCAGTTTTTAGGAAGGGATGCATTGTGAAACTGGTGAGCTGTCCTGTTGAAACCACAAAGAGGGAGAGGGAGTCCAGTTGCAGCCTCAGATGACTAACTAAAGGCAATAAAGGAATGAATCCTTTATTGGTAGTTTTCCAGAGTTTGTTTCTGCTTACTTCTTAGGAAAGAATTCTGGTTAAAGTTTAACAAGGAAAGGGGCACACTGAGGCATATCCAACCTCTGGTCCTGTTATGGCCAGGAACACAGTTTTGAAGGTTTCTTGAGTTACCTTGGCCAAGAGGGAGTCTGTTTAGTGGGTTGGGGGTGGGGATCTTATTTTTAGTTCTCATCTCAATTTTTATAGATGGGAACTGGGAGGGAGAGAGCTTAAGTAACTTTTAGTCTTACTATTGATAATGGTAGATCCAGGAGAGTAACTCAGGTCTGCCTTAAGGCAGAATCTATGTTTTTCTAACCACAGTGGGACCGACCTCTGGGGGACATGCATGGTCAGCCTGCTGAGTCCACAGGATGAAGAGCAGAAGGAGAAACATGTTTTTGCTTTCGTGTATGGAGTTGCCTTGGCCAAGAGGGAGTCAGATCAGTGGACTGGGGGTTCGGGGATCTTATTTTTATTTCTCATCTCCGTTTTATAGTGGAAACTGGGAGGAAGCAAGTAACTTAGTCTTACTATTGATAATGGTAGATCCAGGATAGTAACTCAGGTCTGCCTTAAGGCAGAATCTATGTTTTTCTAACCACAGTGGGACCGACCTCTGGGGGACATGCATGGTCAGCCTGCTGAGTCCACAGGATGAAGAGGCAGAAGGAGAAACGTGTTTTTGCTTTTGGTGTGTGTTTGTCTCCAGGATGTCTGCTGGATGATCATCCAAGGAGACCTCTGAATTTGTTATTATCTGCTTCAGACATCTTAATTAAATGCTTTAGAGGCCTCTACCATACAATCAAAACTCTAAGCACTCTTCTCCCTATGGGGAAAAAAAAAAGTAAACTAAAATTCCTGTCCACTGTTAAGATTCCAGCTATTGATTTCTGCTCATTTTTAACTTACTTTCTCTCTGAGAGTGCAAGTCCCCCAACAAGAGAAGAATAAACAAGAGCAAGTCAGTGCCACCTGGGTGATAGAGGAGGAGGGGGTTAGAACACCCTGATAAGGGTCTGAGTTGATGGTTCAATAGGAGAAGGGTTAAGAGAACGGAAGTTAAAACTTGTTTGAACTTGTAAAACCCTTTTTTGAAACTCCAGGAGACGGCCTTTCATTTCACAGTGAACCTTGCTCCACATATACTCTCGCAGTAAGAATAAGAAAAATAAAATTTAAGAGAGAGAAAACAAGAAGCAAAAGGATGTCAAATATTGAATATTTCATCAACTTTGTAAAGAGAAAAAGAATTTTCTCCCTTAATTTTATTAAATAAAGGGACAGGTCCAGAGATCCCATGTGCTATATTTGAGGTGGCGGATAACTTATGGAGGCAGCGCCTGGAGAAGAAGCCTCCATTCTGTCTGTTGCTTTCACACTATATTGTCCCTATTTATTTTTATCCTATGCAACTGCTGTGAGTAATATCTGTAGCCTAAGATCTGGTCACTTGTTTCTGTGAGGCTATATTTAGAATAAGAGTGGCCAACAGATTATTAGAGAAAGTGAGAAGTGGAGAAAGAGGGAATGCAGTCTGTTCAAAAGGTGAGACATACGTATCATCTTAGCAGGTGTAACTGTCAAGTACCTGAATAATCTATGCAGGACTTCCATTTGGTGATTTACATGTTTAACCTTCACAAAAACTCTCTGAGGCCAGTCTTCTTATCTGTATATTTATATGAAGCATTGACTTTTAAAGAGGTTATATTACCTTGGAAGTGGCAAAGATGAATACCTGTCCATCTTACCCCCAAGTCTATGTTTATTCCACTCTGCCGGTATTTCTCACGGTATATACAACATGCTTTTAGTAGACATGATATATTCCAATATTTATGTGCTTATTTCAGTGTGCATTAAAAAATGTAATAGGCATATAAAACCTTAATATTCATGAATATTCTTTCTTACAACATGGAT